>NC_031981.2:26362348-27562348 GCF_001858045.2 Oreochromis niloticus | reverse complement strand
GTGACATCATTCACACAGTTAAAATCACTCAAAATTCGCTTTCCTAGGAGTATTTTACAGGCATGCTTTTCAAACTCAGAAAGAGCAAATGAAATAAAAACAATTGAAACCTCTAATCCTTCTCACAGCACACGCATAACTGGAAAAATAAAACACCACAGCCTTTATTTCTGAAGAGAGGTTACTACTGAACGTAATATGTTAGTCTTAAGTATATACAATGCACTCCGTATATATATATATATATATATATATATATATATGTATAACTCAAAACTCAGTCAATTACTATACATCCACTACAGCAACTCAAAACTTTA
Source organism: Oreochromis niloticus (assembly GCF_001858045.2). Lineage (NCBI taxonomy): Eukaryota > Metazoa > Chordata > Actinopteri > Cichliformes > Cichlidae > Oreochromis > Oreochromis niloticus. The sequence goes on along the minus strand of NC_031981.2, from coordinate 27,562,028 downwards.
TTTATAACCCTCTAATAAACATAAATGGCGTCTTAAACACACGCATTCAACAATGTTTGCAGCAGTACTTGTAAAACCAACTGTGGTTTAAGCAGTTCACAGCTTCTTATTTGCATTTTATTGCTTTCTAGGACATTCTAGTCTCTAATTCCTCTGTTTTCATGTTACAGCGTCTGTCACCAGCTCACTAGCTGTATTCAGACCTCCCATTTGACACACACAAACACACACTCCCCCTAAAAACCCACAAAAACTATCCCTAAAAACACACACAAGAACCCTTAAGAAACTTCATTTATTTATTATTATTTTAAACCCTTAAGATGTTGTGCTATATTTCCTCTGTGCCCGTTGCAACCTATATTAACATAAAGCCAAAATGTAAACAAGTCTGTCAAATCTAACTACTTATATATTATCGGACTAAAAGAAAAAACACCTACAATCTTCTAAAGTCCTCCTTAGCCCAACACACATCAAAACGACTTACACCTATATTCATCATTCAAAGTCAACAACAATACATTAGAACCACCAAATGTAACTGTGTATAGTATCTCAAACTGAAACAAAACCCATCTCAAAATCCTAAAACATCTTACTTCTAGACACCAAAAGAGACATCACTTACAGACATCTTTATTAATGAAATTATTTCAAAGTCAATTTCAGTTTTCAGACCCCAAATAGCGGTCCTAAGTATCAACAGTTTATGTATCCTATCTCAAAACCCAGCAAAAAGTCATACAGTCATGGCAAGAAATAAAAACTTCACTTACAATATTGTAATAAGCAAAACCAGCATCTTAAATACAGGTGTTCAGCAATGTGTAACAGTCTCTATGAACTTCCTAAAGCTCTAGGGACTTCGCAGCTACCTCATTTGCATTTTCACACACACTCCGTCTAAAAATGGCATCAGCACTTCAGCTCAGTGCTGGGTCAGACTCCTTTCACACCAAACCTCTTACTTTATAATTACAAAGACGTCTTAAATACACTAACAACAATTATCAGGCCTGAGATTGCACAACCTACAGAATTTTGACAAATTTAAATTAACCCTCCAAGGGACAAACTCCAAGTTTTTTGCGATCAATTAACCAGTCTCGGCCCCGGACCGTGGTCACATATCTAATGCCCTAACACAATTTAAAGCGTCAACCAACTCAACCCCTGCCGAAAAGCTCTATTTTGGGGCATTTCACATCCCCGGCTTCCCCGAAGTTTTAAGTTAAAGTTACCCGCCCGAAACCCGGTTTCTACTGACCAAAAAAGCGCAATGTACTGTCCCGGACAGTAAAAAGTGATCCTTAAATCACTTAGCGTATTCTGGGATGCCCCAATTCCCACAGATTGCCAAACTGACTATCCCTCATAGAGGACGGAGCCTAAGCGTCCCCGACTCCGGCAAGCGTTACCTCTGGGCGATGCGCTTCCTAAGACTATCCCATAGTCCCGTCCTAAGATAATTTAATTACTTTGAAAACACCCCATAAAATCACACAAGCAATTATATTGATGTTCAAGCCCGGCTTTATATTCAATTAAGACTTAACTGTCACAAACTTTCACCAATTACCTATAACTCTAAATTCACTCTGCAGTCCAACTGCTTTAAATACACTTATTCTCTTTACTCTTTACTTATTTTCAACGTTTCATTATCTTTACTTCAACTTATACTTTAGTTCTCATGAGATTTTCATCAAAATCAAAACAGACATCTATCAGTAATTTCAGTGAGTAGACTTTTAATTTTGTAATGATGTCCAATCTGGCACACTTAGAAATTCAACAGGTGGTGCCTACCTTTTGTTATATGCCGGCTTGTCACTCACTTTGACCACTGACCAATGCCTGAGCGCCTGACGCCTCGGACCTTTCTCCGTCCTGTCTCACTTCCCCCCTCGGACGAAGCCCCCAAATGTTAAGGTTCAAAAATATAGGGAAGGAAACACAGGAGGAATGCAAGTAACCACACTGGTCCAAAGGGTAAAGACGATGATTTTAATGAAATGACACGCGTGGGAGAATGAGCGGACTCCGTAAGCAGACAGCCCCACAATCTCATCCTCCTAACATCAAAATACAGTTTTATATGCATCAGAGTATATTTAGTGACGCCCCCTCATTGCGTCATCACATACATCAGCTTCAAAACCACAAATGTTCTATTTGACAACTTAAGGCACAATTAAAAGTACACTGGCTTCCATCTTCTCCCCGGTGGTTTCCCGTAAGCCAGCTCCGCTCTCGCATCGTGCATCTACTGCTTCATCAGTCAACTTTCACCTACACCCTAACAGTGTGTGTGTGTATGTGTGTGTATGTCTGTCTGTGCGTGCACAGAGTGTGCATCTGCTCTCTGAACCTTAGTTGACCCCAACTTAGGCAACCAGGCTGAGGCCATCCTGTGTTGTGATAATCTTAACTTCTATGTAAAATGTATAAACTCATTATACAAACTCAGACTCTGGTTTTGGTTTCACTTTTGCAAAGCCTGCAACTTCAAAAGCCTATAACTTCCTGTCTCATTTTGGAGTTACTCTACGTGGGGCCTTTTCTTTCACCCTGCAGTCTGCATACAAACATTTAAGATTATAAATTCAAAAGCATTTCGGGTTATAGATTCAACTCAACAGTTTGAAGTGGTTATAACTGGACTTGTAATAAAGACTTAATTGGGTGGCAATATATTTAAACATTTGAATGCAATATCAATACCTCTTGTATACATATGTTTGCTATATGATTATAATGCAACAGTAATGACAGTAATAACAGTAATAACAAAATAATAAAAATAGAATTAATAAAAATAAAATAATACATGGAAATAATAAAAATAACAAAAAATAATACTTCCTTCCCAACATAAACCTCACGGGTAAATCTGAACTGAGGTTGCTCAACTCTGATGGGAAATCAAATCCTGGACTGTAAGTTGATGAATCAGAGTGTTCTCTATAATCTGAGTCATTATTTCCCACATATGTACATGTCATCCGGGGAAGAAGGATATTTCTTACCTAGTTGTTGCATGCCCAGCGCATCGCCGGAGCACCACTTCCTGCCATACAAGACATCTACAGGAAGCGGTGTCTGAAAAGGCCTGGAAAATCATCAAAGACCCCAGTCACCCAGCACACGGACTCTTCCCCATAACTGAACATACACACAATGGACAAAAACAAACAAATGGCTGACTGTACCCTCATACACACAATAATAACATGGACTGAACCACCACTTACAACCACTGGCACTTTATATAACTACTGTATAATTTATCCATGTATCTCACTGATCTCGATTGCACTACTGTAAATGCTGTATAGACAGTCATACTGTACAACACAGTAATTATAGTTTTACAACTGTTATTAATACTCGCAATTGTATATGTATAATCTGCTATAGCTGCTATAGCTAAGCTGTTCATAGCCTGTACATAGCTTGTACATTCACTTCAGTTATAGCCTGTATGCTTATAGTTATAGTATATTCATAACACACCTTCACACTGTGTACATTGTATCATATCTATAATATAGCTATATTATTACTAAAGCACTAAAGCACTTTCTGGATGAATGCAAACTGCATTTCGTTGCCTTGCCTTGTGTGTGCAATGGCAATAAAGTTGAATTCTATACTATTCTATTCTATCTATCTATTCACAAATCATACCAAGCTTCAAAGATATGATCTGTTGTCAATAGAAAATTGTACTTAGTAGTCAGTATAATCTTTTAATAATATAAGTTTGCATATGATAGAATACTGCATGATGACCACTTTATAACTCAGACTGTTTTGATTCACTGTGACCTGTTATCATGCAGGGAAGGAGCAGTACCTGCTAGATAAGAGCTTAATAAGCAGTTTCACTTTGTACCAGGTAGAGGAGCCTCTCCTGGCACGCGCGCACACACACACACACACACACACACACACATATCCGCACATGCTCACGCATCAACATTCCACTGAACAAACGTATTCACTGTTGTATCACTCTTCTTGTGTATAAATAAAGACCAGGGCAGTGGCAGAGTGCGAGTCCCGGAGCCCTCACTCCAGGTGCAGGTGCTCTGTGGCTGCCCTTGCATGCAAGTAAAACTGTGTGTTTCTCCTCTCTGATTCTCAGCTGAAGAAGTGTCTCAGAGTACATCTCTTGACATCTGTTTATATTGTGCAGCTCATAAAGAGAATTTGATGCCGAAAGAAGGAAAAAGGCAAATAAGCTCATTTAAATTACTTCATACATATTATTAACTCTACAATATATGCAGCAGAGGATGGATAACATCCAACATTTGCTTTAGTTTCGCCTTAATTAAAGAAGTATGAGTGTGCATGCTGAAGAAATCAGTCCTTCAATGCTGTATTTTGACCTCAGTTACACATTTGAAAAGTTTTTTGTTTTGTTTTATTTTAAGACCTTCTGAAGTACTCAAAGCGTCTCTGTTGTAGTTCCCGCCACAGAAGGTGACACCTGATTCTTGTCATGATGTCACGCATATACTGTAATTAAGGCTGTGAAAGATTTGCAGAAAACGTATGTAGCCAGTGTGTTACCTCTGTGTCCGCATCGGTGGCTTTCAGCTCAAACTCAGTGATGGTCTTCCTCACACCCTCCTGCACCCTCATGCCAGGGACCTGAAGAAGAGGCAGGGAGTCGTCCACAGGCTTGATAGTGATGTAGAAAGTCTGAGCAACCTGAAGACAAAGAACAATAACAAGATGATGAAACAACCTATGAGCGATACACATATGTGTAACCAAAACTACATCCTGCCATCAACTTCCTACTTTTCACTGAGAACTTTCTCAACAATTCAGCAAATAGAAAAGTCTCATTGTGATGAAAAAGTTTAACCCCAAGGGGCTACACAACTTCACCAAGCACCACAGTGGCCACAAAGCTTCCACACATTGCAGTCAGCCAGGCGTGAAGGTCAAATGACCTTTTTCACATGTTTACTCGAGTCCTTGTGATCCTCATTAGTTTGAATTAGCAAGACAGATTTATGCATGAGGAGACCGGGACAGGAAGCTGCTACTTTCCCGCTGTTATAAAAGCTGTAGAGTTTGTTAGTTTTCACATTTCTTTCATATTTTTCAATTTAATGACATAGTTAAGGTTTTTTTTTTAATTTTATTTAAGCTAAGCGTTTAAGTGATCAGAAAACTTTTCTTTCTTAATTCCTGTCAACAGCTTGTTTTCTGCACCATTTAAGGTTGTTCCCTGCACTTGGGATTAAAGGTCCCTCTTTGGACACACAAGGATTGTTGACTTATTTCTTGGTCAAACTGGGAACAAAGTTATTTTTAAAACCCAATTAGTCTTTAGGAAGAACAAATAATATTTCAGAGCTTCTGTTGTAGTCAGTAGATATCTGCATCTAGACCTCCTTCATGAATGAATTTTAAAACATGTTAAGCGGTGAAGGAGAACTGGTCGGCATGTTTCTCTTCTTCACTGGTGTGGACGTACTGGATGCTGCGTGATGCCAGGTCAGCCTGCGTGAAGGTGCTGATCCTAGTGCCTAAAGAGACAAGAGAGAGAGAAAAGTAGTCGTTAAGCCCAAAACTTCCATTATGTTTGTTATTTGATCTTTCATATGAGATCTTTCGTATGAGATGGTTTTACACTACTAAAAAAACAGGTTATGCTTGATGATAACACAAAGTTGGTTATACTTAAGGGATATAAATCTGTCCAATTAAGAAGCAGAAACCACTGTGAGTCCATTTCAACCTTGTTGGTTTAATATTAAAGCGACAGCAGGTGCAAGACTACAAAACTCTGAAACAGGGAATGGCTTGGCAGACCGTTGCTCTCTCCTGATCCCTCCTGACGGATTTTTGTCTACCTTTGATTTTCTTTATGTCTATTCCACCAATTCCGGTGGTCTCGGGCAAATGCAAGTTCAATAAAGTGAGAAATTTCAGAGATGAATTCTTCTGCGTCTCTTTCCGTTATACATGTGTTGTCTTATCCTTCATATTTTGTTGTGACATGTGTTTGTAAGCCACCATGGCATTTTCTGGCCACACACTGAGTTTGTTTCCTCAGTTTGGTTCTTATCAAATTTACAAGGGGATGAAACTAAACTGAGACTAAAGTTAAACTGAAATAACAATGCTTCTCTTTACTCGGTGTTGCCTCTGAAGATTAAAACCCAGTGGGAAACATAATCAGGTTTGTCTGCAACAATCCAGCATCACTCAGCGTGAAACTAAAGGTGACTGTCTTAAAAACAAGAACCAGATTTTTTTGCTTTCCAGGAGTTCTGTTATCCTCGCTTATTGTGGATGCAAAGACCTGATACAGCCGTTTGTAAGACAACACATTTATGGTTATTCCTGACATACAAAGTGTGCAACAGACACATTACATAGTTATCTATGATGTGCATTAATGAGGAAAAGACTTGGACTTAGAGCTTTTTATTGTGATTGTGATGTTTCTTGCATAGCGAAATTGGGTAGCTTGACCACAAAGGTGCAAAAGTAAGAAGAAGAGAAACCAATATACAACAAAGGGGGGAAATAAATAAATAAATAAATAAAATAAAATAAAAAGCAATGTATATGTATACATATATGTGAGTGAAACTATATACATGGTGTATGTGTAAGAAATACTGAAAGAGAAACATTGTGGGTCTGTATACAAGGGCAGTTATATAATGTAATAAACAAATAAGGGTGGAGGGGCTATGGTCATTTAGGGTGGAGATGGTAGTTCTTCTGAATTTCCACTTTCATTGATTTCCAGCTGTGATATTTCATTTTCCAACATTTGCACATTGAAAAGTTTAACAAACCCATAATACTATCATATAAATTGCAATATTAAACAAAACAAGGAGTCAAACAGAAAAACAAACAAACTGATAGGTTCATAGCATAAACCTATTCGCTGGAACGTTGAAGACACAAGTAGGCAACGTTCTTTGTTTCCGTGCACGGGAGAGAACCGGACAAGCGCCGTTCCTTTGCTTGACCCCAGTTACTCTTGTCCGCTCCCCCGTACACTGCTCTTTAATTGAGGTTACATGAATATGCATAGGGTCATTAACATATGACGTATACATACACACAAAGAGTACCTTGCCTGTGCGTTGTGTAAGTGTGTGTAAGTGTGTGTGTGTGTGTGTGTGTACCTGTGAAGACTCCCCAACGCTGGTGCCAGGAGTCTAACGGTCCATCTAAACAAAAGGCTCTTATACTTAACCAGATACAGAGTAGGTGTCCTCCTATACCATAAATCAGTAAGAGCAGATATAACCTCTCTCCTGACCTTAAGTTGTGTGTGCATGCCAGAACACTCTGGAATGCACACAAAGTTTGAAGACTATTAAGGATCAAACCTCTATCAATCTACAACTAAGCATATATAAGTAGATATTTCTAAGCATAAATGACAATCAACAATATAAATCTAACACAAACCAAAAATGGTTTTAAATCCTGATTTGTATCAGCTACCAGTTAACCTATATTAGTTCCTTTGAGATTAATCAAAGTTTCCTTTAGTTGTTGTTCTAACTGTCTGATCAATACAATCGATAGAACTCCACTCAGTTCTATCGATTTAATTTAGCCTCATTCAGTCCACCCAATGCTTTCACTCACTGTATGCGCAAACTGGTTATGATACCCAGTAACACTTCAACGAGTTACCAAAACAACTCAAACAAAATGAATTTGTCTTGAAAGATGCTATATAAATAAAACTGTACTTTTACTTACTTTCTTTACTCACTTTTTTCTTTCTTTCTTTTTTTTAACAAAAATAACAGGGATTGAAACTTTATTGGTAATTTTCCAAGCAAAAAATTTATCCTCATTCAAAAGTCATGTAAGAACCTCACTGGCTTACGGAATGTTGATGTTATTTAAAAAAATTCATACAAAATATGACCTCATTCAAAAATGTCATGTGACAACCTCATGGCTTATGGAATTCTGATGTCACGGGCTTCTAAAGCTTTGATCCTTTGAAGCTTTGATCCTCAAAATCCTTAAATAGGGGTGAGGATGTACAACTTTTAGTCCGTTATTTGCAGCACTTATGTCAGCAGCGTTCAAACGTTCACCAGTAAAACATTTCAAAACCTTTGGATCCTTTCGTAGTCACGGTAAACAACTCCAACATGTCTCCGAAAAAGCAAGAAAGACAAGAAGCTGACCCCAGCTCTATTCCATGGTATGAGCCCCTAGACCCTTATATGAGCTCTCTACCTTGGGATGAACAGGTAGAATTAGAGGAACAGCGATTGGAAGAAATGCAGAATGAAAATCTCATGAACAGAGAGAAGATTAAGATCCTGACGGAAGAAAATGAGAGAAAGAGCGCTGAATTAGAAAATTATCCTACCAGCTTCAAGAAAAAGAAGGTATTGAGGAGAAACAATGGGCTCTCCAAAATAAGAAGAATCAGGTGCTCCAAGAAAAGCTTGATGAAGCTCTGAAAAAAAATAAAGATATGCTCCAAAAGGAGAAAAAAGAGAGCATAAAACAGGAAACCATGGTCAGGAAGAATCAGGAGCTCCAAGAAGAGCTTGATGAAGCTCTGGAGAAACTTAAAGAAATGCACCAAGAAGAGAAACAGCAGGCCGAGCAGAGAGACCTGCAGCGCAAACTCCAAGCCATGGAGGAAAAATACAAAGCGCTGCAGGTAAAGCATGACAAAACTCTGCACAAAAATCAACAGTTGCTTCAAGACAAGAAGCAAATGGAAGTGAAACAGAAGGAAATGGACTCCAAGCATGACGAGATGGAGGAAAAACACAGACTGCTCCAAATCAAGCTTGAGAAAACAGTGCACCGAAATAAAGAGTTCATTGAAGAGAGAGAGCAACAAGAAATCCTCGAGAAAGAAACAGACTCCAAGCTTGAAGTCTTGGAAGAAAAACTGAAAATGCTGCAAATAACTCTTGAGGAAACACTGCTCAAAAATACAGAGATGCTTCACGAGAATGACCAACAAAAAATACAAAAGGAAGAAATAGATTGCAGGCTGAGGAACATCGAGAAACAAAATAGAGGCTTGCAAGTAATGCTTGATGAAGCTCTGGAAAGGAATAAAGAGTTCCTTCGTGAGAAAGACCAACGGAAAATACATCAGCAAGAAATGGATTGCAAGCTGAGGCACATCGAGAAACAAAATAGAGGCTTGCAAGTAATGCTTGATGAAGCTATGGAAAGAAATAAAGAGTTGCTTCACGAGAAAGACCAACGGAAAATACATCAGCAAGAAATGGAGTGCAAGCTGAGGAACATCGAGAAACAAAATGAAGGCTTGCAAGTTATGCTTGATGAAGCTCTGGAGAGAAATAAAGAGATTCTCCAAGACAAGAAACAACAGCCCGTAGAGCAGAGAGACCTGCAGAGCAAACTCCAAGCCATGGAGGAAAAATGCAAAGCTCTGCAGGCGAAACATGATAAAACTCTGCACAAAATAAACAGTTGCTTCAAGACAAGAAGCAAATGGAAATGAAGCAGAAGGAAATGGACTCCAAGCTTGACGAGATGGAGGAAAAACACAGACTGCTCCAAATCAGGCTTGATAAAAAAGTGCACAGAAATAAGGAGTTCATTGAAGAGAGAGAGCAACAAGAAATGCTCGAGAAAGAAACGGACCGCAAGTTTGAAGTCTTGGAGGAAAAATGCAAAATGCTCCAAATAACTCTTGAGGAAACACTCCTCAAAAATAAAGAGCTGCTTCAAGAAAAAGACCAACAGAAAATACAACAGGAAGAAGAAAATTTTTTTCTCCAGAAGAAATATCTAGCACTCCAAGAATTCTATAATGAAATGAGGTACAAAACATCTGTACTGGAAGGAGAAAAGAAAACAATGGAAAAACAATGCTCAGCGATGCAGAGTAGCATCAATGAAATGCTGAGAAAAAATACCGAACTTGAAGAACTTTCTAAGACCTTGAAGTACAAAAACACTGAAATCCAGGCGCAAAAGCAAGAACAACAGAAAACACATAACGACCTGCAGTGTAGACTTCAAGAAATCCAGAAGAGAAACCAGCAGCTGGAAGACATGCACACAGATGTGCACAAGGCAAAGGGAATAGAGGAGGCAACAGTTAAAGAACTGCAAGACAAGCTTAAAGAAAAACAAGAACAATTAGAAGACATGGTGAAAAGATGCAGCAAACTTGAGAAAGAAAACACAGAAACAATGGATGAGCTGAAAACCCTCATCCTTGAGAAAAAAGTGCTCGTGGAACATTGTCTGAAAAAGAAGAGAAAACGTTTCCACTGGTTCTGGAGGAGGGACACTGCTGCTTCTCACCTGATGTAACCATGTCTTCCTCCACCTCTATTCCAACTTAATTTTCCCCCTTCCCCTTCCCCTCCCTCCTTTTTCACCCTCACCCCCCGACCAGTCCCGGCAGTTGACTGCCCCCTCCTGAGCCTGGTTCTGCCATAGGTTTCTCCTTTAAGTGTCTTTCACTTTAAAAGGAGTTTTTCCTATCCGCTGTCGCCTGGTGCTTGCTCAGAGGGGATTGTTGGGGTTTTCTCTTCTCTCTCTTTCCTTCTTTCTATCCCCCCCTTTCCCCCTCCCTCCTTTTTCTTTTTCACCCTCACCCCCCGACCAGTCCCGGCAGTTGACTGCCCCTCCTGAGCCTGGTTCTGCCATAGGTTTCTCCTTTAAGTGTCTTTCACTTTAAAAGGAGTTTTTCCTATCCACTGTCGCCTGGTGCTTGCTCAGAGGGGATTGTTGGGGTTTTCTCTCTTCTCTCTCTTTCCTTCTTTTTATTCCTCTTTTTACCTCTTTTCCCCCCTTCTACCTTTTTTTTTTACCCAATAAACACAATTGGCAATTACATGTGTTTGAAAAATGTCTTCATTCAACAATAATTCATCTTAGGTATAAAAACAAGAAATGGGTAATAGCTGCATGTGTGTTTGTGTGTCTGCATAATATACATATTTGTATCCCAGAAGGAATTAATACTAGATGGGTAGAGAGGTTTTAAAGACTAGAAATGAAAACATGTGAGTCCTATAATCTAAGCTGGTTTCACCAATAGGTGATGTTACATTTTTAAATTAGGCACTTCATTACAGGACTGTCATTGTACCGAGGAACATTAAATAACATGAAAATGGATTTCTCGTGCCGCAGGTGACCTCGCTGCGAAGGTATTAACTTGTTGAATAATTTAGCTCTGCAATAGCAAAGTTATTTCTCACCACAGAGGGGAGGGAATTTCACAAAGTTAAAAAAAATTAAAACTTGTTAACATTACACAAGGAAGGCAATAACTCATTCAACATGCCAACAAGGCATCGAGGAAATAAAGACATCTCAGTATCAGCTCTCTTCATGTCATCTACTGACAGCAAAATGAGCACAATTCTATGGTCTTCTTGGCTTTTGGCATCTATTCCTCAGCTGAAGGTTTATACATCATTATAATCAGGACAGTCAGGCTGGGAGACAGACCCAATATTCAAAATCAGTGATGAAAATCAAGCTTTTTTAGTTCCATCATATTAAAGCAAATTACATTTTCATTTCCATTTGTCCTGACAGGAAATAGCAGAAAATGCCACATTTTGTTTAAACATGGGCTGAATGCTATGCAGGTTAATATCTGAGCTGATGTCGTGGTACAAAACACAACAAAAATCATTCCTATTTTCACACGTGAAGTCAAAACTTTCTGGGAAGTTGAGTATATTGGATGTTTAATGATAGAAACAAACTTTTTAGACTTCTAGAGACTGACTGATGTTAGTTTAAATCAAATCTGAATCCAATCTGCTTATCTGTCTAGTTGTGGTCTGCACAGACGTCAGGTTTTTGCTGTCTTGAAATAAAAATCTAAAATTCCCTATATTCCTTTCTATTCCAAACAACGGTAGTAAGTAACAAAGTTTCAAATTTGTCTTTCACTTTGACTCTTAATTTATTAACCATGAACAAGAGGTCAGAGGTCAAATGTGGCATGATACCTTAAATCTTTCAATGATTCTTTCTGTATGTGCAGTGGCGTGTCTAGAAAATTTTTGTTGGGGGGGCCAGGTAGGGGCACAGATTTGGAGAAGGGTGGCAGATGTAATTGGCAGATAATGTTAAAAAAAATTCTACCAACAGTTAACCATCATTCAATAACCCTGTAAACCTAATAACTGAATTTGCTTTTGACTCTTATTAGAACGAGGTTTTAACCACTATGGTGCAGCAATATTTGCATAGTATTTTTACTGACATATAGTGCACGTATGTTTTGGGCAAAAACATTTTTAAATATTAAAATACGAACATTTTTAACATACAATTGGCAAATTAGCCAATGCAAAACTTTATCTGCCTATTAAAAAAAGAAGATAATCTTCTCACAAACTGGTGTTTGATTTTGAAACAGGAAAAAAGTGGGGAAACAACTGAAAAGACTAACATTTGAATAAAACCTGAAAGCAAGTAAATACTTTCTATGCTGCCTTATGATAAACTTTGGTAATATTGATGTATAAAGAACAACACTGGCTGATGATAAAATACAGTCAGCTGGCATGGTGACACTGCCAGTATTAACCTGCAGGCTGGACTGGAACGAAAAATCGGGCATTTTGACTAGAGACCGGCCCGCCAGGTATTAAAGCCATAAAGCCTTTGAATGAAAACAAACGCTGTTGTGACAGTGATGTACACTGTCTTGTTGGTATATGTATGATTTCTATCAATTTTACATCAGATAAAAACTTTGTTCGCAAGATTCAGATATTTATTTAATAAAAGCTAAATATTTTAAATGAGAATAAGAAAGAAAAGTATTTCTTTGTGCCCCCTTTCCCTGTTGGCCCCTGGCATCACTTTGCTAGATCCGCCCCTGCACAGTTACCAGCTGTCAGCTACATAGAAAAGGATCCTGGTGTTATTTGTCTCTCAGAAACAGTTCATAACTTCAACTCATTCATGTCACCTACAAGGTAAACCTGTTTCTCCATCACCTGTTCAGCTCTGATGATTCAGTAAGGACATCTCCTGGTTTCATCTTCATGTTTCCCTCTCACCACATATCCAAACCGACATCATGACCAGCAGCTTTACAGCTGTGGCTCCAGCAAACATCAGCTGATACTAGAAATTAATATTAAATAAATTCTAACAACAGCTGATCAAGCTTAAACGTGCTGCTGTTGTTTAGCGCGACATCCGCTAGTTTCCTCTTTCTGGTGCAAAGTGGGTGATAAACAAACGAGAGAAAAGCCGATCAGCTGATCATTGATCAGTTTCATGATTGAAGTAGCAACAGGAGAGGGAGGGGGAGAGAATGAGAGAAGAAGAGGCAGCTGTGCAGCAAAGACACAGAATAACCCCAGCTTTGTGTCTTTTTTTCCATTCTAGCTGAAGTCCGGGACAAACTGCGTCTCTTCTCAGCTCAATACAAAACCTGTAATATTTTCTCTGAATGAGGGACCATTCCATTTTTTAAGGAGCGGTTGGAAACTCTACTAACTAAACTTATGAATAAAATAAAGTTCACTATCAGTAACATCACAGCACCCACCCAGCTGTATAGAAACTCCGTCATGCTATTGTAACTGACTGTAAAAAGTCAGCATAACGAAAATAAACTCCACCTAAACTTGGTGACTAAACTTGGTGGCACCTGGGGTGGCCAGTCTGGTTGGGGGGGGGTGGCCTGGGGGGCACAGGCCACCGCTGGACACGCCACAGGCGGTGACGTAATCGCACTTGAAATGCGTACTTCAAGCGTGCATACCCTGAATTGGGACACAGCCTATGAGTGCACTGAAAACAGAGACTTTCCGGAAGTAACCCCGCCACTGAGGGAAGAATAAAGAAAATCAAAGTTGTGCATTTATTTTAACAACCGGAGCTGTTTTCACATTGGCTGGTTTCTGCGACTGTTATAACAGAGTTTATGACACTTTATAGTTTCATATATATATGTACACACATGTAACCCAACCAGTACAGGGGCGTCCCTACACCCCGGACTCTGCGTTGTGTAATTTTGTGTTGGATTGGGGTGCACAGTGGAGAGAGCAGTCGGACACAGGCGTTCAATTTGTGGCTCGGACCGCGCCGTTTATTCAAATGCTGGGGCAAACACCACTCCAACTCTGCTGCTGGCCCTTTGCAAATCACAGTAAACACTGCGTGATTATCAACATATAGTGAAAGCCAACAACAAATATATTAAAAAAAAACACATGACACAAAAATAATCATGTCTTTACAAAATTCCTCAGTCTCAGGAATGAGTATGACACAAAACTAACATAGCAGGATTACCAGCAAACTGTAGCTGAAAAGCTAATGCTTCATCTTGCATTACTTTGCCCGAATGAGTGCTCTGCTAACTAGCGGAAATGTAGCCCGAAATTGCGGCAGATATTACAAAATGAAACATGCACACAAACTGCTCATACTCTCATCAGACCATACATGAACCTCCCAACAAAAACAATATATGCTTAGCAAACTGCCATTTTACACAGTGGAACACTTATTTTTAAACAAAAACCAATGCAGTACACCACTGACAGTGCTTACCTTCGCAAATCACAGTAAACACTGAACCAAGATGGCGCCTGCGCGAACGAGAAATCTGAACTACGGTGTCCAGCAGAGGACAAATGGCCAAAATTGCTAAAATCTACAATGTATATGCAGCTCAACAGTGACACCTTGTGACTTATTCCAGTCACTGCCTTACACACACATAAACATATATACTAGGGGTGCAACAATACTCGTATCGATATTGAACCGTTCGATACAGTGCTTTCGGTTCGGTACGCATATGTATCGAACAATACAAAATTTTTAAATTATTTTATCAAGTTTTCTTCTGACGTTGCTGTCTGTGTTGAGCGCTCAGTGGATGGGGCATATATATATATATATATATATATGTGTGTATGTATGTATGTATGCATGTATGTATGTGTGTGTGTGTGTGTGTGTATATATATATATATATATACACATATATATCTATAGAGAGAGAGACAGAGAGAGAGAGAGAGAGAGAGAGAGCGATTAGTAATATTAATATTTGGTACAAATGGTTTTACTTTTAGAGCGTGCTTGAAAATGTACTTAAATGCACATCTGATTAATTAGAAGTGTCATAAACTCTGTTATAACAGTCGCAGAAACAAGCCAATGTGAAAACAGCTCCGGTTGTTAAAATAAATGCACAACTTTGATTTTCTTTATTCTTCCCGCAGTGGCGGGGTTACTTCCAGAAAGTCTCTGTTTTCAGTGCACTCATAGATCGATCATAGACTCACAGATCAATAGCATCAGTCTCGTTTAGGTTGCAGTGTCTCCACAGTGTACACATCCGCCTATCATAGAGAAAGATCCCCAGCTCGAAGTAAGGCATATCCCCTTGGATTTGCGTCAGAAAGGTCTGAAAAATAATTAAAAATAATAATAATAATACTTAAAAAAAAATAAAAATCTATCAAGTCGAACAAGCGAAGCTACCCGCTGTGGCGATCACTTCTGAATAAGGTCTTGTGAATAAAGTAGCTGTAGCTTTACTGTCATTTATGAACTGGCATTGACTGGTTCCTTGTTTTATGGTATTTTACTCTTAATTGTTTATATTTTAATCATGCTTTTAAAAGGAGTTGTATCTTAGAGTGTGTTTGTTCTTGTTTCTTTTAGATCTCACTTACTGAGTTTGATGCTTTATAAGTTTCGATTTATAGGTTTTGTTGGTTTTTTGCTTTAGTAGAGGCACAGCTGCTTGTTGTGGGGGGTAGGTACGTGTTGTGGAATCCCCCCTGATGGATGTGGGTGTACACACTGGGAAAGGGGTATAACGCACCATTCAGATTGCAGTGAGGCCACACAGGTGAATAACTGGTTTAATTATTTTACCGAGCTGCTAATTTAACTAGGTTAGCACTGTGGCAGCGACACTTGTCCTTTTAATGTTTTTTAATAAAGTGTTTTAATTAACAGTTTTGTATTGCCAGCCCTGCTACCTAAGAAGTTCTCTGGTGTTACAGCTCTATGCTCTTAGTAGTTTTGTCTAATAAACTTTGATTTGTGAAATTGACCTGCCTCACCTCTGCTTGCTAATAATGAGCCTGAGTGCCTCTTGTAACTGGTGCAGCGTTAGCACTGGCTATAGTAATCTCTCCTGGGGTGTAACTCTCTGCCCAGCTGTCGTTGTCAACACCATTTAGTCACCTTTATCGGTTTTCCGCCTTCGCGCCTCCACACAGTCTTTCTGCCAGATTCTTGAATCTTCTCCGTTTGATAGTCCGCTGAAGGCCACGGTCATCTCTTCTGCTGGTGCATCTTCTCCTGCCACATTTTGCCCTTCTGCTAGACTTTCCATTGATATGTTTGGACACAGCACTCTGTGAACAGCCAGCCTCGTTAGCTATGAACTTTTGTGGCTTACCCATCCCATGGAGGGTATCAATGATGCTCTTCTGCCCAGTTGTCAAGTCTGCAGTCTTCCCCATATTGAACCTAACTGAGACAATTGAACCAAAGTGAAGCAATTTAATGACACCGAGGAAAAACTTTGCAGGTGCTTTGAGTTTAGTAGATGAGTTGTGTGTGAAACTCAGTTTAAAACATTCATGCCCTGTAAAATTTGGGCCGATGTCTGAAGTTTTTGAATTCCTGTTTTTTGTTTGTTTTATGAGCTGGAAGCCCAAATTATGTACAAATAAAAAAACTAAGCACTTGAAATCATTTAAGTTGTGGGCCTTGAATCTATAATCTATGAAAGTTTAACGTTTTGAATGGAATTATGAAAATAAAATTTTCAATTATATTCAAATTTTTTGGAAAGTGTCTGTATTAAACACAGCATTCAACACCATTTCTCCATATCTCTGTTTAACAACTGAGAATCACAGACTTTACTGATATCTGATTAACTGAACTGCTTCTGCTGTTCAGTATCAACATTTCTTAAATGATGCTCAGGCCTGCAGGGCTGTAGCACACACTACAGATATAAATGACATCATTAGTCACCTGTCCAGTCCAGATTATATAGAAGAAGCCGCCCTTCAACTGCAATCCATGACCAGGATATGCAGATGCTGGAGCTGTCCTATGTGGGTAAAAAAGCTCAGCAGGTTCATTCTACCCAGTATCCCCCAGAGTCTTGAAGATTGTGGTGGTGAAGATGAAGACTGGGGTTTGACTAAAGCGCTCACTGAGGTGTCTAAGGTGGAGATGGGGAGGAGTTGGGTTTCAGGAAAGAGAGTGGGAGGACAGCCTACAGAAAAGAATGCAGGCAGCCGAGGCTCACAGAATAAAATACTTACTAACAGGAGGTTAAATGTCACTAAAGAACGAAAACACAGAATATCATGTATCATGTCAGATGTGTAAACTGAGAAAAATTGATCATTTTAATCAAAAAAAGGTCTTTCTGAACATCATGACAACATATGTCAAAAAAGTTGGCACAGAGTCGTGTTTGCCACTGTGTAGATTTCTTTTACAACAGTCTGTAAACATGTGATGAGAGCAGCTACTAGATTTTTGTCTGATCTTGGATTTTAACTGCTGATTTTTCATTTCTGTTGTAATAGCTGCAGTATGCAGTTTAATATACTGTAACAAACAAGGCCTTCCCTGAAAAACATGTTGCTCGAACACCTGTATATACCTTTCAGCATTGCTGGGGCCCTTCCAGAGCAAGCTGCCAGTTCCATAGAGACTAATGCACCATCATACCATCAGAAATGCAGACTCTTGATAGCACAATTTTATTATAGAAGAGACACATGTGTGTGTCTATTAAGTAATAAAATGTTCCAGTGAAAAATATAGTTTTATAATTAGCAAAACATCACAACACAAAACTCCATTTACTTTATTTCAGAAATATTTTTATTTGAATTGCAACATCATCTTCCTCTGCTGCTTCTGTCTACTGAGGAGATGAGAATCTGCCAAAGAACAAGATGGACTTGGTCTCATTGTGTCTGATGAAGAAGAGGAAGGGGTGATCTGCACTGAAGAGTGTGTCCGGTATATAACATTGCATCATGATCACAGCATCTGTGGCTGCTGCGGCCTCTGTGCCCTCCTCGTTCACCTCCACAAAGGCCTTGTGGGCCACCGTAGACAGGAAGAGCCCCCCTTCACCGTTCATGCCAGACAGGTCAGCTCTTCCTGCACAGAACACGTCCTTCATACCCAGTTTAGCCAGAGGTTCATTCAGCTCGTAGTCTTCCTCCAGCTTGAACTTTGGCAGCTGAACAAGAACTTCTGAATCAACTTCCATGTTTTTCCTGTCGGTCCATTCATTCAGTCTCTCCTGTGTTAGCTCCTTCTCCAGCTGGAACACAGTTAATACATTTTGTCATATTTCTTTTGCTCATATTTAAATTCATTTTATACATGAAATCAGGAGCTGACTGTTAAATTCTTCAATGATCAAATTTAATAAAGTAAACTAAAGTGAAGCAGAAGAGTTTTTGTGGCTTTTCTTTACAGGAACTTGTTTCTAGGCTGTGTACCTTCAGCAGAGGGTCTGAGCCATCTGAGGACTCCTTAGGCAGCAGAATGAACATGCTGAGCTCCTCACCCACATAGGGCAGCTCCAGGATCTGCAAATCATGGTCAGCAATGTAGTTGTAGGGTAGCTGCTCCTTCTGGTGCATCATCTGGACTGGTACGGTCTCATTCTGACACACAGAAAATCCAGGCGATCAGATCATGTTATCATAAAGCTTCTGATGGTGCTTACCTTAAACATTTTAAACAGTTTTCTGTTTTCAAACTTTGTGTCCAGATTTTGTAACCTTCAGTTAAATTTCTACCTGTTTGACTTTAAAGGGCATCTCTTCTGTGTTTTCCTCATCAAATGTGTTCATCCAGTTGCCCTTGAAGTAGACAGCATTGACCAGAGCCAGTCTGGTATCTGCGTTGACTGTTCCTGGCTTCAGAAGGTCTTTTATCTTATCTGACAGGAAATACAGAAACAACAATATTTCGTTATAATCCACAGAGGATGCTAAAATGATTCCCTGCTGTTCAGGCTGTGGAAGATGCACATTCTCACTTTCTGTCTGCTGCTCGACCCAGCTGTTGATCTCTGCTCTGCACGCCTCTGGAGCTCCGATGAAGTCCACAGCCTTCAGGTCTGCCTGGTAGTACTTCTGTGTGGCTTCAAGGAAGTCCTGCAGAGAGCAGACATGTGTTTATTAATCCAGTCTTTGTAATGAAGAACTTTATGAAGAGAATCATTGATGTGGACACTCACTGGGAGGAAGTGGGCAGTGTTTTCTCCATAAAGACGGTTGGCTAGTTTCAGGATGTAGGATGCAGATGGTGAGTTGATGTCAGCGTTCAGTTTCTGGAAGTCTGCATGGACGCCTTCACCTGAGCTGAATGAGAGGGCCTGTGTGGCATTGAAGACAAAGACTGAAAGGATGTGATACTGAGCCTGAGTGACCCTAATTTAACCATTTATGGTCCAAAGGCAGAAAGTGGACAACTTTATTCTTTCAGCAAAAAAACAACATTGCCCCCCTAACCTGCGGAGTTCCACAGGGTTCAGTTTTGGGTCCATTATTATTTTCTTTTTACATGCTTCCTTCAGCTGGCATTATTCAATCGTTTAGTGACATTTCTTATAATTTCTATGCCGATGACATTCAGCTGCATATGTCCTTTAAGCCTCATCAGCTGGATCGGCTGTCCACCCTAGTCCAGTGCTTAACTCAGGTCTCTGATTGGCATTCTAGCAGCTACCTTGTATTAAACATGGAGAAGACAGACCATGATCATAGCTCCTCCTGAACTACATTCTAAAATGAGTCAGGTTACTGCCCCTTTCTGTTCTTCTCCTAAGTCAAATATTCTAAATCTGGAAGTAATATTTGATTCTTCTCTGGGCCTGGACTCACATGTAAAACCTCTGTCTCGTTCCTGTTTCTTTCATTTAAGGAACATTTCTAAACTGTGAAAAATGGTCTCCTGCGCTGAACTGGAAAAAATTGTTCATGCATTTGTGTCATCGCGTTTAGATTATTGTAATGCCCTGTTTACCAGCTTGGACAAATCATCTCTTTCTCACCTCCAAGCTATACAAAATGCAGCGGCTAGGCTACTAACACGTTCTAGCAAGCGTGTTCACATTACTCCTATTTTACATTCCTTACATTGGCTCCCAAATTATTTTAGAATTAGTTTTAAAATTCTTGTTTTAACACTAGGGATGGGTATCGTTTAGGTTTTATCCGATACCGGTGCCAAACCGGTACTTTTGAAACAGTGTCGGTGCTTAAACTGGTGCTCGAACCGGTGCTTAAAGAATGGAGAACACAAACTTTGTCCAAAAACCTCTTATGTTTTTATTTTTAGCAGTCTCTTTTTTTCTGCAAAATGATAACCAAGTTATTCTCCAAAAGTTGAATCTGTTCATCTGGACATAGCGTTTTGTAGGAGAAACGTTTTGTCACTCATCCAAGTGACTTCTTCAGTCTCAGCTGACTGCAGGTTTCCCCAAACCTTATAAAAACAGTACATTTGCATAATGACTGAAACCAGCCCACTGAAGGAACAATGGGCTGTGAGGTCAGTTCCTTAATCATAATTATGCAAATTCCCATGACCATTGATCAACAATCACTGACCAAAACCCACTGATCAAAGAACACTGATCAATGGCCATGAGTACCATTCACAGAGAGTTGGGGAATGGCTGCAATCACAGCATTGTAAGATGGCGAAAGATGTAACCTTAGGCCCCCTCCTCGATTCAGAGATGGTCTTTCCCTTTTCATGTAAATGGCCTCCTTGACTCCGCGCTCAAACCAGCATTCTTCCCTGTCCAGGATGTGTACATCCTCATCGTTGAAAGAGTGTCCACTGGCCTGTAGGTGTAAATAGACTGCAGAGTCCTGGCCTGATGAGGTAGCTCTTCTGTGTTGTGCCATCCGCTTCGCTAGAGGTTGTTTGGTTTCCCCGATGTATAAATCCTGGCAATCCTCCTGGCACTTAACAGCGTACACTATGTTACTCTGTTTGTGTCGGGGGACCCGATCCTTGGGGTGGACCAGTTTTTGGCGCAGCGTATTTTGGGGTTTAAGAGCCACAGAGACCCGGTGTTTAGAAAAAATGCGTCTCAACTGCAGCCATTCCCCAACTCTCTGTGAATGGTACTCATGGCCATTGATCAGTGTTCTTTGATCAGTGGGTTTTGGTCAGTGATTGTTGATCAATGGTCATGGGAATTCGCATAATTATGATTAAGGAACTGACCTCACAGCCCATTGTTCCTTCAGTGGGCTGGTTTCAGTCATTATGCAAATGTACTGTTTTTATAAGGTTTGGAGAAACCTGCAGTCAGCTGAGACTGAAGAAGTCACTTGGATGAGTGACGAAACGTTTCTCCCACAAAACGCTACGTCCAGATGAACAGATTCAACTTTTGGAGATTTACTTTCCTGGATGATTGAGAATGCATCAAGACGATAACCAAGTTAGCCTTTTCTGTTGATACAACATACCTCCTTTGGTTGGAACCGGTGCTTAAACAACGGAAAACACAAACTTTGTCCTAAAACTTCATGTTTAGCTGTTTTGTTTGTAAAAAGATAACAATGTTAGCCTTTTCTGCAGCTATAGGGCATATACAGTGGCTTGCAAAAGTATTCGGCCCCCTTGAACTTCTCCACATTTTGTCACATTACAGCCACAAACATGAATCAATTTTATTGAATTCCACGTGAAAGACCAATACAAAGTGGTGTACACGTGAGAAGTGGAACGAAAATCATACATGATTCTAAACATTTTTTACAAATAAATAACTGAAAAGTGGGGTGTGCGTAATTATTCAGCCCCCTGAGTCAATACTTTGTAGAACCACCTTTTGCTGCAATTACAGCTGCCAGTCTTTTAGGGTATGTCTCTACCAGCTTTGCACATCTAGAGACTGAAATCTTTGCCCATTCTTCTTTGCAAAACAGCTCCAGCTCACTCAGATTAGATGGACAGTGTCTGTGAACAGCAGTTTTCAGATCTTACCACAGATTCTCGATTGGATTTAGATCTGGACTTTGACTGGGCCATTCTAACACATATGTTTTGTTTTAAACCATTCCATTGTTGCCCTGGCTTTATGTTTAGGGTTGTTGTCCTGCTGGAAGGTGAACCTCCACCCCAGTCTCAAGTCTTTTGCAGACTCCAAGAGGTTTTCTTCCAAGACTGCCCTGTATTTGGCTCCATCCATCTTCCCATCAACTCTGACCAGCTTCCCTGTCCCTGCTGAAGCGAAGCGCCCCCAGAGCATGATGCTGCCACCACCATATTTGACAGTGGGGATGGTGTGTTCAGAGTGATGTGCAGTGTTAGTTTTCCGCCACACATAGCGTTTTGCATTTTGGCCAAAAAGTTCCATTTTGGTCTCATCTGACCAGAGCACCTTCTTCCACGTTTGCTGTGTCCCCCACATGGCTTGTGGCAAACTGCAAACGGGACTTCTTATGGTTTTCTTTTAGCAATGGCTTTCTTCTTGCCACTCTTCCATAAAGGCCAACTTTGTGCAGTGCACGACTAATAGTTGTCCTATGGACAGATTCCCCCACCTGAGCTGTAGATCTCTGCAGCTCGTCCACAGTCATCATGGGCCTCTTGGCTGCATTTCTGATCAGCGCTCTCCTTGTTCGGCCTGTGAGTTTAGGTGGACGGCCTTGTCTTGGTAGGTTTACAGTTGTGCCATACTCCTTCCATTTCTGAATGATGGCTTGAACAGTGCTCCGTGGGATGTTCAAGGCTTGGGAAATCTTTTTGTAGCCTAAGCCTGTTTTAAATTTCTCAATAACTTTATCCCTGACCTGTCTGGTGTGTTCTTTGGACTTCATGGTGTTGTTACTCCCAATATTCTCTTAGACAACTTTTGAGGCCGTCACAGAGCAGCTGTATTTGTACTGACATTAGATTACACACAGGTGCACTCGATTTAGTCATTAGCACTCATCAGGCAATGTCTATGGGCAACTGACTGCACTCAGACCAAAGGGAGCTGAATAATTACGCACACCCCACTTTGCAGTTATTTATTTGTAAAAAATGTTTGGAATCATGTATGATTTTCGTTCCACTTCTCACGTGTACACCACTTTGTATTGGTCTTTCACGTGGAATTCCAATAAAATTGATTCATGTTTGTGGCTGTAATGTGACAAAATGTGGAGAAGTTCAAGGGGGCCGAATACTTTTGCAAGCCACTGTATGGTATCACTCTATCAAACAAGAAGACAGCCGCATGTAACTACGACGGTGTTTGCTAGTTCACCTTACGTGCATTAATGTAATAACGTGGTTAGCCTACTCAATGTAAATTACACACGAACAACATTAAGCTACTCATGCAGAGAAGAACGGCTGCTGCTGCCATCATCATCCGTCATCATTTCTGCTACACTGGCAGGGCTAGGGGCCAGGACTCTACTCTTCGGGTTCTTGGGGGATGTTGCTAACTCTGCGTCCGATAACAGGCACCACACCCGCAGTAGATGTGCTCGGTGTGAGGTCTTGCAGCAAGCTATCAAATACGGTGCATTTCTCGGCTTTAAAAAACAAAAAAAACGCTATGCGTCGCCAGGTGTTTCATCAGATTCGAGGTGTTACCTCCTTTGCACAGTATCACCTTAAAGCACTTGTTGCAGGCTGCTGAGTTTGCATCTTTTGCTGTGAAGTACAGCCAGACTTTTGAGCGCTTCGCCTTGGGCATTTTTGTAGCTCTGCTCTAAAAGAACGTACGTACCTGGGTCCTCCTACTATCCTTGGAAAGGTAAAATGATTGGCTAGAATCCAAAGTGTATGACATCTCCAGAAAAAAAAAGCACCGACATAAAGCACTGAAATGTGCGCTGCTTTTCGGTCTGGTTACTACCGTTTATGTTGTATCCGGTGCTATTATGGCACCGGATACCGGTACCCATCCCTATTTAACACTAAATGGCCAGGCCCCAGATTATTTATCCAAGCTTCTTATATGATATATTGCTGCTCCTTGTCTCCGCTCACAGACTCAGAGTTTGTTGGTTGTTACCCATACACGACTGAAGACCAAAGGGGACAGAGCCTTTCAGTCTGTGGCACCAAGGCTGTGGAATAGTTTGCCACCACAACTACATTTGGCTGACTCTGTGGAATCCTTTAAAAAGCAGTTAAAAACTTTTCTTTTTAAACAACCTTCTGTTGATCAATGCTTTTTAAATTTTTTATTTACTATTAACCTTTTATATTGTGTATATTGTCTATTTTGTTACTTAACTTTCTGTTTATTTTAATCTTTGTGTACAGCGCTTTGTGACGGTCTATGAAAAGCGCTTAATAAACTTTACTTACTTACTTAAATAAATATAAAAATAATAATAAGAAAAATATCACATGGCCCACCACCAAACAAAAATGACACAAAAAGCATATTGACAGTTTTTCCCCACGCACCAGGTATAGAAGAATTAGCTCAGGTATAGAAGAATTAGCTCAGGTTGTCCCCAGTATAACTTTTTGCTTTCTTCTGACCACTATTCATGCTAGGGCCTTCATCCGGGTGAGAATTTTCTCCAGGGCCTGGGTCAGATTGACTATTTTTTCTTTTCTGTTGCTATTACTCACTGTGTCGTCTCACAGCATGACCATTATGTCATTTCTTCTTCGTTTTCTTCTGCTTTACTGGCAGTTTGCAACTTATTTAATTAGAGCAGGTAGTTGTACTGCCCGCTAGTGGAAGAGAATGTAATTGTTCTGCACGTTACTCACGCAAGTGAGTGCTAATCAGGTGGAACCAGGAAATCTTCCAGCTAACACCTGATCATCTCTCAGGGCACAGCTATGCCCAGCAGCACAGTGGTTGGGAAAGACTGGTCTACAGTGACCCCCTGTGGACACTGTGAGATATTGCGGTGTTGAGTAGATATGATTGTTCTTGTAGTTATCTGCATAGCTGGACTGGCCATCGGGCATACCGGGCATTTGCCCAGTGGGCCGATGGTGATTTTTCATTTTTATGGGCCGATGGGTTTTTTTTTTCTTTTCTTTTTTTTGTTTCGTAACGTATAAACACTGAAAGGTGGTGGATTGGCCAGATGCTGGGAGATGTGTAAAAATAACTCAATTGTTTGGTGGTGGCTATTGCCGAGCCTTCACAGCCTGAGTAACATTAGCAAGTGGTGGAGGCCAGCAGACGCAACACGCTGGCAGGTGGATGACAGAAAGGTGAGGCAGGAGGAGGAGAGACCCGAGGTGGCCGCCGGTGTCGGTCCGAGTGTCAGGGGAAATGAACTTCAGGTAAGAAGTTATGACCTGCAGTCTATCTGGGTCAGATATAAACCAAGTTTATGTGGAGTTTATTTTCGTTGTGCTGACTTTTTACAGTCAGTTACAATAACTCGTACTGCGTACTAGCTAGCATGACGGAGTTTCTATACAGCTGGGCGGGTGCTATGATGTTACTGATGTTGAACTTTATTTTATTAAGGTTTATTAAGGTTAATTAGTTTCCAACCATTCCGTAAAAAACGGAATCGTCTTGTATTCAGAGAAAATATTCGTGTTGAGCTGAAAAGGAACGCGATTTGTCCCGTACTTCAGCTAGAATGAAAAAGACACAAAGCTGGATTTATTCTGTGTCTTTATGCTGCAGCTGCCTCTTCTTCTCTCATTCTCTCCCCCTCTCTCCCCTGTTGTTATTTCAATCATGAAACTGATCAATGATCAGCTGATCAGCTTTTCTCTCTTGTTTGTTTATCGCCCACTTTGCGCCAGAAAGAAGAAAGCAGCGGAGGTTAAACAGCAGCAGCACGTTTAAGCTTGATCAGCTGTTGTTAGAATTTATTTAATATTAATTTCTAGTATCAGCTGATGTTTGCTGGAGCCACAGCTGTAAAAGCTGCTGGTCATGATGTCGGTTTGGTTATCTGGTGAGAGGGAAACATGAAGATGAAACCAGGAGATGTCCTTACTGAATCATCAGAGCTGAACAGGTGATGGAGAAACAGGTTTACCTTTTAGGTGACATGAATGAGTTGAAGGGAAGTTATGAGCTGTTTCTGAGAGACAAATAACACCAGGATCCTTTTCTACGTAGCTGACAGCTGGTAACTGTGCAGGGGCGGGTCTAGCAAAGTTTTGCCAGGGGGCCAGGTAGGGCATTAACAGGGAAAGGGGGGCAGAAGGAAATACTTTTCTTTCTTATTCTCATTTAAAATGTCTCGCTTTTAATAAATAATTATCTGAATCTTACAACAAACGTTTTCATCTGATGTAAAATGTATAGAAATCATTATTGTACATAGTAATTTTTTTCAGGGTCCCATCTTAATTTCTTCAGAAGTAAGTACTGTATGTATGCCAGTGTGTCTGTGAAGGTTCTCATTCATCCAGGTCATCCAGCCCACACACACGGACCAGTACCTCCTCTTTGACTCCCATCACCCTCTGGAACACAAACTTGGAGTAATTAGGACCCTACACCACCGGGCAGAACATGTTCCCTCTAAGCCTGAAGGGATAAAGAAGGAACACACACATGTAAAGGAAGCACTGAAAACATGTGGTTATCCTAACTGGGCGTTCATAAAGTCAGCAAAGAGGCACAGAAAAGAAGATCAGACACCAGCGAGGGAGGATAAGAAAGACAGACGCAACAACGTTGTCATCCCCTATGTAGCCGGTGTATCAGAGAAACTCAGGAGAGTTTTCTCCAAGCACGACATCCCAGTGTACTTCAGACCCAGCAACACACTCAGACAGAAACTGGTTCACCCGAAAGACAAAACTCCAAAACACAGACTGAACAACGTGGTGTATGCTGTACAGTGCAGCGAGGAATGCCCAGACCTCTACATTGGAGAGACCAAACAGCCACTTCACAAGCGCATGGCACAACATAGAAGAGCCACCTCCACGGGACAAGACTCAGCAGTCCATCTGCATCTTAAGGATAAAGGTCACTCTTTCGAGGATGCCAATGTTCACATATTGGACAGAGAGGACAGATGGTTTGAAAGAGGAGTGAAAGAAGCCATCTATGTCCACTGTGAACGACCATCTTTGAACAGAGGCGGTGGTTTACGACACCAACTGTCTGCCATCTATAATCCAGTTTTGAGTTCCCTCCCCAGACGCCTTAATGCCCACTCACATCCTGGGCCATCTGACCTCAGGAATTCACATGACAAGGTGGGGCCAGGTTTCACAATGAGCTCACCCGAAACCATGGCTGATTAGGTCCCACACCCGCTTTCACACCTTGGCGCATGTGATTAGAGGATCACCAGGGGGTCCTTTGTCCCTCCTTGGGGGGATACTCCCACTGGGTTTAAATCTGGGACTCTCGGCCATTTGACCTTAGAACTGAAGAAGCTTCTCGGATGAGAGGTGAAACGTCTTCAAGCAACTTAAAGAAGTCCAGACGCTTTTCTTTGCAAACTCCTTTGACTATGTATGCCAGTATTTTCCCACATTTTCTAGATACTGTACCAGTACTGTGTGTAAAATTCCATCAAAAAGTCAATTAAGTTTTATTCTTTCTCACCTGTTTTTCTGTCTCCTTTCACTTTTTAAAGGTTGCCATGTTGGAAAAAATATTTTGCCCTGCTGTTTATTGATGTGATAAATGAATAGTTTATGAAAATATATCTAAATCTGTCATTTATTATTTTTTAATATTCAGTAATGATAATGTCTCACCTCTAGTCTTCTCTATCTTAATTTCAGGTTTCCACCATGTGTTGTAGATAGTTCAGGAGGTTAACTCGACCAAGCAGTCTTTGGGTTTCGGCTAAGTACTGTTTAGAATACCAGAATAGGGAGGATGGTGTAGTTTATTACATTGATACATATATACCAACAGGACAGTGTATATCACTGTGACAACAGCGTTTGTTTTCATCCAAAGGCTTTATGGTGTTTCCTATAATACCTGGTGGGCCAGTCTCTAGTCAAAATGCCCGGGCCGATTTTTTGTCCCAGTCCAGCCCTGGTTATCTGTGACTCTACTAATTACGGAACTGCCCGCTTCTGTTTTCAGAAAACCATACTCATAAGTCACACCTGCTGTATACTCCACAACAATAAGTTCAAGTATGGCTGCTCCAAATTTGGATTGAGCCTGGAAAGATCTCTGAGGTAAACAATTCTTCTGTGGAACTTAGTTAAAGACAGTTAACCCAACTCCTGCGGTCTTTCTGACAGAAGGCTTAGTCCAGCCTCGTATACCCAGCATTCATCTATGTCTGTATGTATGAATGCCTGTATGAATATAGTCTACAGTGTGGATGGGTCCTTATACACAATCTTAAATAATGACTTGTTTTCAACGCGCTAACATGGGATGAACATGTGGAAGATCTACTTCTTTTTCTACTGTGTGTAAAGCCAGTTTGATATATGTTATTTGCACACAGAGTTAAGGCTCAGGGGCACTACGTGTTTTACAGTGGTTCTTATTTGCCCATTAACATCAACACTAGAAAAGCTGCAAGTGTAAAGTATTTGCTTGGCACTGGCAATATATCAGGGTTTAGCACCAAAACATCTTAGTTTACCAAAATAAAAATAGAAACAAGACTTTTGAAATAAAATCTTAAATTAACTGAAATGACATTAGAATTGGAAAACTAACTACAATTTAAAAAAAGAAAAAGAAATAAAAGAGAGAAATATCCTTTAAAAAATTGTTACTACAACTTGCCTGAGTGACTGCTTTTAAATGTAATGAGGGCTTGAAGTTTCACAGGCATGTTAGCTGATCAACTGATGGCCTCGTGCAGGTAACAAGTTGACAGTGAGCTGACCTGAGCCATCTGAGCTGCAGTGTCTCCTTTAGCTCCCAGGTAGACCATGGCCAGGGCTGAGCTGATGCTCAGAGGAGAGACAAAGATGTTCCCAGCAGGGTTTGCCTGGCTCAGAGTGCGGAACAGCTCCAAGGCAAAGGCTGTGTTTGAGCTGCTGACGGTGGACATGGCTGATGGTGTTTTCCTGTAACATGCAAACAACCGTTTAAACTGCTACAACATTACATACTGAAAACACAACAAGAGACTTTATATTAAAGCATCGAGAAAAAAACTTTCCGGAAGTAACACCAGCACTGCTGGAAGAATAAAGAAAATCAAAGGATTCCGAGCAGAGTTATCTGTAAACCGGTCAGCTTTGCATTTATTTTAACAACCTGAGCTGTTTTCACATTAGCTGGTGTCTATGACTCAACCACACTTGACTCGCTGTGTGCGAAAAAGTCAAAGCAAAATGATAAGACAAAGAAAAGTAAAACTACACACACACATAAAATAACGAAAAATCCAGAGGACTACCTGATCTACAAGAGCACAGGACTGTGGTGAGACATGAGTCTGACTGTAGTCCTTCTCTCTGTATAAATAAGGTTGGTGGAATGAACAAGGGCAGTCCAGTCTTACTGGTGATGGGTCATTTTCCAGAGAACAGCATTACTAAACCTCACGGGTAAATCTGAACTGAGGTTGCTCAACTCTGATGGGAAATCAAATCCTGGACTGTAAGTTGATGAATCAGAGTGTTCTCTATAATCTGAGTCATTATTTCCCACATATGTACATGTCATCCGGGGAAGAAGGATTTTTCTTACCTAGCTGTTGCATGCCCAGCGCATCGCCGGAGCACCACTTCCTGCCATACAAGACATCTACAGGAAGCGGTGTCTGAAAAGGGCTGGGAAAATCATCAAAGACCCCAGTCACCCAGCACACGGACTCTTCCCCATAACTGAACATACACACAATGGACAAAAACAAACAAATGGCCGACTGTACCCTCATACACACAATAATAACATGGACTGAACCACCACTTACAACCACTGGCACTTTATATAACTACTGTATAATTTATCCATGTATCTCACTGATCTCGATTGCACTACTGTAAATGCCGTATAGACAGTCATACTGTACAACACAATAATTATAGTTTTACAACTGTTATTAATACTCGCAATTGTATATGTATAATCTGCTATAGCTGCTATAGCTAAGCTGTTCATAGCCTGTACATAGCTTGTACATTCACTTCAGTTATAGCCTGTATGCTTATAGTTATAGTATATTCATAACACACCTTCACACTGTGTACATTGTATCATATCTATAATATATCTATATTATTGCTAAAGCACTAAAGCACTTTCTGGATGAATGCAAACTGCATTTCCTTGCCTTGTGTGTGCAATGGCAATAAAGTTGAATTCTATACTATTCTATTCTTTGTTGTGGTTGATGTTGAGTGTATTTTTCCTTTTTTGCATGCTTTTACTGTATTTATTGGGACGTCCTCCGGAGAGACTCCTCCCCCCTGCTTTCCCTAACTAATTAGATACACCTGGAGGGCACAGGGGACATCAATCAATCAGACCTCCTTAGTTGGCAGCGAGAGGCCAATAAGAGGGCCTGGCAGGTCGGAAAAGGGGACGCGGCCGCAGGAGAAGAGAGCGGGCCCTTGGTAAGTTCATGGCAGACTTCTTCCACGGTGGCGGCCGCAGTTTGGAGCTCTGCCCTCCCGGGGTAAGTTCCGACTGTTAAGATTCATAAAGACGCCCCGGTAAATTAAGAAGAGTGACTGCCGCTGCTCTCCTGTGCTTAGCAGAAGCGGGAGCGGAGTGGCCCGACGAAGGACGCTGGCGGCCTGGCCCTACTGGTGGACACAAGAAGTGTGGCGGATTTGGACCCTTGGGACTTTGGCTCGCTGACTGAGGAACACTTTTTTTTTTTCTTTTTCAAATTGTGCTGAGTTTTACGTTGTTTCGATTATTCTCTTCCCTGATCAGAGTATTTTTTAATGCTGTAAGTAAAGTGTATTTTTATTGACTATTTTAACCGGGTTTACACATCTTTCTGTTCCCGTGATCATCCCCTGCTGCTATTTCCGTTTTAGTTCCCTTCTAGTATACATCCGTGACATGCATATGTGCTTTCCTCTATAAAATACTTTACTCTCTGATCTGGCCTGAAAAGTTTCTTAATTGTAAGAATTTTTAGAAGGCTGAAAAGGAACCTCAAGGAGGGGCTTCTCATAACGACTTGAATTACACTATGCTCCGATGTGCACAAAATAAAAAGTGATGGAATGATACCACAGACATAACAGAGTTAATGACACTTTATAGATTCATTTGTAATGGGACGCTGGTTGAAGTTATGGTAAAAATCCTTCAACTTTAATTATTAAGAAATGAAAATGTCATTTGTAAATGACCAGAAGCATCTAATAACTGTTGCTCTCAGCCTGGGGAACATAAAAATAACATTTGCTCCACACTACTCTCCAACTGTCTAGGAGAGTTTTTCTCTCCTCCACCCAGCTGTTCAAAGTTTTATATGATGTTGGGATTTATTTTTTATTTTAAGGCCAATATCTCATAATTGGCATCACATATGTGTTTTTATACTTTTCTGATTAGATCTGTGTCCTCGTTTGTTTTGTAGTCTTGCTGCTTGACTTATCAGAAACTTTTCACAGGTGAATATCTAAACTGCGCAGAGGAACATTTATTTCTAAATTCCAAGCTAGCTAACTTGTCTAGTGGAAGTGCATTTTCAGATTTCAGTTGACTTACATCATCAGTGTCTGCTAGAACTTGTGCTTCCATACAAGTACCACCTATTTTATAAAAAATGGAAAAAATATTAAGTTTTTAAATGAAAAATAGTTTCATAATTAGCAAAACATCACAACACAAAAACTCCATTTACTTTATTTCAGAAATATTTTTATTTGAATTGCAACATCTTCCTCTGCTGCTTCTGTCTACTGAGGAGATGAGAATCTGCCAAAGAACAGGATGGACTTGGTCTTATTGTGTCTGATGAAGAAGAGGAAGGGGTGATCTGCTCTGAAGTGTGTGTCCGGTATATAACAACAAGCGTTGATCGCAGCACCTGTGGCTGCAGCGGCCTCCGTGCCCTCCTCATTAACCTCCACAAAGGCCTTGTGGGCCACCGTAGACAGGAAGAGCCCCCCTTCACCGTTCATGCCAGACAGGTCAGCTCTTCCTGCACAGAACACGTCCTTCATACCCAGTTTAGCCAGAGGTTCATTCAGCTCGTAGTCTTCCTCTAGTTTAAACTTTGGCAGGTGAAGGATAACTTCTGAATAGGTGCTCATGTTTTTCCTGTCGGTCCATTCATTCAACCTCTCCTGTGTTAGCTCCTTCCCCAGCTGGAACACAGTTAATACATTTTGTCATATTTCTTTTGCTCCCATTTACATTCATTTTATACATGAAATCAGGAGCTGACTTAAATTCTTGAATGATCAAATTTAATAAAGTAAACTAAAGTGAAGCAGAAGAGATTTTGTGGCTTTTCTTTACAGGAACTTGTTTCTAGGCTGTGTACCTTCAGCAGAGGGTCTGAGCCATCTGAGGACTCCTTAGGCAGCAGAATGAACATGCTGAGCTCCTCAGCCACATAGGGCAGCTCCAGGATCTGCAAATCATGGTCAGCAATGTAGTTGTAGGGAAGCTTCTTCCTCTGGTGCATCATCTGGACTGGTACGGTCTCATTCTGACACACAGGAAATCCAGGCGATCAGATCATGTTACTATAAAGCTTCTGATGGTGCTTACCTTAAACATTTTAAACAGTTTTCTGTATTCAGACTTTGTGTCCAGATTTTGTAACCTTTAGTTAAATTTCTACCTGTTTGACTTTAAAGGGCATCTCTTTGGTGTTTTCCTCATCAAATGTGTTCTTCCAGTTGCCCTTGAAGTAGACAGCATTGACCAGAGCCAGTCTGGTATCCGCGTTGACTGTTCCTGGCTTCAGAAGGTCTTTTATCTTATCTGACAGGAAATACAGAAACACAACAATATTTCATTATAATCCACAGAGGATGCTAAAATGATTCCCTGCTGTTCAGGCTGTGGAAGATGCACATTCTCACTTTCTGTCTGCTGCTCGACCCAGCTGTTGATCTCTGCTCTGCACGCCTCTGGAGCTCTGATGAAGTCCACAGCCTTCAGGTCTGCCTGGTAGTACTTCTGTGTGGCTTCAAGGAAGTCCTGCAGAGAGCAGACATGTGTTTATTAATCCAGTCTTTGTAATGAAGAACTTTATGAAGAGAATCATTGATGTGGACACTCACTGGGAGGAAGTGCGCAGTGTTTTCTCCATAAAGACGGTTGGCTAGTTTCAGGATGTAGGATGCAGATGGTGAGTTGATGTCAGCGTTCAGTTTCTGGAAGTCTGCATGGACGCCTTCACCTGAGCTGAATGAGAGGGCCTGTGTGGCATTGAAGACAAAGACTGAAAGGATGTGACACTGAGCCTGAGTGACTATAATGTAACAATTTATGGTCCAAAGGCAGAAAGTGGACAACTTTATTCTTTCAGCATCATGTTTAATAAGAATCCTTACTGTGAATCTGTTATATGCTGTTTATGTATCTAATATTTACTTTTATTTCTATAACAGGTTATTCTGTATGTTATGCTTGAATTTATTATTCATGCGCTAGGCCATTTAATCCTTGTTTCAAAAAACTCTTATTGCAGCTATATTTTTGAGGTGGGGTGTGGTTTGTGGCTCAGCTGCAGAGGAGGGCTGTAGCAGTGAGTTCAGGTTTGGTGTCATGGGAGACTGATTCAAACACCTGACCTCCATCCTCTAATCATGTCTCTCCTTTTAAGGATGCTGCTGGAGGAGGAAGGAGCAGTTGCTAGTTGTCCATGTTTGTGCCTTACCTTTTGAAGCCATGGCACATATTTCACGTTAGGAAAAAACAAATAAATAAATAACAAAAATCACATGGCCCACCAACAAACAAAAATGACACAAAAAGCATATTGACAGTTTTTCCCCACGCACCAGGTATAGAAGAATTAGCTCAGGTTGTCCCCAGTATAACTTTTTTGCTTTCTTCTGACCACTACGCATGCTAGGGCCTTCATCCGGGTGAGAATTTTCTCCAGGGCCCGGGTCAGATTGACTATTTTTTCTTTTCTGTTGCTATTACGTGCTGTGTCGTCTCACAGCATGACCATTATGTCAATTCTGCTTCGTTTTCTTCTGCTTTACTGGCAGTTGGCAACTTATTTAATTAGAGCAGGTAGTTGTACTGCCCTCTAGTGGAAGAGAATGTAATTGTTCTGCACGTTACTCACGCGACTGAGTGCTAATCAGGTGGAACCAGGAAATCTTCCAGCTAACACCTGATCATCTCTCACAGCACACCAATGTGCAGCGGCACAGTGGTTGGGAAACACTGGTCTACAGTGACCCCTTGTGGACACTGTGAGATATTGCGGTGTTGAGTACGTGATTGTTCTTGTAGTTATCTGTGACTCTACTAATTACGGAACTGCCCGCTTCTGTTTTCAGAAAACCATACTCATAAGTCACACCTGCTGTATACTCCACAACAATAAGTTCAAGTATGGCTGCTCCAAATTTGGATTGAGCCTGGAAAGATCTCTGAGGTAAACAATTCTTCTGTGGAACTTAGTTAAAGACAGTTAACCCAACTCCTGCGGTCTTTCTGACAGAAGGCTTAGTCCAGACTCGTATACCCAGCATTCATCTATGTCTGTATGTATGAATGCCTGTATGAATATAGTCTACAGTGTGGATGGGTGCTTATTCTTGTCACAATCTTAAATAATAACTTGTTTTCAACACACTAACGTGGGATGAACATGTGGAAGATCTACTTCTTTTTCTATTGTGTGTAAAGCCAGTTTGATATATGTTATTTGCACATAGAGTTAAGGCTCAGGGGCACTACGTGTTTTACAATGGTTCTTATTTGCCCATTAACATCAACACTAGAAAAGCTGCAAGTGTAAAGTATTTGCTTGGCACTGGCAATATATCAGGGTTTAGCACCAAAACATCTTAGTTTACCAAAATAAAAATAGAAACAAGACTTTTGAAATAAAATCTTAAATTAACTGAAATGACATTAGAATTGGAAAACTAACTACAATTAAAAAAAAAAAAAAAAAAGCAATAAAAGAGGGAAATATCCTTTAACAAATTGTTACTACAACTTACTTGAGTGACTGCTTTTAAATGGTTTAGGTTTAGGGTTACATCTTTAAGGTTACATCTTTCGCCATCTTACAATGCTGTGATTGCAGCCATTCCCCAACTCTCTGTGAATGGTACTCATGGCCATTGATCAGTGTTCTTTGATCAGTGGGTTTTGGTCAGTGATTGTTGATCAATGGTAAGGGGAATTTGCATAATTATGATTAAGGAACTGACCTCACAGCCCATTGTTCCTTCAGTGGGCTGGTTTCAGTCATTATGCAAATGTACTGTTTTTATAAGGTTTGGAGAAACCTGCAGTCAGCTGAGACTGAAGAAGTCACTTGGATGAGTGACGAAACGTTTCTCCCACAAAACGCTACGTCCAGATGAACAGATTCAACTTTTGGAGATTTACTTTCCTGGATGATTGAGAATGCATCAAGACGATAACCAAGTTAGCCTTTTCTATTGATACAACATACCTCCTTTGGTTGGAACCGGTGCTTAAACAACGGAAAACACAAACTTTGTCCTAAAACTTCTCATGTTTAGCTGTTTTGTTTGTAAAAAGATAACAATGTTAGCCTTTTGTGCAGCTATAGGGCATATACAGTGGCTTGCAAAAGTATTCGGCCCCCTTGAACTTCTCCACATTTTGTCACATTACAGCCACAAACATGAATCAATTTTATTGAATTCCACGTGAAAGACCAATACAAAGTGGTGTACATGTGAGAAGTGGAACGAAAATCATACATGATTCCAAACATTTTTTACAAATAAATAACTGCAAAGTGGGGTGTGCGTAATTATTCAGCCCCCTGAGTCAACACTTTGTAGAACCACCTTTTGCTGCAATTACAGCTGCCAGTCTTTTAGGGTATGTCTCTACCAGCTTTGCACATCTAGAGACTGAAATTCTTGCCCATTCTTCTTTGCAAAACAGCTCCAGCTCACTCAGATTAGATGGACAGCGTCTGTGAACAGCAGTTTTCAGATCTTACCACAGATTCTCGATTGGATTTAGATCTGGACTTTGACTGGGCCATTCTAACACACATGTTTTGTTTTAAACCATTCCATTGTTGCCCTGGCTTTATGTTTAGGGTCGTTGTCCTGCTGGAAGGTGAACCTCCACCCCAGTCTCAAGTCTTTTGCAGACTCCAAGAGGTTTTCTTCCAAGATTGCCCTGTATTTGGCTCCATCCATCTTCCCATCAAGTCTGACCAGCTTCCCTGTCCCTGCTGAAGAGAAGCACCCCCAGAGCATGATGCTGCCACCACCATATTTGACAGTGGGGATGGTGTGTTCAGAGTGATGTGCAGTGTTAGTTTTCCGCCACACATAGCATTTTGCATTTTGGCCAAAAAGTTCCATTTTGGTCTCATCTGACCAGAGCACCTTCTTCCACGTTTGCTGTGTCCCCCACATGGCTTGTGGCAAACTGCAAACGGGACTTCTTATGGTTTTCTGTTAACAATGGCTTTCTTCTTGCCACTCTTCCATAAAGGCCAACTTTGTGCAGTGCACGACTAATAGTTGTCCTATGGACAGATTCCCCCACCTGAGCTGTAGATCTCTGCAGCTCGTCCACAGTCACCATGGGCCTCTTGGCTGCATTTCTGATCAGCGCTCTCCTTGTTCGGCCTGTGAGTTTAGGTGGACGGCCTTGTCTTGGTAGGTTTACAGTTGTGCCATACTCCTTCCATTTCTGAATGATGGCTTGAACAGTGCTCCGTGGGATGTTCAAGGCTTGGGAAATCTTTTTGTAGCCTAAGCCTGTTTTAAATTTCTCAATAACTTTATCCCTGACCTGTCTGGTGTGTTCTTTGGACTTCATGGTGTTGTTGCTCCCAATATTCTCTTAGACAACTTTTGAGGCCTTCTTCTTCTTCTTCTTCTTTGTTTTTAACGGCGGTTGGCAACCAACGTAAAAGGAGCATTACCGCCTCCTACTGTTCCGGAGTATGGATCAGACAGTGAGCTTACAATCTGTATCAAAAAACAAAAAACAAACAAACAAAAACCCTCACACTCTTTCATACACACCTATAGCCTTCAAAAACCCCACCAAGTCCCTCACCTGTGCCCTACTACCCTCCAACACACTCTTCAGATTAAATTCCCCGATTCCCCGCTCCCTCAATCTATTCTGCAGAACTTTTCTCTCCACATCATAACCCTTGCACCGCAGTATTACATGCTCTACCGTCTCCTCCTCCTCCTGGCACACCCCACAAAGCCCCGTCTCATGTTCTCCTATCATCTGTAGTGTTTTATTTAACGCACAATGTCCCAGTCTAAGCCTGGTAATGACCACCTCTTCTCTCCTATCACCCCCATACAACCTACACCCTGCCACCTCCTTCTTAAAATGATACAAGTGCCTGCCCTTACTCCCTGAATCCCACCGCTCCTGCCACTCCCGAACAACCTGCCTCCAAACAATACCCTTTGCTTCAGATCCGCTACTTTTAATTTCCATCTCAGTCCTATGTTTAGTCAATGCTCCTTTTGCCAACCTATCCACCTTTTCATTTCCACTGATTCCTACATGAGCTGGCACCCAAAGAAAGTGAATATTGCCACCACAACACCTTATTCTGCTTATAGTCTCCAGAATAGTAAACAGCATACCCTGCCTTGTCTTCGAACAAAATGATTGTAGACTTGAAAGAACAGCTGCTGAGTCAGAGCATACTACTACCTGCCTGAGTTTTGAACACTCTATCCATTTCAATGCTACCAAAATTGCTACCATTTCAACTGTGTACACTGAAAGGCCATCCGAAGTGCGTCTGTTTATTTCAATATTTTTGGATGGAACTGCTATTCCAAACCCTGTAATCCCAGTATCTGGACTTTTAGCACCATCCGTGAACACATGAATATACCCAGGGTATTCAGTCGAGCTGTGAAAATGAAATGCTGACACAAGATCGACTTTTCCTTTCAATTTCCTCTTCAAACTTTTGAGGCCGTCACAGAGCAGCTGTATTTGTACTGACATTAGATTACACACAGGTGCACTCGATTTAGTCATTAGCACTCATCAGGCAATGTCTATGGGCAACTGACTGCACTCAGACCAAAGGGAGCTGAATAATTACGCACACCCCACTTTGCAGTTATTTATTTGTAAAAAATGTTTGGAATCATGTATGATTTTCGTTCCACTTCTCACGTGTACACCACTTTGTATTGGTCTTTCACATGGAATTCCAATAAAATTGATTCATGTTTGTGGCTGTAATGTGACAAAATGTGGAGAAGTTCAAGGGGGCCGAATACTTTTGCAAGCCACTGTATGGTATCACTCTATCAAACAAGAAGACAGCCGCATGTAACTACGACGGTGTTTGCTAGTTCACCTTACGTGCATTAATGTAATAACGTGGTTAGCCTACTCAATGTAAATTACACACGAACAACATT
The DNA here is from genome assembly GCF_001858045.2 of Oreochromis niloticus. NCBI lineage: Eukaryota > Metazoa > Chordata > Actinopteri > Cichliformes > Cichlidae > Oreochromis > Oreochromis niloticus. Next base: position 27,523,553 of record NC_031981.2, on the reverse strand, counting down.
AAGCTACTCATGCAGAGAAGAACGGCTGCTGCTGCCACCATCATCATCCGTCATCATTTCTGCTACACTGGCAGGGCTAGGGGCCAGGACTCTACTCTTCGGGTTCTTGGGGGATGTTGCTAACTCTGCGTCCGATAACAGGCACCACACCCGCAGTAGATGTGCTCGGTGTGAGGTCTTGCAGCAAGCTATCAAATACGGTGCATTTCTCGGCTTTAAAAAACAAAAAAACGCTATGCGTCGCCAGGTGTTTCATCAGATTCGAGGAGTTACCTCCTTTGCACAGTATCACCTTAAAGCACTTGTTGCAGGCTGCTGAGTTTGCATCTTTTGCTGTGAAGTACAGCCAGACTTTTGAGCGCTTCGCCTTGGGCATTTTTGTAGCTCTGCTCTAAAAGAACGTACGTACCTGGGTCCTCCTACTATCCTTGGAAAGGTAAAATGATTGGCTAGAATCCAAAGTGTATGACATCTCCAGAAAAAAAAAGCACCGAAATAAAGCACCGAAATGTGCGCTGCTTTTTGGTCTGGTTACTACCGTTTATGTTGTATCCGGTGCTGTTATGGCACCGGATACTGGTACCCATCCCTATTTAACACTAAATGGCCAGGCCCCAGATTATTTATCCAAGCTTCTTATATGATATATTGCTGCTCCTTGTCTCCGCTCACAGACTCAGAGTTTGTTGGTTGTTACCCATACACGACTGAAGACCAAAGGGGACAGAGCCTTTCAGTCTGTGGCACCAAGGCTGTGGAATAGTTTGCCACCACAACTACGTTTGGCTGACTCTGTGGAATCCTTTAAAAAGCAGTTAAAAACTTTTCTTTTTAAACAACCTTCTGTTGATCAATGCTTTTTAAATTTTTTATTTACTATTAACCTTTTATATTGTGTATATTGTCTATTTTGTTACTTAACTTTCTGTTTATTTTAATCTTTGTGTACAGCGCTTTGTGACGGTCTATGAAAAGCGCTTAATAAACTTTACTTACTTACTTAAATAAATATAAAAATAATAATAAGAAAAATATCACATGGCCCACCACCAAACAAAAATGACACAAAAAGCATATTGACAGTTTTTCCCCGCGCACCAGGTATAGAAGAATTAGCTCAGGTATAGAAGAATTAGCTCAGGTTATCCCCAGTGTAACTCTTTTTGCTTTCTTCTGGCCACTATTCATGCTAGGGCCTTCATCCGGGTGAGAATTTTCTCCAGGGCCCGGGTCAGATTGACTATTTTTTCTTTTCTGTTGCTATTACGCACTGTGTCGTCTCACAGCATGACCATTATGTAATTTCTGCTTCGTTTTCTTCTGCTTTACTGGCAGTTTGCAACTTATTTAATTAGAGCAGGTAGTTGTACTGTCCTCTAGTGGAAGAGAATGTAATTGTTCTGCACGTTACTCACACGAGTGAGTGCTAATCAGGTGGAACCAGCTAACACCTGATCATCTCTCACTGCACACCGATGCGCAGCGGCACAGTGGTTGGGAAACACTGGTCTACAGTGACCCCTTGTGGACACTGTGAGATATTGCGGTGTTGAGTAGATATGATTGTTTTTGTAGTTATCTGTGACTCTACTAATTACGGAATCGCCTGTTTCTGTTTTCAGAAAACCATGCTCATAAGTCACACCTGCTGTATACTCCACAACAAGAAGTTCAAGTATGGCTGCTCCAAATTTGGATTGAGCCTGGAAAGATCTCTGAGGTAAACAATTCTTCTGTGGAACTTAGTTAAAGACAGTTAACCCAACTCCTGCGGTCTTTCTGACAGAAGGCTTAGTCCAGACTCGTATACCCAGCATTCATCTATGTCTGTATGTATGAATGCCTGTATGAATATAGTCTACAGTGTGGATGGGTGCTTATTCTTGTCACAATCTTAAATAATGACTTGTTTTCGACACACTAACGTGGGATGAACATGTGGAAGATCTACTTCTTTTTCTACTGTGTGTAAAGCCAGTTTGATATATGTTATTTGCACATAGAGTTAAGGCTCAGGGGCACTACGTGTTTTACAGTGGTTCTTATTTGCCCATTAACATCAACACTAGAAAAGCTGCAAGTGTAAAGTATTTGGTTTAGCACCAAAACATCTTAGTTAACCAAAATAAAAATAGAAACAAGACTTTTGAAATAAAATCTTAAATTAACTGAAATGACATTAGAATTGGAAAACTAACTACAATTTAAAAAAAAAAAAAAAAAAAAAAAAAAAAAAAAAAAAAAACACACAACAATAAAAGAGGGAAATATCCTTTAAAAAATTGTTACTACAACTTACTTGAGTGACTGCTTTTAAATGCAAGGAGAGTTTGAAGTTGCACAGTCATGCTAGCTGATAAACTGACAGCGTGGTGCAGGTAACAAGTGACAGTGAGCTGACCTGAGCCATCTGAGCTGCAGTGTCTCCTTTAGCTCCCAGGTAGACCATGGCCAGGGCTGAGCTAATGCTCAGAGGAGAGACAAAGATGTTCCCAGCAGGGTTTGCCTGGCTCAGAGTGCGGAACAGCTCCAAGGCAAAGGCTGTGTTTGAGCTGCTGACGGCGGACATGGCTGATGGTGTTTTCCTGTAACATGCAAACAACCGTTTAAACTGCTACAGCATTACATACTGAAACATAACAAGAGACTTTATATTAAAGCATCGAGAAAAAGAGTTTTTGAGGAGAGCGCATACAGACAGAAATCACCGTCGGAGCTGCCCCCACCCACTGAAGCTAAGACACCGGACACGGTGCAGCCCGTTTGAGAAACTTGTTAGCAGCGACTCTCTGCTCACTTAAATGAGACTACAAGCTACTTTATTCAAAAGTGATACACACATAAAACGCTTTACTTGCTGTGTGCAAGAAAGTCAAAGCAAGACGCGAAGACAAAGGAAAGTAAAACTATACATACACACACACAAAATAAAACGAGGACAAATCCAGAGGACTACCTGATTTACACGGTGGGACATGAGTCTAACTGCATTCTTTTGCTGGGTGTAAATAAGGTTGGTGGAATAAGGAAGGGCGGTCCTACGGAAGAGGATTTGGGCCACTGGGGGATTTTGGTATCCAGCTTTCTTCTTCTCCATGATGGGCCTTTTTGATCTTGTTTTTTTTTTCAAGCAATGAGTATGTAAAATGTAAAAACAAAGAAACAATAACAAAGAAACAACAACACTAATTTTTTTCTTTATTGCTAATGGGAAGCATGTTGAAGTGATGGTAAAAAAAAAAGCCTTCAACTTTAATTATTAAGAGATGAAAATGTTATATGTTGAAAACTGAAACATCTAATAACCTACAAATTTCCTTTCCATGAAAGAACAGCAGCACACACAGCTACATACAGTGTTGGAGTGATTGAGTTTTTAGAGTGTCAGCAGATGGCGATAGAGAGCTTGTGAGAGGGCCCGGCCTGACTGTGGAACCGTAATCTTTTTGACCTCAACGACTTCTGTAGAAGTGGACCTTTTTGCAACCATAGGTAATGCTGATTGCTGTTCATTAAAAAGAATGCAGGTTTAAGGACCTTGCAGTGCACTGGCTTCTGTTTTTCACACCTCTGTATCCATGTCCATATATTTTACAATGTCTGAGTTCCAGCAAATATTTTATTGCCAGTTTGAGACTAGGGAATTAGTGTGACTCCATTTCTTTCAACGGCAAAAACGATTTTACAGTTTGTTTGTTTTTTTACATATTTGTGTCTCCCATGAGGAGTCAACTATTTAGTGGAGTGCCCATTGAAATTGATCATAAGATCAAAATCATAATTTCCATTTTGTTGAGATGCCCTGCTCTCTGTATCAAAATTCCTCCTTGATATTGCTGCTTCTTTACCTCTCTCGGTGCACATGGATCTATTATTATATACAAACTGATAACCAGTTATGTCTCTCCTTCATCTGCAGCTGACTCTTCTCATTTCAAAGCTGTATGTATAAAGCTTAGCTCCTCACCCACATTGGGCAGCTCTAGGATCTACATATGCAAAAGCAGCTTGGTTGTTATCAGTCTGTGATGCTCTGTTGTTAAACACAGATCAGGAGAAATGGTGCTGAACCCTTTGTGTAATATATAATCCCAATTTCAAAAAATGTTGAGAGGCTATGAAAATAAAAACAGACTGCAGTGATTTTCCCACATTTTATTCTCAATAAAACACAGAAAACATATCAGATGTGTAAAATTGATCATTTTAAGCAAGAAAAGTCTTTTCAAATATGATGGCAACATCTCTCAAAAAAGCTGGCACAGAGTCGTGTTTGCCACTCTGTAGCATTCCCTCTTCTTTTAACAACAGTCTGTAAACATGCGTTGAGAGCAGCTACAAGATTTTTGTGTGATCTCAGATTCTATGTCATGGTACTGGGTCATTTTAATCCAGCGTTCTCAGTTTTCTTGTGTTTTTGTATTATGTTAAGTTCATTTATTACTTTAAGGATTTATTCTTTGGTTCCTAGGTTGTTCTGTTTAGTTTATTAGATTCCCCCTTGTGTCTTTGCTCCCGGTCTCCCTCTGTATGTCTGTTTATTTAATTGTGAGTTCTTGTGCCTTGTTTCCTCTCCCTGTGTTTTATTCCATCATGTTTCCCCAGCCTGTCATGTCTGTGCTCTCCCTCGTGTTCTCTCTCCCCCTCCAGTCTGTGTCTCTGTGTACTTCCTGTTTTACTTTGATAGTCTCCCATCAGTGTACGTCATGGTGTTTGCTTCTGCCCTGTCTCGTTATGGTTATTCCTGTCAGCTGTGCTCTCGCTTCCCTCATGATCCTTCTCTGCATTTATGTCCACGTATCACTCAGTTCCGTGTTGCATCCTCCCTCATAGCTGTTTGTGTGTTTCTCTAGGTTTCAGAATCCCAGTTTAGTTTAGCTCCATTTTGTATCACCTCCACGCCTGCAATAAAGCAGTGTTTTTTTAGTTGACTACTCGCCTCTGAGTTTGCATTTGGGTCCTTTTCCTGCCTGCACACAACCAGTTTGTGACAGGCTAGCTGCTCATTTTTCATTGCTATTGTAATAGCTGCAGTATGCAGTTTAGTATACTGTAACATACAAGGCCTTCCCTGAAACACATGTTGGTCTAACACCTGTATATACCTTTCAGCATTGCTGGAGCCTTTCTAGAGCAAGCTGCCAGCTCCATAGAGACTAATATACCATCAGAGATGCAGACTCCTGATAATAAGTTAGACTTTCCTCATCAGTCTGGAGGACACAGTATCTATGTTCTCTGTTTTGAATGAAGGCTTAGAGGAGGTTGGAGATTGCTACCATCATGGCCTCATCCCATCAGAATGAGAATGAACAGTTATCAATCACAGGTTTCTCCTTTTATTTGAATAATCAGTAAGGAAAGACACACATGGACTGCTAACTCTGAAAGGAAGCAAAGTGTGATTTAAGTCACTCAGTAACTCAAAATAATACATGAACTCAGGAAACTCAAACAGAAACTCACCTCAGCTGCCGCCCTCAGGTGAGTACAGTGGCTATGTGCAGGTGTACATAGATGGATCGAAAGATCCGGATAGTGAAGCAACTGGTTTGGTGTTGGTAGTTCTGGAATTAAATATCAAGTTTGGGAAAAGAACATAAAACTTTATGAGTGTTTATGCAGTAGAGCTGTATGCCATATTGATGGACTTAGAATAGGTGGAAGACAGCAGAGTTCCAAAAGTAATAATATGTGTAGCCGCTAAACTGGTGACCTAAATCTTCGTCACCACGTCTATATACATACAAGCGTGCGGGGAGAGAGTGAATCAGCGCTCGGAGTACGGACACTGGGCCGGCTTTAACCACACAATTTATTTTTTAAAAGAACAGTCAGAATCACAAGGATGAGTTAAAATCCCCACTATACAATGAAAAATAAATGTTCACAACCCGCTAAAAGCCCTGCCGGCAGAGATGAAGATACAATAAGAAAGAAAAAGGTCAAGGCTAAATGAATGTCCTTTTTATATGATAAAAACTTCCCCCCCAAAGTCCTCTATTCTCAGTGTCCAACCACACGCACTCGGGCAAATGTTCCTTAACTGAAAGTGACCGAAGGGGAGCTCCTCTTCCAAGATGGAGAGATCTCGCCAACGAAAAGCCAGGGAGGAGGCTCCTATCCCCACCTGGCAGCGCGTGACCGTGCGGTGCAGCACTCTCCGCACCCGCACACGGCTTCCCTCGTAGCCCGGCCCTGAAACAATAAAACACGGGCCAGCAACGTTGTCGGCACAGCCACTGTCACCCTTCCCCGGCCACACCTAGCGCCCAACAGTGGGAAAGCGATACTCACGGATGCAGGCAGAGGCGTCCCCTCTGCCCTACTGTGAATTTCACACGTCGCCTCCCACTGTTGCTATTCTGAATCGCCGGGTTATGCTGGCCGCTCGCCGGAAGTCTCGTGACGCCTCACAGGCAGGCCGGTCCTCCTATACATGTGCCCGTCTACACACGTTCGGTTTCCTGCTCCCCGCTTTGTCCCCGTGTGTCTCTCCTCTCTCTTCTCCCTTTGCGCTCACCATCTCTCTTAAGTCCGTTTGGCGGCCAATAGGCCACCTCGGGGGCACGCCCCAACCTCACAGGTGCACACAATTGTTTGTCCAATCCACAGTGGAATAAAAAATACTATACAGCGACACAAAACACAGTATAAATATGGGGATAAAATCATGCAATAAGAATATCGATAAACAATCATGCAATAGCACTATAACAATAAAACATGCAAATAAAATCACTATGTAGCAATACACAGTCTGATTCAAAACAAAATATAAAAACACAATTTTCCACTGTGTGACATCCCCCCACATTTTACCTGTGACAGTCCCTGTCACCCTACTCAAGCGATCTGTAACGGGCGGGTGGCTGGCCAAAATTAGGCCTCGTCGAGCGCCGCACCTCGGACAACTCTCCCGTCTGCTGGGCTGGAGCGCTGGGCACAAAACCATAAAATGGAGGCTCAACTAGCGTCTCTCCCTCAAGGCTGACTCCCTGCCCCTCTGGGTGATAGTCTGCTGCAGGGGTAATGCACAACTTTAGTGCATTCCGATGGAGGACTTTCTCCCTCCCCCCTTTCTCTGGCTGCACCCTATACACTACACCTGTATTGCCAACTTCTTCCACTACCACATACGGCTCTGAGCTCCAACCTGGGTGCAACTTGCCTTGTCCCTGCCTGTTCCTATCCCTTATCCAGACTCGCTCGCCTGGCACCAATGGCAGGGCCCGTGCACTTCGGTCATAAGCCCTCTTGTTTTGGGTGGCTGCTGCCCTCATCTTCTTCCTAGCCATCTCATAGGCAAAAGATAATTTCTGGTGATGGTCCTTAACCCACCCTCCCAGGTCGTGGCATGGGGATGCTCGCTCAACACCTAGGTTTAAATCCACTGGCTGTCTCAAATGCCGCCCAAACATCAGGTACGACGGCGCATACCCTGTGGCACTATGGACAGTATTATTGTATGCTTGTAAGAGCTCTGGGAGATATTCTGGCCACCTCTGTTGTCTCTCTGCCTCTAGGGAACGCAGCATGTGCAGCAATGTCTGGTTCATCCTCTCAACCCCACCATTTCCAGCCGGATGGTATGGGGTGGTCTTGCTTTTTGTAATGCCATAACACTTACACAGCTGGTACATCAGGGCAGACTCAAAACTACCACCTCTATCTGAGTGTAGCCTGGTCGGGCAACCGAAGGTCTGAATCACGTGAGCCCAAAGAGCATGCACCGCAGTCTGATCTTTGGTAGGAACTGCCCAGGCGTACCGTGTGAAAAGATCAGTCATCACCAGAATATTCTGGTACCTGTCTGTGGGCCTCCCCAATGTAAGAAAGTCCAAGGCCACAATCTCAAGGGGATAGGACACAATAATGGGGCGCAAAGGGGCTCTAGGCCTATTTCTATCTCGCAGGCTACACGCAGCGCACCTGTGAAAAGATTTTGTTTATTATTCAAATATGCTTTGCTTGTGATTGTGTAAACTCTGAATGATGATTCACCCTGATAAAACATGAAACCTTGCCTATGCTTATCAAATGCCTGTGAAGACAAGTTCCTGTGCAAAGAGCAACGGAAAATGACACTTAAGCAGACGTTTAGTATAGTACGGACAGAATGTTTAGTAAGATATGCATTTGTCAGTTAAGCAATCTATATTCTGAGAACAGGCGGAGACTGCCTCCGTCTGCTGTGTAACCTACATGCCTATATAAACTGCAATAAAGAAGAGTACTGGTGTGACTGTCTCTTCAGACGCTCACCCCATGTACATGTGATTTTTATATTGTCTCATTGTGTCTCTGTTTTACTTTGGCAGCCTTCTATTTGGGAATTTTCCCCTGACATTTCTTGGTCCTTCGAAGCCGGATGAGACGGCCTATTTAAAGCAGCTCTCACAGAAAGCGCCTCACCAGGTCCCGTCGGTGCGAGAAGCCCACGTTGAAGTCTGCCGGCAGCTCACATACTAGGTGTGTGATAAAACCCAAGAGCGTGAATTCGGGTCTTGGTCAACGTTTTACAAGCGGTCCGCACCGTCGGGGGCTGATCAGGTGCATCTGAAGAAACCAGCGCCAAGGTAAGACAGACTACTTTGAGATAATAAAGGTTTGCGCAAAAACGAAAACGAAACTTAAGACTCGTCCAAGACAGACTGGAAGCATTAAGCTCGTCCTGAGGACTGGTAGTCAGCTCGCCCGCAGAGGGTTGGAAGCAGTAAAATAAAGATTGAGCTCGTCATAAGTGATTGGTAGCTCCCCGAAAGGGTAAAATAGGCCTAGCTCGCCCACAGTGGCTGGAAGCAGTACGCTCGCCTTAAGAGGCTGGTAGCGTGAACGCGCGTTAAAACTGTCTGTCTTTTATTGTCTTTTTTGGTGGAATAAGTTGATTTTTACAGCACAATAAGGAGGCTGAACTATTCCACTGATTTGTTTACTGTTGGTCGCTGAAGTACTGGTGAGCTGAGAGGAAGGTCGTGTTTTATCACGTAAAGGTGACACCGCTTTCAAGAATAGCTGAAAGTAGAAGGGCGTGTCAGCCACCTCTCTCTGTTCTCGTGCCAGTGAAAGCGCCGCAGGTGTGTGTGTGTATTACTAAGCGCTAAATACATAAAGAAGTAAATAAAATAAGTAGAAATAAACATATAAAACAAATAAGAAAATGGGAAATAAAGCAACAAAACTCACTGCTGACGAGCAGTGGCTAGAAAAGAAATGTCCAGGCGCCGGACAAATTAGTGCATATAGATGGAGAAATCCAAAGAAAACTAAATGTCCCACGTGGGAGGGAAAATGCATTAACTAAATTATAAGAAACCCTCCAAGCAGAAATAAATACTGAAAAGGAAGCTAAAAAGAAATCAAAGCATACACAAGAGTTGTAATATTTTAAAGCATGGAAAGAGGAATGAAGTGGAATAAACAAAAGGTTAAATTAAGGTTAACTTAAATTAAAGCAATGAAACAAAATTGGGAAGACAACCAAGCTGAATGAATAGAATGTGTGAAACCAGATAATTCACACAAAATATATCAAATAAAAAAGAGAGATGCATAAGGCATATTAAGGCTGTGTCATTGTTCAGCCCAGGAAAATGTCTCCAGCTTGGGAAGGTGTGAAGCTGCAGGTTCACACAAACCCGTGATGGATACATAATAAAATATAAACTAATATACTATTGTATATTAGTAGTAAAGTAGTGTATTGTGATATACTATTGCTGTTATAAAAAAGGAAAAACAATACAATGATAACATTAATAATGACATACTATTAATAGGAAAAGGCACCTCAGTCAGTTATGATGTGAGGTGGAAGATTGTTAAAAGTAGTCTGATTCAAGCTTAAGGTTTGCTCAAACTCAGTACAATGATATAGGAGATGAAGAAAATAAGGAAATAACTACACTAATCAGGTGCATAGAGACACTTGACCTGCTTGTAAACCTGTCATCTTAGATGAGACTTTGTTAAGATGAAGAGCAAACCTATACTAACAACTAATAAGCCAAACCCTGTATACAACAGCTAAAGCTACAGGTTTGAGAAGCTGAATAAAATGAATTAAATATGTGGACACTACCAAGCTGATGAGCAAGTTACACATTTTTATTTGTTTTTTAGAGCAGAAGCTGCATATTAAAGGTCACACATGCAGCTGTCTGTGAGCACAGTTTTTTCCTCACACTTCTGCTTTGTTTCTGGCAGCAGCTTTTTCTTTTTTCTTTTTGTGTCCTGACTCATGTGTGTAAAGCCTTCATGCCATCGGCAATTTGTTTTTTTGTCTTTGTTTTTTGTTTTGTTGGTTTGAAAAATGAATAAATCTGTGATCATACTTGTGGATCACAGTGGCACATAATGATTAGGCACATGATTTACTAATGCAGATGTAATAACTTTATTCTAAAATTCAAGGAGAACAAACAAGAACAACATCTTCAGTTATGTCTTGTTGTTGTTCTCTGTGCAGTGTGCTGAGTTTTGTTTTTGTTTTTTTGAAATGTTGCTTGAGTGATGAGTACTGTAACTTCTGAAGTAGCTCTCACCATGTGTCCTTGATGATGATAAGTCCAGAGCCAGCTGAGAGCTGGGTTATCTGTTTTGTTTTATGTGACAAGGCTGAGAGATTAAAACTTAGGTTCTTGTTTTGAAAGAAAAAAAAAAGGGAGAGGTTTTGTGTTTCTCAGCCAAGAACAACTACAATTTCATTTTCTGTTTTGAGACAGGATAATAATAATAATAATAATAATAATAATAATAAAACAAAGAGTGATGTTTTGTTTAAGTGTTGAAGCAGGCTAATACTGCAACATATCGTCTAGTGCATGATCTGCGAGCAATATATGAAATCATCTTATTTATCTTTAAATAAACTCCAATTATGGAGACCTGAAGTCACATGCTTAGGGCACACCCTCAGGTGAAGGCAGAAAGCTACTAAACAAAGAAAAGAAGCCATACAAAATGCGCCACAGCCACAAAACTAAGTATTCACATTCTTTCTGACTCTTTGTGAGCCTGAGTTATGACCTTGGCTCCCTGTTTTTCTGCTTTCACCAAGGGTGGGGGTGACGCTCCCGTGGCATGTGCTCTGTTCTCTTTACTATCACAAAGAAAAACAAAAAGAGAGAGAGGCCCCTACTGTCTGAATACAATATTCTCTTCATAACTCGGCAGTATGAAATGTCATGAAACAGTGTAACTCACTCACAGTAAATCAGCAGTATAGGATAATACAAACCTATCTAATAAATCTAATGATTTCCACATTCTTTTAACTCAGAAGTGTGATGCAAACTAAAACTACATACTGATTACACAAGAAGTATGATGTGGCCTACAGCAGTATCATGATTCACTCATTTTGATTACAGGTATAATGTAATATATGACAGCATAATAATCTCACAACTGCTACAAGCACATTTGCCTTTCTTAACACACGCGAGTGAAAGGCAACTGTTAAGAAAATGCCCTTTTGGGTGAGACAGGCCCAGAGGCCCTGCATACAAGCGTACTAACACACATACATGCAATGAAGAGCAGCTTACACTAGAGCACACACTATATGTGCGCCTCTATATCTCACATTGGTGTTAAAACAGGAAAACTTAATAGTTTTGTTATCAACTGCTGAATTTACCCACTACTGACATTTAACCCTCCAGCTTGCAGGAAACGTTTGTGAAAACAGAGAAGGAAAAATAAAGACACAGAGAGAGTCTGGTATGACCAAGCAGTGACCAGACAATAAATTTAGTTGGTAATACAATAAATTGTGAGATGCTTTCTGCTTGATTGATGCAACACAGGTAATTTACATGGGAGGAAACTCCTCATGTGATGCGACATTTAGCAATTTGCAAGTGTGCAGCACATCAGAAGAATGACTATGAAATTACAAAGGGAAACAATTTTACTGACAAAGGATGAACAAAAAGCAGCTCCCACAGCTGAGCAAAAGAAATGGCTGAAATGCGGAGCGAAACTAAGAGATGACTTGATGATTTGTGAAGGAAAACCAATACTTCCAAAATCTCTACACAAAACAGCAGCCTTAGTGACACATGGAGTTACTCTCCATGCGTCAACAGGAGGGATAGGAGATATAATCTCCAAAACACTTTTACACTCTAAATTTCGAAACTTCAGCAAAAGAATTTGTCAGAACATGCATGATTTGTCAAAAACACAATGTACAAGGGAATCTTAGACCAAAGAGAGGTCATTTTCCCACACCTCCCTCAATCCACATGGATTTTATTGAACTAAATGAATGCCAAGGCTCAAAATACGCTCTAGTGATCATAGACGTATTCTCAAAATGGCCAGAAATCTATCCAGTAAAGAAAGCAGACGCCATTTCAGTAGCAAAATGCTTATGTAACCATTTTATTCCAACATATGGCATCCCCACTCTGATAAGATCAGATAATGGGGCACACTTTGTCAATGAGGTAATCAGCAAAGTCTCTGAAGCACTAGGGTTTAACATCAAATATCACTGTGCTTATCATCCTCAAAGTGCCGGCCTAGTAGAAAGGACAAACGGCACAATAAAACAGAGGCTTAGAAAATGCATGGAAGAAACAGGAAGGCCGTGGCCAGAGTGCATAGGCCTAGTAAAAATGTGGATGAGATTAACACAAGGTTCACAAAACTTACACCTTTTGAAATCATTCATGGCAGGCCATTTCCACTGCCAATCACAAGTGAACCTTTAGATAAATCAATCAGAGAAACTACACTAGCAGAATGGATGTCAAAACTGCTGGAAAACAAAGATATTGTTTTAAACAATAAACTGCCTTCCGAATCTTCTCCAGTATCTTGCAGGTTGAAGCCAGGTGATTGGGTCCTGATTCGAGTTCTCCATAGAAAGAATTGGAGCTCGCCCCGCTGGGAAGGCCCATACCAAGTGCTCATCACCACACCAACTGCCTGTAAGATAGCAGAGAGACCATCTTGGATTCACCAAAGCCACTGCAAGAAAGTGAGTGACAGCCCAGACTCATAGACGCCGGCACCCCTACCCTCAGGTGATCTGACTGGTGAAGGGAGGGCTGATCGGGTATATCCCGCCCTCTGCTTCTTGCCAGTAGTCTACTCACCTGAGGACCTAGGTGTGTTTGGTCGCCATGAAGACTCCTGTTGTCCTCGTGGCTGTCCTCCTACTCTCAGCAGGACTCCTCATGTTTCTAGAGGATGGTACAGAAGACGAACAGCACCATCTACGGACGAGATGGACGCATGACAATTCACACCTCCGTGACATGACACAAGACCACATCCACCCATGGATGAATAACGCATGGTACCGCTACGTACATGACAGAACTAAGGGAGAGCCTAATAACACTGCATGTTACGTCCGCTCCCACATGCCATGCACTTCAACACATCCCACTTTTTATGGAAACTACATGAATAAAACACAAGCCAAGTGCGCTGCCAGCTTCGCGGGCATTGGCTATCAACATAAGAAAATCATCATTGATGAGACAAGCTCTGTCATCTATGCGCTTAACCTTCTTAGTATCTTTCAGGGACCACCCCGACACGAGGTAACCACCGTCAAAAACGCTGGACTTGACAACGGAACGTGTGACCAACTCTTCTGGATCAACTTCAACGTGACGAATCGGAACACGTCCATTCACTTCCCAGTGTTCTTGGACCAAACCCCAGGGAAGAACCACTCCATGTGTTACCGACAAGACAACGGTAACAGACCCCTAGGCGACACCACCAACTGTAACCAAACCACAGCCAACGGAGAGGGCGCACCTGTAAACACGTCCGTGCCCAGCAACGGCACCTACTGGGTGCAGGGAATGGCCTGGCCGTGTGGACAACGTGCCTACTTCATACTGCCACCCGGATGGACGGGCACCTGTGCCCCAATCTTCATTTCAGACCACACCTTCAGGATGTCAGCTGTAAATAGCTCTCAGACTACAAGACGACGACGAGACGTCTCCGCAGTGCAACCACATGACCCCATCTATGGCAGTGATGTGCCAGAGGAATTTAAGCTTTGGACCACCGGACAAAAGGTCCTCCACTCACTGTTTCCATGGGTGGGCACCGGAAAGAACATGTTAAGGATTGAAACTTTGGATTACCGCTTTGGACTGTTCCTGAATGCCTCGTGCAAAATCAACAATCAACAAAATGAAGAGATTGATGCCCTGCGCATAACTGTGATGCAACACCGAGTCGCACTGGACATGATTCTGGCTGAGAAAGGAGGACTCTGTATACTCTTTAACAACACATGCTGTACATACATTCCAGATAATGTTCACTCTTCCAACATGACCGACGCCTTACGCACGCTGAAACAACTCAGGGACGCTCAGCAACAGGACTATGTCACGAACACTGAAGATTGGCTTACCTGGCTGTTGAGTGGTTCCTGGAAATCTCTTTTAATAAAAGGACTGGTTTTTGCAGGAGTTCTTCTACTCCTACTCTGTTGTTTTACTTCTTGTATTTTGCCATGTGCACAATCAATGATTAATAAAGTTGTTGCAGTCCATGTGCAGGCATACCTAACACTGCCCATGGACGAAGATGATGATAATCCCCCTGACACTGAAATACTGTAATAACACCAATGTATGACGTGCTGATTAAAAATGCGCTGCAAGAAATCATGCACAGATAATAAACCAATGGTGTTTTAACTAGTGTGAAAGTTAAACAACAGGAGGGAAATGTGAAAAGATTTTGTTTATTATTCAAATATGCTTTGCTTGTAACTGTGTAAACTCTGAATGATGATTCACCCTGATAAAACATGAAACCTTGCCTATGCTTATCAAATGCCTGTGAAGACAAGTTCCTGTGCAAAGAGCAACGGAAAATGACACTTAAGCAGACGTTTAGTATAGTACGGACAGAATGTTTAGTAAGATATGCATTTGTCAGTTAAGCAATCTATATTCTGAGAACAGGCGGAGACTGCCTCCGTCTGCTGTGTAACCTACATGCCTATATAAACTGCAATAAAGAAGAGTACTGGTGTGACTGTCTCTTCAGACGCTCACCCCATGTACATGTGATTTTTATATTGTCTCATTGTGTCTCTGTTTTACTTTGGCAGCCTTCTATTTGGGAATTTTCCCCTGACAGCACCCTAGCTGGAATTCGCGTACCTCCTCTTCCATGCTGGGCCAATAAAAGAAGCGACGTATCCTGGACAATGTCTTTTCCACTCCTGCATGCGCCGCTGCCTCATGATACTTCTCCCACACCTCCTTGTGTCTCTCTGCAGGACATAGGATCTGAAGGTACATTTCGTTAGTGTTAGAGTCCCTTACCTCTCTGCACAGCGTACCCTCACAAACCTGCAGCCTTCTCCATTGGTGTAATAACTTCTGTACAGGGCTAGGCAGGGATCTCCTCGTTGGTGCATCCGGGGGGACTCCCCGTTCCACATACTCCCTCAGGATGCGCAGATCCATGTCCTTTTCCTGCGCCTCCTTCCAGTCATTCATCTGTGGCACCAGCCCCTGTGGATCCTGACATGGCACACTCGTTGTGTTTATATAGGCTGTTTGGCAGTCTGTGGGAAACCTAGAGAGAGCATCAGCATTAGCATTCTCTTTTCCGGCCCTGTACTTAACCTCGAAGTCAAAGGATGCCAGCTGCGCCACCCAGCGTTGCTCTGTTGCCCCAAGTCTAGCATTCTGCAGGTGGGCCACGGGATTGTTGTCAGTATACACGACAAACTTGGCACCTGTCAAGTAATCTTTGAACTTCTCAGTAATGGCCCATTTCAGGGCTAAAAGTTCCAATTTGAAGGAACTATAGTTTTTGTCGTTTCGCTCGGTAGGGTGTAGGCTCCTGCTGGCATATGCAATCACCCGTTCCTTGCCATCTTGCACCTGAGCTAACACAGCACCTAGGCCTTGATTGCTGGCATCCGTATAAAGTACAAAGGGCTCCACGAAATCCGCATAAGCCAGAATAGGAGGCCCGGTAAGAGCACGTTTCAAACTGTCAAAGGCTTCCTGACATTCAGCAGACCACTGGACCTGCATGCTCGACCTGCTAGAAATTCCCACAAGCAGAGCATTTAAAGGTCTAGCCAGCCTAGCAAACCCTGGGACGAACCGCCTGTAGTAACCTGCCAGGCCCAGGAAGGCTCTGACCTGACGGGTGGTAGAGGGAACAGGCCAGTTCTGAACAGCTTGGATTTTCTCAGGGTCCGGTCTTACCCCTTGTTGGTCGACAAGATGCCCCAGGAACTTCACCTGACGGTGAAACAGCTTACATTTGTCCAGCCTCAGCTTCAGTCCATGTTGCCACAGCTTCTGCAGGACGTTCTCCAACTGCTGTAGGTGAGTAGTGAAGTCAGGTGAGTAGATTATTATATCATCCAGATATACCAAAACAGAGTCAGAGAGGTGACTACTTAGACACCGCTGCATCAGGCGCTGGAAGGTGGCAGGGGCATTACAGAGTCCAAAAGGCATGCGATCAAACTCAAACAACCCCAACGGAGTGGTAAATGCAGTTTTCTCCCGATCCTTAGGATCCATTTCCACCTGCCAGTATCCACTGGCAAGATCCAGTGTGGAAAACCACTCAGCTCTAGTCAGACATGTTAAAGTCTCTTCAATTCGGGGGAGTGGGAACGCATCTTTATGAGTTACTGTGTTTAATTTTCTGTAGTCTACACAAAATCGCCAACTGCCATCCTTTTTCCTCACCAACACAATGGGGGCTGCCCAGGGACTGCTGCTCTCCCGAATGACACCTTTTTTCAGCATATCTGCTAGGAGTATCTTAATCTCCTTGTACATCAGTGGTGGTAAGGGGTGATATTTTTGTTTAATGGGTGGTGCATCACCTGTGTGGATCTGGTGTTGGACCAAATCCGTTCTTCCGTAATCCTCTTCTTTCACAGCAAACACCTTTCGCCACCTCTGCAGCAGGGTCTGGAGCTCGGCCTTCTGCTGGGGGGTCAAGTCTATGCCATTAATCAGTTGACTCACCTCCTCTTCAGGGATCACAGGCTCTTCGGGCCCAGCTGCTTCAACTACGCCCACCTCGATCACACCATCGGATCCCACTGTCAGGCTAAGATCACTGTCCCCCTCCACATCCGACTCCTCTACCTGATACAACTGTTCCATTTTCTGGTAGCGTCCTATAGTCACTTCATATGGATTAGGGTTACAGACCCGGATGGGGAGCCTCCCTCCTTTGACTACTGACAGGGTTCGGGCTACCCCCCAGGGTCCAGCATCAGGTAATGCTTCCACTAGTGCCAAACATTCTGTCCCACCCTTACCTTTACACGTCCGGCCCCAGACCATTACCTCACAGTTTGGGGGCACCTTGACTCCTCTGCGGCTAGCAGGTCGAACATAGCCTAGAAAGCCATCAGTCTTGGTGGTAGCAGTCTGTTGACAGACAGCAAACGCCTCTTTCCATGCTCTGCGGGACTTCAGCTTTTGAGGGTGAAAAGCAGACTTGCCTTTGGCAAAAACATCATTCCAGCATGCACTAATAACATTCATCCCAATAATTAAAGGGTGCGTGGAACAGTCATTTCTCACAACCACAACCCCTTTTCCTGGTATCTCCACTCCTTCTACCTCAAAATCCATAACTGCATAGCCTGAGTATGGTATCTCAAGTCCATTGGCAGCCTTTAAGGCGAACAACAGGGGTGTGTCAGTTTTATTCACTTCAGGGAAATGGAGATCCATTACCTGCTGTTGCACCAGTGTAACCTGAGAGCCTGTGTCTAATAATCCAGTCATTTTAACTCCTCCCATACACACCTCAATAAGTGGACATTCTCCCACAAAAGCTGTACTGGCCCCCTGATTGTTTGAAATGTCCCTTGTCCCCACCGCCTGGGCCTCTGCAGTGGGGTTTATTAGTTTAAAGGTGGTTGCTGGTCTAGGGTGCTTGGACAGAATCTGGCAATATGCCCAGCTTGTTTACAACGATGGCAAATGGGTTCTCCCTCTCGGGTCCAGTTATTACCATACCCCGAACGCTTTGGCTTAAACCGTGATTTATTAAAAGCTGAGCCGGCTGGGCTTTGCTGTGGCAAGAGCGGTTTAATCTCATTAACAACATCTTTAACAAGATCTCGCATTTGACCCTTGACATCCTCCATAATTTCTTTTTTAAATGTCTCTTTCCAGTCGGGTTCATAAGGTGGCTTAACACACCTGGACTCACCCACTGCCAAGCAATTAGTTTGCAATCCCTGGTGTCCCAACTGTTCCTCCTCTAGGAGCAACGCCTCCTGATGGACTGTTGCAAAGTCCTCTTCTGGATGGTGACGCACGTAGGCTCGCAGGGTTTGCGACAATGGGCCCTCCCGCAGGCCCAACAGCATCTGTTCCTGTAAACACTTTTCAGTAGGTGCATGATTTGGGTTGCGCTGTTGTAGCCTGCAGTACAACTCCCTCAACCTTAAGGTAAAAGATTTTACCGACTCATTAGGTTTTTGTATACAGCTAAAAAACTGCGACCTCAAAACTGCTAGGGAGGTATTGTCACCATATAAAGCATCTAGATATGTGAATATTTTCCTAATCTGGTCTCTATCTTTTTCTTCTAACACACTTACTTGACGCTTTGCCTCGCCGCCTAAAGCCCCAATTAAAATTTCTACTTTTCGGGCCTCAGCTATTTCTTGAACATTCAATAAACCTTGTATTTGTTCTTTCCAGTCTCCATATGAAACATCTGCTTCAGAACCCTTATATTTTGGTACCCAAGGGGCACCCGGATACACTGGCATCATCATGTCTATATCTGCACTCCAGGTGCTGAACACTGCTCCCCAAACTTGTATCCTGTCGACAAACGCCAAAATTATGTAGCCGCTAAACTGGTGACCTAAATCTTCGTCACCACGTCTATATACATACAAGCGTGCGGGGAGAGAGTGAATCAGCGCTCGGAGTACGGACACTGGGCCGGCTTTAACCACACAATTTATTTTTTAAAAGAACAGTCAGAATCACAAGGATGAGTTAAAATCCCCACTATACAATGAAAAATAAATGTTCACAACCCGCTAAAAGCCCTGCCGGCAGAGATGAAGATACAATAAGAAAGAAAAAGGTCAAGGCTAAATGAATGTCCTTTTTATATGATAAAAACTTCCCCCCCAAAGTCCTCTATTCTCAGTGTCCAACCACACGCACTCGGGCAAATGTTCCTTAACTGAAAGTGACCGAAGGGGAGCTCCTCTTCCAGGATGGAGAGATCTCGCCAACGAAAAGCCAGGGAGGAGGCTCCTATCCCCACCTGGCAGCGCGTGACCGTGCGGTGCAGCACTCTCCGCACCCGCACACGGCTTCCCTCGTAGCCCGGCCCTGAAACAATAAAACACGGGCCAGCAACGTTGTCGGCACAGCCACTGTCACCCTTCCCCGGCCACACCTAGCGCCCAACAGTGGGAAAGCGATACTCACGGATGCAGGCAGAGGCGTCCCCTCTGCCCTACTGTGAATTTCACACGTCGCCTCCCACTGTTGCTATTCTGAATCGCCGGGTTATGCTGGCCGCTCGCCGGAAGTCTCGTGACGCCTCACAGGCAGGCCGGTCCTCCTATACATGTGCCCGTCTACACACGTTCGGTTTCCTGCTCCCCGCTTTGTCCCCGTGTGTCTCTCCTCTCTCTTCTCCCTTTGCGCTCACCATCTCTCTTAAGTCCGTTTGGCGGCCAATAGGCCACCTCGGGGGCACGCCCCAACCTCACAGGTGCACACAATTGTTTGTCCAATCCACAGTGGAATAAAAAATACTATACAGCGACACAAAACACAGTATAAATATGGGGATAAAATCATGCAATAAGAATATCGATAAACAATCATGCAATAGCACTATAACAATAAAACATGCAAATAAAATCACTATGTAGCAATACACAGTCTGATCACAGGGCCCGGTGGCGCCAGTGTTCGGCAGCCTCGCCTCTGTCAGTGCGCCCCAGGGTGGCTGTGGCTACTATGTAGCTTGCCATCACCAGTGTGTGAATGTGTGTGTGAATGGGTGGATGTCTGGATATGTAAAGCGCTTTGGGGTCCTTAGGGACTAGTAAGGCGCTATATAAATACAGGCCATTTACCATTTACCATTCAAAACAAAATATAAAAACACAATTTTCCACTGTGTGACATATGCACTGATTCATTGTCAGCGGTGTTAAGCATAGAAAATGGGAATACAAGTAATCATCAGAATATTCTGTATGAAGTTATATTTGCTCACCATACAGTGTGTAAACAGGGCAAACGTGTAGTAATAATGTGGACACCAGCTCATATAGGCATTATGGGTAATGAAAGAGCAGATAGAATGGCTAAGAAAGTTATTAAAAGAGTAGACATAGAGGTACAGATACCATTATCTAAATCTGAAGGGAAGTGTATAGTTTGGAGTGAAAGTAACAAGTTATGGAAAATGGCGTGGGATAATGAATCTAGAGGGAGACAATTGTATAGGTTACAAAATACAGTAGAAGTTAAAAGAAATAAAGGAATATATTATTGCTAAAGCACTAAAGCACTTTCTGGATGAATGCAAACTGCATTTCGTTGCCTTGTGTGAGCAATGGCAATAAAGTTGAATTCTATACTATTCTATTCTTTGTTGTGGTTGATATTGAGTGTATTTTTCCTTTTTTGCATGCTTTTACTGTATTTATTGCGACGTCCTCCGGAGAGACTCCTCCCCCCTGCTTTCCCTAACTAATTAGATAACCTGGAGGGCACAGGGGACAGCAATCAATCAGGCCTCCTTTGTTGGCAGCGAGAGGCCAAAAAGAGGGCCTGTCAGGTCGGAAAAGGGGACGTGGCCGGACGGAGGGCAGGAGGAGAGAGCCATTGAGTAGCGTGGCGGCAGGCGCAGCCAAAGGCAGGGAGAGCCATGGAGCGCCAATTGGCGGCAGGGCGCGGCCGCAGGAGAAGAGAGCGGGCCCTTGGTAAGTTCATGGCAGACTTCTTCCACGGTGGCGGCCGCAGTTTGGAGCTCTGCCCTCCCGGGGTAAGTTCCGACTGTTAAGATTCATAAAGACGCCCCGGTAAATTAAGAAGAGTGACTGTCGCTGCTCTCCTGTGCTTAGCAGAAGCGGGAGCGGGGTGGCCCGACGAAGGACGCTGGCGGCCTGGCCCTACTGGTGGACACAAGAAGTGTGGCGGATTCCGATTTGGACCCTTGGGACTTTGGCTCGCTGACTGAGGAACACTTTTTTTTTTTCTTTTTTTTTTAAAATTGTGCTGAGTTTTACGTTGTTTCGATTATTCTCTTCCCTGATCAGAGTATTTTTTAATGCTGTAAGTAAAGTGTATTTTTATTGACTATTTTAACCGGGTTTACACATCTTTCTGTTCCCGTGATCATCCCCTGCTCTATTTCCGTTTTAGTTCCCTTCTAGTATACATCCGTGACATGCATATGTGCTTTCCTCTATAAAATACTTTACTCTCTGATCTGGCCTGAAAAGTTTCTTAATTGTAAGAATTTTTAGAAGGCTGAAAAGGAACCTCAAGGAGGGGCTTCTCATAACGACTTGAATTACACTATGCTCTGATGTGCACAAAATAAAAAGTGATGGAATGATACCACAGACATTATAACAGAGTTAATGACACTTTATAGATTCATTTGTAATGGGACGCTGGTTGAAGTTACGGTAAAAATCCTTCAACTTTAATTATTAAGAAATGAAAATGTCATTTGTAAATGACCAGAAGCATCTAATAACTGTTGCTCTCAGCCTGGGGAACATAAAAATAACATTTGCTCCACACTACTCTCCAACTGTCTAGGAGAGTTTTTCTCTCCTCCACCCAGCTGTTCAAAGTTTTATATGATGTTGGGATTTATTTTTTATTTTAAGGCCAATATCTCATAATTGGCATCACATATGTGTTTTATACTTTTCTGATTAGATCTGTGTCCTCGTTTGTTTTGTAGTCTTGCTGCTTGACTTATCAGAAACTTTTCACAGGTGAATATCTAAACTGCGCAGAGGAACATTTATTTCTAAATTCCAAGCTAGCTAACTTGTCTAGTGGAAGTGCATTTTCAGATTTCAGTTGACTTACATCATTAGTGTCTGCTAGAACTTGTGCTTCCATACAAGTACCACCTATTTTATAAAAAATGGAAAAAATATTAATTTTTTACATGAAAAATAGTTTCATAATTAGCAAAACATCACAACACAAAAACTCCATTTACTTTATTTCAGAAATATTTTTATTTGAATTGCAACATCATCTTCCTCTGCTGCTTCTGTCTACTGAGGAGATGAGAATCTGCCAAAGAACAGGATGGACTTGGTCTTATTGTGTCTGATGAAGAAGAGGAAGGGGTGATCTGCTCTGAAGTGTGTGTCTGGTATATAACAAAGAAGCCTGATCACAACACCTGTGGCTGCAGCGGCCTCCGTGCCCTCCTCATTAACCTCCACAAAGGCCTTGTGGGCCACCGTAGACAGGAAGAGCCCCCTTTTCCCATTCATGCCAGACAGGTCAGCCCTTCTTCCACAGAACACGTCCTTCATACCCAGTTTAGCCAGAGCTTCATTCAGCTCGTAGTCTTCCTCCAGCTTGAACTTTGGCAGGTGAAGGATAACTTCTGAATCAACTTCCATGTTTTTCCTGTCGGTCCATTCATTCAGCCTCTCCTGTGTTAGCTCCTTCTCCAGCTGGAACACAGTTAATACATGTTGTCATATTTCTTTTGCTCCCATTTACATTCATTTTATACATGAAATCAGGAGCTGACTTAAATTCTTGAATGATGAAATTTAATAAAGTAAACTAAAGTGAAGCAGAAGAGTTTTTGTGGCTTTTCTTTACAGGAACTTGTTTCTAGGCTGTGTACCTTCAGCAGAGGGTCTGAGCCATCTGAGGACTCCTTAGGCAGCAGAATGAACATGCTGAGCTCCTCACCCACATAGGGCAGCTCCAGGATCTGCAAATCATGGTCAGGAATGTAGTTGTAGGGAAGCTTCTTCCTCTGGTGCATCATCTGGACTGGTACGGTCTCATTCTGACACACAGGAAATCCAGGCGATCAGATCATGTTACTATAAAGCTTCTGATGGTGCTTACCTTAAACATTTTAAACAGTTTTCTGTATTCAGACTTTGTGTCCAGATTTTGTAACCTTCAGTTAACTTTCTACCCGTTTGACTTTAAAGGGCATCTCTTTGGTGTTTGCCTCATCAAATGGGTTCCTCCAGTTGCCCTTGAAGTAGACAGCATTGACCAGAGCCAGTCTGGTATCCGCATTGACTGTTCCTGGCTTCAGAAGGTCTTTTATCTTATCTGACAGGAAATACAGAAACACAACAATATTTCGTTATAATCCACAGAGGATGCTAAAATGATTCCCTGCTGTTCAGGCTGTGGAAGATGCACATTCTCACTTTCTGTCTGCTGCTCGACCCAGCTGTTGATCTCTGCTCTGCACACCTCTGGAGCTCCGATGAAGTCCACAGTCTTCAGGTCTGCCTGGTAGTACTTCTGTGTGGCTTCAAGGAAGTCCTGCAGAGAGCAGACATCTGTTTATTAATCCAGTCTTTGTAATGAAGAACTTTATGAAGAGAATCATTGATGTGGACACTCACTGGGAGGAAGTGGGCAGTGTTTTCTCCATAAAGACGGTTGGCTAGTTTCAGGATGTAGGATGCAGACGGTGAGTTGATGTCAGCGTTCAGTTTCTGGAAGTCTGCATGGACGCCTTCACCTGAGCTGAATGAGAGGGCCTGTGTGGCATTGAAGACAAAGACTGAAAGGATGTGACACTGAGCCTGAGTGACCCTAATTTAACCATTTATGGTCCAATAGGCAGAAAGTGGACAACTTTATTCTTTCAGCAAAAAAACAACATTGCCCCCCTAACCTGCGGAGTTCCACAGGGTTCAGTTTTGGGTCCATTATTATTTTCTTTTTACATGCTTCCTTCAGCTGGCATTATTCAATCGTTTAGTGACATTTCTTATAATTTCTATGCCGATGACATTCAGCTGCATATGTCCTTTAAGCCTCATCAGCTGGATCGGCTGTCCACCCTAGTCCAGTGCTTAACTCAGGTCTCTGATTGGCATTCTAGCAGCTACCTTGTATTAAACATGGAGAAGACAGACCATGATCATAGCTCCTCCTGAACTACATTCTAAAATGAGTCAGGTTATTGCCCCTTTCTGTTCTTCTCCTAAGTCAAATATTCTAAATCTGGAAGTAATATTTGATTCTTCTCTGGGCCTGGACTCACATGTAAAACCTCTGTCTCGTTCCTGTTTCTTTCATTTAAGGAACATTTCTAAACTGTGAAAAATGGTCTCCTGCGCTGAACTGGAAAAAATTGTTCATGCATTTGTGTCATCGCGTTTAGATTATTGTAATGCTCTGTTTACCAGCTTGGACAACTCATCTCTTTCTCGCCTCCAAGCTATACAAAATGCAGCGGCCAGACTACTAACACGTTCTAGCAAGCGTGTTCACATTACTCCTATTTTACATTCCTTACATTGGCTCCCAAATTATTTTAGAATTAGTTTTAAAATTCTTGTTTTAACACTAGGGATGGGTATCGTTTAGGTTTTATCCGATACCGGTGCCAAACCGGTACTTTTGAAACAGTGCCGGTGCTTAAACTGGTGCTCGAACCGGTGCTTAAAGAATGGAGAACACAAACTTTGTCCAAAAACCTCTTATGTTTTTATTTTTAGCAGTCTCTTTTTTTCTGCAAAATGATAACCAAGTTATTCTCCAAAAGTTGAATCTGTTCATCTGGACATAGCGTTTTGTAGGAGAAACGTTTCGTCACTCATCCAAGTGACTTCTTCAGTCTCAGCTGACTGCAGGTTTCTCCAAACCTTATAAAAACAGTACATTTGCATAATGACTGAAACCAGCCCACTGAAGGAACAATGGGCTGTGAGGTCAGTTCCTTAATCATAATTATGCAAATTCCCATGACCATTGATCAACAATCACTGACCAAAACCCACTGATCAATGGCTATGAGTACCATTCACAGAGAGTTGGGGAATGGCTGCAATCACAGCATTGTAAGATGGCGAAAGATGTAACCTTAGGCCCCCTCCTCGATTCAGAGATGGTCTTTCCCTTTTCACGTAAATGGCCTCCTTGACTCCGCGCTCAAACCAGCATTCTTCCCTGTCCAGGATGTGTACATCCTCATCGTTGAAAGAGTGTCCACTGGCCTGTAGGTGTAAATAGACTGCAGAGTCCTGGCCTGATGAGGTTGCTCTTCTGTGTTGTGCCATCCGCTTCGCTAGAGGTTGTTTGGTTTCCCCGATGTATAAATCCTGGCAATCCTCCTGGCACTTAACAGCGTACACTATGTTACTCTGTTTGTGTCGGGGGACCCGATCCTTGGGGTGGACCAGTTTTTGGCGCAGCGTATTTTGGGGTTTAAGAGCCACAGAGACCCGGTGTTTAGAAAAAATGCGTCTCAACTGCAGCCATTCCCCAACTCTCTGTGAATGGTACTCATGGCCATTGATCAGTGTTCTTTGATCAGTGGGTTTTGGTCAGTGATTGTTGATCAATGGTAAGGGGAATTTGCATAATTATGATTAAGGAACTGACCTCACAGCCCATTGTTCCTTCAGTGGGCTGGTTTCAGTCATTATGCAAATGTACTGTTTTTATAAGGTTTGGAGAAACCTGCAGTCAGCTGAGACTGAAGAAGTCACTTGGATGAGTGACGAAACGTTTCTCCCACAAAACGCTACGTCCAGATGAACAGATTCAACTTTTGGAGATTTACTTTCCTGGATGATTGAGAATGCATCAAGACGATAACCAAGTTAGCCTTTTCTATTGATACAACATACCTCCTTTGGTTGGAACCGGTGCTTAAACAACGGAAAACACAAACTTTGTCCTAAAACTTCTCATGTTTAGCTGTTTTGTTTGTAAAAAGATAACAATGTTAGCCTTTTGTGCAGCTATAGGGCATATACAGTGGCTTGCAAAAGTATTCGGCCCCCTTGAACTTCTCCACATTTTGTCACATTACAGCCACAAACATGAATCAATTTTATTGAATTCCACGTGAAAGACCAATACAAAGTGGTGTACATGTGAGAAGTGGAACGAAAATCATACATGATTCCAAACATTTTTTACAAATAAATAACTGCAAAGTGGGGTGTGCGTAATTATTCAGCCCCCTGAGTCAACACTTTGTAGAACCACCTTTTGCTGCAATTACAGCTGCCAGTCTTTTAGGGTATGTCTCTACCAGCTTTGCACATCTAGAGACTGAAATTCTTGCCCATTCTTCTTTGCAAAACAGCTCCAGCTCACTCAGATTAGATGGACAGCGTCTGTGAACAGCAGTTTTCAGATCTTACCACAGATTCTCGATTGGATTTAGATCTGGACTTTGACTGGGCCATTCTAACACACATGTTTTGTTTTAAACCATTCCATTGTTGCCCTGGCTTTATGTTTAGGGTCGTTGTCCTGCTGGAAGGTGAACCTCCACCCCAGTCTCAAGTCTTTTGCAGACTCCAAGAGGTTTTCTTCCAAGATTGCCCTGTATTTGGCTCCATCCATCTTCCCATCAAGTCTGACCAGCTTCCCTGTCCCTGCTGAAGAGAAGCACCCCCAGAGCATGATGCTGCCACCACCATATTTGACAGTGGGGATGGTGTGTTCAGAGTGATGTGCAGTGTTAGTTTTCCGCCACACATAGCATTTTGCATTTTGGCCAAAAAGTTCCATTTTGGTCTCATCTGACCAGAGCACCTTCTTCCACGTTTGCTGTGTCCCCCACATGGCTTGTGGCAAACTGCAAACGGACTTCTTATGGTTTTCTGTTAACAATGGCTTTCTTCTTGCCACTCTTCCATAAAGGCCAACTTTGTGCAGTGCACGACTAATAGTTGTCCTATGGACAGATTCCCCCACCTGAGCTGTAGATCTCTGCAGCTCGTCCACAGTCACCATGGGCCTCTTGGCTGCATTTCTGATCAGCGCTCTCCTTGTTCGGCCTGTGAGTTTAGGTGGACGGCCTTGTCTTGGTAGGTTTACAGTTGTGCCATACTCCTTCCATTTCTGAATGATGGCTTGAACAGTGCTCCGTGGGATGTTCAAGGCTTGGGAAATCTTTTTGTAGCCTAAGCCTGTTTTAAATTTCTCAATAACTTTATCCCTGACCTGTCTGGTGTGTTCTTTGGACTTCATGGTGTTGTTGCTCCCAATATTCTCTTAGACAACTTTTGAGGCCTTCTTCTTCTTCTTCTTCTTTGTTTTAACGGCGGTTGGCAACCAACGTAAAAGGAGCATTACCGCCTCCTACTGTTCCGGAGTATGGATCAGACAGTGAGCTTACAATCTGTATCAAAAAACAAAAAACAAACAAACAAAAACCCTCACACTCTTTCATACACACCTATAGCCTTCAAAAACCCCACCAAGTCCCTCACCTGTGCCCTACTACCCTCCAACACACTCTTCAGATTAAATTCCCCGATTCCCCGCTCCCTCAATCTATTCTGCAGAACTTTTCTCTCCACATCATAACCCTTGCACCGCAGTATTACATGCTCTACCGTCTCCTCCTCCTCCTGGCACACCCCACAAAGCCCCGTCTCATGTTCTCCTATCATCTGTAGTGTTTTATTTAACGCACAATGTCCCAGTCTAAGCCTGGTAATGACCACCTCTTCTCTCCTATCACCCCCATACAACCTACACCCTGCCACCTCCTTCTTAAAATGATACAAGTGCCTGCCCTTACTCCCTGAATCCCACCGCTCCTGCCACTCCCGAACAACCTGCCTCCAAACAATACCCTTTGCTTCAGATCCGCTACTTTTAATTTCCATCTCAGTCCTATGTTTAGTCAATGCTCCTTTTGCCAACCTATCCACCTTTTCATTTCCACTGATTCCTACATGAGCTGGCACCCAAAGAAAGTGAATATTGCCACCACAACACCTTATTCTGCTTATAGTCTCCAGAATAGTAAACAGCATACCCTGCCTTGTCTTCGAACAAAATGATTGTAGACTTGAAAGAACAGCTGCTGAGTCAGAGCATACTACTACCTGCCTGAGTTTTGAACACTCTATCCATTTCAATGCTACCAAAATTGCTACCATTTCAACTGTGTACACTGAAAGGCCATCCGAAGTGCGTCTGTTTATTTCAATATTTTTGGATGGAACTGCTATTCCAAACCCTGTAATCCCAGTATCTGGACTTTTAGCACCATCCGTGAACACATGAATATACCCAGGGTATTCAGTCGAGCTGTGAAAATGAAATGCTGACACAAGATCGACTTTTCCTTTCAATTTCCTCTTCAAACTTTGAGGCCGTCACAGAGCAGCTGTATTTGTACTGACATTAGATTACACACAGGTGCACTCGATTTAGTCATTAGCACTCATCAGGCAATGTCTATGGGCAACTGACTGCACTCAGACCAAAGGGAGCTGAATAATTACGCACACCCCACTTTGCAGTTATTTATTTGTAAAAAATGTTTGGAATCATGTATGATTTTCGTTCCACTTCTCACGTGTACACCACTTTGTATTGGTCTTTCACATGGAATTCCAATAAAATTGATTCATGTTTGTGGCTGTAATGTGACAAAATGTGGAGAAGTTCAAGGGGGCCGAATACTTTTGCAAGCCACTGTATGGTATCACTCTATCAAACAAGAAGACAGCCGCATGTAACTACGACGGTGTTTGCTAGTTCACCTTACGTGCATTAATGTAATAACGTGGTTAGCCTACTCAATGTAAATTACACACGAACAACATTAAGCTACTCATGCAGAGAAGAACGGCTGCTGCTGCCACCATCATCATCCGTCATCATTTCTGCTACACTGGCAGGGCTAGGGGCCAGGACTCTACTCTTCGGGTTCTTGGGGGATGTTGCTAACTCTGCGTCCGATAACAGGCACCACACCCGCAGTAGATGTGCTCGGTGTGAGGTCTTGCAGCAAGCTATCAAATACGGTGCATTTCTCGGCTTTAAAAAACAAAAAAACGCTATGCGTCGCCAGGTGTTTCATCAGATTCGAGGAGTTACCTCCTTTGCACAGTATCACCTTAAAGCACTTGTTGCAGGCTGCTGAGTTTGCATCTTTTGCTGTGAAGTACAGCCAGACTTTTGAGCGCTTCGCCTTGGGCATTTTTGTAGCTCTGCTCTAAAAGAACGTACGTACCTGGGTCCTCCTACTATCCTTGGAAAGGTAAAATGATTGGCTAGAATCCAAAGTGTATGACATCTCCAGAAAAAAAAAAGCACCGAAATAAAGCACCGAAATGTGCGCTGCTTTTTGGTCTGGTTACTACCGTTTATGTTGTATCCGGTGCTGTTATGGCACCGGATACTGGTACCCATCCCTATTTAACACTAAATGGCCAGGCCCCAGATTATTTATCCAAGCTTCTTATATGATATATTGCTGCTCCTTGTCTCCGCTCACAGACTCAGAGTTTGTTGGTTGTTACCCATACACGACTGAAGACCAAAGGGGACAGAGCCTTTCAGTCTGTGGCACCAAGGCTGTGGAATAGTTTGCCACCACAACTACGTTTGGCTGACTCTGTGGAATCCTTTAAAAAGCAGTTAAAAACTTTTCTTTTTAAACAACCTTCTGTTGATCAATGCTTTTTAAATTTTTTATTTACTATTAACCTTTTATATTGTGTATATTGTCTATTTTGTTACTTAACTTTCTGTTTATTTTAATCTTTGTGTACAGCGCTTTGTGACGGTCTATGAAAAGCGCTTAATAAACTTTACTTACTTACTTAAATAAATATAAAAATAATAATAAGAAAAATATCACATGGCCCACCACCAAACAAAATGACACAAAAAGCATATTGACAGTTTTTCCCCGCGCACCAGGTATAGAAGAATTAGCTCAGGTATAGAAGAATTAGCTCAGGTTATCCCCAGTGTAACTCTTTTTGCTTTCTTCTGGCCACTATTCATGCTAGGGCCTTCATCCGGGTGAGAATTTTCTCCAGGGCCCGGGTCAGATTGACTATTTTTTCTTTTCTGTTGCTATTACGCACTGTGTCGTCTCACAGCATGACCATTATGTAATTTCTGCTTCGTTTTCTTCTGCTTTACTGGCAGTTTGCAACTTATTTAATTAGAGCAGGTAGTTGTACTGTCCTCTAGTGGAAGAGAATGTAATTGTTCTGCACGTTACTCACACGAGTGAGTGCTAATCAGGTGGAACCAGCTAACACCTGATCATCTCTCACTGCACACCGATGCGCAGCGGCACAGTGGTTGGGAAACACTGGTCTACAGTGACCCCTTGTGGACACTGTGAGATATTGCGGTGTTGAGTAGATATGATTGTTTTTGTAGTTATCTGTGACTCTACTAATTACGGAATCGCCTGTTTCTGTTTTCAGAAAACCATGCTCATAAGTCACACCTGCTGTATACTCCACAACAAGAAGTTCAAGTATGGCTGCTCCAAATTTGGATTGAGCCTGGAAAGATCTCTGAGGTAAACAATTCTTCTGTGGAACTTAGTTAAAGACAGTTAACCCAACTCCTGCGGTCTTTCTGACAGAAGGCTTAGTCCAGACTCGTATACCCAGCATTCATCTATGTCTGTATGTATGAATGCCTGTATGAATATAGTCTACAGTGTGGATGGGTGCTTATTCTTGTCACAATCTTAAATAATGACTTGTTTTCGACACACTAACGTGGGATGAACATGTGGAAGATCTACTTCTTTTTCTACTGTGTGTAAAGCCAGTTTGATATATGTTATTTGCACATAGAGTTAAGGCTCAGGGGCACTACGTGTTTTACAGTGGTTCTTATTTGCCCATTAACATCAACACTAGAAAAGCTGCAAGTGTAAAGTATTTGGTTTAGCACCAAAACATCTTAGTTAACCAAAATAAAAATAGAAACAAGACTTTTGAAATAAAATCTTAAATTAACTGAAATGACATTAGAATTGGAAAACTAACTACAATTTAAAAAAAAAAAAAAAAAAAAAAAAAAAAAAAAAAAAAAAAACACAACAATAAAAGAGGGAAATATCCTTTAAAAAATTGTTACTACAACTTACTTGAGTGACTGCTTTTAAATGCAAGGAGAGTTTGAAGTTGCACAGTCATGCTAGCTGATAAACTGACAGCGTGGTGCAGGTAACAAGTGACAGTGAGCTGACCTGAGCCATCTGAGCTGCAGTGTCTCCTTTAGCTCCCAGGTAGACCATGGCCAGGGCTGAGCTAATGCTCAGAGGAGAGACAAAGATGTTCCCAGCAGGGTTTGCCTGGCTCAGAGTGCGGAACAGCTCCAAGGCAAAGGCTGTGTTTGAGCTGCTGACGGCGGACATGGCTGATGGTGTTTTCCTGTAACATGCAAACAACCGTTTAAACTGCTACAGCATTACATACTGAAAACATAACAAGAGACTTTATATTAAAGCATCGAGAAAAAGAGTTTTTGAGGAGAGCGCATACAGACAGAAATCACCGTCGGAGCTGCCCCCACCCACTGAAGCTAAGACACCGGACACGGTGCAGCCCGTTTGAGAAACTTGTTAGCAGCGACTCTCTGCTCACTTAAATGAGACTACAAGCTACTTTATTCAAAAGTGATACACACATAAAACGCTTTACTTGCTGTGTGCAAGAAAGTCAAAGCAAGACGCGAAGACAAAGGAAAGTAAAACTATACATACACACACACAAAATAAAACGAGGACAAATCCAGAGGACTACCTGATTTACACGGTGGGACATGAGTCTAACTGCATTCTTTTGCTGGGTGTAAATAAGGTTGGTGGAATAAGGAAGGGCGGTCCTACGGAAGAGGATTTGGGCCACTGGGGGATTTTGGTATCCAGCTTTCTTCTTCTCCATGATGGGCCTTTTTGATCTTGTTTTTTTTTTTCAAGCAATGAGTATGTAAAATGTAAAAACAAAGAAACAATAACAAAGAAACAACAACACTAATTTTTTTCTTTATTGCTAATGGGAAGCATGTTGAAGTGATGGTAAAAAAAAAAGCCTTCAACTTTAATTATTAAGAGATGAAAATGTTATATGTTGAAAACTGAAACATCTAATAACCTACAAATTTCCTTTCCATGAAAGAACAGCAGCACACACAGCTACATACAGTGTTGGAGTGATTGAGTTTTTAGAGTGTCAGCAGATGGCGATAGAGAGCTTGTGAGAGGGCCCGGCCTGACTGTGGAACCGTAATCTTTTTGACCTCAACGACTTCTGTAGAAGTGGACCTTTTTGCAACCATAGGTAATGCTGATTGCTGTTCATTAAAAAGAATGCAGGTTTAAGGACCTTGCAGTGCACTGGCTTCTGTTTTTCACACCTCTGTATCCATGTCCATATATTTTACAATGTCTGAGTTCCAGCAAATATTTTATTGCCAGTTTGAGACTAGGGAATTAGTGTGACTCCATTTCTTTCAACGGCAAAAACGATTTTACAGTTTGTTTGTTTTTTTACATATTTGTGTCTCCCATGAGGAGTCAACTATTTAGTGGAGTGCCCATTGAAATTGATCATAAGATCAAAATCATAATTTCCATTTTGTTGAGATGCCCTGCTCTCTGTATCAAAATTCCTCCTTGATATTGCTGCTTCTTTACCTCTCTCGGTGCACATGGATCTATTATTATATACAAACTGATAACCAGTTATGTCTCTCCTTCATCTGCAGCTGACTCTTCTCATTTCAAAGCTGTATGTATAAAGCTTAGCTCCTCACCCACATTGGGCAGCTCTAGGATCTACATATGCAAAAGCAGCTTGGTTGTTATCAGTCTGTGATGCTCTGTTGTTAAACACAGATCAGGAGAAATGGTGCTGAACCCTTTGTGTAATATATAATCCCAATTTCAAAAAATGTTGAGAGGCTATGAAAATAAAAACAGACTGCAGTGATTTTCCCACATTTTATTCTCAATAAAACACAGAAAACATATCAGATGTGTAAAATTGATCATTTTAAGCAAGAAAAGTCTTTTCAAATATGATGGCAACATCTCTCAAAAAAGCTGGCACAGAGTCGTGTTTGCCACTCTGTAGCATTCCCTCTTCTTTTAACAACAGTCTGTAAACATGCGTTGAGAGCAGCTACAAGATTTTTGTGTGATCTCAGATTCTATGTCATGGTACTGGGTCATTTTAATCCAGCGTTCTCAGTTTTCTTGTGTTTTTGTATTATGTTAAGTTCATTTATTACTTTAAGGATTTATTCTTTGGTTCCTAGGTTGTTCTGTTTAGTTTATTAGATTCCCCCTTGTGTCTTTGCCCCCGGTCTCCCTCTGTATGTCTGTTTATTTAATTGTGAGTTCTTGTGCCTTGTTTCCTCTCCCTGTGTTTTATTCCATCATGTTTCCCCAGCCTGTCATGTCTGTGCTCTCCCTCGTGTTCTCTCTCCCCCTCCAGTCTGTGTCTCTGTGTACTTCCTGTTTTACTTTGATAGTCTCCCATCAGTGTACGTCATGGTGTTTGCTTCTGCCCTGTCTCGTTATGGTTATTCCTGTCAGCTGTGCTCTCGCTTCCCTCATGATCCTTCTCTGCATTTATGTCCACGTATCACTCAGTTCCGTGTCGCATCCTCCCTCATAGCTGTTTGTGTGTTTCTCTAGGTTTCAGAATCCCAGTTTAGTTTAGCTCCATTTTGTATCACCTCCACGCCTGCAATAAAGCAGTGTTTTTTTTAGTTGACTACTCACCTCTGAGTTTGCATTTGGGTCCTTTTCCTGCCTGCACACAACCAGTTTGTGACAGGCTAGCTGCTCATTTTTCATTGCTATTGTAATAGCTGCAGTATGCAGTTTAGTATACTGTAACATACAAGGCCTTCCCTGAAACACATGTTGGTCTAACACCTGTATATACCTTTCAGCATTGCTGGAGCCTTTCTAGAGCAAGCTGCCAGCTCCATAGAGACTAATATACCATCAGAGATGCAGACTCCTGATAATAAGTTAGACTTTCCTCATCAGTCTGGAGGACACAGTATCTATGTTCTCTGTTTTGAATGAAGGCTTAGAGGAGGTTGGAGATTGCTACCATCATGGCCTCATCCCATCAGAATGAGAATGAACCGTTATCAATCACAGGTTTCTCCTTTTATTTGAATAATCAGTAAGGAAAGACACACATGGACTGCTAACTCTGAAAGTGTGATTTAAGTCACTCAGGAACTCAAAATAATACATGAACTCAGGAAACTCAAACAGAAACTCACCTCAGCTGCCGCCCTCAGGTGAGTACAGTGGCTATGTGCAGGTGTACATAGATGGATCGAAAGATCCGGATAGTGAAGCAACTGGTTTGGTGTTGGTAGTTCTGGAATTAAATATCAAGTTTGGGAAAAGAACATAAAACTTAATGAGTGTTTATGCAGTAGAGAAGTATGCCATATTGATGGACTTAGAATAGGTGGAAGACAGCAGAGTTCCAAAAGTAATAATATGCACTGATTCATTGTCAGCGGTGTTAAGCATAGAAAATGGGAATACAAGTAATCATCAGAATATTCTGTATGAAGTTATATTTGCTCACCATACAGTGTGTAAACAGGGCAAACGTGTAGTAATAATGTGGACACCAGCTCATATAGGCATTATGGGTAATGAAAGAGCAGATAGAATGGCTAAGAAAGTTATTAAAAGAGTAGACATAGAGGTACAGATACCATTATCTAAATCTGAAGGGAAGTGTATAGTTTGGAGTGAAAGTAACAAGTTATGGAAAATGGCGGAAAATGAATCTAGAGGGAGACAATTGTATAGGTTACAAAATACAGTAGAAGTTAAAAGAAATAAAGGAATGAATAGGCGGGAGGAGATTGTTATGTGTAGAATAAGAACAGGGCATTGATACCTGAATGGCACTCCTTTTAGGATGGGGAAACATTTAACGGGGCTATGTAATTGGTGTGGTGTTATGGAAACAATTGAGCATGTATTTATTAACTGCAGGAGGTATGGTAACTGTAGGAGAATGATGAGGGTAGAAATGGGGAGTACGGGGGAACTCCGGTTTGAAAAGGTGGTTGAATGGCTGTCATGAAAAGCAAGGAGTGGTTCTTCGGTTTCTGAGAAGTACGGGATCATTTAAGAGGATTTAAAGAGCTAGATGCAGTCTAAGTAACACCAGAGGGTGGCAGTAATGCAACTTCTATGGATGCAAGCTGCCGTTAAAATGGAAGAAGAAGAAGAAGAAGAAGGTGCACCTGGTGAAGTGAGTGTGCTGAAAGGTGAGGCTTTACAACATTCTCCAAAGCTGCAAGAACTTGTGCTTTTATACAAGTACCATTTATAAAAAATAGAAAAATTATTTTTATCAGTTGTATAATTAGCAAAACATCACAACACAAAAAACTCCATTTACTTTATTTCAGAAATATTTTTATTTGAATTGCAACATCATCTTCCTTTGCTGCTTCTGTCTACTGAGGAGATGAGAATCTGCCAAAGAACAGGATGGACTTGGTCTTATTGTGTCTGATGAAGAAGAGGAAGGGGTGATCTGCTCTGAAGTGTGTGTCTGGTATATAACAACAAGCGTTGATCGCAGCACCTGTGGCTGCTGCGGCCTCCGTGCCCTCCTCGTTCACCTCCACAAAGGCCTTGTGGGCCACCGTAGACAGGAAGAGCCCCTCTTCACCGTTCATGCCAGACAGGTCAGCCCTTTCTGCACAGAACACGTCCTTCATACCCAGTTTAGCCAGAGGTTCATTCAGAACGTAGTTTTCCTCCAGCTTGAATTTTGGCAGATAAACGCGAATTTTTAAATGGGTCCTCATGTTTTTCCTGTCGGTCGATTCATTCAGCCTCTCCTGTGTTAGCTCCTTCTCCAGCTGGAACACAGTTAATATATTTTGTCATATTTCTTTTGTTCAGATTTAAATTAATTTTATACATGAAATCAGGAGCTGACTGTTTAATTCTTAAATGATCCAGTTTAATAAAGTAAACTAAAGTGAAGCAGAAGAGTTTTTGTGGCTTTTCTTTACAGGAACTTGTTTCTAGGCTGTGTACCTTCAGCAGAGGGTCTGAGCCATCTGAGGACTCCTTAGGCAGCAGAATGAACATGCTGAGCTCCTCACCCACATAGGGCAGCTCCAGGATCTGCAAATCATGGTCAGCAATGTAGTTGTAGGGAAGCTTCTTCCTCTGGTACATCATCTGGACTGGTACGGTCTCATTCTGACACACAGGAAATCCAGGCGATCGGATCATGTTACTATAAAGCTTCTGCTTACCTTTACCTTTTAAACTGTTTCCTGTATTAAGACTTTTTGTCCAAATTTTGTAACCTTCAGTTAAATTTCTACCCATTTGATTTTAAAGGGCATCTCTTTGGTGTTTGCCTCATCAAATGGGTTCATCCAGTTGCCCTTGAAGTAGACAGCATTGACCAGAGCCAGTCTGGTATTTGCATTGACTGTTCCTGGCTTCAGAAGGTCTTTTATCTTATCTGACAGGAAATACAGGAATAGAACAATATTTCATTATAATCCACAGAGGATGCTAAAATAATTCCCTACTGTTCAGGATGTAAAAGATGCACAGTCTCACTTGCTGTCTGCTGCTTGACCCAGCTGTTGATCTCTGCTCTGCACGCCTCTGGAGCTCCGACGAAGTCCACAGCCTTCAGGTCTGCCTGGTAGTACTTCTGTGTGGCTTCAAGGAAGTCCTGCAGAAAGCAGACATGTGTTTATTAATCTAGTAGTTGTAATGAAGAGAATAATTGATGTGGACACTCACTGGGAGGAAGTGGGCAGTGTTTTCTCCATAAAGACGGTTGGCTAGTTTCAGGATGTAGGATGCAGATGGTGAGTTGATGTCAGCGTTCAGTTTCTGGAAGTCTGCATGGACGCCTTCACCTGAGCTGAATGAGAGGGCCTGTGTGGCATTGAAGACAAAGACTGAAAGGATGTGACACTGAGCCTGAGCGACCGTGATGTAACAATTTATGGTCCAAAGGCAGAAACTGGACAACTTTATTCTTTCAGCATCAGGTTTAATAATGACCATTAACTTACTCTGTTTCTGGGTTTTATGGACTTTCATGCCATTTATATAACACATTCTAGCTTCATATGTTAGACACAAATTGCTGACGTCCTGCTGGGAACATCTTGGGGTTCAGTGTTATGGCTACATAGAAAATTAAGATTTTCAAACACATTTAACGAAACCCCAAAAGTTGAATTTTGTTCAGTTTGTCTGTAAACAGCACTCTTCTATCAAAAAGGTTCAGATTTTATTAAAAAGATAAATACAAAAAGTAAAAAAGAAATTATTTTATTCTGTATGGAAAAACACAGAAAGCCTCATGTGACAAGACGTTTTGTGGAAACGGGTCAGAGTGACTGTTTTTAAAATGCAACGAGGGCTTGAAGTTGCACAGTCATGCTAGCTGATCAAATGATGGCGTGGTGCAGGTAACAAGTGACAGTGAGCTGACCTGAGCCATCTGAGCTGCAGTGTCTCCTTTAGCTCCCAGGTAGACCATGGCCAGGGCTGAGCTGATGCTCAGAGGAGAGACAAAGATGTTCCGGGCAGGGTTTGTCTGGCTCAGAGTGCGGAACAGCTCCAAGGCAAAGACTGTGTTTGAGCTGCTGACGGCGGACATGGCTGATGGTGTTTTCCTGTAAAGTGCAAACAACCGTTTAAACTGCTACAGCATTACATACAGGAAACACAACAAGAGACTTTATATTAAAGCATCGAGAAAAGTGACTTTTTTTAGGAGAGCGCATACAGACAGAAACCGCCGCCGAGCTTTCCCACCCACTGAAGCTAAGACACCGGACACGGTGCAGTCCGTTTAAACTTGTTAGCAGCGACTCTCTGCTCACTTATATGAGAGTACAAGCTACTTTATTCGCACACACGTAAAACGAGGACTACCTGATTTACACAGTGAGACATGAGTCAAACTGCAGCCCTTTGTTGGGCGTAAATAAGGTTGGTGGAATGAAGGAGGGCGGTCTTACGGAAGAGGATTTGGGCCACTGGGGGAAAAAAGTGAGCACGTCTTGTTTTTCATAATTTTTCAGTCATGACTTACACTTACAGTCATTTAAATACATGCTCAGAGGTCCACAACAAAAAATAAAAAGTGACTGAATGCTACTACAGACATTATAACAGAGACAACGACACTTTATAGATTCATAAGGGAGAATTCCACAAGCTGGTTCTCATTCTGGAGCTTGCTGTGGTCTACTCTTGGTGTTGTGTGATGCCTCTCTCACCCAGATGTTCTTCTTCTTGCTTGAAGCTGGGAAACCTACTCCTGACTCCTTAAAAATGTTCAACTTGAATTATTAAAAGATGAAAATGTCACAATAAAAATGACTAGAATAATCTAAAAACTGTAAAACAGCCAGAGATTCCCCCTTCCATGAAAGAACAGCAGCACACACAGCTGTATACAGTGTAGGAGTGAAGGAGTTTGTAGAGTGTCAGCAGATGGCGATAGAGAGCTTGTGAGAGGGCCCGGCCTGACTTCTGTAGAAGTGGAACTCTATGCAACCATAGGTAATGCTGATTGCTGTCCATTATAAAGAATGCAGGTTTAAGAAACTTGGACTGCACTGGGTTCTCTTTTCAGATCTTTCTTTCCATGTCCATATATTATCATCTCTGTGTTTCAGCAAAAGTCTCTTTTGGTTTTTAACAGCTCCAAGGTAAAAGCTGTGTTTGAGCTACATACAGGGCTGGACTGGGACAAAAAATCGGCCCGGGCATTTTGACTAGAGACTGGCCCACCAGGTATTACAGGAAACACCATAAAGCCTTTGGATGAAAACAAACGCTGTTGTCACAGTGATATACACTGTCCTGTTGGTATATATGTATCAATGTAATAAACTACACCATCCTCCCTATTCTGGTATTCTAAACAGTACTTAGCCGAAACCCAAAGACTGCTTGGTCGAGTTAACCTCCTGAACTATCTACAACACATGGTGGAAACCTGAAATTAAGATAGAGAAGACTAGAGGTGAGACATTATCATTACTGAATATTAAAAAATAATAAATGACAGATTTAGATATATTTTCATAAACTATTCATTTACCACATCAATAAACAGCATGGCAGGGCAAAATATTTTTTCCAACATGGCAACCTTTAAAAAGTGAAAGGAGACAGAAAGACAGGTGAGAAAGAATAAAACTTAATTGACTTTTTGATGGCATTCTACACAGTACTGGTACAGTATCTAGAAAATGTGGGAAAATACTGGCATCATATACAGTACTTACTTCTGAAGAAATTAAGATGGGACCCTGAAAAAAATTACTATGTACAATAATGATTTCTATACATTTTACATCAGATGAAAACGTTTGTTGTAAGATTCAGATAATTATTTATTAAAAGCAAGACATTTTATATGAGAGTAAGAAAGAAAAGTATATCTTTGTGTCCACTAGAGATGGCACGATACCACTTTTTTATGTCCGATACCGATACCGATATCATAAATTTGGATATCTGCCGATACCGATATGAATCCGATATAGTGTGTTTTTATCAATAAAAAGTTTTTTAAATATCTTGCTGCATTTTGTATAAGTTCATACTCAAGTTTAAACAAACAGCAACACTAAAGCTATTCTGTTATACCTGTATGTAAAAAAAATACACTGCACCCAAAATATTTCATAGTTCACCAACACTGATCAATCTAATAAACTTAAACCTGCTCCATTCTCCCTATTCTGGTATTTTAAAGAGTACTTAGCAGAAATATTAAGCAACCTAACTAATAGGGTTGCAAACTCCCAGCAAAAAAAAAAAAAAAAAAAAAAAAAGGGAACCACCCTCCACCTCATGATGCTTCGATGTAATTAACTTTAATTTGATGCAGGGTGAAATAAAATGCACAGAAATAAATTATTTTTCAAGAATAATTAAACAGATTCAACATCTTTCTTCAACAGAATTGCAGACTGCACAGATGGTACCTTCCCCAAGGAAAAAGTAGTATAGCTTACTAGGGTATATTAGACTTAACAGTTACTATATACAGTAATGGACTTCTATACATTTTACATCAGATTAAAACTTTGGGTGTAAGATTCAGATAATTATTTATTAAAAGCGAGACATTTTAAATGATAATAAGAAAGAAAAGTATGTCTTTGTGCCCCCTTTTCCCTGTTTATGCCCTGTCGGCCCCCCTGGCTAAACTTTGCTAGATCCGCCCCTGCACAGTTACCAGCCATCAGCTATGTAGAAAAGGATCCTGGTGTAGAAAGTAATATTAAATAAATTCTAATGACAGCTTATCAAGGTTAAACGTGCTGCTGTTGTTTATCCGCAGGTTTCCTCTTTCTGGTGCAAAGTGGGCCAAAAACAAAGAAGAGAGACGGACTCGCGACAGAAAAGCCGATCAGCTGATCATTAAGCAGTTTCACGACTGAAGCGCAGCAGGGAGAGAGGGAGGGAGAGAGAGGCAGTCGCTCCATATATCGTTGTTAAGCTTAACATGGGAACGCTTATAAACATTCAGAGATGAACTTACAGACTTGCTTTACTTTTCTCTGGGATAACTTCCTCGGAGATGAAATGCTGGTTTGGTAGCGAGGCTCCAAATACACACAGCCGCTCTATCAGGTGACGCATATGCTACTGCTATGAGCCGAGTTACGCCATGTCGCAAGTTTTGTGAGGTGTTTTTTTTATATTTAATGGATCGGATTACATTTTTTATTTCTGGACGATATCCGATCCAGTAATTTAGGTCAGTATCAGACCGATACCTGATATCGGATCGGTCCATCACTAGTGTCCACCTTTCCCTGTTAATGCCCTACCTGGCCCCCCTGGCAAAACTTTGCTAGACCCGCCCCTGCACAGTTACCAGCAGTCAGCTACTTAGAAAAGGATCCTGGTGTTATTTGTCTCTCAGAAACAGTTCATAACTTCCCTTCAACTCATTCATGTCACCTAAAAGGTAAACCTGTTTCTCCATCACCTGTTCAGCTCTGATGATTCAGTAAGGACATCTCCTGGTTTCATCTGCATGTTTCCCTCTCACCAGATAACCAAACCGATATCATGACCAGCAGCTTTTACAGCTGTGGCTCCAGCAAACATCAGCTGATACTAGAAATTAATATTAAATAAATTCTAACAACAGCTGATCAAGCTTAAAGGTGCTGCTGTTGTTTAACCTCCGCTGCTTTCTTCTTTCTGGCGCAAAGTGGGCGATAAACAAACAAGAGAGAAAAGCTGATCAGCTGATCATTGATCAGTTTCATGATTGAAATAACAACAGGGGAGAGAGGGGGAGAGAATGAGAGAAGAAGAGGCAGCTGCAGCATAAAGACACAGAATAAATCCAGCTTTGTGTCTTTTTCATTCTAGCTGAAGTACGGGACAAATCGCGTTCCTTTTCAGCTCAACACGAATATTTTCTCTGAATACAAGATGATTCCGTTTTTTACGGTTGGAAACTAATTAACCTTAATAAACCTTAATAAAATAAAGTTCAACATCAGTAACATCATAGCTGGGCAGGTGCAGAAATACAGCTGAGCTGTATATAAACTCTGTCATGCTAGCTAGTACGCAGTTGTGGAGGTAAGCATCAACGACACAGAGCTCTCAGTTCTCACTCCTTCTTTATTCATCTCTCACATCAACTGCTCATATCGCGCCACAAAACAGAGGAACACACTTCCTCAACACTGGGTGTGAGTGGAGCCCTCTAGTGGTCCACCACACATGCCCCCCCGAACACCCAGCAGAACTAGTCCAGGACCCGGGGCTTAAGCAAACGGCCGGAACGGCTGAACCGGGGGGTGGGGAACTGACAGAGGGCAACCCAGCCCGGAAGCGAGGCTGGCACTGGCGGTCAGAAAAAGCTGCAGACGACTCGGACTCCGTTGATTGTGGGCCGCTCCTGGGGGAAAAAACAGAATCCATCAGCCCGGTGGCAGGTGGGCGGCCGCGGCGAGGGGCCTGGGCCGGGACCACCTGATCCTCATGCATAACATGTGCAGGCTTAAGTCTGTCAACAGAGACAACCTCCTGCCGACCGCCAAAGTCCAAAATGAAATGTTTATTGCCTGGTTTAAGAACCCTGTATGGCCCGTCATATGGGGGACGCAGCGGAGTCCTATGGGCATCGTGCCTGACGAAAACAAAACGAGCAGAGTCCAACGAACTCGGAACAAAAGTGTCAGGCAGGCAGTGGTGCACAGGACCAGGAACAGGAAATGAGTCTCATGGGGGGCGAAAAGGCAACAAAGAGGTATCAAAACATGGGGGAGGGCTCTCAGGCAAGAATTCCCCGGGGACCCGGAGGGGCTGGCCGAGGACCAGTTCAGCCGGGGAAACCCAGAGGTCTTCTTTAACCATGCTACGCAATCCTAGCAAAACCCACGGAAGACGGTCGACCCAGTCGCCACCTGTCAAGGAAGCCCGGAGCGCAGCCTTAAGAGACCGGTGAAACCGTTCGCACATCCCGTTAGCTTGCGGGTGGTATGCTGTGGTGCCGTGGACCTTGACCCCAGGCCGTCAGCCATGGCAGACCAAAGCTCAGAAACAAACTGGGGGCCCCTGTCTGAGGTAATGTCAGCAGGGGACCGAAACGTGAAACCCATGTCGACAAAAATGCTCTGGCCACCGTCGCCGCTGTTGTGGACGCCAGGGGTACCGCCTCCGGCCACCTGGTCGTGTGGTCCACCACAGTCAAAAGGTGCATGAAACCCTGTGACTGCGGCAAGGGACCAACCAGGTCCACGTGAACGTGATCGAAACGCCTACCGGGGATACGGAAAGGTTCGAGGGGTGCCTGTGTGTGCCGGTGGATTTTCGAGCGTTGGCATGGGATACAAACCGCCGCCCATTCTTTCACCGTCTTGCGAAGGCCCGGCCAAATGAACCTGGCGCTGTGTCCTCCAGCACGAGGCCCGTTTTCGTTGACTGAAGGGCCAGGATGTCCGGGTCAGCACGTTGCTCGGCGGCCATGGCAGCGTAGTCGATGCCGACATACACCGGAGAAACCAACACACGTGACAGACAGTCAGCGACATGATTGGACTTACCAGCCACGTGCTGAATGTCTGTGGTAAACTCTGAAATGGCCGCCAACTGGCGCTGCTGGCGTGCGCTCCATGGGTCAGAGACCTTGGACATCGCAAACGTCAAAGGTTTGTGGTCAACGCACGCAGTAAAGTTGCGACCCTCGAGGAAAAAACGAAAATGTCGTGTGGCGAGGTGCAGGGCCAGCAACTCCCTGTCAAAAACACTGTACTTGCGTTCGGCATCCCGGAGCGTACGACTGAAAAAGGCGAGCGGTTGCCAGAGACCTGAAACCCGCTGTTCCAACACCCCACCCACTGCCACGTCGGACGCGTCGGTGGTCAACGCAATCTCCGCCAACGGAAGCGGGTGTGCCAGCAGGCCGGCGTCAGCCAGCGCAGACTTGGCTGTGGAAAACGCATGGACGCGTTCCGGCAGCCAGTCAACCGGATCTTTGGCTGTTTTACCTTTTAAGGCAGCATAGAGTGGCTGTAGCAGGTGGGCAGCTCTGGGGAGAAAGCGGTTGTAAAATTTATCATCCCCAAGAACTCCTGCAACGCTTTAACCGACGTGGGGCGCGGAAAAGCTGAAACGGCCTGGACTCTGTTGGGCAACGGAACCACACCTTCAGCGGAAATGCGGTGCCCGAGGAAATCCAGAACAGGCAACCCAAACTGGCACTTGGAAGGGTTGATGATCAGGCCGTGCGCTGCCAAACGCTGGAAAACCTGGCGCAGATGGGACTCGTGCTGGCTCGCTGAGCAGCTGGCCACCAATATATCGTCCAGATAAACAAAAACGAACGGCAGCCCACGCAAGACTGAGTCCATCAGCCGCTGAAAGGTCTGGGCGGCACCTTTCAGGCCAAACGGCATGCGCAAAAACTCGAACAAGCCGAAGGGGGTAATGACAGCGGTCTTAGGAACGTCTTCGGCGCGCACGGGAACTTGGTGATACCCCCGCACCAAGTCAATTTTAGAAAAAATCGACGTTCCGGCGAGATTGGCAGAAAAATCCTGAATGTGGGGGATGGGGTAACGGTCATTCTCCGTGGCATTATTTAAACGGCGGAAATCTCCGCATGGCCGCCACCGACCGTCCGATTTGGGCACCATGTGAAGCGGAGAGGCCCATGCACTGTTTGAACGCTGTACAATGCCAAGGCGCTCCATGGCTGCAAACTCTTCCCGAGCGACGGACAGTGTCGCGGGGTCGAGGCGGCGCATGCGCACGAACACCGGGGGCCCGGCCGTGGGAATATAATGCTCAACCCCATGCTTCGTTACCGTGCCAGAGAAATCAGGGACAGACAGCGATGGAAACTCTGAAAGCAAACGCTGAAAAGCATCCCCAGAGGTCACTACATT
The DNA here is from genome assembly GCF_001858045.2 of Oreochromis niloticus. Lineage (NCBI taxonomy): Eukaryota > Metazoa > Chordata > Actinopteri > Cichliformes > Cichlidae > Oreochromis > Oreochromis niloticus. The sequence continues at coordinate 27,479,100 of NC_031981.2, read as the reverse complement.
AGCCCGAATCAGGGGTTCGGCGGCCTGAGTAAAACAGGGTAGCGAAGAAAACGAGAAAGCATCAATTAAACATCTGTTAGCAACATCGACAAGCAGTCCATGAGCGCACAGAAAATCAGCACCTAAAATAGGTACAGAGCTAGCGGCAACAACAAAGTCCCACTGGAAATCCCGGCCATGAAAACAAACAGTCACCAACCTTTCCCCAAACGTTTTGATGGGAGAGCCATTAGCTGCCAGGAGCTGCGGCCCACAGTTCGCTGCTAGTCCGTCAGCAGCGGTAGGGGGAAGTAGGCTCTTCTGGGAGCCGGAGTCCACGAAAAAACGTCTCCCGGAGCGCGAGTCCTCTATGAAGAGCAGCCTTTCTGTATTGCCAGTGGTCGCGGCTGCTACAGTGCCCTGGCGGGTCCGTTTCCCTGGGCCGTGAAAGTGTAAGGCGGCAGGCAGCGACGCGCTCTGTCGCCAAAACGCTGATGGTAGAAACAGATGTTCTTTCCGCGGTGCCGGCGTGTAGCAATCCCTGCCGTCAGCAAGGGGGCGGATGCTCCGGGGGAGGCAGGTGGAGGCGTGGAAGGCGCCGCCGGCGAGTCCGTAGCCAGGGTGTGAATGTTGAAAGTGCGGCTAGCCAGGAGAATGCGATCCGCTTCTTCAGCCAGGGAGCGATAATCCTTCGCAGGCAGAAGTGGGGAGTTTGCGAGGACAGCTCTCACGGCGGCCGGTAGCTGGCAGAGGAAGAGGTGGGCGAAGAGGAATCCCCGTCATCCGGCCCGAGCAACGATAGCATGTTCTCCATGAGCTCGAGCGCGGTACCGCCACCCAAGCCTGACAGGTTGAGGAGCTTTTCGGCTCGTTCAGCGTCGGAGAGGGCATAGCGCCGAAGAAGCAGCTCTTTAAGGGCGGCGCATTTCCCTTGGGCGGGTGGGTCCCGGAGGAGCGTCATCGCGCGACGGGTGGCCAGCGGGTCGAGCGAGGCTACCACATGGTGATACTTCGTGCCGTCAGCCAAGATGCCGCGAAGGGCGAACTGAGCCTCCACGTGTACGAACCATGACGGGGGGTCATGGAGCCAAAAGTCCGGCAGTTTCAGTGCCACAGGGAACGTAGCTGCAACAGGAGGCGGAGGACCGGCGGCCGCTGATGCCTCCATAGCGGAGTCTGCGTTATCTGCGGCCCGTTGCATGCTCGAGTCAGGGGTCACCAATGTGGAGGTAAGCATCAACGACACAGAGCTCTCAGTTCTCACTCCTTCTTTATTCATCTCTCACATCAACTGCTCATATAGCGCCACAAAACAGAGGAACACACTTCCTCAACACTGGGTGTGAGTGGAGCCCTCTAGTGGTCCACCACACAGTACGAGTTATTGTAACTGACTGTAAAAAGTCAGCACAACGAAAATAAACTCCACATAAACTTGGTTTATATCTGACCCAGATAGACTGCAGGTCATAAGTTCTCACCTGAAGTTCAGTTCCCCTGACACTCGGACCGACACCGCCTCGGGTCTCTCCTCCTCCTGCCTCACCTTTCTGTCATCCACCTGCCAGCGTGTTGCATCTGCTGGCCTTCACCACTTGCTAATGTTACTCAAGCTGTGAAGGCTCCGCAATAGCCACCACCAAACAATTGAGTTATTTTTACACATCTCCCAGCATCTGGCCAATCCACCACCTTTCAGTGTTTATACCGTTACGAAACAAAAAAAAGAAAAAAAAAAAACCCATCGGCCCATAAAAATGAAAAATCACCATCGGCCCACTGGGCAAATGCCTGGTATGCCCGATGGCCAGTCCAGCTATGATGGTGGGGCACGCAGTTGCTGAGCTCCGGTGTGACTTGCCAAGATAGGCCTAAGAGTCCGCCTGTTGCTGGATACTTAAGACAAAAAGAAGGGCGCAACAGTAAATAAATAACTAACTATGCGCCTTGGGGACTTTTGCGCTCGTGGGAATTAAAATCACATAAACCATGGGTTAAAAGAAAGAAAGAAAGAAAGAAAGAAAGAAAGAAAGAAAGGCGTCGCTGCTGGGACTATCTGGATGGTCGGGCTTTTATATATATTTGTGGCAAATTGGCTCGTTAAAAACCAGCAGCCTCTTGGATCACTATTCCCAAAATTCAGATATTTAAATAAAATGATGAATCGGCTAGTGATAAGAAGCCCCATAGATCCGTTAAGGCCTGGTTAAAACTCTTATGAACAGTCATGAATTTTCCCGTACAGAACAAATCCCAATGTGCGCCGTTTTTTTTTAAACAAAATGACTAGTGAAACATCGTTAAAAACAGAAACACAATTTGTAACACTTTTTCAGGCTAGATGTAAATACAAAAAGCCAGTGCGTGATTTCAGGCTTTCAGGGTTGTTGTGGCAAAGGTGAAAACAAAACACTTCGGCTCATTCACGCAAGACAAAGAATTGCTTTAAGAACACGTGTGCCTGCATAACTGAATGCAGAGACATCCCCACAACCCATAAAAAGTAGTTAATTAAAACATAATTAATTGATTAAATTAATTAACACATAGTGTTAGTGAAGAAAAATTCAGTGCGTTATCGGAAGCCCGCAGCAGCCTAGGGCTAACTGCTGCATAACCAAGGGAGGATTCAGGGTCACCTGATCCAGCCTTAACAATATGCTTTGTCAAACAGTAAAGTTTTAAACATAAACGCAAAAGTAGAAAGGGTGTCTGTCTCCTGAATCCAAGTTAGAAGCTGGATTCACAGAGGAGGAGCCTGGAAGCGGGAGGCCCTGCGTCCAATTCTACTTCTAAATATCCTAGGAACCACAAGTAAGCCTGCAGTCTGGAAGTGAAGTGCTCTACTGTGAGGTCTTGAGATAAGATTGCCACTACCAGCCTCAGAAACCAATAAACCTTATATGTCACTGCAACATTATCCCATTAGTCTTTAGCCCTGGAGATACTTTGCTATAAGATTCAGAATACAAAGCGCAAAGACTGTTTTATATGTGATGGAAGGTTTGAAGCCAGATCTAAAAGCCCAGAGGGAGCTGGCTTGTTGGCAGCTTGTTATTAAGAGTTAGTTGGCTATGGTCGTAATTCCGTCAGGTCCTGGGTTAAAAAAAGAAGTGCAATATGTCCATAAGTGAGGGTTTATAATCTAATAATAAACAAAAAGAGTCAGAACTCTGGCTGCTGATCTAGAACAATAGAATATGCACACTAAAGAGCCATCCTTAACAACTCTGATCAGCCACTTCATCAAACAAAAAACATCAGTACTGGAAGACTCCTCTCTCTCTAAAATCATTCACACCCACAGCCATCAGGCATTTTACTTTTCATGAAACTAGCAGATGAGCTATGTCAGACATTACATTTCCGTTTGGGATAAATAAAGTTCTTATGACCTTTATGACCTTTTCTTCTTCTTTTTTTTAGAGAATAAATGATATGTTTTTCGAAGACTTGTCAAGGATGAATTCCCAGCTACGAGGGAGCAATGGCACAAGGGAAGACCCACCCAAAGCTGAGACTAAGCAAAACTGGAGAGATGTCTGTTAGAAAGAAGCATCACACAGCACCAGCATCAAATGGCTAATGGCTTTAATAGCTGAACAAAACTAATCTATATCACATATCGAGACTTCAACAAGGAGTTTGAGGCATAAAAAGCTAAAAACACCAGGACCTGACATGGTCCACACCTTTTAGCTAAAGCGCCACTCCATGATGGACACTCAGCAAAAACTGGGCTTTTAGGGACAAAAAAGGGTGACCAGAAAGTCATAAGGTTCATGATTTTCAGCAGAAATGCTGTGAGCAACAAAAATATGAAAAAGGTTATGTGTTCTGGTCTAGGGGACAACACAGACAATTCTGTTCATTTTACAAGTAGTTTTAATCCCGTACTGATCTTTAGTGTATTCTATAGTGTCCTTGTAGTAAAAAAAGTAAAAAAAAGAGCCAGACTGATTAAAAGCCTTAATTTCTACATTCATTTCTATAGCCATTGTTTGCAATATTAACCCCCCCAACAAAAACCCAACTTAATTAAGAATGAATTAATGTAAAATAATCAAACTTTATTCACAAATAAAGCAAAATACAATTCCTTAATTAACTCAACATCACAAAATAAAGGCTTCATTTCTATTGTTTTTAAGATATTTTATTTTAATTTGAACCATCCTTTTCCTCTACTGAGGAGATGAGAATCTGCCAAAGAACAGGATGGACTTGGTCTTATTGTGTCTGATGAAGAAGAGGAAGGGGTGATCTGCTCTGAAGTGTTCCTCCCTCAACATGCAGAATGCTACCATGCCAGCTGTGGCTGCAGCGGCCTCCGTGCCCTCCTCGTTCACCTCCACAAAGGCCTTGTGGGCCACCGTAGACAGGAAGAGCCCCCCTTCACCGTTCATGCCAGAGAGGTCAGCGCTTCCTGCACAGAACACGTTCTTCATACCCAGTTTAGCCAGAGGTTCATTTAGCTCGTAGTCTTCCTCCAGCTTGAACTTTGGCAGGTGAAGGACAACTTCTGAATCAACGTCCATGTTTTTCCTGTCGGTCCATTCATTCAGCCTCTCCTGTGTTAGCTCATTCTCCAGCTGGAACACAGTTAATACATTTTATGGCATCTTTGTTGTTTAATTTTAATATTGTATGCATCACCTGAGAGCTACTTGGTAAACTCTATAGTCATTAAACTTTGATAATAAAGCAAAATGCTGACTTTTCTTTACAGGTATTTATTACTAAGTTCTTTACCTTCAGCAGAGGGTCTGAGCCATCTGAGGACTCTGCAGGTAGAAGAACAAACATGCTGAGCTCCTCATTCACGTAGGGCAACTCTAGAATCTGCAGACCATGGTCATGAATGTAGTTGTAGGGCAGCTTCTTCATCTGGTACATCATCTGGACTGGTACGGTCTCATTCTGACACACAGGAAATCCATCTTACTTGAGTTAAATTGCTTTCTCTGTTTAAACTGTATGTCTCCATACTTGGAACAGAATTACATTTAATGTTTACCTGTTTGACTTTAAATGGCATCTCTTTGGTGTTTGCCTCATCAAATGGGTTCCTCCAGTTGCCCTTGAAGTAGACAGCATTAACTAGGGCCAGTCTGGTATTTGAGCGTACTGTTCCTGGCTTCAGAAGGTCTTTTATCTTATCTGACAGGAAATACAGAAACAACAATATTTCATTATAATCCACAGAGGATGCTAAAATGATTCCCTGCTGTTCAGGCTGTGGAAGATGCACAGTCTCACTTTCTGTCTGCTGCTCGACCCAGCTGTTGATCTCTGCTCTGCACGCCTCTGGAGCTCCGATGAAGTCCACAGTCTTCAGGTCTGCCTGGTAGTACTTCTGTGTGGCTTCAAGGAAGTCCTGCAGAGAGCAGACATCTGTTTATTAATCCAGTCTTTGTAATGAAGAACTTTATGAAGAGAATCATTGATGTGGACACTCACTGGGAGGAAGTGGGCAGTGTTTTCTCCATAAAGACGGTTGGCTAGTTTCAGGATGTAGGATGCAGACGGTGAGTTGATGTCAGCGTTCAGTTTCTGGAAGTCTGCATGGACGCCTTCACCTGAGCTGAATGAGAGGGCCTGTGTGATATTGAAGACAAATACTGAAAGGATGTGACACTGAGCCTGAGCGACCCTAATGTAACAATTTATGGTCCAAAGGCAGAAACTGGACAACTTTATTCTTTCAGTATCATGTTTAATAATAACCCTTACTGTGAATCTCTTATATGCTGTTAATATATTTAATATTTACTTTTCATGTCTATAAGTGGCTAGTATGATGTGTTATGCTAGAGTTTATTATTCATGTGCTTGACCACTGTCCCAGTTTCCAAAAATTCTTATTGCAGCTAAATTTTTGTGGTTTAGCTGCAGGGGAGGGGTGGAGCAGTGGGTTCAGGGTGTAGTGTCAGGAGAGGCTGACTCACGCACCTGACCTCCATCATCAAATCATGTCTCTCCTTTTAAGGATGTTGTTGGGACCGGAGTAGGAAGCCATGTGGAGTGCTGAATGGAGAAGGCATCTGAAAAGCTGCGCGAACAAAGTGGGTCAAAAAACCCAAAACCCCATCTCAATAAAACACCTATAAACGTCCAACACCTTTGCGGGGGCAGGCCCGGGAAGTGGGCTAGCTTGCAGCTATGCAGCAGGAGAAGGCTTTAGTGTTTCACCGCCAGTTGGAACAGCTGCAGGACCAGTCTGAGTGCTGGATGAATGTAGTCGAGCATCAGGTTGCTCGGGCTGGCTATTTGCTGACACATCTGCCGCTCCCAGCTGTGTCCCTCTACCACACGGGGAAGGGAGATGGCCCCCATGCCTTCCTGGAGGTCTTTTGGGCCACAGCGGAAGCGTCCCATTGACTGGAGGAGTTCTTCACCACCATGGCCCACTGCCATGGAGCAGCGGCTGCGAGAGGCACTAACCCGCTTCCCTCTGCTTCTTCTCCACAGGTCCTGGTGGCTACACACCTTCCCCTTGATCTGACAGGGGCATACAGCGTACCAGTAAGGTGTCAAGGGGGTATACACCAGGCCTTGGTGGACACGGGCTGCACGCAGACCCTGGTTCACCAAACACTGATTCGAACTAGGGAATTGTTGGAGTGGGTGGAGGTTAGCTGTGTGCATGGGGACATACATGAACATCCCATAGTGCAGCTGCAAATTAAATACGAGGGCAGAACACACAGAGTAAAGGCTGGAGCCACAGCTGATACATCCCTTAATTCTGGGGACAGATTGGCCGGGGTATAATAACCTGTAGCGTGTGTGCTGCGCTAAGTGGTGATGCGGGGTCGTGTGGCGCTGCCGGCTTGAGTTATTCACTCCTGGAAGAGTTTCTACTGGAGCAGTCTTGGCAGGACACCCTACACTCAGCCTTCAACCAAGTGATAAAAATTAATGTTCACATGGTGCACCTTGAAAAAACATTTTATTTAACCAAAATAAAAACAGAAACAAGACTTTTGAAAGAAGAATGAGAAAAGTGGGATACAGAAAGATGAGGGAACCCTAAAATTGGTCACAGTAGCTCAGCGTGGGGAAAAGAATCTCAACTCATAATAATTTCTATTGTGAGTTTTAGATTTTCTAAAAATCGGGCTGTGATCAGCTGATCTGGGCTCCTGTTGCTCTGAGGTTTACTGCTCGTTGTGGATTTACACAACTACATTCAACAACATGTCAGCAGAAGTTGTCCTGGCTGACTTCCATCCTCTACACTGGCAGTACACTGTTTATGTTGTCTTTATACTAGACAGTAAAAAACTGGAATGAAGATGGAGTTCAGTTAGAAAAACGTAAGCATCATCAGCTGAACTTCAAATTGATCTCTGCTATACTCTGCACCACTGTCACTGTGCACTAGTCAAACACAATGCTGTACTGCAATCTAACCTGTTTATCCTGCACTAAACTGCAGAGCATTGTAATGTAGCCTTTAAATAACACAGTTCATCTATCTCAGTTTGATCAGCAGCATGTTTCACAATATCATCAAAACAAAACAAAAGCTCTCTTTCTTTTCTCCCTCTGTGAAATTCAGCAGCTGGACCTTTAGCTGCAACACACTGTGAGACAAACTGCACACAAACAGTTTGTGTGTTTGCTGATATTTATTGAGCTGATAGAAACCTTGCCTTTAAGATTACCTGCCACTCAAAAAACATCACTCCCTCGATGCTTGCTCCTTTCCAGTATTGCTAGCTAGATGGCGAAGTACCGCAACCACAACTTATGCAGATCTGCTCTCATTCCACAGTTGTGGCCAAATAAATAAATAAATAAAAACATAGATAAACAAAAAACACTGACCCATTTTAACCACTGAGTATGGCACATACTTTTGACGCTTCTATCTATTTTTATGCGACATCCCTTGGTGATTGACGTACCCGAATATGTACGTCAATCTTCCAAAATGTGTATCCATGTACTCCATTCTATTCGGGGAGTACTTCAATGCAGGAAGAGTCTCCAAAAATAACCCATGATTTGTTTGTGCTGTTGTTACAGACATTAGTCTCATTTGGAAGTTAATCATCTCCTTTGCAATTTTTTTAAATTGAGGTTTCTAATCCAAATTGTGAAACTGATACTAATATCATTCATTCATTAGCCTGCTGCCTATCACACTGGAGATTAAACTATATTAGATGAAACTCTCCCAGTATAAAAGTCATTATTCTAAATAAAGGACAAGCAAGGATTTATAACTATGGATTAAAGCTGTCAAAACCAAACTGTTTTTTTAAACTGAAATTAATGTTCACCTGCCAGTTTTTCTTTTACAGTGTTCTGTTTTTTAAGCAAACAATAGATATCTTGTTGAGAGGCGTTTATTGAGGTCAAAGTCCAGAAGCTGTTTCAGTGCCTCTCCCAGGACACACCTTTCAGTTTATGGTTAGGCGGGTATTTGGGCCAATACTGATAGACTAAGTGCAGAAGTCACAAGATATTTTTATTAAAAACTCTCATAATGTATCACTACTTTATTTAGGACTACTAAAAGTTGTGCAAAAATGCAGTGCAGGTAACAAGTGACAGTGTGCTGACCTGAGCCATCTGAGCTGCAGTGTCTCCTTTAGCTCCCAGGTAGACCATGGCCAGGGCTGAACTGATGCTCAGAGGAGAGACAAAGATGTTCCCGGCAGGGTTTGCCTGGCTCAGAGTGCGGAACAGCTCCAAGGCAAAGGCCGTGTTTGAGCTGCTGACGGCGGACATGGCTGACGACGTACGGTTTTCCTGTAAAGTGCAACAATACTAAAAATAAATAATGCACTATACGCATTTTGTCATGTAACACAATGCGCAATGCATATGAACCTTTACATTTTAAACACACTAAACCGTCCCTACAGAAACAGAGCAAATTCAAGAAGCAGCTAAATGTAAAACACGGGATAAAAATATAAGGCAAGTTACCGGGATTTAAACCGTCACACGTCAACTTTAGCAGGCGTAAACACACATCTCAAATACAAATACAGCTTGTCGCTCGATGTGCGTTGCTGTTATGAAAGCAGGAGTTATTTTTTACATTACCGGATGTTCCTGCGACTGAAGCACGAGTTGCTCGCACAAAAACAGGGAATGTAAAAGTGAAAGCAAAACGTAAAGGAAGGCAAAATTCCCCCAAAATACCCTAGAAACGGTGTGGGGATCCGCAGACTGACCACTGCTCATTTATACAGAGCGCACAGTGTGGTGTGACAGGACAGGCTTCAGTGTGGGTGGGTGGAACGCGTGAATGGGCGATAAGTCACTGACGGTGACAAAACACGGTATTATACTGAGGAAGAAACAAAAATGCAGCTGGACAGAGCTGTGGACGTGTTTGTACAACCTGTAGAACACCACACTGTGCTGTCGGTGCCACACAAAACTCCCATCCAAGTTTTTCACGTGTGTTTATTTAATTTATGTTTTTTTTATGCTGTTCAAAGATTGCATGGTGATCTTACCAAGACAAAACCCCACCCACCTACCTGAGTGGCAACTAGCGTAACACTTGCTGACAAAGCAGAGTTCACATTTTTTTTAAAATGTAAATCTGTGTAATATCTCTTCAAACTATAGTCTAAATCAGGGGTGTCAAAAATAAGGGTCGGGGGCCAGAATCGGGCGAACAAACACTCCAATCAGGCCCACTGGACTAAGTTTCTGGGGGGTTTTTTCTATTATAGAAATTACTGCGTGATTATTGCAACTATAGGTAAAAGACGAAAAAACTCATTAATAACAGTTATATAATTACAGGGCAGTCTGGACAATGAGCTACCAGAACTTTTTCTGCAGTTTTACACATTTATTTCTTACAATTTAAAACCAACGAATCATGCGGATTTCTTTCATTTAGTGCTGCAGCATTTCTCTGTCAAGTACAAAACAACATACAGATTTAATTGCACCTTTTTCTTATCTTAGGATATCGCCAGGATTAAATGTGGAAATAAACTTCTGTACAGTCACAGAAAGGACACTTTTACTGGTCTGGTCCACTAAGATCAAAGTGGGCTGTATATGGCCAACGATGCAAAAAGAGTCTGACCCCCCTGGTTTAGTCTTATATACACTGCCAGGTAGATTTTCAGCTTGGTGGAGAATGCAATGTTCTTTCACAATATTTTAGTATCAGAATTATCCTTGAACATCTTTGTCTGCAGCATAGAAACACTGGGAATCAGACAGGATGCAATAACCAGTCTGAAGAGAGGTTAGCAGCCACCAGGTGTGCAGATGGAGCCTGTGCTCTGCGTACTCTTACCATGTGGATCAGATTTTGTGACACACTTGTGGCCCTGTTGCCTCTGCTATCAAGCTGGTTTAATATTTACATTTCATGTTCATAAGTCTCTATTACGTATGTTACGCTACCTCCGTCTAAGGGCGAGAGGCAGGGTACACCCTGTTAGACGACCAGTCGCACTCACATTCACTCCCCTATTCTACCTATGGGCAGTTTACTGTTTCCAATTAACCTGTCCCCACCAAGTGCATGTCTTTGGACTCTGGGAGGAAGCCGGAGTAACTGGGGAGAACCCAAGCAAACACGGGGAGAACATGCAAACTCCACACAGAAAGAACCTGGCCTGATGGTGGAATTGAACTCAGCACTTCGTCCTGTGAGGCCACAGTGCTAACCACCATGCCACCGTGCTGCCCCTCTTTTGTCCCAATTAAAAAAAAATATTCATGCTTAATGCAGCTTAATTTCAACAGGCTAATATGGGAAGAATGTGAGTAAGACCCATGGCTCTTACCACTATCCAGGATATTTCACAATATCTTTTCCTTATCTTTTTTCACTTATACACTTGCATCATTCAGGCTAAGCAATCACGAGATGGTGGTCATAAAGTCAGGCTTACCCATTCCAGTTATGAGCACATTCATGTGAGAGGGAAGGTGTTACCAATCACAAATATGGACTGGGTGAACTAGCAGCACGAGAGAGTATTTTACAAAATAAGGGCAAACTATAATGCTACAGCCAAAACAAGTCATCTACTAATCTAGAGGTTGATGGTCCAATCCCTGGCTGCTCCAGTCTGTGTACCAAAGTATCCTTGGGAAAGATAGCGAACCTTGAGTTACTCTTGATGTGTTAATCGGTGTGTAAATGTGTGGGAATGTAAGATAGAAAGCACATTCAAATGAAATACAGATATAAATTTGTAGCTTAAACCAGTAAGTGTGGGTACTTGTAAATTATATTCAATGACAACAAGCAAAAGGTTAAGTTTCCCTGTTTTACTGTTATATCATCATCAAGACATGTAGAATGATAAAATAGCTTTAAATTGCTTGTGGCCAGAAGAAGAAGGAGAAAACATCTAAATATATTTCTTAATTATGCTCATTTCATCGAGAATGAAAAAGAGTTTAGACAAGCTCCACGAACTTTAAACCTTTATCCTGTTCACACCCTGATGTCAGAGGGGCTTTCTGGGAATGGTGACAATATTTCCCAGAGAAGTGACGAATCAGTAGTACTTTTGTGGGATTGCCATTATCTTTATCGTAGGTAGAAAAAAATAAAGACATGTTAAAGAAAATGTTCATGGTACAGCTAGCTGCGGATTAAGTAGACCTTTAAATTAGTATTTTAATTGGTATGAATCCAGAATGTGTGTGGTTGGTGTGCTGGAAAGTGAATCATGTTTTAACGTGTTTTAACTTTGAGTTTGCACATTTTGGTAGTGTGGTCATTCTGTATTGTGCTGTGAATACACAGGAAGAATAACTCCTATTCCCAGCAGCTTTCCACATCGAATGCATGACTGTTTGTTTCCTCTCTCTTTGTTTCTTTCTTCGGTGCAAACTTGCTAAATCTCTCAATAAAAAGCCAGTTTGTGAATACGGGATGTGGTTCTTGGCTCAGCTCAACTGTGGGAGGAGAGACAGGGCAGGTGGTTTAGGGTGCAGTGCTAGGGGAGGCTGTGCAGAACACATATTGTACATATCAGTCTCTGTTTATGCAGAAGCAGTAGGTTAGCTGGCAGCCACTGAGCACTGTACGAAAGCTAAACAGCAGAGCACTAGTAGGTACTTCCTAGGATATTTAAATGCAGAATGGAAGGAAGACTCTTCAGCTTTCAGGCCTCTCTTCTATGGAACCAGCTTCCAGTTTAGAGTTCAGAAGACAGACACCCTCTCTACTTTTAAGATTTGCCTTAAAACTTGTCATTTTGACAAAGCTCATTCACCTCTTTTCACTCCCTGTCATTAGTATTCTTAATCTCTGGCTCTCCTACACATTGTGTCCAATGTCCTATCTTCCTCCCCTCACTCCCAACTGGTCAGACCAGAGGGCCGCCCCTCCCTGAGCCTGGTTCAGCCTGGTTTAGTAACCTTTGTTGATGATGTGGTTATTTTACTTTCTCTGGTGTGCAGATTCAGTAGTGGATATTACATTCAGTACATTTACTACATTTAAATAATGTCCTGTAATCACTGATTACAGTCCAAATATTTGCTATATAGCATATAAGTAAAGATTCATTAAGTACATACTACTACTACTAACTCAGATGTGAAAACTACCACTTTTTTTAGTATGAATATTTATTTAAGTTTGTTTTTCAGGATTCCAGATAGAGGGGGTTTTGAAGTTGCAAAGCATTAAATGTGAAGTTTACTTTATTAAAAAACGTGCCTTTCTGAAAGCTGTCTGTGTATACCGTATTGACTGCAGTGAAACTGAATGAAGCTCTTACTTTTGTCTTTATGTCACAACTTTTTGTATAATACGGTTTTATAGCCTGCAATGGCTAATTATTATTATTTTTTTATAAACAGTATGCGTAGGCAGGCAGGGTGGAGCAGAGGTCACACAGGTGTGTCTGTGTGATTCACTGTGTAGAGTGACTTACACAAAGGCTTACTGTATGCTAAAGCTTTGTTAACAGACACATGATAAACCTCCCTGATTAATGATAACTGTTAGACTCCAAGTCTCTCTGTTATGTTACCATTTCTCTTCTAACTCTCCTTCCACTGCAATGTTTAACTATTGATTCAAAAGCTGGTCTTTACCAGAAATTCTAATGGGTTTTTTTTTTTGTTGCTTTTTTAAATCATTTTTTTTTCTTTTCGTTTACCAAAAAAATACAGATTTTGGCTGAAACAGTTCTTGAGCTATAGCAGGTAAATAGGGGAGGCAGGGATAGCTCAGTAGGTAGAGTGGTGGGCCCATGGTCGGGAGTTCAAGTGGTTCACTGAACGGCCACCCTGAGCAATGTACCATCCCTACACATTGCTGGGCGCTAGACTGATTGATTGATTGATTGATTGATCATACTTTATTCATCCTGAGGGAAATTGGGTTAAGGCTGCCAGCCGTGCCAGCGCCGTCTTACCCTTCCGACCATACATACATTACACAAACATCACATGGGGAAGACAGGTCAGAGAGGTATAACATGGAAAAAGCACAACATGAGGAAAGATAAGGAGAAAAAAAAAACCTCCCCCCAGACTGAGCTCCAACAGGGAGATCAGTTTGAGAACAGAAAAAAACACGTCTGCACATAGCACATGAAAAAACTCTTAAAACACCAAAGAAACATGACAAGCAACAGGGATGGGTAAAGGGTGAGAGACAGCCAATGTAGACAGTACATCCGGGCCTGCAGCATAAGCGCTGGTCTCCATGATCCACCGTCAGCATCGGAAGGGAATAAGCATCGAAGGCGTTTGGAGGGGGAGGGGGGATGAGTGTATATCTGCATGTGTATATATGTCTGTGTGCGTGTATGTGTCCAGAGTTCAGCTGAGACAGTGTCCTTCGCCCTGCCAGGCTAAGTAAACAGTCTTCCAGCCAACCCAGGTGGCCTTGCATAGAATGGGAAGAACAGTCTAAACACAGTCGTTATCAGGGTGTTGTTGTTCAGCTCCAGCCTTGAGACCGCAGCTGGCGCTGAAGGGGTCTCCGCATGAGTGATGGTGTTTTTTACTTTAGTGCGAACAACTCATATGAATTTCAAAGCTGTTCTAACAGTCCGACACTGGTCTCTCAATCTCCCGTTGGAGAGCCGTGAGCTTCTCCATGATGTTATCAGACTTACGCTCCGTGATGTTGTCATTCTTGTGCTCAAAGAGCCGGTTCTGAGAACTCATGACCGCTGTGAGCTTCTCCATGATGTAATCCAGTTTGCACTCAGAGGTCTTATTCTGAGTATTCATGGCAGCCGTAACCTTCTCCAAGATCTTATCCATGCTGCACTCAATGAGCCCATTTTGAGAAACTCACGCCTCGTCCCATCGTTTCAATCCCAGCGGGCAGCCTTGTGGGGGTTTGAACAGCCGGTTCTGCTTTCTTAATTCTTCGATAAGTCAGGGCCAAGCCAGCTCCGATCAGCAAGAACCCTGTTATCATGTTTCCGAATAGGTAGATATCTTCAGCACTCAGGCTCACCCAAGCCCAGACTTCTCGTTGAGAAAAGGGTGTCAATTGCATTCAGGGACCAGTTGATCAAATCCATAATTCCTCTTTTAGGCTTTAGAGAACAGACTGTGAGAGAGTGTTCCAGGGAAAAGTAATACAAAAAACACGAGACTAGACAAGGACACAAGAGGCTAAGCAGGGAAGCTAAGGGAGAGGAGAGGAGGAGGAGAGGAGAAAAGTGCGACCGCCTTCGTCAAGAGCAAGAGACGAATTGGTGGCTGCCCACTGCTTCACTGAGTGAATGGATTAAATGCAGGGAGGAATTTCCCCACGGTGATCAATAAAGTATTCATCATTATCAAATCAAGGATAAAGTAAAGACATCTACAAAATATCCCCAACATTTGATCTCAATTTGCTGTTCTTTTTTTTAAAAAAAACTTGATGTAATACACCCCGATACAGTGTTTTAAAAGGACAATAAAGTAAACAGACATAGGAGATGAATGCATTACCAAAGTGTGGGATTTTGAGCAAGGTCTTGGCCCGCAACATCATATGCAGAGGGTTTGCATGTCAAGTGAAGGCTGTGTGCAGGCAGGAATGGTGCAGACTCATGGCAGGCAAAGATGCACTCAAAAACAGCTTTATTTTTTGGACACGAAAACTAACTAAACTAAACAAAGAAAAGCATTTCTCTGTACAATGAAATTCTTTCTCTGCTGTCCACACACAGATGCCGGTTAATATGTACAAACAGAACTAGAACAGATAAATACAAATAGTATGAATAAATACAGTGGCTTGCAAAAGTATTCGGCCCCCTTGAACTTCTCCACATTTTGTCACATCACAGCCACAAACATGAATCAATTTTATTGGAATTCCAGGTGAAAGACCAATACAAAGTGGTGTACACGTGAGAAGTGGAACGAAAATCATACATGATTCCAAACATTTTTTACAAATAAATAACTGCAAAGTGGGGTGTGCGTAATTATTCAGCCCCCTTTGGTCTGAGTGCAGTCAGTTGCCCATAGACATTGCCTGATGAGTGCTAATGACTAAATCGAGTGCACCTGTGTGTAATCTAATGTCAGTACAAATACAGCTGCTCTGTGACGGCCTCAGAGGTTGTCTAAGAGAATATTGGGAGCAACAACACCATGAAGTCCAAAGAACACACCAGACAGGTCAGGGATAAAGTTATTGAGAAATTTAAAGCAGGCTTAGGCTACAAAAAGATTTCCCAAGCCTTGAACATCCCACGGAGCACTGTTCAAGCCATCATTCAGAAATGGAAGGAGTATGGCACGACTGTAAACCTACCAAGACAAGGCCGTCCACCTAAACTCACAGGCCGAACAAGGAGAGCGCTGATCAGAAATGCAGCCAAGAGGCCCATGGTGACTCTGGACGAGCTGCAGAGATCTACAGCTCAGGTGGGGGAATCTGTCCATAGGACAACTATTAGTCGTGCACTGCACAAAGTTGGCCTTTATGGAAGAGTGGCAAGAAGAAAGCCATTGTTAACAGAAAACCATAAGAAGTCCCGTTTGCAGTTTGCCACAAGCCATGTGGGGGACACAGCAAACATGTGGAAGAAGGTGCTCTGGTCAGATGAGACCAAAATGGAACTTTTTGGCCAAAATGCAAAACGCTATGTGTGGTGGAAAACTAACACTGCACATCACTCTGAACACACCATCCCCACTGTCAAATATGGTGGTGGCAGCATCATGCTCTGGGGGTGCTTCTCTTCAGCAGGGACAGGGAAGCTGGTCAGAGTTGATGGGAAGATGGATGGAGCCAAATACAGAGCAATCTTGGAAGAAAACCTCTTGGAGTCTGCAAAAGACTTGAGACTGGGGTGGAGGTTCACCTTCCAGCAGGACAACGACCCTAAACATAAAGCCAGGGCAACAATGGAATGGTTTAAAACAAAACATTTCCATGTGTTAGACCACAAGAGGGAGCCAGAGTCACATACTACTGCTTTTGAGGGAGGCTTTTTTGTTTTGTGTTTTTCTCCATGTTCATTACTGCAGAAACCTGAATAGAGTATGTGTGTATGATGTAAAGACTGATAAAAACAAACATTTATTCTGTGCAATAAATCAAAGAGGCAGAGTATCCAGAGGTTGTTTCAGAAAACACAAGTCTTACAGATGTTTTTCGTTTTAGTACTCTGAGGATCTCCATTAAAATTTTACCTCTCCTAACACCCATCTCTGATGTGTTGTTTTCCTGCACTGGCATTTCTGTTAACAGCAGAATAATCTTTGTGTCCTGTCAGCATGCTCCGTTATCAAAAGGCAATGCACTGTAAAAAATATTCAACAAAAAAATTCCTTGTAATTTTCTACAATGAGATTTTCTGTTTTTCATTTAAGTTCATGGACTTTTCTGTACATGGTAAAACATGGAAAATTCTGTAGATTTACACTATGTCCTCTGTACCATTTACAGACATGTCCTTTAACTATACAACGGAAAATTCCGTTTTCTCACAGTAAGTTTTCTGTGCCATTAACGAACATTTCCGTTAATAGTAAAATGGAAAATTCTATTTACATTACAGGCACTTCCTTTCACTGTAACTCAATAAATATCCTTGTACTCTCTTCAACTCAAAAACTTTACTAAAATATAATGACAGCATGTCATTATATTTCATCAAACACATGAACAAAATAACTCACAATCTTTAAAATTTGAGCATTTTTATTTTCCTCCAAAGTGTTTTCTTTAAACAGGGGCCCGTTCTTCGTACCTCGCTAAGTAAATTAGCCGGATTTGAATGTTGACGATTTCGCGTGATCTTGGATCGTTCGGTTCTCCGAAGCTCATCTGGGACTTGCTGTCATAGCAACAGATCCGTAAGCGTAAACCTGCTCGGGAGCAGGTTTACTTTATGTAAACAGGATTAGATCGCGGCCTCTCAGGTATGTCCGCTGCAGTTATATGAAAGCAAGAGCGATATTTCGCCACTGTTTTACCATAAATAAATATTATCAATGTAACTAAAGACAATGTATTTGATTCTTTTATTGATTTCATACAGATACATACAGGTCATTTCCGAAAAAAAGGGAAATGTACTATTAATCATTCTATTACATGTAGTAGATCATGTCAGATGTAATTCATATTTTAGGGTAGTAATAGTAAATTACTACGTGCAATCAAGATGAGAGACCACGACTATAAAAGCGAAGGTGGATTTGGGAAGTCTGTCGCAGCCATGTCCTGTCCGTTTGTACGCGAGCAAGGAAGGTGCAAGATTGATAAGGAGAGTTTACAGAATTTAGCGTATATTGCGGGATAGACAGGATCCTTTAGCTCGGCGCGACGGTGTGCTCATAGAGAGATATCGATTCTCCCGTGAGGGTATTATTTACTCTCTCTCTCTCTCTCTCTCTCTCTTTCTATATATATATATATATATATATATATACTTACTGTACTGTATATACTTACTCCCGACTTACTGTGCATGCTTCAGTCACCCCTTGCATGGGAACAGGTAAAAGTGATGGAGTGTTATGTCAAACTACACACAAAAAACCCCACAATGTCAATAAATGTCACAGTACAAAAAGGGGTGTGACGAGGGGGTGCAGGACCACCACCTGTCTTTATTTGCTCTGCCCTTTTCTTGGTTGCTGTTATAAACAAACAAACAGATTATTCCAGGGTCTCTTGTCATAGACTAAAAGCAATATAAGTGATAAATATTACCATTCTGTAGAATATTCTTATATTTCACTTTTACTTTTTCCCATGTTCTAGTGGGTCCTGTTGTGGCTCTAATGTGAAAGAGGATATGATGTAATATAATATACTGTGGTATAATATAATATCACATGATATAATGTAATATCACGGATCACTTACGAGTTTAATTTGTCAGCAACTTTCTGCCAGCCCTCTCTCCTTGCTTTTGCAGCCTTTGCAGTGTTCCCCTGCGTTTTAATTAAACTCTGAAACTCCTGCTATCCCTCAATCAAGAGTTCTTGCTCTGCTGCCGTGAGATACTGCGCGCGCTCCTTCGACATCTTCGCCAACCAATCACAGGGTTGCCGATCAATGTTTCTACTATCGATGCGTAGCCCCTTTTAAGCCACCCAGTGATCTCAGATTACTTCATCCAGCTATACTAATCGTCAACAACAGGTGCGTTCGGAGAACCGGATTAGCGAGCTCAAAGTTAGCGCGATGATTTGATCTTGGATGTGTCATTTGATCTTGGATGTAGTAAGCGAGGTACGAAGAACAGGCCCCTGAACACCTAACAAACACCAACAAACATGACATTTAACAACCTGCAGAGTACCTTTAAGCTAGAATCACTGCCCCCTCTGCAGGTGGGGGAGGGATATAGCAGAAGTGGAGGATGAACTCAACTTGTGTTTCTATTGTCTTATGTAGTCTGGGAGTCCATTAAATGCTGGTGTGGGTGTAGTTTTCCTCTGCGGTGGGGTCGGGTGGGCTGCCCCAGGCTCTGTGGGGCTTGGAGGTGCTGCTGCACCTGTGGCCCCCGGTCCAGATGGGCCCTGTCCCCCTGCCATTGGTGGATTCCAGGGAACAGGGGTACCTACCAGGGTCAGCGGGGGAGCTGGCTCATTCTCTAAATGAACTGCTCAGCATTACATAAATCACATTTTCAACAAATGTTAGAGCAAAGACACAGTTACAGGGAAAATGTCTGCAAATGTTAACCAAACATTTTTATGTGTTACAACGTGGACATAATGATAAACATACTGGGGTTAAACTAAACTTTTAATAATAATAAGATACATAGTTTATTTGTGTATTGATAACAAACTTTTGTGCCTTTGTCATACAGTCTTAAAATCCTTTCAAGGCTCAAAGTGGCTGAGATATAACTCTACACATTTCCTGCCTCTGGGTGGATCTATAAACATAGACACTGATTTCTATTTCGGTCTCCTGCTTTATCTGCAGCCGACTCTGTTCAAACACTGTAAAACTGCTGCAGTCTGTACTGCAACATCTATGTGAATGTCTTTCTAGTTTTACAGAAACGTTTTTACCTTATTGGAAGTTCTGACAGGTTAGCCATACCAAAGTGACAGGATTGGTTCCTCAGGTTTGCTACATAACCCCAGTTTTCTGAGTCTGCTGAGTCAATTCCAAATTAAAATGCCTGAATTTGATACTGGTAGCTTGTTATTTTCATGATATTCTTCTAGCGTGAAAAAAGAGAGAGTGGGTGGCTTTAAGATACTGAACCCCAAGTTGCTCTCCGATCCTTTCATCGGGGTGTGAATGTTAGATAGATAAAGTGCTTGTGTGAATGAAGCTCTATGTAATAGACAGTTCATTTAGCATATGGATATGTGAGCAAGATTAAAAAGCTGATTTTCATTGGAGACAGTCTGATAGTTCCTTTGGTATTTTGAACTGTATGTTCTGTGCCTTTCCCTGACCCAGTATTTGATGGTGTTACACTTCTCTCTTCAATATGTTGCACTTGTCAGCAACAGGGAGGGCATGTTGGAAGAGCGCCTGACCTTTCATAAATCTCATCATTGTTATTTTGACTTATTTACGAGAGTGAGATGAAAGCAGACCAGCTTTCCACCAGCAGCAGGAGGCAAAGGCAGGGGCGAGGAGTGTGTGTATGTGAGGGGTGTTTAACTTACTTACTACCTTTGTCCTTCAGCCTGCACATTTAGGGCACACTAATATCCCAGAAGCACAGTTATACAGCTCTAAACTCTCAGACAGTATGGCTTAAATGATCAGGTTCTCCTGGGGCACAAATTACAACACAAATTGAGGCTAGTGTCCCCTAAGCCAGCCTACTAAGCCACAACAGGAAAAACCCATTGTAGAATATAAAAAGACATAATGATGATGTTCCACAGCAATGTCTGATGTCAGCCAAGGGCTTTCAGCTACAACTACATGAAGTTATGGAACTATTGTATATACATGTACATAAATATAACCCAATAACAAGTTAAATGCTGAACTATTCTCTTTGGAGTTTGGAGTTCTTAGTCAGCAACAGGTTTGACTCTGGCCATACTTTGTCCTGTGAGGTTAAATCAAAGACGTGGAAATGGAACATGCTGATCATGAAATGCGTTATCATGTTAATGTGTGCTTTTCGTTTACCCTAACCCTTGTCCTAAACATGTGTATTTCCTCCATCCTCCAGAATCACTGTTAAGCTAAGGAAAACGCCCACTGCCACCGGGTCCATCCTCAAAGCACAGAACATTAGCATTCATTTAACATTGGTTTGAATATTCATCATACTTTTGGTTCTAATTTAGTTGGTATATAGAACTGAAGATTCTATATGTGACTTTTCTATTTGTCAACTACTACATTTAGTTCTCTTTGTGTTTCGGTACACTGAAAAGTTTGCACATGCTTGTTTGTTTGCATGAGCTGTGCTTTAGTTTTGTTAAGACAGAACACTCCTGGGACTGTTCATGTTTTACCAATCTTTATTTTGTTATCGTTGTGAACATTATGTAAGATGTGCTATGTTTAGCCTTTGATTCTTGTGAATGTGTGATGTGATTTTTAGTGTTTCTGTAATTAAGTACAGTATATAGCTTTAGTTATTAACAGGCCAACAGACTCACGGCTATGCTGATTTAAAAAAAACTGTGTTCCTATAACAAGGTTGATAGCTAGATGACCTGTTAATAGCTAAAGCTATTTACTGCTCTTAGTTAGAAAAACACTGTATTTCACTTAAAATTAAATGAGTTACTTCAATATATTCTGTATAGTTCATGAGTGTTGTTAAATACATAACACTCAAGTTATACAGTTTATACAAACTTGTATGACTTTACCTCCTAAGTTGGAATAACTATGCTTTTCTTTTACATCAACAAGTTTGATTCTTTTTAACATAAAGACATTTTTAAAGTGTAGCTTCTGAAAATCCAAACACAAGTGACAAAAGGAGCTAAAATGCCCAGTGGAGATGCAGAGCTAGGTGCTAATTCTCTGCTACTTCATCACCCACCACTCCACTGGTCCATTAATGACTGAGGGTACAAGTTCATGCATGGCAGGTTAGTGGGTTGAAGTTTGTGAGTGAAGTTTGTGCGAGTGTGTGTATATCAGCCTGAACACATGCTGAACACACCCTGGCAAATGACATATCACTGATACCTTAGTTAGCTGCATGTTTACAATACTGACCTTATAACCCTAGCATTAATGTTCCCTAGATGCAATTAAATAAGGTGTTACATATTTGATACAGATTCTGCAGCTGCCACGTATGAAACTACCAACAGAGAATGAACACTGTGTCCCATCTCTTTCTGTGTTACCCTGATTTTCCAAGCTATTTAGCTCATCACTTAAAATGTGTTTTCCCCATAGAATTTATACCTGTTTGTTTTATATACTCTTATTTTTTTTTAATCTTTTTTATGTTGTCAGTCCAAATTACTGACAGCATTAGGAATTGATATCAACAGTTGTAATATTTGTGGAACATGCATTCAGGGTCTTAACATAACATTAAAAAATCCCTGTGCAGACAGCCTCATGTCCTTGTGCTGGGATGGTGTTTGTATTATAATCCTTGTTTATGCCTATTTATTTTCCATTTAAAAATGGCAACTAGGCAGCAGGATCAAAAACATGCTGCAAATTTGTAGATATGAGATCATGCTATGTACTCCACTGACCAACCCCATCCTCCTCAAATGCATTTCAGAGCAAAGCCAACCCAGGTGCCCTTAATTCTGTCATTCAGGGGAAGCAACCTCTGCAGCCGACCACTGTGGTCAGCTGCTATGCCAGGCTCATTGTGTGCCCACACAACTGTGACCTTCTCAGGGATCACTAAGGAATCCACACTTCTGATTGAGATTCCACGTAAGATTAAGCAAGGCCCCTGGAAATCTATGTCAAGTGTTCTGTGTGTCAACCATCAGCCTTTAAAGTATGTGTTGTGTATGTTGCAGCTCACGTGCAGTCAGTGGCAGAAAGATTTGCACTTTCTGTGATATCAGTGCCCTTGTCGAAAACATGATATGTCTCAAAAACTGTACTATGCTATGTGTAATTGTAAAAATTTGTTAGCTGTTCTTTTTAGGGCTTTTAATAAACTCCTGTCTGAGACCTTGCCCTTACCGGGTAGGACCTCGTTGTGTTTTGATTTTTCGTGGCATAGATTTAAAAAGCTGGAAACATTCATCAGAGATTTTGGTCCACACTGACATGATAGCATCATACAGTTGCTGCACGTCCTCCACATCCCAAAGGTGCTTTGTTGGATTGTGATTTGGTGACTGTGGAAGCCATTTCAGTACAGTGAACTTTTTCTGATTTTTAGAAGGCAGCTTGAGATGATTTAAACTTTGTGACATTGTGAGTTTTCCTGCTGGAAGAAGCCATCAAAAGATTTCTGTCATAATAAAAGGATGGATGTTGTCAGCAATGCTGAAATTGGCACTAAAGGGCTTCCAAGGGTCCTGCGCAGTATGTTAGCTGTTCCTAGGACTGCACTCTTCTGGACAGAGATCTCAGATGTTGTTCCTGGGATCTGCTGGAGCCACTCATCCAGCTTGGGGGCCACTTCACTGAGCGCTCCGATTAATACTGGGACCACTGTTACCTTCCTCCTCCACATCTTCTCAAGCTCTTTTCTGAGCCCTTGGTACTTCTTCAGCTTCTCATGTTCCTTCTTCCTGTTGTTGCTGTCATTCAGTATCGCTACGTCTATCATTACAGCCATCTTCCTTTACTTGTCTGCCGCTACTATGTTCGGTTGGTTAGCCATCTGTATCTGGATCTTAGGTCAGTCATTCCCCACCACCCTTGGGGGCATCTCCCATTTTGACCTCAGGACTTCCAGGTTATACTCGGCACAGATGTTCCTATATACTATGCTGGCAACTTGGTTATGGCGTTCCATGTATGCCCTGCCAGCTAGCATCTAGACCCGGGGTCTTGCCTGGTGTGATAGACCCCAGCCTCTATGGCTCTTGTGCTCAGAGCTTGTTCCTGTGCATCCATGATTAGTGTCTCTGTGCCACTGTCCTGTCTTTCAGTCCAGCTTTGTGGACCTTCCTCTATTTGCCAGTGCTACATACCGTGCAGGGGCTTGTCCTTCCATGATGGTTCCTCCTCTTGCTTGGGTTTCTGCTGCCCGAGGAACAGATTTACTGTATGTACAAATGAAAAACAGGTGTTTTGTGGCTATGTTGTAAAAGCTACCATGTTGGCTCTTGAAAGGCCTTTTAAAAACAAATGCAGGAGCAGAGACGACAGCTAGCAGCTGACCATTTGTCCTTTGTAAAAAGCAACTTTAAATTTAGATTTAACTTGTCTTGTTGACATTTTCCAGGACAAGACAGGTTCACAACCTTTCTTGTACTGGATTACTGTGATGTACAAAGAGTGTGACAATACTCTGTCCTATTTCCTGTGGCATACACTACTATTGTCCCAAGATAATTTAATTGAGTGTGTGCTATATATATCATAAGTGGAATGCAAACATTTGGCCCTGGGTGACACTGTTGGACAGATGAAAAGTACTACTAAACCCTACAGCAACAAGCACCAGTGTGCCCAATTATCACAGAGGAAGAAGGTGGAGGGAAAGGAGGACATGAGGAAGGACTCAGAGCTGGAAGTCTAAATGTCATGTTTAGAGTTTGAGCCCACTGATTGGGAGGTCAAGAGAACAATAGATGATGATAATCAACAGAACAGATGACAATGAGACAATCCAGTGTAAGCCTGGTGCACATTTCAGATGTGCTGAAGCACATTAAGAAGCTGAAATTGCTGCATACAAAAGTTGTCTTTGTGTGTGGTAGGTGTGTTTCTTTTTTTTTTCCCTTAAAATGAGATTGTACAATTTTTAATAAAACTGTGTTTAGGCAAACAACGTGTTCTATAACTATTAATTATTTGTATGTGTCCATGTGTCCAACAACTTCTTTAAATGAAACAACTAAATAAAATGTTTGTCTGTTTTCACTAGAACAGCAAAGATAAACACAAAATCTAACTTGACACCAGCAATGACAGACTAAAACTGTTACAATGTAACAGTTTTGTAACGGTGTGAACACACCGTTACATTGTTGGTCACAAACTTTAGATGAAAGGTATCACAAGCGAGCTGTCGCTAAGGTTAAAATGGGAAAGTTTTAAATCATTCAAAATTACTTGGTTGGGTTGCATGAAAAACAACCAGGTTAAAGAAAGATAATTGTTTGGGTTGTAACTGTTTCAAATGTCTGCTTTTCTTGATTGCAATGGTGATGAATCCTAGTTGAAGTGTGGGCATATCAACATGGCTTTCAGACAGAAAATGTTCTTCCATTGAAGTATATTGTAGATTCAATGTCATTCGGACAGTCATGAAAAAACATCACAATTTGTGTCTTCATGCAAAAACAAATAGATTACTTTTCAGTAATCTATTTTGCTACGAGACCAGGCTGTCAAATAATATTTGCAGCCGTCTGAAGCTTGGTACGAAAATGAACCCATATTGAAAAGAACATAGGTAAATATAATGGATGCATCAGGAAAGTACACTATAAATATTATTAGGCATTAGAAAATCTGTAAGGCTTGTAAAATTCAGAGCTTTCTATATCTTCTCAGTTTCTCAGTTAAGCCTTTTAGCAATAATTGTGTTTGCTAGGTCGTCCACCTGTTAACACTTTTGAATCACTGACTGGAACTGAGAGAGTTTGCCAGCAAGCACAACCTCAATTCAGCTGCTGTTGTCTTGGTCTCTTGACAAGATAAGCATGTACGTCACCATCTGAGCAATGTGCTAAGCAGGCCACATTTATCACTGAGCTAAATTTACTAGTTGACTATCCTCTTATTTATCCTTATTTATCCATCTGACTGCATGTTAACTTAATTAAAGTTATATGTTACTAATCGATTATTTCAGATTTCTAAAAGAAATAAGCTGCCAGCCATAACTAAGTAATGTTGGTTAAAAAAATGCTGAGCCAACCCAAGCTCAAGGTTCGATTTCTAAAGTGGAACTAAACTCAGTCCTAACTTTGAGCACTGCTCTGGTACTTGGGCTGGTTTTAGGCCTTGGAGTCACTGGGTGGGGTGCTGTAGAGTGCTCCATCTGGGGACTCCATCATTCTGCTGGGGGACTTCATTGCTCACATGGGCAACAACAATGTGACCTGAAAGGGTGTGATTGGGAGAGATGGCCTACCCAATCTGAAACAGAGGGGTGTTCTGTAAATTGGACTTATGCTAACCAAAGTTTGTCCATAGCAAACACCATGTTTGAACATGTGGTGTGTAGATAATGTAGTTCTGTTGGGTGCATCAGGTGATGACCTCAAGCTTGCACTGGAGCAGTTTTTGGATGAGTGTGAAGGCAGAAAAGGCAGAAATGAGAATCGTCACCTCCAAGTCCAAGACCATGGTTCTCAACCAGAAAATGGTGAGATGACAACCCTAAGCTGGGATGAGCTGTTGCCCAAAGTGGAGGAGTTTAAGTATCTGAGGGTCTTGTTCAGTACTGAGGAAGGAGTGAAGCATGAGAATGACAAATAGACTGTAACAACCTGTTGTGGTGAAGAGAGAGCTAAGCATAAAAGTGAAGCCCTCAATTTATTGGTCAACTGGCCCTCAAACCCATGGTCACAAGCTATAGGGCAGGGCGCTCGGTCTTTTGAAAGGGGCTCGGATTAGAGCCGTTGCTCCTCCACATTAAATGGAGCCAAGTGAGGCGTTTGGGTTTGGGCATCCAACTACGGCTACTTCCACACTAGCCCGGATAGATTTGAAAATGGCGTTTTCGTCTGAAAATGAGAGTTGCGCGTCCACACTAAAACGGCCGAAAACACTGACGTTGCAGTTCCGCGCATGCGTGAAACGCAAGACGACTCGACTACCAAAATTGTGAGCAAACAAAATAACTGCTGTCCGATGCCGTCCGCCATCTTGGTTTAAGTGGTCACATGACTGCATCATATGACCAATATGCGTCATCGTTTTCAAAAGTCTGCGTTTTCGAGTGTCCACACTGCGACCGGACAGCTCCGTTTTGAAATGTATGCATTTTCGAGAGCGTTTTCAAAATGCTGCGTTTTTCCTTCAGGGAAAACGCCGTCTCAGTGTGGACGGGAGGCCAAAATGGAGAGAAAACGATGTGTTTTCAAACAAAAGCACATTCGTGTGGACGTAGCCTAGGATACCTCCTCGACACCTCATAGGTGAGGTGTTTTGAACATCACCAAGAGGAGGCCTCGGTGCTAACCCAGGATTCGCTGGAGAGATTATGGCCATGTCCACACTAATATGTTTTTGTTTGAAAACACATCTTTTTCTCTCCGTTTTGGCCTTCCGTCCACACTGAGATGGCATTTTCAGTCAAGGACAATGGAGCGTTTTGAAAACACTCTCCAAAGCGGATACATTTGAAAACGTCGTTTTCGTGTCACAGTGTGGACAGCGAAAACGGAGCCTTTTCGAAAACGATGGCACATTTTAGTCATGTGATGCAGTCATGTGACCAATTAAACTAAGATAGGAGGGCATTACACAGCAGTTGTTTTGTTTGCTCTCAATTTTGACAGCCCTATTAAAGATTAATATCAGTCTGTACATGCTCCAGATAGCTTTTCTTCAAATTCTTTGATTCTCACTCGCTTTTGCAACTTTGTACTTTTGTGTTACTTGCAGCAACAACTCCACCTCATTGTTAGTCCATTTAAAAAACTCGATGCTTCTCCTCAACATTTTGCCGCGATGTTTCAATAAGCTGGAAAGTAAATTAACGGCAGACAGAAATGAGGCAGGTCGAATCGTCTTGTGTTTCAAGCATGTGAAGTACTGGAACGTAAGCGTTTTCGGCCGTTTCATGTGGATGAACAACTCTGTGAAAACGACTGAAAACAATAGTGTGGACGTGGAGCGTTTTCAGACGTTTACGCTGTTTTCAAATTCATCTGGGCTAGTGTGGACGTAGCATATGTCTTAGCTGGCTTGGGAATGTCTTGGTGTCCCACTGGATGACCTGAAAGAGCAGATGCAAATGTCAGATGTGAAATGTCTTCCCATTGATGCGAATGCAAGAAAAGTTGCGGGCCCAATTGAATAGAAGGAGGGGTTTTTGGAGACTCTGCCAACCAATACAAAGATGGTTTTACTTCAGTTTATCTCTGCAACTGCTCCTGCGTCAAGTAAACTATTATTATCCCAGTCCAAAAACAGGTGCTGATCACCACCTTTAATTACTACAAATATGATTTCCAAGCAATTATTTTTGGAATGTCTCAGAAATAAAATTTAAAAAGCCTCTTTTTGTACAGTGTGTTTATTAAAGGTGGCTCATAATTCAAATGTTCATCAGTTATAAATGCCGCTGATACAAACAAGTAGAAGAAAAGAATGAAGACATGTGGGAGCAATGTGGAATGGTAAACAGTTCAAGTGATGGAGATGAATCTAACCCAGCCAGCAGTATAAGTTGATCCTGATACTGTCAGGAAGTTCCTGTTTCTGTTGGAGAAAGGCAAGAACTCTTTCCCCAAAGCTTTTGGCTTTATTTACACCCTTCCCCTTCAGCAGCTTCTGCACTTGTGACTTCAGCTGAAATGGATTAAAGTCCAGTACAAAGTTGTTTTCTCAGTCATGCGAAAATCTGTATAATGTGGAAACTGAAGGAAGTGCAGGTGTGAATGTATGTGTGTGTTAATCAGAGGGAACAGGGGTGAGGTGATGACTGGTGGAACAGGTGGCCGCTTCTTCAACCGGCTTCTGATAGTCCACAACATAAGGCGCCTAACGGCAGGGCCACGGCAGAGGGGGAATCACTTGTCTCCTTCCTCTCCCAACCAGCGTCTCTTGTAACAAGTATGTCTGCCAGTAGTTTTAGGCATGCGAGGTTTTCTCGGTTATGTTAGATTTGTTTGTTTTTCACTTTGGCCCTCTCCCACCCATAGATGCCAAATCCCAACTCATTAGATATGTAAATAAAGACGGCAATGATCAAATGTCAACAGTCTGGTTTTGCGACTGCTTGGGACTTGGGGAAAGTGGTTCACTTTCATGTTGTGTCTCAGGCAGCAGTAGATGGGTTTAACAGATGGAAATCAAGGGGCACAAGTGCTTATTGTGTTTCATTACGCCCCATATATCTCCCTTCTCTATTGTCCTATATTACTCTTAATGAATTTTGGTGTTGGTTTCTTTTACTCAAACAGGTCTATCTTATGTATCATAGAAATTAGCACAACCTAACTCACAATGCTTGACCTTCCATGCCAGTTATACAGATACACAATATAACCCCCAGGTCTAGAGGGATTTTATTTTTTAGAATATTCCATCTCTTTGACATTTTACTGTTTTGTTGATGATGTCATATACGTCATCAGATAAAAAGGACATCATCAACACAAAGAAAAAAATCAAATAGGTGGTAGAGACCAAAACAGAGTTAAAACGAGAGTGAATTTATCAGAGGACAGACTTGTGACTCCTATTGAATAGTAATGTTGCTCTAAACATAAAAGTAAACAATAAACCAGGTAGACATTTTTAAAACCTCAGTCCGTATCCTTGCTCCCTCCCTCTTTTGACCTCTTGCTTCCCCCCACTCTGTCTCTCTCAGTCTATCATCCCTCCTCTTGCAGACACACATGGCACTCTGGCATTCCGCTCATTCCATTATAATAAGCCACATTCCCTGGAACACTTCCTCCACTCTCTCACTGCTTGTGGTCCCTGAGTCCCAGAGCAGACACCCCCCCCCCCCCCCGCCCACCCTCCTCCCTCACACCCTCTTTTTCCCTCACCCACCCTCCTCTGGTGCTTATCCCGGGGCGGCTGTGGCTCCCGGCGCAGATAGCCACAAGCAGCCAGTGCTTCCCATTGAGTTATCTGTCCTCATCTGTCGGTCTGTCAGTCACATTTGGTCACTCTGTCCTAGTTGCTCCGTGTATGTAGAGAAGTAAAAAAATAAAAGCAACACATCCAGCATCTGGTGAAGAAAACAAAAACCAGTGGAGGAACAGAGGCAACCTGGAGACACGGACTCCATCACACCCATGAAAGACATGGGAGGAAAGGAAAAGAAGATTTTGGTGATTGCAAATGTGCACCCAGGGTGAGTGTTGTTTCCTTATCACTGCAGGATTTTCGTGGAGAAAGGTGGAAAATCCTTCACCACTGTCATATTCTAATCCCTGACTTAAATAGTAAAAGACACATTTTTGATAGTGACTATTTTTGTTAATGACAAGAAATGCAAAGCAACATTAAACTTGCATGATGACCATGTTTTGAATTCTAACACCTCTTCTCCTGTGGGATCGTTTGCACCAAGTGCAAGATGCCGCTTGTCCAGTTACCCATATGCTGTATGCATGTGCAACAGATTTACTCTCTGGGAAGCTTTGGCTTAAAAACTATTTGAAAAAATAAAAAACAAAACATATATTTTAAATGTAAAGTATAACAAGTCTTTATCCCAAATCTCTTTCTTACACAGTTAAAGGGTTCCCATGACTGTATTTATGTGTAACAATGCAGTAAATTGGGGACATTTGATTAATGAAGTCTACTTAACTTTGTTGCAAAGCAGAAAGCAGGTGTTCTTGCTGTGGACTAAAACGAGAGCACTGCTTTGTTCTTGGCGAAACTGGAAAGTACACTGTGTGGAAGTTCTACGGTTACACTCTGTTACTGCCTGGGTTGCTGAGTAGTTGTCAGCAGGAAGGATTGGAGGGGCTGTGGGCACTGAATATGCCTAATGGGTATCAGATTAGAGTCTGCATACATACTAGGCATGTATACATGAGAAACTGCTGTTTGATTGCACAAAGTCTAATGCGATGGCCGCAAATAGTTTGTGCATTTTTTGAGAAGGCAGTGCTCATATGAACTCCATGCACCTAAAACGCATTTATATATACATGCATGCATATTGTGTATGGCACTTGCAATGGAATGTTGGGGTTGCCTAGGCTCAGTAACAAATTGGCTTCAACCTCAGAGAACCTCCACAGTCCAATGGCAGATCACACCTTGGCTTTAGCGGTGATGAAAGCGTGCTGGCAAGCTGAAAAGGAGAGAATGTCGAGTTTAGATGGAGAAAAATAAACCTGCTGATCACTTGATATTATAGTGTCGGGCGGTCAACTCTTTTAATTTGATGCCTGTTCATTTGTAATGACCGCTGTCCCTTGCGTGTCCCCTCTAATTAAGCAGTGTGGACTGGGATTCAGGTTCAGCATTGCTGTTTCATTTTATTAGTGATCAGCACTGTTGTTGAGTAGCATGTCCTTTAACTGAGGAAATTTAAAAAGCTATGCTTTTTTAAATACTGTATGTTTTTTTAAAAAAAAAACAATTATATATACATATACATACATATTTTTGTTCATTCATTTGGTGTGAGAGAAGGCACAAATATGGTGATTATGGATGACAATATTCGGTAATATTCTATTCTCCATAGACACATACAGACACCTCCCCCACATTCCTATGGTTTATAGGCTTTGATGGCTGTTTCCATGCAGCTACTAAACCAGGACAGCAGAGGCCCCAGAGAGAAAGATAGCAACCTGGGATTGAAGACTGACCATTCCAAGCCACCACCCCACCCCCATTTGAGTCAACTGGCACAAGGCCTTCTATTCTGGCCTAACACTTAAAACAGGTCCCTAATTTGCCCTATTGGTGTTTCTGTGTCATGCCTGCATGATAAAAACACAGCCCAACAGAGCTAGGCCTTAGGTTACCTCCACATGGATGCATGGGTATTTCCTGCATACACATATGCATCCACATGTGGACACAATGCAAGCAAACGGAAGTGCGGCCGACTTTGTGTCTCCTCGCCCCACTTAATGTTATCTTAGTTAAGTGCGACTACAAAGTGTGTGTACCTAGCAGCAGATAATTTCTAGGTCTGCATTTGAAAATTTGCCACAAGAAACACTGATTGTGCAGAATTAGTTCACTGTGACTCAAATCTGCACACGGTGCTTTATTTGGAAAAAGTCGATTAATTCTCCTTCCTGTGCTCCAGTCTTTGAGCTGAAAGGAACCCAAACCTATGTTTGTATTGGACACTATAAAAAGAAAGGCATCCATGTTTTTTAAAGGCGTCCATGTCAGATCTACACTTCACTGCTAAACACATTTTACCTGATTGTAAAAGCGGCTATATATAGATATCCTAGAGTATGTTGTTCCACTAAGGTTATTTATGAATGGCCCTGTTAGTGGTTTACAGTGATGGGAAACTTTATTACTCCGGGAGCATTTGTGCTGTGGCAATCATTTGAGAAGGCATAAAAGACAGGGAGGAATGTTTTATTGTCACCTGTTGCTACTGTCCCTCACTTTGATTCTTTCCAGCGTCTCCAGCTTGTACTTTGTCAAATTAACCTGTGACAATAAACCTACAGCTGTGTATAGACACAGAGTTTGGCAACAATCCCTAACACAAAGATATAGTTTCACCTGAAAAATACCTCATTTCTGTCTCCTCCTGCTAGTATTGATATCATACATATATTAAAACTTCTTAAAATTTCTTTCAGCCACTATGGACAGTTAATCTGAATAGATTTTTCAGATCTATAGCTTGGGTTTCAAAGGCAGGTTTGGACACTGATGTGTCCTGTTATTACTGTACCCTTGTGGCCAACTTGGCATCATAGGGGGTTTTGAAAGATGCCAACAGTTTTCTGGTGCTGATCTTAACATACACTTGAGGCTTCAAACAGTCCCAAGGGTCTTCATGATTCATTGCTACTTTAAGAGTTATGAGACACATGCAGTTCGTCCTGTCGGTTACATGGAAGGATTAGGATGGAGAAGACAGATAGGAACCTCCCTGCCATGTTATAGAAAGGGATTACTAAATGCCGCCAAGCTAAGCAAACATACACAAACTACAGCAGTGCTTGGACATGCTCACTGCCAGAGGGTACATGAAACACAGCCGCATCCCCATCCCCAATGCCTTTATGTAATGGGCGGCTGAAACAACAACTGGAATGAGTCAAAGCGACCACAATGGAAAGCAAACTAATCAGTTTTAATTCCTGTCCACCTGGCAACAAGCCTGTTGATAGCTCATGCCTCCTAATGGTTTTACCAAGGGAGGTTTTTTCCATATCTGGTGATAGTGCGCCCCTTGACCTTCACCCTGCACTACAGCGAACCCAAAATAAAGCCCTATAAAATAAACGACCGAAGGGTCAGCCTGTCTGGCAGAGCAAACAGGACAGGCAAGGGCTGTTGGCCATCTCAGCACCAGCTGACAGTCAAAACAGGCCCTCTTCAAGATAAATTTGAAGCCACAGGAAGGGCAGTTGGCAGTGTGTCTCACAGTGAGTGGCAGAAATAGTTCTTAGCTCTTAGGCTTGCATACAATTAGTAATATGTAAATTTCACAATGTTCTGTTCATAGGGACTAAAATCCTAATACATTTATGGATTTAGCTACATAGACTCCCCAACAAAACTTGTTTTTAAGCAAATGTGTAAAAGGAAGTCATGGTTCACTGACAAATAAACCATATGCACTTTTACCATATGCACTGACCAAAATTACTGCTATGTGTGGTCACACCTGATTAAAAAGTCATTGTGAAAGCTGGTTCCATGAATCAGTATTATGAGGAACATGAGGATTTTTTCTGCATTCAGCTAAGCAGGAACAAAGTCTCCCTTTCCTTCCTTTCAGGATGTTTTAAATACAATTTATTTTTTTAAAAAGAGGTGCAGACATCTTTATTTACATACTATGTTTCCATTGATTCATCACAGGTGACTCTTTTCTTTCTTTCTCCTTGACTGAGTTTAAGTAAAGTACTAACAATGTCAGGTCGCAGGACATTTTGACGATTCAAATACTTTGCTGCCTATAAATAGAGTGAGCTACAAAAGACAATGAAGCCAGATATGCATTGCGGCTATCTTTCAGAGGCATAGCTTGTAAAAAATTGCACTTTATAGGACGTTAATTTTGAGAAGCGCCTCAGCAAAAGGCTGCAGGTACAGGATGTTGTCCATTGTTTGCATGAACTGCAGTTATGCAGTTGTTCTTTGTTCTTTGTGCTCCACTGCTAACTGCCGTCCTCATCACGAGTATAAATAGTCATTTAGTGCTGAAATGTAGATTTCAGCGAATAAAAAATCAAGTGCAATGAAGTTATTTGGGGGTTTTTTTTTTATAGTGATGTTGATATATTTTGCCTCTAACTGTTAACGATTGTTTGCAAATTAGTGTCCACACAAATGTTCAAGCTCGTGTCTCATAGAAAGTTCTAGGAGAAGGGAGTACAACTTACAAGTGCACTTTAAAAGTGACATGTTATTTCCTGCAATTCCATGCTACATATGCAAACTTTGTTCAAACATTTTCACACTTTCATCTACCTCTAAGTTTAAATGATCGATTTACCACAAACTAATTCAAAGGTGAACACAGAAATAAAAGAAAAGAATTATACAGTTTAAATATATCTCCGCTATTAACAAATCACCAAATGTAAAAAAAAAAAAAAAAAAAAGGCCAATATAAGAAGCAGTGACAGGTGCATCCATGGCCACTCTTTTGGTTCACTGAAGCTGAAATCCTATCCTGAGAAAGCCTCTGATGCTGAGGAACAACTCTGGCTGTTACACACAGGTTGCATTAGAGGTTTATGCACCATGCTGAAACTACAGCCACTCTCTGGCCTCTGTAATTGTCAAGAGGAGCTGGAACATTTACACTCTAGAGGTATAAATATCCCCAGTGATCTTCCATGACTCCCCTAGAGGCTCAACAGGTAGAGCACAGCAGAAAGCCAGCTGTCGCTAGCAGGCGTCAGAGTGGATTTCTCCACCACATCATCAGTCATCTCATTTGGATCTGACATACTGCTTCCCACTGCAGGCCTGGATCAAAGCGTATGGGATGTACAGCTATTTCAACAGTGTAGATTAGAGCGAGCAAGAGTATATTGTTAAAACTGAGGTATCAATCCTTTTGATAATACTTGTGACATTACTACAGAAAAATCAATTCATTGAACAGAACTGCTGTCTGTCGGTTTATATTTACATGATCTTTGCATCATAAGTTTTCAGGTATCTAGAGTCACAGTGGTGGCGTTTTGTGTCCACCTTGGCTCAGTTCTAATTCGAAATTTCTTTTTTAATCATATTCCGTGATGGATGATTTTAACATGATATCCTAAACGTAGCCTAGATTTCAGCTGTGTGATTGTGCATTTGCGCATGTGTTTTATGTGCTTCTGTCTGTCAGCTGCCCTTCAGGAAAAAAACAAACAAAAACCCCCTTTGCCTGTTGATGAATGATTTGCGGATCCAGTATCTCATATCAGGGGACATCAGGAAGAACAGGCATTTAAATATTTTACATTTCTCAGAGCCTCCATTAGCAAACTAGTCATGAAAGCCCCGCCCCTGCTTGCATGGTTCTGCCAAAGGTTTCTTCCTGTTAAAAGGGAGTTTTTCCTTCCCACTGTTGCCAAGTGCTTGCTCAAAGGGGGTCGTGTGTTGGGGTTTTCTCTGCATTATTCTGTGGTCTTATTCTTGCATTATAAGTTAGCTTGAGGTGACTGTTGTTGTGGTTTGGACCTATATAAATACAATTTAATTTAATCGAACTATAATTTTACCAAAAAAATAATTACCTATACCTGTATGTGGTTTCAAATTTGATTTTCATTGATGTTAGTCTCTCAGGAGGTGGTGAGGAATGAGACCCAGGTTATTATTGTCTTTACTTTACAATAGAATGAACCCTAAGATGACTGCCATTGTGATTTAAAGCTACACAAATATAAACTGAACTGAATCTTTTTGTGTTGATCGCTAAGACTAATAATTTTAACAGCAGATTTTATCGAGTGGGTTCGTGATTGGTTGTCATAATTTCAGGTCGGACAAGAAGACTCCCTGTAACGAGTCCCTTTCTGCTAAGAAAAATGGAAAACCTCCTCCATCAGCTGTACCGCCACCGATACCCATGTCTCCCATTGTTGAAAAGATGGAGGGACTGAAGGCCATCCGCAACCGCAGCAACAGCCTCCGCCTGGGCCGCCTGGCCTTCTACCGACACCTGGAGAAGGTGGAGACCATGCGCTGTTTCTGGGAGCTCAAACATGTGGAGCTGGAGGGAAGAAACCAACAGGTAATATCCACTCGTTTTACACTCCTCGCTGTTATTGTTCACACATAACACTGAGGTTTGTAATCGGGTGAATCACTGATCTGGATTTGGATCACTTAGTGTTGTTGTATTCATGTGGACACATTTAATCTAATCGGCTTAGGTAAAAGGTTCTCTATTCACTCCTGATTCAACTGACAATTAAATATCAGCTTCTCAGACACTATTCTAGTTCACAGCGCCGCGTAGAAGGCGTAGCATGCATTGACTGGGGTTCGCATGCAAGAGGCCTTGACAGGTGGAGTACAGCAAGCTCACTAGAGGGCGCTGCAGGTCTATTTAATTTTTTATTGCTCACTTGAACCTCCTCAACTCTGCCCGTCTCTCACACATACAGTACATAAAACCACACACTGAAATGAATCTGGCTCTTGACAGGATACAGCTCCAGTTGCCACAAGATGGCAACCCTGGACTACTTTGCTCTGCTTATTTAGAAAGTGAATACATACTTCTAGGTTTGATCGCTTTATGGATATGAGCTACCATCAATGTCAGTATCCATATGCTTGCCTCTGAGTCAATCTTAGTTTGTCAAAATTCTTTTTTAACTTTAATAACTAGTTATGGTAACACTTTATAATAACTACACACTATAAAGCATTAGTAACGTATTAGTAAATGCTTCATTCAGTATTTACAAAGCAGCCTTTTTAAAAAGCGGCAGACTGTTGTGTGTGCCACAGAGGCAACTGGTTAAAGTCCACATGTAAAGAAATTATTTGTGTTTATTTACATTGTACAGCACTAAAATGCAAACGTCCTCCTCCCTCCATTATTTGTCTATTCCAGCTGTTTGCTAAACTCTTTTAGATGCTGAAAAGAGGCTACACCAGTGCATTACACAAGCAAGAGGACAGAGAACACAAACAAGGGATAAAATGTGAAAAATTAGTGTGCCAGGACAACTTATAACTAATAAAAATGTAAAAGAATAATAAGAGAAAAGGATCATGAGGTACAGGTGAACTCAATAAGACTCTAACAGGGGCATCAAAAAAAATGAGGGAAAACAATAAAAATACAGAAGTACACTGAAAAAAAGGCCATGTTCGATTTACTTGATTCAATAGTGGACACCGGTTGCACACAAATGTTTTGCTTTGGCAGAAACTTAAACAATTGAGTTCAATCAACACAACTTTTTCATATTCAATAAACCTGTGCATTTTGTGTTCATAAAACGCGATTGAAACATGTTTAGATGAAGTAAGTTGAACTCTTGGAATATTTTAATCCTTCACAATTTTGTCATTTTATTTCAACACTATTCAATAACTTTTACCCCAATACTACTTGGTCACTTAAATACTACATGTTCTCTTCTTATTATGTAATGTTCAACAAAGTCTAGATCCTGGTTACCATAAAAATTGAAAGGATGTACAACAACTACCATCCTCCTATCTTTATCCTGGTTGCAGGGGGGCTGGGAAATAACCCTGAAGTGATAGGTTACAAGGCAGGGTACACCCTGGCCAACTCATAAGTCTATCACAAACAACCATTTGCACTTACATTGACAGGTAATTTAGAATCACCAATTAACCTAACTCTAACAACTGCATGACTTTTAACTGTGGGAAGAAACCAGAATACCCAGAGAGAAACCAGTGCAAACTAGCCAGACTGTGGATTTGAACCCAGGATCTTCTTACTGTGAAGCAGCAGCACTAACCACCATGCCACCAATCCAGACTTAACAAAAGCAGGAAAGCTATGATTTCAAGGCTTGATGCAGAATTTTTTTGTACGTTTTTGTCCTTGACAGGTTAAACCACAATAAATAGCGATAGCATACACGTGGTGTGTGTGTAATCGTCTGCCTCTTATAACTCCAGTGATTTTCCTGCAGTTTGACATCTCGTTCGATCTTGTGAATTTCATGAGATCAGCAACTAACCACTCTTAATAGATTGTATCATGTCATCTCAACAAGAACAAATTAAGTTGTTGAATTTCATACAGATCCTTCATGATTTAATTACGTTTATAGAAACATGATATTATTGTGTTTAAATTACAAGTTAGACTTTTTTAATGTAACAACCACCCAATTTGCTCGATTTGACTGAGATGGATGCCTTCCTGAAACCACGATCCAAAGCGTACGAGACTGAAAGTTATTGACTTACTTCACTCGAACATGATATGAACAATTTAATCTAGCCTCTCTGCATATCATGTAGTTTCTACACTATATAGTTACACTTAACTTTAAAGCATGAGGCACTTATGTTAAATACACGCAAGATGTTTACGTAAATCCAAGAGTTGGCCAATCCCTTTTTTTTCAGTGTAAGGTGAGGCAAATATAGAAGGAACACAGTAGGCACGACAAAAAAGAGAGTAAGAAACAAAGAACTAAGACTTTATGACAGAACCCCAGACTGTGAGAACTGCATGGCAATTTTTGGCAAGACTAACAGAGTATAGAGAGTCTGATAATGTGCACTACCTAATGATGCCTGTTATATTTTATATGTTACATTTTAAATCTTAGTTGGAGATTTGGTGGTAATGGCAACATTATTTCTGCCAGTTTTTGCTTTTCTCAGGAGAATATTATTACACACACACACACACACACACACACACACACACACACACACACACACACACACACAGGCCTAAAATGACTTTTATGTTTGTACCAGCGTACTTTTTGAGCCAGTTTAAAGGTAATAAAAGGCAAATTAAGAATACACTATACCTGTGATGGGATAAAATCTATACACAACAATGCTCCACAAAAAGCTGTCTCTTAGGAACAACTGTATGTTGTTGTAATATTGCAGGCTAGTTTCCAGATTGACCGGCATCATTACCAAATGCTGACCCTTCTGCCCCTGATCTCTTTGTGCAGAGGTTCTCCTCATAATCCCACTGGGGAATATTTGTCCTCCCAGGGTTCCTGCTGAGCAACATCTATGACCCCTTAACCCCCCCAGCTGTTGTTGCTTGTTAAATCAAGCTTGCCTTAGAGTGCTGCAGTGAAGAATCTTCAATATTATGTGAACACCTGTAAAGTCCTTTGTCTTTCTGAAAAGGTTCATTCTACGCTTTTGTCACACTGCTGAAGAAAATTAAAGATTTTGACAAAGAGGACAAGAAAAAGTCTCAATATTTCTTAAAGAAACATTTAGAAGCACCAAAGTAAAATATTCTTAAGTCTGGAGTTTTAACGCTGGAGCTAAAAACAGAAAAAGCTGAAAACAGTGAAAACAGCAAAATAAAACTTTACACAAAAAAAACAAACATTAATATGTTCCACTATCACAAATCTATAAAGATAGGCAAGCATGAGCATGATAATACAATACACACGGTTGACTGATCAACACTGAGTGTGAGCAGCTCTATAAAATTCTTGGCAGTTTGCTGAAGCATTCAGGTGTGTTAACACAATGCTACAGTCTTTGCAGGAGTTCACATCCCAGCAACTTCACCCAAAGTCAGACTCTGCAAAAAACACAGGAGCTAAATCTGAAAATCTCTCTGCAGGCGGATGTTCAATCCCCCGACTGGAGCGAGCAGCAAACTCTGCTGCACCATAAAACCACCTTTAGCGTGTTATGTTAAAGTTCATGACAGTAAGATAAGAAAGAGTCAGAACAATTCAGTTCCTTCCCATTTTTATTTATAACGGCAAATCACAACAACAGTCACCTCAAAGTGCTTTACACGGTAAGGTAAAGACCCTAAAATTATACAGAGAGATATTATTGCAGGGTACAAACATGCATGGTTTGTTTGGAAGGGTTGCCTGGAGAAAGCCTCTTCTCTCTAAAAAGAACATGGTAACATGGCCTAGGTTTGCAAAGTTGTATCTGAACAAACCACAAGACTTCTGGAACAATGTCCTTTGGACAAATAAGACCAAAGTAGAAATGTCTGACCGTAATGCAGAGGGACACCAAACAGCAGCACAAACACCTCATGCTAACTGTCAAGCCTTAATGATGGAGCTTTTTTGCAGTAACAGGACCAGAGCACCTTGTAGTCAAGAAAATGACCATAAACTCATCTGTATACCAAAGTATTCTAGAGTCAGTTGTGAGGTGTTGCTTTTCTGACAACTGAAACTTGGTCACAACTGGTCACACGACAGAACAAGGTTCCTATGAACGGTAGCAAATCAGCAGCAGAAGGGCTGAAAAAGGAAAAACTCAAGGTGTTGTGATGGCCTGGTCAAAGTCCAGACCTCAATCTGACTGAAACGGTGTAGTTGAACCTTAAGGGAGCTGTGCATATATGCATAAAGAAATAATAAAGTGATACTGAGAAGTTATTGCTGCTAAATGTGGTTATCCAAGCTACTGAACACATTTTTCATAGGACTATGTAGAGTTCCATACAAATATTCCTTTTTACGTGACCTCCAATAAACAATACACAATAATAAAGATGGTCCCCTTTTCCCCTGTCTTTGACTCACTATTGAGACCATAATGCACTTATAAAGACTTCAGCTTCAGCTCTTGTTTTAATGTCACCTGTGCTGTTGACGAGAACGCAAATTTAGCACCACTCAGTTGCAGGTGTTTGTTTCCAGTCATGCATGCTTGTGTAACTGTTTGCAATAAGGTGCGTCTGCAGTGATGCATGCACTTGTCTTTGCCTATATGTGAGGCTTAAGTAGGAAAAAGCGGCTGCCTGGGAGGCAGACTAAAGGGGGCTCAAACATGCATGAAGTGCTGTGTCTGAAGTTAAAGGATACCACAGGGGTCTCACTGACATGCCTGCAGCAGCAGCAGGGACAGCAGCAGGCATCTGATTCTGCGTACAGCAACGACACCCTGAACCCTACACCACCTGTCCCCTTCTCGTCTCAGAGACAGCGTGTTCTCTCCTTTTAGGTCCTGTGGTGGGAGGTAGGGAGGAAGCCGGGTGGAGGGTGAATGGGTGGCTGGGTGGGCGGGTGGCTCGACTCCACAGAAACCCTGTCCTCTTCTGATACCGCTGCAAGCAAACGATTTAGCATTACATGATACAGGAGCCTAGCTATTTCATGAATAAGGCCTGCTGCCTCTTCCCTTGTCAACATCTTGTTGCCAGCAACCCAAGGCGGCAAAGAGCCTGAAATAAGACGGACAGCCCGTGCAGGCAGACAGTGGGGACAGAAAGAGGAAGAGGAAGGCTTCCATCATGGATAACTTCCTAAGGGATAAAGATCTTTGGATCTTAGGCAGTGTGTGTCTGGTGGCCACTTTTCTGTGGCGACGGCTGTGGAAATTATTCTCCACGAAGAAGAGAAGAAAGACTACATCATCTTCAGATGCAGAGGTAACAGAGTGAGACAGTAGTTTAGGTCAATGCAGCTGTGCTACATCTGCACAGGTGAATATGGGAGCATGCATGAGGGTCACTCAATCTAAACAGCACAAGTGTAAACAGTAAGAAATATAGAAATGGGGAAATCTGGCACCGGTCATGTTG
Source organism: Oreochromis niloticus (assembly GCF_001858045.2). Taxonomy (NCBI): domain Eukaryota; kingdom Metazoa; phylum Chordata; class Actinopteri; order Cichliformes; family Cichlidae; genus Oreochromis; species Oreochromis niloticus. Next base: position 27,438,052 of record NC_031981.2, on the reverse strand, counting down.
TGGAATATGTTAGAGCCTGACAAGCTGCAGCTCTCTATTAAGCAGAAATTAAGTAACGGATGTTGTCACATTATCACTCAGAGTGATGCTGTCTAGAAGCCAGAGTGATGCAATCTGAACAGATTCTGTTTGAAACTGTTAGTGGTGATTGTTACTTTGACCACGTCTCTCCTGTAAAAGAAATTCTTATATCAATTAACCTCCATGTAAAATAAAAGTGAAATGAAAAGAGAAACAAATTAGTTTTAATGATGGTTTGAATAAATACCACAGTAATTAATGTGCATTAGTTAACTTTTAATTTGCACAAACTGATTTTCTGGACTTTCAGATGACTGGCACAATTTCTGTTAGTAATAAAATAACAGATTCTGTTTAATAATGTGCAGCACTGGCACCTGTATGGATTATCTTAAGTGAGAAAGGCCTCCATCCTAAAAGGCACACACTTTGGTGGCTTGTGATAGCAGTAGCCATTGGCACTGCATGCAGGTATTTTGATTATCATATCTTTGCAAAGAAGATCCTAAAATATCTCAGCTCAGCTATGCTGGTGTTATCTGTTGGTAGTGTCTGATTTCACTCCAAGAAGAAGAGTTGCGCTTCTGAACATGTGAACGTGGTCTGCTGACTTGACTGTCTATAAAACCGACCGTTTTATAGACGGTAACTGTAAAGTGGCAGTAAGACTAATCAGCTCAGTTATCTCTGGCATCACTGACATTTTTCATCTGCACTGAGCTTGAACTGCTGACGCCCAGTCAACATGCTGCTTTAATGAAATCCAACAACAACAATAGTATGGAGGCATGTGAAGCCACATTTCATGCCTCTGAAGGCAACGTGTGAGTGTCAGTGGAAAACATAACGTCATCATACATGCGTCAAACACATGTCACCAGGAGTGACATCTAAATTGATATCCAACTGCACTTAACTCCACCACTCCATGCAGACAAGCCTGTGCCCTCCACACTTAAGCATACTGTGTCCTGTAAGCCAGTTTATTATGTTAACATAATCCAGCAGGAATTAAATGTGACCCACTCCCCATAAAGCTGGGTGCTGTGGTGCTTCGGCAGTTAATGTCTGTCAGTGTCAGCTTAATATTTTTATTGCTCTGTCTTCTTCTCCTCACACCGACCGATCACTGTTAGATTTATAGCTCTGCTTATCATTTCTACTACTGTCACAGCAACATTCAAGGTTTTTAAAGCGTTTCATAGCATGTAGGTGTAGCAGGTTAATCCTGTTTAAAAGAAATCTGTCCGTGGTGTTAAAGCAAGACAGCCCTCTGCAGAATAGAAAATATCACTGCACACCTGACTGATATTCAAGCTGGAGGAAAATCCTTTGTTAAAACAAACTCCACTTCATTGTTTTTCTAAACTGTTGCAATGGTCTATTCATGTCAAAGCTCACTAATTTAAATGCATGTGAGAACAGCTTTTCTTTAACCTTGTGTTTGCACAAAAAAGCCAGCCAGCAGAACAAAATAATAAGTAATAAAATAATAGCTACAGACACAGGGTGTATCAAAAAGAACCATCTGATTTCAAAAGGCAAAACTTTCTAAAGTAATGGACAGAAGCTTGCAGTAAATTTGAAAACAAATGGCTGAATGTGACGTTTTACATACAAAACTTACTCTGTTCTCAAGTCATCGTGTCCCGCTCTGGATGCACGGCATTTGTCCCTACTATGGTCAACCTCATCCCATACTTTTGCAAGCAAGTCTGGAGCCACTGGAGCCACTGCTGTTATGATACTTACCGACAACCACGTGAAACTCATGAACTCGCTCCTTTCTCGTGGTGCGTGATTCGATCGTTACCGAACACCCAGCCAACCCAATTAAAGTACTTTGAAGTTGGATGATTCTTTTTCATAGACTCTGTATTATGGTACAGTATGTAAAATATCACCACCCAATGTCAGTAGATTGCTGACTGCAGTAAGTTGTTTTCTTACTGTGAAAGATCCACGACAGACTCGACCACTCGTTCATGCTTTTCAGCATACGTTTATTAACTACAGTTGCTGTTACACACGGCTATAGCCCTGCAGATCACTGCCGGACACATACCAAAAACAACCACAACAGTCAGTCAGCACAGACGTTAAGCCGGCTAGGCGTGATTGCGGATGCCGTGCAGGTGCGTCCGCCTCACCTGCAGGCACCGCAGACCACGCCCCGCCACACTTACCCAATTCAAGTGCATAATCCCAGCTATGTAGGCTTCTTTAGTGAGTGCAGGCTGTCAGTCTTCTGTTTGTCTCAGCTGTCAACATATGTCCACATCTATTTACTTTTGGAGTTTGATACAAGTAAACGAGTCAGTGAATTTCACCTTTGTCAAATAACACTGATACTAAGGACATCGAGAACCTTTCTGTTGGTAAGCACTTCTATTTTTGCTGCTGTGTTTTAAGTGGTCACTTAGTCCAAGAATAAACTCTTGTATGATGTAAGAATGTAATCAAACTGTGTGATTTTTTTTTGTATTCAATCTTAACATTAGCTGACCCACTGTTAGCTTCTAACACCTGCTGTTCTTGATTATCCAGCTCATTGAAAAATATTTGAAGATGGGAGGGTCACATGTCTGATGTGGTGGGAACAGATAATTGTGACAATATAGGGAAAAAATAAACATGTTTATGCACATTTTCATGTCTTTAGTTAAGAAGATGGGTGGAAATGAGAGAGGAGACAGAGCAATGGTGGAGGAGGAGAAAGACAGAATGAGAAAGAGATGATGAAAATATACATGTACACATGTTCAATCAGGATATATATAGTTTAGTTTGGAAGTGCAATCTGTGGTCTTTAAATTAAAAGTAACTTATGAGACATATGACACCAGGACAGCTGTGATAGTACTCAGGACTCAACCATTTCTCATCCTGTTAACATTTTGTCACCTCATTGTCAGATCTTGCTGTCACTTACAGACAGGTGTGCATAACTAAGCAAGAGATGCACGTACAGTCTTTTGCATTCTCTTTAACATTAAAGGACTAGTGTTGGGACTGAAATGTGGATAAAGCCTTCATCTAGTCTTCAACTGGAGTGTGGAAAAAAGCCTGTTTAACATAACTTTTTAAATTTTCTATTAAACAACAGTGTGAGAGCATGAGACACAAAGAGGAAGGCTTTGTCACACACCATAAACTGAAGAGTCGCAACACTGGTGATGGGTTTTTTTCTCTTCTTTTGCATCATTAACAATACAAAATTGCCTCAGCAGGGAGGCATTTAATTGTTTTAATGAAGTCAAAGTGTTCATGTTTATGTAACTCAGCTCTTTTATCATACTGACTCCCCCAAAGACTCAATGTGTTTTTACACTACAAGCCACATTCTCTCAAACCGTGAAGAGTCCAGGGATCAGCTTTTATGGGTTTAATGTCTTAAAAGACTTTTACAAAAGCAAATTTCAGCTACAATATGCTTGGCTAATGCAATTATGAAATTCCAAATGAATTTGTATAAATATTGGTGTGACAGGTCAGTTTTAGCTGATATAACAGGCAAGTTAAATAATTACCATGACTTTCATGCATTCATCCCTCCATCCTCTTCTGGTTATCCAATTCAGGGTCACCGGGGAGGCTGCAGCCAATCAAATCCAGTATTGTAAGTTTACAATCAAAACCAGTCAACTGAATTTGATAAGATAATTTGAACCGTGGGTTTTTGTATGAGGCTTGTGAAGAGTAAACTGCAGCTTGTGTTAATACATGTGAGTATGACTAATGTGAGAAGGGCTTCTCCAGCTTCAGATTCTCACACTCACATAGCTCAGATAAAATTAGCACACATGCAAATACATGAGGGATAGAGAAGAGCCCATAATGGTTTGAGTCTCACAGTCATCACATGACACAATGAAAAAACACAAAGACATTCAGAACCCAGAGCCGCCTTGTTTTATAGGCTTAATTGACTAAACTGAGCAAAACTACTTTTAGAAATAATGTAAATTCATTTTTTTAAACTACTGTCTTTTATATTGAAAAATATATTTTGACATTATGCCATGTGCAAGTTGGGAAACAGTCATATTTGGTGGATACATAGTCACATGTTTTTCTTTTACTACACTATTGCACTGTATCCTAAAACCAAAAATAGGCTGTTTAAAAAACAGTTTTCAGTTAAACAAGTGCTGGGTATAAAATGGGTTTTGGTGAAACATACCCGTCCTTTTAATTCTTATTTTCTACTCAGAAGTAGACTTTTTTTTCCCAGTTGTTTACTTTTCATTGTCAACAAACATAAATAAATAGACATTACTACGGGCAAAGCTTTGTGTCCATGCAGAGCTCCAAAAGGAGTAATTTCTGTATCCTTTTTCTTTCCTGTTGTATCGCTCTAACACAATGATGATCACTGTATTTCTTTTTTTTATTTCTTTTACCTTTTACATTTAAATATTGAGAGATTTCAGGGTTGTTATCATCAAAATATGGTGCAGACGTGTTAAACTATTTTAGGTTTAAATTTCTTTAGTGTCACTATCAGTAGATGGTAATATTATTGGCATATACATAGAAGTGTGAGTTTATTATGCCACTGCTCTTTGTAATTTGAAGTTTGGACTGGAGAAATCGAATTATTCTTCATCTGGTTATCAAAAAGAGTTTTCTCAATGAAGGCCTTTAAGTAATCAAATTGTTTCAGTACTATGTATTTATGTGGGCTGACCCACATGTTTATTTTGTTGGAAACACTCACTAGTTCATATTTGGCACAGTCACAACTACCAGAGCCATCTGAAAGATCTTTGGCAAGTGTTCTCATAGAGTGTGTATTATTGATGCTAAGTGACAGACTAATAAAATACAGACTTTCACTCCCCAGAACTGAACCCCAGACGTCCTCAGTGATCTGTATACGACAACAGGCTGTTTTATTTCTAAAATAATGCCACAAAAAGCTTCGAAATGCACCACCATTAAAATTTTAGCAAAGAGGTTCAGTACAGTGACTCGATGTAATCACTGGTAGACTGTTAGCACTGCAGTCTCATTAAGAAAGCTTTTCTGTGCCTGCATGGGTTTGCAACTCTCCAGTAAATATCAATGATATGTGTTGTACAGTGTGCAGAAAACTTTCATTGATTCATGCCAAAAATATACAGTACTGAACAAAAGGCTTGAGGCACACCACACACAGTCGGGAACAAAATCACATAATAGCCTAATTTGTTGTGTGAGCTTCAGTGGATTTTTCTTTGTGCGTAGGCTCTGACTCAGGTATTTGGCACCAATTCATTTGGAAAACTTGCTTGACCAGGCCTGAAGCGAAAAAATACTTTGAATGAGAGAAAATACTACTCAAACATTCAAGTCAATTTTCATTATTGTCTTTGGGATCATTTGGATTTGTCGACACATTAGCAGATTAAAGAACAGTAGTTAAAACAACAGCAAACAAGACAGCTTCCCAGCAGTCTTTAAAGCAGGCAGATTTAGAACAACCACTGAAACCTGTCCAAAAAACACAAAAATCTTCATTTGTTATCCCACATAACCCGATTATGAAAAGGACACAACATATGTTTATTTTTTCTATTTTTTCTTTACCTGAGAGTCAAAACAGTTTGAGTAGTCACACTGAGGCAGTCATTATTGAGATCAACAGAGTGCAGCGAACTAATCTCAAGGAAAGTAATGGCCTGTGGTGCCTACAATATAAATGACATATACAACAATTATTCTATATCTATCTCTATATCTTCAGTCAAAACTGGACATTTTGCTGAGCTTTTAGACTGATTAACAGTAGGTGTGCTGCTCTTCTTAAAATAGCAAATGAGTCTGTTTAAAAAGTATCCGATTTTAATCCAGATTATAAGATTTCACCTGAGTTTGCAGCAGAGCACCAGCATTAACAAAATACACAGCAGAGAGAGAAGCATCATCTTAATTAGACTGCTTTATAAAGGATGCATTGGGATGTAAAGAGCAGCATGTAATGAACGGACAAGTAAAATGAGTGTTCATGGGCTCATTATAGCTATTTAATTAAATCAACTAATCAATATGCTAAGCACTTTAATGGAAAATGTTATGCATGTAAAATATGCTGAAAGAGGCAAAAAAAAAAAAAAGGAAAAAAAAATAGCTAATGTTAGTAAGAGAGTGCCAGCCAGCATGGAATTTCATCTCTCAGTAAAACAGATATGCGATTGGACGCTGTGTTTATGATCTGTCACCATGTACAGCAGATCTTCCATGGCAAGCACTGACTATTTGGATTTGTGCGATTAAATGTTTGTACAGGGGCATTAGGTCGGGGATCACAGTAACCAGGGAACAGCTGGGTGCTACACTCTGACAACATGCTTTTGTTTCCAGATTCCCAAGTAGTCAACAGTTGTGTGCATAGACCAGAGACAGTCTATGGCAAAGCCATCCATGATGGGTCTGTGGTCATAGACTTCCATCTAGTGGCAAGAAGACTGAAGTGCAAAATACTTGATTTAAAAATACAGCCACCAGACTTACTTTTACAAACTGTAATTATATGATAAAGATACTGTAATTAAGTATCATATAAAGATTTATCGAGTTGTGAATAACCTCTGACCTCTCCTTCTAGGTCAATAGATTCATCTGAAGGTCCTTCAGTACTATTTAAAAGTATGTTACTGCCCTTGTTTTGTGTAGGGAATTATGTCAAAAAATTATGTCACATATATTAAAATAGGTTTCAACAGAGCAAATAACAAAATCCTCACTTTGTACTAATTTTTACCGCGCTAGGAAAAAAGAACAAAGAAAGCAAAATGAATAGACACAAACTACAATACTGTTCTCTTAAAAGGAAATACTGCCCAGAGAGTGAGCTGATTTGGTGGACGTCTGTGTGCAGTGCATCTTGTTACATTGTTATATGTTACTTTATACTAGTACCTAAAAGATTATAGAATGATAGTGTTGCACATCCTGACCAGATCACTACAGATTATAGAAATCCACTAACATATATCTACAGCAACAGATTTAGGAAGAAGTATTTGTGTTTCTCTTTCACCATTTTTTTTTTTATCTCAGCACTTACTTTGATTAATGTCAGACGTATTTATGCACCAGTGCAAACATGCAGCTTCTACTCTGTTCAGTTCTGTTAAAGAGTTAGGGATTGTGGAGGTCTATCTGAAAATGATGGTGTGGCATCGTAACATTTCCCAGATGTGACAATGTGATGAGATTGGTTTGGACATAAATAGGTTTGGACATCACTTCAGGAATGTGCACGTCTATACATTTACAACTTCTCACATTTAGGGTGAGGGTCACAAGTAGGGTTAAAATATCAATACTACAGTCTAAATATCAGGAGAGCAAATCAATATGCTTTCAGATGTGTGGCTACACGTTGGTGACCTTTTCCTGGATTGTTATGAAAAAACACATGAAAAGCAAAATATCGTGCATTATCGTGGTGATAATGCACGATATGACTTGTCACTTCACTTGGGACTGTGTCAAACAACCCAGCTACACGTGGTCATTTCTAAAGGGCAGCACAGACACAAGATCAAAGACACACAAAATAAGCAAAGAATAACAAACATAATCAAACACATTCAAAGTTGTGGAAAAGAGAATTTTTAGCAAATTGTTTAGAATAAAAAGCATAAAGTTTAAAAAGTTTTCTTCCAAAAATGTTGAACTGACTTTAAAAAAATAAATAAAATTAAGACACAAGTCTACCTTACCCATTTGTATGACACCATCTCTGGACGTATGACGTATCAGATTTGCTGCTTTAATGGTCTACTACTAATCCGTGCTGGTTTTGGGGTTTGTGTGTCTGTGTGCAGCATGTTTTGGGGCATTGAAACTAAAATATGTGTTGGCTTAACTTTTTAGATCCTATCTTACAAAATTGTCTCTGCGTGGCCCAAAGCTAACAGTTAGTGTATGTGATGTGCAATAAGCCTTAAATATCCAATTATTTTGTTTCAATTTTATATGTAGAATATTTCCTTCTATAAACACTGAAAGTATCCCAAAGTAAGAAGTAGCCCAAAAAGTATTGCGGAGGATACTCTAGTGGTCTCCAGATATCCTAATTGCATCAATATGGTTATAGAATTACCTGTAAATACCAGAAGTGTCTCTGGTTCGTGCCTGTGGACTGTGTCTATCTGCATGTTTGCATCATGGAAATGAGCCCGAGCCCATTGCCAGCACTTCAGTAAGTGTGATTTCTGTACGAGAAAAGTTTTGATATAATAAATCTAAACCATTAGTTTTTAGTTTTGCATAAAATGGAATGTGATACAGTTTTAATATTTGACATTTGTGCGATATCACTCAGGGTTATACATTCTGTTTAGTATGTAACACATCCGCATGCTGATCCTCGCTACCCCCTGCACCACAAACACGCTTCACGTACACACAAACTTTTCTGACGTAATAAAGCACCTCTGTTCTATGAAGAGAATTTTTTCCTGTCCCGCTGAGGTCTCAGGCTGCTGAGAGCTAAATCTACCATCTGGTTATCATGGCAGCTAAACTGTGGAAAGAACAGACTGTCATCGGCCAGTGGTGACACATGAAGGTTTGACAGATAGAAAAGCAGCAGGTGGAGCTGCGGAGATAATATGTGTACTTGTTCCTATTGGCATCTACTCGCCAGACTTATAAGGTCTATCAACAATGGAAAAATTGTGTCATTAAACGCAAAATGTTACATAACCTCCTCACCTCTGCTGAACAGATCACTACAGCTTTGCATGGTGCAGGTTTAGCAAAACTTTAGTTTCAAATTGAGTCATGTTGCTCCCAATGACTAAATCTCTAATAGGAAACTGTAAGGAAAAGTGTAGATTGTGCAAAATATGTTGAAATTTTCTTTTTCAAATGTACAACTATAAAGAGACGGTATCTGGGGTTGGCATACTTTAGCTTGTATGCAGGGCTGAAATAGCCTGTATGAAGGTTTTTCCAGAATTTCAAAGTAAAACCTCTAAGATAATAAAACTTTTAAATTCCTGTACTGTAAGGCTAACTCACAAAAGTTGTGTGCAATAGGTTTCTTTTGCACTTTCTAATTGGTCAAAATCCATTCATTCATACTTTTTTTAATTTAGTCAAGCATTTTTTCCACACAGTTGGGCAGCCATCATATGTACTCTCTCTCTCTCCAGAGATCTAATGAAAGGTAAAAATGAAATTTGTGTGAAGAGTGTGCATGTGGTTCGTTGTTGTTCAGGTCAGGCACACTGCTGGGTTGATGAGCACCCCCTCTCTGAATGCAACTGTCTTTGGTCTCAGTAAGGCAGCGTGGTATGAGTCATATTGATGGTATGGTGAATCTTATGTGGTTAGGGATGCCATTTGGGAGGGAAACCCTGGATGATGCAGGGGTCCCGGAGCTGGACCAGCGCCCTGGAACATGCCAAAGCTCAAAGAGCCGTCACTGAGCTGCTGTTGGTGGGTCCAAAATGTCTCGTCTATATCCCATCCACCCTTCCTAGTCTATTTAGATAGGAGGCACCAGTTTAATCCACAAGTTCTAATTCTTCCCATCTCCTTTAAAACACTCGTCTACCTGACCCAAACTGCTTTTCAAGGACATCAGTATGGAAACAATTTGAAACAAAATATAGAAAAGGCATGCATGAATCTACTGACACATGCACATTTATATTTTGCTGTCATTTTGAGAAACTGAAAACACATTTTAGACCTTTTTTTGTGTTCTAGTTTATAAATAAGCAGGCTCAGAAAAAATGTTTGTCTCAAAAATATGAAAAAATGCATCACTTAAGTAAATTACCTACTTACCATGTCCCGCTTAGTTTCAGCTTTCCCTCGCCAAGCTACAGCATTGTTAAATATGGACCAGGTTTACCACAACAGCAGCCATCCCAAGGCGTGCATTTGTTGTGTGTGACACAGTCTATAATTGTGGCTCTGGGAGTGATAATGGATTACTGGAAAGCCCACGGCAGTAGAATAAGCATTATAAATTGTCTGTGTCTTCCTGCTGAGTAATTCTATATGCGGTGAGAGTGGCTAGGCTGCGTCAGCCTCATTCCCAAACTGTGCTCCTATACCACACAGCCTCTCCTGTTACCATGTAACCTTTTCTGACTAGGGATTTCAGAGCTTGTCTGACAGGGTACAGTTAAACCTTCCACCAGACCAATCTACCAGCACTCTGCTCCTACCCTACTGGCTCTGCTCTCCCTACTGAGTCTGTGTGGAGATTTATTTAGCCATCTACTGTCTCACAATTTGTCCCCACAAAAGGTAGTTGTTATGGAGTATGCAGTGATTCAGAGCTGACCGATATAAGGAAATCAGGAAATAGGGAAAAGGAAGATACATTCATATAAAATAGTGTACTGTTTACTCCCTTTATACTTATATATTTCTAAAACCAGCACAAGATACTGCTGAGTATATGACAGTATAATATAATCTGACTTCTGATGGAAAGAAAAAAATTTTTTTTCATTTTTTGTTGTAGCAGTATTGTTTTGATCTGCAAAAATGTTGTTGTTGTTGCCTGTGTAAAAAATGTTTAGTGCTGTTAAAATGTATCTGGTCTGGGTTTTTTTGTTACACAAATAGTAGCTTTGAAAAAGATAAAGGTTTCACACAATGCAATTATGACCACAGAGCAGCATATCACATTTGATTTTTATTTCATATAAAATGTCATGGCATTCCTATTTGAGTATTCTCAAATGTAAATCAAAAAGACCGCAGTGGCAGGAAATGTCTGTGTAACCTCATATTCCTTTAGAAACAATAAACACTGTCAACATTCTCCATGGTGGCATGGCAGCAACTCGCTGAGCTTGGGTGAGGCAAGGATCTTGGAAGGAGAGATGGAGGAACCGAAAGAGACCGCTCCTGAAAATAATCATTTTTCCTGAGATGCAGCGTTTTTGTGCGTATGTGGCATTTTAATGGCAACAATTCTTTTGAGTCAGGACATGTGTGTGTTTGTCTGTCTGTGTGTGTTTGCTATAGTTCATTGTTTAGTAGCTATGGCTAAGTGCAAAACTTTCTGACGTTTTTCAAAAGAGATGCTTTAGATCGGTGCTCACTTGCTGTAACATATATAGTACTGAAGTTTAACGAAAGTACTCATATAGTCAGAGCATCTTACTTTAAAATGAACACCCAGTAAAAACAGAACATGTTTTAATTAATTAAAGACAACAAAAATAAAAAGAGCAAGTGAAAGAATGGTGGCCTTGCCATCTGGCATATTAACTATAGTGTCATTCATGAATGAGTTCATTAAAAATGAACTCATTCATGAAGGAATCCTGACTGGATTTTCTTTAACTAGATATTTTCGAAATTGTTTTCACACAGTGACTTTTGATCACCAAGTTCTTCCCTGAGTCCAAGTTATCAGCAGAACTCCTGAGAAATACCTTTATGGAACAGGCCGTTGATACAGAGACATAAAAACCTCTTAGTGGTTGAATCTGTGGTGTTTAGTTTGTGGTGTTTCAAGTGCAAAACTATGGTGGCCCTGTGAGGCCAAATGTACTGCACCTTCAGAAAGCACCACCAAATGGGAAAATGTTGCAAAAGCACATAAAGCATACATCAAAAGTTGAATAAAATAGAATCAAATTATTAAAAAAATCTCAAAAAGCACAACAGAAGTGTTTTGGGGGACACAAAGGTGTGACGGACCAGCTCCTGAAGTGACAGAAACCAAAACACTGCACTGAGATAGTGAAAGTATGAAGGAGAGGATTCACCAGTGCTGTGAAGGAGAAAAAGATGGAAAGTATTGTGCATGCATCTTTTTCTCCCTCATATAATATTTTTGTCGTGTTTTGTGATTATGTTTTTTGTGAGTTCAGGCTCCATTTTTTTCTATGTCCTTTGTGTTTTATACAACTTCTGTTGTGTTTTATGTGCTTTTGCAGTTGTTTTTCTTATAATTTCAGAGTTTTCTTAAACTGTTTGACCTCTTAGGGCCACCGTACAAAGCAATTGCTATAAAAAACAGATTTTTCTATATGTTTACTTGCAATAATCCACTTTAGCATGAGAACTGTTTCTGAAGTTTCACTGAATATCATTTTAGACCCTGAATAATTACAGTATTTTATCTTTGATTAACGTCAAACAGAGGCTTTGAAATAATCTTTATAAAGCAGTGTAGTGTGAAAACTCTTTCCCTGATTACTGATCTCCTTCAGTAAGGAAACATGTATTTCAACCAAATGTTTTGCATTCTGTCTGCACTTGCACCGTGTCCTTTATCATTCTCACCTTCAATAGTAAATAGCCACTGGGGATACAAGTGTTAACCTTGACAGCTGATGAGCTGTCCGTACTTGGAAACAGCGTGAGGAGCAGAGTATAGGTCAGGTTTTTCCGTTGTTGACAAATGGGTGCCAGTATATAGGCGCCAGCGCTTTGTCGCTCAGCCCACTCCAGATAGACTGTACTGAGATGTGGAAAAGTTTGAGGTCAATGTGCAGAGTCACGTCTCAGTAGGTGGGCCTGTTCATGAATATGAACTCATGTGTCAGCGACAGTGTGCATGTCTGTCCTCTTTAATTCTGTACAGCAACACAATTCTGTACAGCAACATGTGCAGGAAGTTTCCTCTCCCACAATCCCCTTCTCCTCTGCATCAACAGATCTTAGGTGTCAGTTGGATCACCTGTTTCCTGTTTTCCTCCCGTTGTCTTTGTGTCCCTCACGGTGCGTGGACAGCAGGCTTATATTGGGAACCTCTGAAGTTCTTTCCACTCGGTGGCCTCCAGATGAAACCAAACCCTTTTAACTTTTACTCAACTTCTGTCTTTGACCAGTGTTGGCTCAGAATTAGTGAGCTGTAAAATAAATGATGACTTTTAAACTCAATGAACAGCAAATATAAAAATCTTTAATATTCATATTTAACCATAAGTAAAATATTTAACCATAAATACAAAAATGCATCAATACACTGCAGAAAGATAGAAAACAGTCTGCTAAATATTCAGAATGGGGGTAATTTGGTAAAATTTAAATGGCTCCTCTCTGCTCCTCTGAGTGAAACAAGTTAGTTATAAAAAGCGATAAACAGATAGTATTTTGCAGTGTTCAGAAATAATCTCAATCCTCTTTAATTTGTAACTTTTTTACCACTTTGCACATGCTGGCATCTCTCCTTCAATCTTGTTACAATGTGAAAAACAAAATGAAAATGTGATTAATGGTGTAATGTGACTAAACCTGCTGAAAAATGGCACGGGCTCTTCAGATTTAGAGATCTTATGTTTTTCTTTATTGGCCCTAAAATATATTTGTTTATCTTGCTTTTTACAGCATCATATTTAGTTCGGCATTCTTGGGATTCTAACACCCGACTGTAGGGCTTTTGAAGTATCTCAAATGTCACATAGTGACCCTCCCCAGCATCCCCCACTGTACACTCGAGCCCTCAGCTCTTTTCACTGGCCACCGAGTCCCTTACGTCCACGGGGGTGTTGCACTGTAATTGGGAGAACAGCCATTTGCTATTCTTAAAACTCAGCTCGGTGGTGAAGGATTGGGAGAGAGCTATCTGTTGTCCCTCCAGTCCTTTTAACTTGCCTGCAGCTTTGTCTGGCACTATGTTTTTTGTGCTAGTTGAGACTTTGTGAGAGTAACTGGAATTTAGATTAAGTAAACGCTTTTTATTAGATGCCACATTTAGGTCAATCATGAGCTCCAGCCTTGTTAACTCTTTAGCCAAGGTTTATGATCCAAACCCTCTTCACGGGCAGAAGCCAGGTGGAAGGAAGCTTTCTCTAAATGGATCAGACAAGTCTCAGGCTGCTTCTTCCTCTTCTTCATCATCATCCTCTTGCTCTCCTCATGATGTTGCCCTGCGAGCTGTGGAAAGTCGAATGGACTTCCTGAACTCTCAGATGGAGCGTTTGCTCAACATGCAGCAGACCGTGTTGATCAAGCTGGATGGCCTGTCGCAGGATGTCAGGGGTATGGGTTTGGATCTAGCTTCAATACGTGAAGAAAGTCATGGAAAAAGACGTGGGTCTGGGGTAGAATCAGTATGCAGGCAGCTGCATGGGGCCGTGGAGAGGGCCAGCGAGCACATGGAGAGTCAGGGACACAGGTTGGAAGGGGTGGAGAAACTGGTGGAGGGCACCCAGCAGGTGATAAGCTTCATCGGTGAGGTGGTAAAGAGCTCCAGGTTGGTGGAGTTTCTGTTCAAACAGCCTGGACGGAAAGCCAACAGGAAGGTGAGAGGTTTAAAAAACACCATGAGCAAGTTTTCCACTAGAATCTAGCAAAAGCACTTTTAAAGTTCTTTTCCATCATTTTTATCTGCGCTGTTGAACATGGCAGTGAAAATAAACGGTCTTACTGTATAGTGAGCATGGTTGCATTGGTATCCTCTTGACTGAATGTATTCATATTGTGTATATGTGACAGCTAAAAGAGCTTTTAAATGGCAACGGTTTTTAAAACTCTGCCGTTTAAGTCCTGTGAATTTAGATATGACTCCTATGTGGCTGGTCTTGGCTCTGCTGTACCTGCTGCAATGTTAAGTGATTTTCCATTGAGACTGTGATCGGCCTCCGAGGTGTAAATGATTAATGTCGCAGTGGTTATCTTTCCCAGACCACGTCTTTATCAGCTCGCACTGCAGCTGCACAGCTTCAGTCCAACAGTCATCAAGTTCTTAATAGTTCTTAATGTCATGATTTATTAGAGAGACTCACGTCCCAGTGCTGTAACCAAATATGAATACATGTTACAGATGTGTAACACATGTAACATATATTGTATAGTTCATGCATTCATATAATCTATAGTTAAACTGCTGATTCAGAAGCTTTTTTTAGATACAGGGTTAAGGAGACAGATTTATTGCACCATATGGCGACTGTCAGATATACTGTATGTAGGGATAAAGTGAATATTTCTCTTTTAAAGTGTGGAACTGATTCGAGTGATGTGTTCAACTGCTATATTGGAAATGCCACACATTTCCTCTTTGCCCAGAAGGAGGCATCTGCTGAGCAAGACATCAATACACTTGAGTTATGAGGGAAAACCTTTGCAATAGAAACTGAGACTGCTTTGAAGCTTGTTGTCACATTATTGCACGAATGGAAATATCTACATCTATCAGCAATTTTCCTTTCTATGAGAAGTTTCCACCTAGTGCAGGTTTTGTCCCACTTTTGAATGTTACACACAATGTCTAAAACCTGATCTTTCTTTCCTCTGTTACCATCCAGGCAAAGGATGATAAGGAAAAAGCCAAGCTGAGCCTGAAAGGTTTAAAGGCCCAGAAAAAGAGAAAACCGCAAGAAACGTCAGGTAAACTCGAACAAGATATTACACAATCTACAATCACAAGTTTATGCAGAGCCCAGCACAAAATTTCTAAACTTGTTATCTGCATATAATACATCATAAATCTGAAATATATGTACATCGTGGAATATAACAGACTTTAATATAACAGGGAGACCAGTTCAGGATTTCTGAGAATTGTTTTTGTAATATGAAATGTGTTTTGTTTAGCATAAAAACATAAAATATAAGTAAATGATGGGAAACATATTAAAAAGGCCTTTAAAAATGTAAATCTTATATGTAGACAAACTATGTAATGATCACTGGAAGTCTGGCATGGCTGCACTGCCACATCTCCTGATGTTTTGGCAGACATAAATACAGTTTTCATCATGTTTAAAGGATAACAGCACAAATGGGAGACAAGAGGCAGTTCAGCCTTTATTTAAATATATCAGAAATCAAACAAAACACTACAAATTCAGGCAATGAGGAGAAAGAAATGTAAAAAGGCACTGAAGACATAGCAATCTGACAAAGTGAGGGAAGACAGTATAAGAGACCCAAGTAGGAGAATGAAACCATATCTAAATAAATAGGATACATTCACATTGACCAACATGTAAACAGTGAGAACACAAAAGGCAAAGTGAATAAAACAGTCAAAACTACTATTTAAACAGTATTTGTCTGCAATAATCCCCCATGTTTACATGTCAAGCTTGCATAATCAATTTATATATGAGCAAAATCTGAAACACAGATGACTGATCAGAATTGAGGTCTTAGCTTGACAGCTTTAATATGGATCTGAAAACCAGATCTGCACTCGTGCCTTTACCACACTCTGTGGCAAACTATCCAGAGGATGATGTGAGATGTTTATCTGAATTGGGCCAAACCTATCAAGCAAGTGACCACGCAGACTAGCATAAAATGTAAATATATGATCAGTGAATTCAATCTGAGGATGATCAATCATCTGATTACATTCATTTTTAGTAAATATAATACAGCATTTTCACCAAACATCTGGTTGTATCCGTGCATTTTCTTCACTACAGACACCTCCTCCCTGAATGAGCCTGTGCTCCAGGAACAGGTGGAAAAGCTCAACAGGCAGAACGCCGAGCATTCCCACATAAACATAGAGGCTGAGGAGGATGGAAGAAGTGGAAGACAGGATCAGGAAAAGCTGATCCTGGAAGAACCACACACCTCTGTTGCCCAGTCAGACGAAAGGCAGAAGGAGGCTGAGGAAAGACAGGATGAGGAAGGAGAGGGGGGTATATTTGAAGACTCTGAGCCAGAAGAACAAGAAGAAGAAGAAGAAAAGCAAAATGGAGAAGATGTTAGTCTTGAAAATCACGGAAAAGTGAAAGATGATGTGAAGACAACGCATAGAGAAGAGTCATCAAAATCAGAAAAAGCCTGGATCTGCAGGGCCTCTGTGCTTCAGTATGACAGGTGTGTCTTAGCAAAGCTACCATATATCTTTATGCTACGTGCGATTAAATTCACTGATGTAAATATTTAATTCATTATTTTCTTTACTTTTACTTCCTGGGATTGTGTAAGTCAGCTAAGAGCAAATTCCTTTGTTGGGGGAGGAAAAGGGAAACTTCAAATCACATCAAACATTCATATTCTGTACCTTCCTTTCTGAAGCTCTGAGGAGGCTGGCGATGTGGCCACTTGTAGCAAACGCCATGTCCCAGAAGAAGACCTAGGAAAAGACGACCTCAAAAAGAGCCGGGTGGAGGACAGTAAAGTGGAAAGGGCTGATGGACAGGTCGTAGAGGGAGCCGAGCCACAGGTCTCCATATCTGAACAAGCAAAGACAGAAGACGAAGGCGAGACGACGGAGGAAATAAAGGAGTTTATTATTGGTAAGACAGTGTGTGAGTGCTTCTTTTCTGAAGTGTCCAGGGAAGTTGGGATGTAGACTGTCGCTTTCTACAACTAATGCTACAACATGTAAATGGGAGAGTTTGTAGAAATCAGGTAAGGAAAGATTTCAGGAACTTTTATTTTGAAATGTAGTCCTCTGAATCACAGTCAGTGTCAGTCAATGTATTGTATACATGCAATATCTTATCAACGTGTATGTGAGGGAGTAGAGACCACACACTGAAAAAGACCAAGAAGTAGTGCTATGCAATACTGCAAATTTCAACATCGATCCAGTCCCACTGGATGTCATTCATCATGACATCAGTGTGTCATGATGAATGAGATGAATCATCGTCAATCTGAAATCTCAAAACACATTTTAATGATGACTAAACCACGGTGATTTTCACTTATCACAACAAAACACACCTTTCAGCTTTAACGTATTTTTTTGGAGATGTAAAAAAGCACTTTAGGTCAACCTCTGTTGTTTGAATGTGCTATAAGCTACAAATAAAAGAAATGTGACAGTCAGCAAAAAGAAGAAGGTCAGACAGTTTTCATAGTGAATGTTTGAGGTAAAATTTTTTTCATTTCCAATTCTATCCATAAAAGATGCATGTAGGCTTCATGACCTGGTGTTTCAAAATCCTGGACTGCTCAGTGCAGTATCCATGTATCCTATAGGCTCTCCGTGTAGACTCAGCTTGATGAGTTACTTTATGACATTTGCCTCTGCGTTCCTCAGACTTTAAAGCAGCTTCAGTGTCATAACAGCATGCCTGTGCGAGCGTCACTAACATGTCAGCGAGCACAGCTGGCGGAGCACATAATGAGATGCCGGCATGCTGCTATTTTAAACTACTTTGTTTCTGGGTGCTGAGACCTCTTCCTCAGCCTTTCGTTCCCTCTATGCACTCAGTAACAGTAACTTGTCTTCACTTTGCCTTTCTTTTTCATTTTTTCTTTAGACTCAAGTCCTCCACCGCTAGCGCCTTTCGACCACCGCATCGTCACTCCCAAACCCCACCAGATCGCCACCTATTACACTATCAACAGAGAGGAGGTCCTGGGAGGGTGAGTGAAACACTCAGAACATTCATCTCTCATTACAGCACTTTATTTTCATTTCGCTCAGTTACAGGCACAGATGCTTAGTGTCCACTGGCCCTCAATAATGAAATAACAGACGATCTCACACCCTGCACTAATAGTTTTTTCCAAGACCTTTTAGCTGCCCCCCCAAAGGGCAAATGGTGCTGACCCTCAGGGGGCTCTCTGATGTAACAGACCAGCGCTAAATCCTGCCTCTCAAATAGAAGATTACTCCTCAGCACGCAAACACATTTCTCAAATTACACAAGAGCATAGCCTGAATTTCTAAACGAGTCAATAAACTATTATAATGTATAGACATAAGTAAGAGTCGCAAACAAATTGTTATTTTCATATTTAAATGAATTTTCAGCTTTTTAATGGCAGCTGATTTGTAAAACCTGTTTGTTTAATTGGTCCGACATAAACATTAAAGAGATCCTGAGCAAAACCAATCAAAACTGTATCCAAATACGCTTGAGCAGCAAACACCAGCAAACGTGAAACATCATATTTCAGCGCCAGAAATATTCGTTTTTAATAATAAAATCCAATTTACAGAATGGTTGTTCTCCGGCTCTGCATCCCATCTGTCCACACCTCTAACTCATCCGTGTGTTTGCTTTTCTTTCATTAGGGGACGTTTTGGACAAGTCCACAAGTGCGTAGAGAACTCGTCTGGTCTGACTCTGGCTGCCAAGATCATCAAAGCCAGGAGCCAGAAAGAGAAGGTGCAGTAATGATTGGCTGGTTAATGCTGAATACGAAACAGAATCCAGGTTTAGCGATGCTGCTGAGATGCCAGTTTTCTCAGACAGTCTAATACATGCTCACTTTTATCATTGCACTATAATGGATTAGATTTTTAAAATAGACACGCTGAGGTAATGGGCATTTGTCAGCCCCATTGTGTCTTTATTTCTCTCAGTCAACCAGATATGATGTGGGGGAGGTCAGATGTCAGAGTATAGCTGTGTGGTTAGATTATAATCTGAAGTATTTAAAAAGCTCATTAAACTTGTAGCCAGATCCTCAAATGGCCCACATGGCTGCCGCTGATGATCCACAATCAAACAGCTGGCACTTTGTGTCTGACTGTACCTCTGTTTTATCTTATTTGTATCTAACTATGCCCCCGAGTGGCTGCAGTACAGGCTGCTATGAGTTGCATGCTGCTAATACAAATATTTACTTTTTAATCACGTCCCTTATGTCTGTAACTTCTGTTTCCATAGAACATTTTAAACTGAACCACAAGCAAAAACTGCCATGAAGGATTTGATCTACCTCGTCCCTAACATACCATCTTGACCAAACCAACCTTTCTATAGCCGTCGGCTTAAATCATAGAAAGTACCCTGCCTGTTTGATCGCTCCAGTTTTATGGTACAAGGGACCAAAGAGGAATAATTGTGATTTTGTCCGTGCAGTGAAGCAAAAGGCACTCTTGCTGTTTTTGACATGCTTCAATAAGGCAAAATATAACCAGCACTTGGCTTTTAAGGTCTTTTTTTTACAAATTCAAAAGCTGATATTTTACACACTGAAAATCCTCCAGACAAGCACTACTTATTTGTGTTCATAACTTATTCCTTGCAAGCTTTAAAAATCTTGCAAGGTGGCCTTTTTCTTGTCTTCCTTTCCTTACCCCCAATTGGTCACAGCAGATGGCCCCGCCCCTCCCTGAGCCTGGTTCTGCTAGAGGTTTCTTCCTGTTAAAAGGGAGTTTTTCCTTTTCACTACCACCAAGTGCTGCTCATGGCTGATTTTCCGTTTGTTGGGGTTTTCTCTGTATTATTGTAGAGTCTTTAACTTACAATATAAAGCTCCTTGAGGCAACTGTTGTTGTGATTTGGCTCTAAAAAATACAACTGAATCAAAATTAATATAGTTTTGTCATTCATTAACTTCCATATTTACGTGTCATTTTCCTATATGTGATTTTAAATTTGATTTACATTTCATTTCCATCTATCAGGAGGTGGTGAGGAATGAGATCCAGGTGATGAACCAGCTGAACCACGCCAACCTCATTCAGCTATACGCTGCATTTGAGTCGCGTAACGACATCATCCTGGTCATGGAATAGTAAGTTTGTCTCAAGGTGTCTGTGACAATACAAAAAGAGCCTCTACAAACTCGGCTTGGCTGTAACAGTGTCTCTCTTTGTGTGGTAGTGTGGAAGGAGGGGAGCTGTTTGACCGCATCATTGACGAGAACTACAACCTCACAGAGTTGGACACGGTGCTGTTTATACGGCAAATCTGTGAAGGGCTGCAGTACATGCATAAAATGTACATCTTACATCTCGACCTCAAGGTAAACCTACTTGAGTCTTCACATGACAGTAGGAATAATCTCTTTCAATATTTTTATTTACTTTTCAGTATGTAACAACATTCATTTGGAGCGTAAACAGCCTAATGAAAAGACCAGTTTATAAAGTTTCAAAATAAAAGCTGCCATTTCTGTTAATGAAATAAAATTTAAGGTGTTGTCTGTGTTCTTTTCTTTATCTTTTGCACATATGCCAAAAAAAAAGAACGGCCTCTAAAACACAGTATATGTGACAGCAGAATCTGTGTTCTTTTTCAGCCTGAGAACATTCTTTGTGTCAGCAGAGCTACTAACAAGATTAAAATCATTGACTTTGGCCTTGCCAGGAGGTAAGATTTATAGTCACCTCATCTTTCATGCACTGGTTTATTTGAGTCCTATGCTTTTCTCTTATGGTTCTGGTTCCTCTGACAGGTATAAGCCCAGGGAGAAGCTAAAGGTCAACTTTGGAACGCCTGAGTTTTTAGCTCCTGAAGTCATCAACTATGAGTTTGTGTCATTCCCCACGGACATGTGGAGTCTTGGAGTCATCACCTATATGCTGTGAGTCAAGGAGTTCATTCAGTGCACACACAGAGACACAACCTGTACAGTTCCTGACATCTGTATTGTTCTTAATGTCCAGGCTCAGCGGCTTGTCTCCGTTTCTGGGGGATGATGACAATGAGACGCTGAACAACATCCTGGCCTGTGAGTGGAACTTTGAGGAAGAGGAGTTTAAAGATGTCTCAGATGAAGCTAAAGACTTTATCACACGTCTTCTGGTGAAAAGCAAGAGCTGGAGGATGAGTGCAACAGAGTCCCTCAAACATCCCTGGCTGTCAGACCGGAGTCTGCACTATCAACTAAATCGCAAGGTAAATACGAAATTCACCTTACAGCAAAATGTACTTCATAGTAAACAGTGAACAATGCGAGATACAATTTTAAAAATGCTTCATTTTTTAGTAAAATGCACCTGAAATATATAAAATCAAAACTGTATTAATTCAAATATGACTGTGTACCATTCAAGTAAATTTCACTTGATTAGATTTGAATTTGTACATTGTACTTATGTAACAACATCACATGTACATTTTGCATGTAAGCAAATTAACTAATATGTGTGTAATATCTATTGTAAACATCAAAGGAAGACTTAAAAAAATGTTTGTGTTATGCATCTTTGAAACCTGTTTGCTAATTCAAAGAGTGTAATAACAAAAGGTTTTGCTGGATCCTCTTACTGCAGAAAACTAAGTGCCACTCCACACATGGTCCTCCTTCAGAGAGCAAGACAAGTAAGAGATTTTTTTTTCATTTTCCTGTTAGCTTATATATATTGTTTAATTAATTTTCAACCCAAAGAGCCTATTCTTGGACAGTTTCTCGACTTTTCTCCTATTAAGCCAAACATGTTGTTTGCTTTCCTCTTAGAAACTATGTGAGATCCTCGGCATGCCTTTTGATAATGAAAGGAGCTGGAGCCCAACACTGGACCAATGCTGCTGTACCTGTATATGAACTTGATAACTACTCTCCTCCATCCGTCTTCTGCTTAGCTCCATATCTTGCAGTTCTGACTCCGGATAGTGTGATGCACGGTAATAATAGACACTCCTATTCTGTAGTGTCTGAAAACACTGACGATGAAGAACCCAAACTGTTGGACACATAAAGGCCACGTGACCTGTCTGCTTCCACATATATCACAGATCAGCTGTGTATAGCATCAAACCATCATTGTTATTCATCCACAGTTTGTCATATTGTCCTGTTTTCTTGCATGCTTTGCACTTTCTTCATTTATTTTCTCCAAGAGTCAGAAAACATTTTTAAACACAATATAGACTGAATTCTCTTATTTGAATAATATATTTTTGAGATTTTTTTCTTTTAATTTACAAGTCTTATAAAAACTAAATGTTTTTTTTCTTGAACATAAGTTTAATTATATTTAGAATTTGATTGAATTTGAAGTCATAGCTGATTAATTTATTTTGTGTACAGCACAGCACTGCATACCCTCATTTCCCCTTGAGGAGTGACAAAATATCAGTGATCAATGAACCAGTGAATATATCTTGGTTTGTGCCATCGTTCACCCTAACTTTTAAGCCCGCATCACCTTCTGTATGCATTTATGCCACCACCTTGTCTTGCTTCGGCAGTTTGGAGTAGCCCTTTCACCTTCCATGAAGGCATAACGAACAACAGAATACTACCTGTGAATAATATAGATATATATATTTTCATGACTGAAGTGGATTCTTATGTTCATTTATTTACTGGTTCAACACCAGAATGTACTTGAAGAGCTTTTATTCAAGAAGTGATGTTTTTCAAGGGAGATGAGCAGGATTAAATGTAGTTATGCACACGTGGTAAGTGCATCTGTGCAGCTCAGTTTGATGGAGAACCAACAACAGAGCAGAGAAGACACCAGCCATTGCTTTGTCATCCCTTTCAAGGTGATGAGAACTGAATGTGAATTCAACGCTCAGTTGTTTGGTTTTCCATTTGGAAGCAGAAAAGCTCTGTGAATTCAATACTTGTGCATTTGAATTTATTATTTCTTTTTCAGATTTTCTTGTGCAATGATGAGAGATCAGTAATTATGAAATATTAATATGTTAATAAATAAATCACACCAGACATTTGTAGTGCCTCTTACTGGGTATTTTTGGAAATTGAAAAAGAAATATGACAGCAAAGATACTTCTACTTTGGAATTTGCTTTGATTTTTTAAAAGGTTCTAAAGCAGGGCACCCCTATTGTTCACAGCAGAGCAGGCAACCCATGTAACAAAGCCTCTAGTCCTCAGTGCAGTGGTCTATTCAATTCAATTCAATTCAATTCAATTTTATTTATATAGCGCCAAATCACAACAAAAGTCGCCTCAAGGCGCTTTATATTGTACAGTAGATAGCACAATAATAAATACAGAGAAAAACCCAACAATCATATGACCCCCTATGAGCAAGCACTTTGGCGACAGTGGGAAGGAAAAACTCCCTTTTAACAGGAAGAAACCTCCGGCAGAACCAGGCTCAGGGAGGGGCGGCCATCTGCTGCGACCGGTTGGGGTGAAAGAAGGAAAACAGGATGAAAGACATGCTGTGGAAGAGAGACAGAGATTAATAACAGATATGATTCGATGCAGAGAGGTCTATTAGCACATAGTGAGTGAGAAAGGTGACTGGAAGGGAAAAACTCAATGCATCATGGGAATCCCCGGCAGCCTACGTCTATTGCAGCATAACTAAGGGAGGATTCAGGGTCACCTGGTCCAGCCCTAACTATATGCTTTAGCAAAAAGGAAAGTTTTAAGCCTAATCTTGAAAGTAGAGATAGTGTCTGTCTCCCGAATCCAAACTGGAAGTTGGTTCCACAGAAGAGGGGCCTGAAAACTGAAGGCTCTGCCTCCCATTCTACTTTTAAATACTCTAGGAACAACAAGTAAGCCTGCAGTGCGAGAGCGAAGTGCTCTAATAGGGTGATATGGTACTACAAGGTCATTAAGATAAGATGGGGCCTGATTATTTAAGACCTTGTATGTGAGGAGCAGGATTTTGAATTCAATTCTGGATTTAACAGGAAGCCAATGAAGGGAAGCCAAAACAGGAGAAATATGCTCTCTCTTTCTAGTCCCTGTCAGTACTCTTGCTGCAGCATTTTGGATTAGCTGAAGGCTTCTCAGCGAGTTTTTAGGACTTCCTGATAATAGTGAATTACAGTAGTCCAGCCTGGAAGTAATAAATGCATGAACTAGTTTTTCAGCATCACTCTGAGACAGGATATTTCTAATTTTAGAGATGTTGCGCAAATGGAAGAAAGCAGTCTTACATATTTGTTTAATATGTGCATTGAAGGACATGTCCTGGTCAAAAATGACTCCAAGGTTCCTCACAGTGTTACTGGAGGCCGAGGTAATGCCATCCAGAGTAAGAATCTGCTTAGATACCATATTTCTAAGATTTTCAGGGCCGAGTACAATAACCTCAGTTTTATCTGAATTAAGAAGCAGAAAGTTAGCGCCCATCCAGGTCTTTATGTCTTTAAGACATTCCTGCAGTTTAACTAATTGGTGTGTGTTACCTGGCTTCATGGATAGATAGAGCTGCGTGTCATCTGCATAGCAGTGAAAATTTATGCTATGTCTTCTAATGATGTTGCCTAAGGGAAGCATGTACAATGTAAATAGAATTGGTCCTAGCACTGAACCCTGTGGAACACCATAATTGACCTTAGTGTCTGAAGAGGACTCTCCATTTACATGTACAAACTGGAGTCTATTAGATAGATATGATACAAACCACTGCAGTGCAGTACCTGTAATACCTACAGCATGTTCTAATCGCTCTAATAGGATATTATGGTCAACAGTATCGAACGCAGCACTGAGGTCTAGCAGGACAAGCACAGAGATGAGTCCACTGTCAGAGGCCATAAGAAGATCATTTGTAACCTTCACTAAAGCTGTTTCTGTGCTGTGATGAGCTCTGAAACCTGACTGAAACGCTTCAAATAAGCCATTCCTCTGCAGATGATCTGTTAGCTGTTTGACAACTACTCTTTCAAGGATTTTTGATATGAAAGGAAGGTTGGAGATTGGCCTATAATTAGCTAAGACAGCTGGGTCTAGAGATGGCTTTTTAAGTAAAGGTTTAACTACAGCCACCTTGAAGGCCTGTGGTACATAGCCGATTATTAGAGATAGGTTGATCATATTTAAGATTGAAGCATTAATTAATGGCAGGACTTCTTTGAGCAGTTTTGTAGGAATGGGGTCTAAAAGACACGTTGATGGTTTGGAGGAAGTAATTATTGAAGTTAACTCAGAAAGATCAATTGGAGAAAAAGAGTCTAACTTAACATTGATGGTACTAAGAGTAGCTGTAGATAATATTACATCTGTGGGATGATTATTGGTAATTTTTTCTCTAATGATAAAAATTTTATTTGTGAAGAAGTTCATGAAGTCATTACTAGTTAACGTTAAAGGGATGGTTGGCTCAGTAGAGCTCTGACTTTTTGTCAGCCTGGCTACAGTGCTGAAGAGAAACCTGGGGTTGTTCTTATTTTCTTCAATCAGTGACGAATAGTAAGATGTTCTGGCTTTGCGGAGGGCTTTCTTATAAAGCAGCAAACTATTTCTCCAGGCTAAATGATGATCCTCTAAATTTGTGACACGCCATTTCCTCTCCAGCTTACGAGTTATCTGCTTTAGGCTACGTGTTTGAGAATTATACCACGGAGTCAGGGACTTTGGATTTGAGGCCTTAGTTTTCACAGGAGCTACAGTATCCAGAGTCGTACGTAGTGAGGAGGTAAAATTATTAACAAGATAATCGACCTCTGTTGGAGTAGCGTTCAGATAGCTGCTCTGCTCTATGTTGGTACAGGGCATTGAAGATGATAACAGTGGGTGGATTATATTCTTAAACTTAGTTACAGCACTTTCAGAAAGACATCTACTTTGATAAAGTCTACTCTCCACTGCTGTGTAATCAATTATTGTAAATGTAAATGTTATCAGGAAATGATCAGACAGCAGAGGGTTTTCAGGAAACACTGTTAAATATTCAGTTTCCATGCCATATGTTAAAACAAGATCTAGAGTGTGATTAAAGTGGTGGGTGGGTTCTTTTACATTTTGAGAGAAGCCAATTGAGTCTAATAACAGATTAAATGCGATGTTGAGGCTGTCATTTTTAGCATCTACATGGATGTTAAAATCACCCACAATAATTATTTTATCTGAGCTGAGCACTAAATCAGATAAAAAGTCTGAGAAATCAGAGAGAAACTCTGTGTAAGGCCCAGGTGGACGATAGATGATAACAAGTAAGACTGGTTTCTGAGTTTTACAGCTGGGGTGGACGAGGCTAAGCATCAGGCTTTCAAATGAATTAAAAGTCTGTCTTGGTCTTTCGTTAATTAATAGGCTGGTGTGAAAAATTGCTGCCACACCGGTCCCCCCTTTCCTGTCTTATGTACGTTGTCCTATTTATAAAGACAAAGAAGGTACAGCAAGCACTGAAGCCACTGTGTGACTTGTCTCAGGTAGGTCAAAGTCAAAAGCCTTGGCACTGGTTCTGTACATAATCTGGTATCTCAAGACCCAGTTAGAGTTTGCTTTATTTAAGCATTATGCAATTCAGTTATTCCAGCTTAATGTACTTGAGTTGGACCAACTTAATTAATTAATGATGAATCAACTTATTTACTGCACTTGAGTTGATCCAACTCATGCAAATTTGTTAGGCCAACAAAAGTACTAATAGAAGTGTGAAAGCATTTATTAATGTGGAAATCTTTTCCACGATTATTCTGTTCACTTAAAGCAAAGGTTCGCAAAGTGGAGGGCGGGAGGGGGGCGCGGTATGGATTTTTTTTAAAAAAGAAGGCTTGGACACTGCAGCATAATGGACAGGTTTTTCATGGGGCTCCCACACAAACGCAAAGCAGAGGATGAAGCATCGCCAAATATGTTTCCAAACCAACTTCCTTCCAAGCCAAAGGCTAGAAAATATGATGAAGCGTATCCTGCCTTTGGCTTCACCTGCACAAGTGCCAAGGTATCTACTTAGCACTTTTAATTCTTATTTTTATGTTTATTTAAGCGTTATCCGACAGTATGTTTGCACTAAGTACCGCAGCAATTTCCTAATGTTGTAAACCTGCTCAACATTTGGCAATAAAACCCTTTCTGATTCTGATTCTGATTCTGTAGGTATCCCCGACAGAATTAGTTTCCCCTGCGTAGGGAGCACGCGTTCGGCTGTCCAATTACGGAGAAACAGTATCCAACATTCTGAAATTTTAGTTCACAGACACTTCTTATAATGACTAACTACTCCTGACATTTCGGAGATGTTGGCTCTTTATACAGTAAAGTTACAGTGGGATACAAATAATGTCAGGCTGATCCTGCCACAGTTTGTTCCCCCTGTCCAAATGACGGACTAACAGTATCCCACAGTTGTTTATGTTTTTGAACCCATTTTGCACAGAGAGGCATTTTTGAAAAATGTATTGACAGCAATGTTGAATATTATTACACAGAAAAAAAACAACTACACGTAAAATAATTACACCACGACGCCTCTGTCTTTCTAAATGGAGGGACAGTAACTGCGTGTGTATATGTAAGCGTGTAAAAACTGCAGATAGTCAGATTAACAGTAACAGTATTTTGTCTCTATCTGCCATTGTAGAAATTCATCTCATGTAAACAATAACGTGACGCACAGCGTGACGTGAAAAAAGGCACATACCTTTGACATTGCGTGACGAACTCCGTATTCCTCGTCCACACGTAAACGCAAAAACTGAGTTTTTGAAAATCTCCAACCTGACAGGAGTTTAAAAAAAATCTCAATTTTCGGTGATTCGAAACGCCATTTACGTGTGGACGAAAGGCCCAAACAGTCAATGGCCCAAACGCATAGAAAAAGCTGCATTTTCAAAAAATACCCTTGTAGGTGTGGACGCAGCGTAAAAGAGTTAGTAGTTTATTTTATTGCTGCATGTAATTTATTGCAGTTTACTTTTATTTGTTTAATTGTTTACTAGAAAACAAAATATGTTTGTGTGTGGTTGGGGGATGTGATTGTGCGTGGGGGTTGGGGGGTTGTTAGGAGACCACTGACTTAAAGAGTTATTTTTAGGAGTGTTCAACAAAGTCTAGAGTCTGATTAACATCAAACTTGTCATGCGCATCTTTCAATTTTATGGACTTATAACAAATTTCACATACAGCCGCTTCTACTTCATCCATCCTCTTGCACTTACGGGTGGCCTGGAGCCTATCCCAGCTGTCGAGAGGCGGGGTACACCCTGGACAGGTCGCCAGTTTATCGCAGGGATAACACAGAGAGACAGAGAACAATTTGCAATCACATTCACACATGGTGTGTATCCTTTTCTGCCCCACTGCAGAAGTGCAGTGAGTTATCTCGCCTGTTTACCTCAACTAGAGTTGCTCAGTTGAGAGGAAAATCCCTCGTGTGGTGAAACGGAGGAATAGTCCCTCCATGTCTCACTGGAGACTGGGACACATTATTTTCGACAACTAAAAACATAACATATTTGAACAATCTGATCATTAAAATGAAATAAGATATATGGGGGGTGGCTTATTTCCATCCATGATTTACTTCTTGCCCTTGCGCCCTTATCTGCTTAACAATTTCAAACAAGCTGCATGGATGGACTCACCGAAGTCCATGAAAATGCATTCCTTTTAAATGCGTTTTAAAGTTCGTTTGGGACGATTGTCCTGCTACAAAATCTTCTTAATTTAACATGTTATAATTTCTTATGTTTTCATAAGTTTGTAAATGCATCCTGACTCTTTGTTTCCAAAAAACAAACCAAACCAAAAGAAAGTCAGCAGATATTTGACCCTTTCATCTCAGAATCTGAACCAGATACAAAATAGGGTACGGAGAGAAACATAAAGGATTATTTGTATTTGAGGTATATTAACTACTTAAATTTCATATCACTCAATTGCTAGAAATCGGCATTCTACAGCCTCGAAGAAAGAGAAATGTACCTAAAATCATAAAAACATGCCTAAGGTCACATTTAATCCTTGTAATCTATAGTGTATCTGCAATTCTTAAGACCAAAAGTAGCTGTAGGTTGCTAAACTTGGCCGTGTGTAGATTTGTATGAAGGCCTCTTTGACTGTTTCAGATGTGATCCCCATTATTTTAATTTCACTATGCACAGACCACATGTAGTGTTTAATATTTTTTTTTAAGTTACTAGTTTTCCCGTTGCTCCGTGTCTCCTAGTTTTAGTAGCCGTTTTAATCCACTTATCTACAAAATCCCACTTTAAAAAACTGTCAAAATATTTAACCCAAGCCAAAGGAGGACTGCACAATAGCAAACGATTGAAAGGATGTAACTGTATTTAAATATTTGATATGACTCATGAGATTCTGTGCTTGAATCCCTACTAAGGATTGTATGTCCAGTGATTAATGCAGCATTGCGGGAGATCAGCGGCTGGAAGCATCATTACTTCACACAGTCAGCTGCTGAGAATCCAAACCTCATTTAACAACTGAGTTCCAACTGAGTCCCCCTCAGTCTCATTCTCCAGCAATAACAAACATGTCCCTGTGCACAGCGAGGGATTTTTGGCTATTTGCAAGAGAAAAATGACAGTCCAGCAAAGAGAAGATAACCAATTTTATGGGTCAAAGTTAAAAACAAAAAAAGAGAGGAAAAAAAACAGTATGAGAATGACGGCAATTCACTGATTAGTTGATATGCTGAGTTAGCAGACAGCTCCAGTGAGTTTTCCAGCTGAGAATTACATTTTTCTCATAAATCCACCAGATAACAGGCTGGGGTTGTGAGTTTACATTGTCACATAAAACCACCCTGTGACCTGCTGAAATTTGTATTGCCATCAACTCGGGGATCTTTTCACATCCATCAAAATATCTGATTGCTGTACCAGAACGAGACCCTTTTTATCAGCGTAAATCAAAACTCTGAAGTGCGAGCAAGGCTCTGGGAAAAGGAAAGGAAGATGACATCCAAGTCCAACGAAAATTCACTTGCTCATTCCCCAGCCTCATCTCAATGAAATCTGAAATGTTTATTAGTGCCTGAAGACTTGAGAAAATACACAAAGCAGTAATGGGAGAGGGAGGGGCAGATAATGCAACACAAGGACATGAAAAATGTAAGAGCGTATATACTTAAAGATGAATAAACTGTGAGACAGCAGCAAAGAGACCTAAATCCTTCTTGGAGTAGGGGCCGATGGCCAGAGGGGCCGATGGCGCGATATGGCAGCCTCACCTCTGTCAGTCTGCCCCAGGGCAGCTGTGGCTACAACCATAGCTTGCCTCCACCAGTGTATGAATGTGAGCGTGAATGAATAATGGCATTGTAAAGCGCTTTGGGTGCCTTGAAAAGCACTATATAAATCCAATCCATTATTATTATTATTATTATTTACATTTTACAGTTCCAAATAGTTTTAATACTGGACCTTGGTGCAGCCTGCAAATTTCCAATCAGCCACCTACCAATTGGTGGCACCTATAAACAGAAGATTTTAACAGTAGATAGGGAGAGTTCCTGGGAGGGCAAATTGGGGTTAGTATCTTGCCCAAGGACACTTGGCATGCAGACTGGGGGAGCCAAGGAATCAAACCACTAACCTTCCAATCAGTAAATACTACCTCAGTAGAAGCTCTACCTCCTGCTCTACAGCCACCCCAGGGAGAAGAGTTCCCGACATCTAGGGCAACCAAGTCCTCATTTGAACAGATAGCACCTCAGCAGAGTTTCACATAAACCATCTGGGTGACAAGGTCACTCAGTCACTTAGCCCAGAGGTTTCTAACATGAGTGCGTTCACAGTTTACTTCCTGAGAACCATGCATCTCCCGGGCAGACCAAAAACCGGGGCAGACTGACACTCTTGCCTCAGAGTCCCCTAAGGGGAGTGTAAGTTGCACCCACAGGTAGTGCAAATGATTTGGAATCAGTACAGCATAGCCCGGTTGGACATCTTTTTTTCTGTCCAAGCGCACAACTCTGCCATCTATGGTTTTTCTTGGCATAGGCCAGCACCCCACTAAGGGTAGATGCTCTAACCAATGCCTAGCCAGGGAGTCTCCTTTATGCTTTCCCTTTGATTCCCTTAATGTGCTTGCTTAACAGTGTGATGCATTCGACCACAGGGTTCTCTTGGTGGTTTCTGACATCTAGTTCCTGACACTCCTCAGTCTGCTGAGCAGGGACACACAGGATCTTTCAAGGAGGTTGGCGCTTTTGTCCCGGCTGGGATGCATGGCCACAAGGGGATCTGTCATTCTTCGCTGATTTTGAACCTTCTGTTAACGATACCTTACTCTTTTAAAATGAACGGTGTATAAGAGTTGTTGGGGTTAATGCATGGGACAACGGTTTGGACCCAGTCTCCAATCCATGCATGACATGTTGCACTGCCACCACATCTGGGAGTAAGAGATGTTCCACTGGTGGAGAATCTAGCAAATGTGCAGGAGCAACCTGGGCAACATCGTGCATACTTGCTAGTTTCTATGGACTTAGCGTGGCCTCAGGCTCCACGCTAGCCTCTCCTGTACTACCTCTGACTGACCAGTAAGTTGTTCTTTGTGACACCACTGTTCACTGGCAGTAAGAAAGGAATGAATGAAGTTACAAAGGCAACTAAGATCCTGTAAATTCATTGATGACTCAGTCACTTAGAACATCTTATTGTGAGAAGATTCCTAGAGACCAGATGCAAATGTTTCCTCTAAGCCAGGCAACACACTTGCATTCATTAATAATTCTGTTTCCATTTAATACAAATGGTCATTTTGTCATGACTCCCACTGGTCCCACTGATCCAGTTGGCTAAAAAAAACTTCTTTGGTACATCAACAATTGTATTTATGTGGAATACCACAGTAAACCACATTTAACCTTGGAAGTTATTACCTGATACAAGTTTCATTAAAATATGACCAAAATTGTAGGAGCAGTAGGAGGGAGTTTTAGAAGGATGGACTGACCTTTGATCTCAGTAAACACTTTCCTGAGAAGTTTATGATCGCGTTCATTTTAAGTCTTATTAAATATAACATAATATTTATTTAGTAAACTGAGGATCCACTGGTCTCAGAAAGAAGATAAAGCGGCGTATACTTCTGGATAAGCCTACTGTGTGACAAGTTGCTACTGTTTGAGTGTGACGTGTCTCCCAGTTTCTCTGTCAGTCGCACGGTGTTTGTGGATGTAACTTTATAATGGCTGCCACACCCACTGTTATAAAGTCAAAGGGTACTTCCTGGAATTTTTGTTTACTTTTGATACCATTGTAAGATAAGACAAATACTGACCTTGGCAAAGGACTTCTTTCTCTGTGCTCATTTTCTTTATTCAAAATACAGGCGCTGTCCTAATTTACAACTTTTCTTTATTTTCAAAAAGATCTCTGGAGGCCTTGTCATCCTGAAAGAGCCCACTATTAACGACTTAAACTCCCGAGAAATGTTCTTCTCAGTTGCCAAGAAGGTATTGCTAGATATTCTATCAAAGTGACCATCTGATCTCAAGTTCTTTCAGTTGAACTCAGACCTGCACTCTGTGGTGTTTCTGCACACTCGACACACGTGTGAATGAAGCGCTCTGCACAGCAGTGCACACACAGTCACTCAAATATCTGGAAACTCACAGCAAGACACCTGCTGCCCAAACAAGTGAGGAGCCTCGGGCTGTAACAGAGCTGTGTGTTGTTCTTGTTTGATCAGGCTGGGTGGATCATCAGACTGCTGTGCTTCTCAGGACCCAGGGCACATTTCTTTTCTTTTTTCCTTTTTTCATGGTCATGTTTACTTTACACTCTAATGAAATCACACCTCCCACCATGCTGTGCTCCCAGAAAAGCTGAGCAGAAAGAGAGCACTTTCTCAAGGCTACTGACACTCTCAGCTGGAGCAGATGTTGTCATACATGATCAAATGTACAAGAACAATAAGAGATGGAGAACAGCTCTGATTGCTTCTGTTAAGATACTGTCTCAAGTCATTGTGGATCATCTTTTCAAATGACTCCCCTCTCTGGGTCAACATATCAAGTTCTGCTCGTGAATTGTATTTATTTTGGCCCCTGGAGAGACCATTTTTGTGACAGATGTAACTGCCCACACATAGACTTTCCGCTGAAATTTCTCTGAAATGTCTTTTGAGTTAGAAAAACATATTTTTCCAGATTTGGAGACAATCAAACTTCAGCCAAGTTGCTATGTGGGGACAGATATGTGGCCATTTCTGTTTCTTTCTGTATCTGTTTGTCTAATTTTCTAGCTAAATATGAAGAAATTTGGTGATTAAGTGTGAGCAAAAAATAAAAGCCATTACATTTTGATGTGGATCTGGATCACTTTCTACTTTCCGTTGGGCTTTGCAAGGAATATTTGAGCATATTTGGTTGCTTCATTGAAGTTATGATATTTGCATGATGGTTTTCCTAAGATTAAGATGCCAGGCTTTTGGCAGCATCTGCTTTGCATCAAATGGAAACCTACTCAATTCACTTCGTTATACATCCTTGGTACAAATTTGTAATTTTGGCTCAAATAAATTTTTTTTATTTTTTTACATTTTTTTTTAAAGCAAGAGTAAGGAAATTTGTGTTTGGTAATATATGTTGTACTATTGGAAAGCCTGTTTATTTCCCATAAATGAGGCCACATTTTAAGGACAATGCATTTGTGGGTTGAGCAGTAGAACTAAGTATGCGAAAAATGTGCCAAATCTTTTCTGCCAAGGCCAAAGAGCTTATTGTGCTGTTGATTCTTTTTTGGTGTCATTTACTGGCTTAAATGACTAGAATCTGAAAAACAGCATCTCAGCAGAGTTTTCACATAAACCATCTGGGTGATGAGGTCACTCAGTCATGGCGACACTTTGAGCCGATCTCTCTTAATAAAGTATTAGACATACTATGCCTAAAAATAATTAAATGTTATTACTATAATGTTCACAAGTCATTTTTATTTTCATTACAAGGTGTATGCCAAGCAACTTGGGTACAACAACAACAAACCTCATCTACAGGTATCATCTAGACAAGGGTGCATATATCCAAGCCCATAGAGGCTTGCTGGGGGTTACTTGTGCACCCCTGCTTCCATGTAAAGGGGTTTTCTTCAAACCAGAAGTGGGTACCACCAAAAAAACAGATGGAGTTTTATGAAGGGCCAAGAGTGCCGAAATGAATGAACTAATCATTAAACACATCATGAAATAATTATTTACATGTTTTACAATTTAAACTGAAAATAAATGACTCATGTATTGCATGTATTAAATGAAAACATTTAAAACATGTAATTAATAAATATAAATGTATAATAACATCTTAATTGAATTGTAATAATTCATTGATATATTAATGAATGTATTTATTCATTCTCATTTTAGTCATTTAATTTATTATTTATTGGTGTATTTATTTAATCAATTTTTGTGGGCCTCCTGTGAGAGTCCAAACACAGTGGAATAAACATTATTTCTTAATAAAAAATGAATAAAGTCACCATTGCCCCAGTATTTATGAGCACAATGACTCCTGTCTTTTGAAAACACTGCAACATTTTTAATGTAAGCATTTCATGTCCGATTATATTTATTTAAACGTTGACTGAAATCATACTGACAGGGTTTTTGACTTCTATAACCATTGCCCACACATTAGTCAGTATGATTAAGTGATGAATAAATAAGTGAATAAAATTCAATTAAGGTGTGGTTTTTCTTGGCTTTGATGATGTTGTTTACTACAGTGATCCAAATTAATGTGTATTTCATTGACATGATTCATACATTACTGTAGATGGGTGTTTTCTTTTAGTCATTTCCTTTTAGCTTGTTGTGTCATGCTATTGTCGCCCTAAAAACACTTCCACAGTTTATTGTGGAGGTTTTTCCTCACTTTTGTGCCAGGCCATAAATATTCACCCTCGCTTTCTTTATTTCCATTGTGTTGTATTCAAGTTCCAATGTTTATTTTGTGGGTGTTTGAAGAGTTTTTCTATTTGTTGGTATTTTCTTCAGGTGAAGTGCATTTGACCTCTAAGGACCACCGTAGACTCAGGACCTTCTTGCTGTGAGGCAACAATGCTAATCACACTGTGCTGCCTACAATATAAACAAAACATAAAATAATCAGGATCACAACACTAAAATGTTTTATTTTTAAACTACATTTAAAAGTTTCAGTTGTGCTCAGGTTTGTGAGTTATGTTGTAAACAAATACTTGTGAAGTCTTCAAAAGTATTTTTCATAGCTGTTAGAAACAACAGCTATTGGTTGCATTTCTCCCTCCGTCCTTCTAGTGGCGCTGTGGCAAGAAAAAAACATTTAGCGCTCACAGGCTTTCCTCTCTTTAGGGAAGCGTCCTTTACTGCTTCTTCTCTCGGTTCCCATTGGCCAACTTCATCACGCTTCCGCATACGTAACAGCGTGCAGCGGTTTCCAGCTTGGTTTACGGATGCAACGGAGGCTCGTTGGTACTCAGACGGTAAACTGACGGAAGCGTTTTGCTGTGTCCGACTGGTCAGCGAGGCAGCAAACTGTAAACATTCACCCTGTCAGAGATGGCTCAGTGCTTCGAGACTGC
Source organism: Oreochromis niloticus (assembly GCF_001858045.2). NCBI lineage: Eukaryota > Metazoa > Chordata > Actinopteri > Cichliformes > Cichlidae > Oreochromis > Oreochromis niloticus. The sequence goes on along the minus strand of NC_031981.2, from coordinate 27,402,264 downwards.
CACCGTTAGCTCCGATGTTAATGGCGAGCCGAAGAAGGAGAGGAAAGTAGCTGTCATCACCGGCATCACCGGGCAGGTAACGTCACTGAAGTACTATTGGGCAGCTATCTGCACTGTAGGATGGCATGGACAAACCCCAGTTTATAAAACCATCTTTCCAATGGCGCACTTTAGTTGGTCACTGCTGGTGAAAGGTTCAATACCTCCTTGTTCGTGGTTAATTTTGAGAGGAAACGTGTGGTTAAAGCTGCCGGTGTCACTTACACCTGCCAGGAGCTAATTCACCATCCCATTCAAATGTGCTCTTTGTGTATTTTGCATATGATTGTTAACACGTGCCAATTTATGTCGCACTGAAATTCTCCCAGAAAGCGAATTACTTTTGCTTGTCATGCATGCCTTAAGGGAAAATAACTTCTGCTCTTTCTATTCAGTTGTCTTTGTACTATACTTCCAAGTTTTCAAGATGTCGTCAGAGTACACGTTTTTGGCTCTGTGAGTTCACACCCAGCCAGTGACAGTGCGCTGGTATCAGATAAAGTGAGTCGAACAGGTAGTTCAGGTGTAACTCGTCATGCTTTCTGGTTTGTCAGCTTTCCAACCTGTTCTGGTCACAGACAATGTGGTGATGTGAACATTTAAATTAAAAATTACAAACCATGAATGTTTAGGTGTCTCTGTGTAGAAGTAACCTTAATTTTAAAGTCTTTAAACCATCAGCTGAGATGAAAAAAAAAAAAAAGTAAACAGAAAAGTTGCCTAAGACTTGAAAGTAGCCACCAGCAATCCTGCAAACCATGCTACACAGTAACCCGTATGTACAAGTTTATGATTACAACACAATAAACGGTACAATACAATACAGTACAATAAACGTTTCTGTAAACAGAGCTTAAAGAACTGAAAGAACTGTTTCCAGAGAGCAGACCGTGAATGGCAGAGTGAATGACACACAGCAAACCATAACCAAAGGCAGTGTTGACACTACTCTAGAAACACAAATCATCGTGCCACATCATCAATGTGTAGACTAGTCTGGACGAAACTGTCAATTACTATAAATTATTTCCATTACTGGTCAGCTGCAAATCCTCTGAACTTACCACTGTTTAATTATACATCATTTCCTGGAAAGATAAGCTCCGGGTTGCAACAGCCCATTAAACAGGTTCTTTACTGTGGAAGCCAGATGTTTCCTATTCTCAGAGTGATACAAATCTATCAGTTTAACTGTCAGCATTGATTGAAGTTGAAGCACATTTGCTCTTTTTGTACAAAGCAATGTCACCATGACACAGCTTCACACATGCAGGTGTTGAGCTGTGATGATAACCAGCTAACTCACGCATGTTTCCTAATTAACTAATAGGGAAATTATGGTGGTTCGGCCAGCAGTGGAAGCACACATAGGCAGTCAATACGTCTGTATACATAAATGAATAAATAAAAGTGGACCAAATATTGTCACATGGTTTGTAGTGACGCATTTACTTGGAGTTAACTTGAATCTTTCCACTGCGTGAACAACAATGGACATTGAAAAGTTACAAGTTTACAAAGTCATCAACTGACGTGGACCACAGTAAACAGAACAAGAGGTGTGGAAACACCCTAAGTCAGCAGGTGGTGCAGCATTCCTAAGTAATAGAAATAAGACAGTTCCATGGAAAATGCATGTACTGTCCAAACTAATAAAAGAGATGCTTCAGTGTTGTACTACATATGACAAATGTAGCTACTGCTTCATCGTAGAACCTTTAGCAGTCCTAATGGAAGATTATGTAAAATTAAATTCAAATTTTCCTTATTTCTTACAAACCTAACAGTGTAATTTTTTTTATGCCAACAGCTAACAGTAAGTAGAAGTTAAAGTAAAAAAACAAATGAAAATGAAATGAATCACTGAGTGAAGTGCAAAACATGAAGGTCCAAATAGGATGCTGAAGCCCAGCCAGTTTATTACAGCCTATTTTAAAGCATGCAACTCGAAGACACTCCCTGACCTGTTCAACTGCCTTATATGGCCAAAGCTAAGAGATCAATAGAATTAATGGTTCTGTGTTTTGCAGCCAGTGTTTCCATTGTCTAAAGGTCCATTAAGGTTCAGTACATTCGGTCTTCTGACTAAAAGTACTGATTTACGGACTAAACTTCATCATAATTACTAGTGTTAGTCTGGAAAGTACATGCATTTTCCATAAAATAATGTATTCATTACTTAGGATTGCTGCTTACCTGCTGATTTGTGCAAGAAGTAACACCGTGACATATTTTAACATTACGCATCTAAAATAACAGGTGATGCCAGAGCTTCTGTAACATCACTCTTCATTCAATATATAAGAATGGTCACTTTATTTTTAGTTACTACTGCTGCTATGTTCGCTGACATTTTCTCACACTCTGTTTATGGGGATCACCTGCTCATCAAACGTGTTAATAATTATAAATGGCTTCAAGCTCACATTCAGGCTTGTGTGACTCAGAGCCATTTTTCTGTGATACGTGCACACATTTCTGCATCTTTTTCACTGCAAACATACACTGTATATTATTTATGTTATGTAACATTTAATTGCGTACTGTAATTCATTTCTTTTGTATTTTAAATTATAGTAAATTTTGTATTTCAGTTTTCAGTTTGAATCTTGCATCTCTTGGCATGCATACACACTTAAAGCATAACTTTTTAGGGTGTAGTTCCCTTGCTCTCTGTTGATGCGTGTCAAAGAAGCCACAACAACTTCCGTGTGCCTCCCCCCCCCCCTACACACACACACACACACACACACACACACACACACACACACACACACACACACACACACACACACACACACACACCTAAAACCTTAGAAGAATGGTTTTAGGTGTGAGAAGAATCTGATAATCTGATGTCACATCAAAGCAAAGCCACAAAGCTGCTGTGAAAGCAGGTTTTGTAGTATTAGAGAAGACAGAGGAAGAGCTTTTGAAATACTCCATGATTCAAGTGTGCGGCATCTTGTGTCCAGAGAAAAACACAAGCATTTTCAAATGTTGGCTTAACCACAAATACTGTTGCTGATTGGATATGTGATCTTGTCTCTGATTTACAAGCACAGTTGATGGAAAAGGGAAAGGATTTCCCTGAATACTCTGTGGCTGTGGATGAGAGCACTGACACTACTGACACTGCACAGCTGGCCACCTTCATCTGTGGGGCTGCAGTTTATGTGTCATAGAGGAACTTTGGGGCTTTAAATCATTGCATACTACAACCAGGGCAAAAGGAATCTTTAATAAAGTATCTAAATGTGTAAGTGATATGAAACTGCTTGGAACAAATTTATGGGAGTGAAAAACAGATGGAGTCGCTGCGAAAAAAGTAGATTAGGGGGAATGATGTAGGAGAAGATGCAAGGGGTGAACAGAACACTATAGTGCAATGGGACGAAAAGTGGAGGTGTAAGTTGGTGTGTCTGTGCGACATAACTAAGCCTCTTATAGCACTAAACCTTCAGCTTGGGGGACGAGGCTGTGTGATCATGGATATGTATGATGCGTATGTATAAAGTCTTTTCAAGTGACTCAAATGCAGCAAGGGAACTTTGCTCACTTTCCCTATTACCAAACAGTGTCAAGCCAAGTCACCACTACGGTGTTCCCAAATATGCATTTTGCTGATAAAGTGAACACGCTTTGCACTGAGATCACACAGTGCTTTGGTAACATTGCAGTGCAGAAATATAATTTTGAACTGGTACATGATCCATTTGCTGTTGATGTGTAAAAAAACAAACAAACAAAAAACAACACCTGTACGAACTTTGCATGTGACAGCTGTAAAAATCCTGAGACTGCAGGTTTACTAGTGCAGAAAGCACATTCAGATGACTCACATGTGTTCTACAGAATTTTTTCATTGCCATTAGCAATATAGTACAGGGTGTATTGTTAGGGTGTATTAATACTTGCTTTACACTCTTTTGTTCACATCAATTTTGTGCTTTCAGCAAGGCGTTTCATAACAGGATTGTGAACACACAAAGAAGCTTAAACACTGAAGGAAATAAAAAATGATCAAACAGATGTTTTTATGTGCAGGTTTAAATGAAATTTTCATTTCCTTTGAGCTCTTCTTTGATCTTCACCAACTCATTAGAGAAATATCTGTATCTAACAGTTGTTTTGTCAGCTATTCAGAAGGTTGGTAGTTTGATCCCCAGCTCCTGTATCTGTACGTTGAAGCGCCCTGCGCAAGACACAACCCTAATGGGATTTTTCAAATGATTAGCTCCCGGGACAAACTGACAAATTTTGGCAATTGTGTCCACTTTTAAAAGGTTTTGTTGACTGTTATTAATGGATACTAATTAAAAATACTAAGAGAGATCATGCTGTATAGAGAGGAAAAGTGTTCATACCAAATCACGACTTTCAAGCTTATTAGATTTGTGCAAACTCTGTTTAAGGACTGTTTGTTTTTTATATAGTGTATTTACAATATTTGTTTGGATTTGTGTTGTTAAGTCTGAAAACGTGAAGAGCTGCAGTCTTACACCTGATTTATCCTACCAGTGGGAAAATTACGCTGTAGCCCAACGTAGACAGTGAGCCATTTATTTTGTATGCCCCTTATTTTAGCATAACTAATACCACAATTTAACCAAAGTTCATTTTTAATGTTTCAATGATGGTTCCCTTTTTTTTTTTTTTTTACATGAAATTATTTAGATGTTAAGTATTGTGTTGTTTGCTGTAATCAATTTTGGCAGTTTATTAGTAAAATGTAAAATGATTACAAAGTAACAACTTAAGTATTTGCATCATTTGCACACTTTTAACAAATCACTGCATTTGTTTGCCATTTTCTTAGAAAAATATTAAGGAATGGGGGGTGGCTCCAGATGGTTGCACAGTACTTCACATTTATTGTTAAGTGTTTCTTACAGGGATAACGAAATAAAGATGGTGCACACCATTGGACTCTGTATGAGGATAAAGCAAATACCTACATGGAAGGAAGGACGTAGTGTTTTCTTAGTTTTCCGCTAGTTGATTATTGTGAGAACAGGTCAACATCAAGCGACAGCGAGCTGGTCCTGATGTTATAGTGTTATTTTGCTATTTGTGTATTCAGTACCAGTGCGTGTTTTGTGTTACAGCGCGCTTGTTTCCAAATGCAGTGGCTGGAATTGGTTAGATCTGTTTGCATTGTGCTGAGATGCTGATGGCGATGTCACACTAGCAGTTTCAAGTGTTAGCCTCCAACCAGCATTCTAGATGCAAAGAGTGTCTAACATACAGCATCACTGGATTAGTTTAGTATAAAGAACAGCTCCTGTTTTCTGACTGTACTGAAGATCATACAGATGGAATTTGTTAGTACTCTGGTATAAAGCGCATAGACTGTAAAGTTATTGCCTGCAGATAAAAGGAATACAGATGTAATCTGGGAATTTTATTTTTTAACGATACAGCACTCTTGGATTTTTAACTACTATTTCCAAGATATTCTAATGTAGTCAATTTAATATTAAAGGAAATGGAATTTGTGTCAAACTTTCAACATTTTCATATGTATTATAAATGTTATATCGATATGACACGAGAAGATTTTTTTTACGTCCCACTCTTCCATGTATTTGTTTTGCGTTATCTAAAGAAGTGGAAATAATATAACCTGTCCATGACTTAGATGTCAGTGTGTGTGTGTATGTCATATGTAGCGTGCAGATATAAGAGGAATTTCCGTTGCATGTGATGATTTGCACTGAAGCAAACTTAAGCAGAAACCTGAGAAATATTTCATGGTAGGGAATAAAAGTAGTCCGTTGACCTTTAGCAGAATCCAGCCCTGGAGAGACAACTTTCAGCGGCCTTGGAAAGTCATTTTCAACATCTCACATTCCTTTAACAAGCAAAGGTCCATCTCCCCTCACCCTCTTTAACAGGAAAAAAGAATAACAGTGTTAATTCATTTTTATTTCACCAGTCATGGCTTTACTGTTACTGACTACTGAGCGCCTATGCAGGAGGCAAGCAGGCAGGCATCTGGATACACCATCTCAGAAGTCACTTGTCGGGCCACTGGGGTCACTGCGATGCTGTAAATCTGTTGGCTAACTACTGTTCATAAATTTCAGGGCAACACGCTGCTCGGTCTGAATACTTTTGACTGCTGTCTTGGTGTGAAGTATTGGGTTGAGAGAGTGTGAGGTATGGGAGACCACCTGAGTGCCAAGGCAAAGCTGTGGAGCTGGGCAGGGGTTCTGCTTGATAGTGTGGTTTTTTTATTAGCTGGGGTTACAAAGAGGACAGGTTCACCCTCTCTGTTCCACAGTAAAACTTTACTTTGGCTTTGAGACCAGCACTTCTTTCTTCAACCCCTCTGGTTGGGAAAACAGCACTACATTGCAGTATGACCCCGCAAGCTTTTTGATGTTCAACCTACAGGCCTCTTTTCTTCATCCTTTGTTGGCGTTTTATACTCTCTCATTCCTCCCTTGCCTCCTTCCCTAGACTCCACTGTTAGCAACACTGGATAGAGTGTTTGCGTGTGCCAGTAATAATAATCATAAAGCTAAGAATCCGTGCACACATCTCCACTGTTGCTCATAACTGCTGCTGATGGCTCCTTAAAGGCCGAGTCCTCCTCTGAATGAAGTCTGTCAGCTTCTATTTATTCAGGAAAAGAGATGTAGGCTAAGTCCAGCTGCAGTTAGTTGTAAAAAGTAAAAAGCATAGGTGCATCTACTACAAATTCTCACGAGTTCTCAATGTCAGAGGTCAAGTTTTCCAAAAATCCTGCGAATGCGATAACCGGAGAATGAGGCGACGTAGGCTTTTGAAATTGATACCACAGGTGTAGCTACAGCCTCTTTTCCACTAGTACCCACTCGGCTCAGCTCAGCTCGACTCTACTCATTTTTGGTCTTTTCCCCTTACAATAGAGTAGCGCCTAATGTGCGTGGGGTTGTTATAGCAATGCGTCTGAAAGTCCTGAGATGATGTCATTTACATGCGACATAAACACAGCTCAACAATGGAGGATGTCAAGGCAATGGTATACCTGCTGCTTGGTCTACAGCTTAACTCGGGGTCCTCAGTGTTGGTTTTTGCGTCACCGTTTCCCTGATTGCTGGGTTTCAAAAATTCTAGCTTTAACCTTTGTGAAGGAGTTCCTCTCATTACTCGTCGAGTGACACCATTAACCGGCATGCAGCGCGACATCACATTTTCTGATTGACTCAGCTGTACTTGGAGTACCAGTACCAAGTAATACTGCTTAATGGAAAACCCTGAAAGTCGATTCGAAGAAAAATGCTTTGCTAAAAATCTCGGATGAGTTTGAAGGTCAAAGGTTGGACAAGATCAGTTTATGTTTTTTAAAATTAACTAGGATGTTCACGTTGATACCACAGGTACATCTACGTCTATCTAGCTGCCAGCTAGCAGCTGACAGTTAGCAGTTATTCAGTGATCCTTACTTCTAAGTAGAAGGCAGGTATATTGTATATTTTGCAGCTCTGCATCATTATCCCTTTGAACACGAGGACATTTTAGCTCTCTGATGAGCCTTGTGATATATTAACCGTCATGCCACTATTTCATTTCAAGTTTCATTGGCATGTTAGAGGGACTGCACAGCACATACTTTAGTTTTTGGATACAGCTTGTGTCCTGAGGGCTAGAAGAGTTAAGTGACCTCAGTTATAGTATGGGCATGGAAAGTCCTTGTTTCTAATGTAACTGTATACACATACCACATGCTTCCAGCTGAAAGTCCAACCACTAATTAGTGTGCAAGAAATGTGAAACTGCATGTAAGTGCACACAAACATACTCCTGTATGTGGTATGTTAGTACTTAACACACACTGGTAAAATAAATCAGTCTGAAATGACTTGTCAGGTCAGGTGGTCAAACACGGCCTGCTGTGGTTTTCTTTTTCAAAAATAGAAAAGTGGCTGCGAGGGTGTCCTAAATATGTGCAAGAGCAGGGAAACAAACTGAGTGACAGAAAATTAAAAGGGACAGTTTTGACAGTTAACTGAAAATCTTAAACTCACTTAAACATAAGGTTTGCATAAGGTTTTTTTCTGTTTTTAGCTATTCTGCAGTATATTTAGATTTAAGTCACACAAAAAAGACTTTTTGACTTTAGTCTTTGATATTTTACTGTTCTAAATTAAAAATAATGTCTGCAGATATTATGGCAGTAGGTCTTTGTGCAGCTTCTTAATTGCTTCTGCGAGTGCTGTTCACTCATTATTTCAGTGATATGGCTGAATGGTCCTAAAGTAGAGGAAAGAGATTCAGGCTGCTCTTCACGTAGCACACTGAATGTTCCTACTTAATGCAGTGTGTGAGTCTGTGTGTGCACAGGGTTTTGTGTATTGTGGTCTGTGATTACAGCTTCATTATACCATATCAGGCCTAATTGCAGACTAGTGGCGTGCTTGGCAGCTTCTGCCTGTGGTCTAAAGAAAACACATTACAGTGATTCATTTGTAGCTTATGCACAATGACAAATAAATCCATGTATGGCCTCTGTGTTTACATAAATCATGTCGGTAAGCACACAGGCTAAGCCCTTAAAATTTCAGACTGGGAATCAAAATGTTTTCCATTTGGGCTTTTTCTGCCTAATGTTGGACAGGTGATATCAACTTACTTTGGTATTTTAGGTCACAGAGCTGACCCAGTGAAACAACTGGATACAAAATTTCACTTCACCAGCAGGGGGTACCAAACTCACAGTGTTCGTGTTTGTCCAAAAACATCAGGCTCTTTAGTTAAAGCCATGAGCATGACTGTGTTGTTCTAAGTAATGCTTGAAGACATCAGAAGAACTGTTTGGTCAAAACCAGGTTGGAAAAACCTTGGATTTTTTAACTGGGTTAAAATCACTGGATGAGAGAGAGAGAGAGAGAGAGAGAGAGAGAGAGAGATAGATAGATAGATAGATAGATAGATAGATAGATAGATATAAAAAAAAATTTTTTTTTAATTTTTTATTTTGACTTGTAATTTTTATTGGATGCCTTAAACCTGTTCAAAACAGTGCCTCTGTTTTTGCCCCTTCTACACATTTAGTTCATAATGTATTTTTAATGTGTATTACAGTGTAAATAACACTTTCAGGCTGTTTATAAGTGTGAAACAGTTCACAGTATCATAATAAATGCATTTTATTTTTTAATACTTTCATTTCACCTCATTCTTCATTTTGAACTGTATATTGTGACTCAAATCAGAAGTTTAATCCTAAAATTTTGGGTTTTAATATTTGTGTGTGCAAATTAATGTTTTATTCTTTAATGCTTAAGTAGCAAAGCTATCTAAAGTCTAATCTGAGTTACTTGGATTCAAATTTATGTTGCTACTTTGCTTTAGTGTCTGAGGGAAATACAGTCCCGTACGTCTCTGCACTACAGAAGGAGCACATCATGTTTTTAAGTGTATTTAAAGTGAAAAAGCAAAAACTGAATTACTTTCCTCTAATCTTAGACTCATGTACGCACACATCAGGCCTCTTAATGAAACCACACGATGATGATCTGTTAACAATCGTAATATTAATGCTGATTGGGGATAATGATAGCACTCATGCTACATTTTAAACACATGGATGGATTCAGCCGTTAAGCATTGACATTTGCTTCTTTCCTGATCTTTTTATCACTGAATGTATTTTGCCTTAATCTTTGTTTTGCGTTATTTTCCATTACGTTCACTGACATTTCATTAGGATAGAATTTTAAGTGTATGGATTTCCAGTGAATCTAGATAAAAGGTTCAGTTAAAAAAAGAACAAAGAACGCATAAAAATGATTGTTACTATTATTATTGTATCACGTAATTATGCACAGTATTTGTGTAATACTAATATGCTGAACATGCCCTTATGTTATTTGATTTACTACTTGCAGCATCTTTGCTTACACCAAATATCTCCACGGGTATGCATATATACAATATGCATTTACACATAAATAAACATTTGTCACATTGTTGGACTAAACTGTACTTCGAAGATTTAACCAGGTGGAGACTTAAACTTCAAAGTGTTTGGCATTAGATTGCAAATGAAAAATCCTGAGGTAACACCACCCTGTCAGGTGATTAATACGGTGGTCACACCTGTGCATGTGTTGACATTTGTGCTCCTCCTGCAGAATTACTTACTCCAGATACTCATTGAGATTCTGAGGTCAGACTCAGAATTAGCTTTCAGATGTGAGACAGTCACTGTCCTGTGCTTGGCTTAACCTTCGCACGCCTGTCACTGAGCAGCACCTTTGTAATACAATACACGCACTATAGCTTTGGAGAAGAGTGATCATATTGTGTCATAGGTGTAAATGAATCTTTGTGGTGTGGCATTGACCTGGCAGGTGAACGTGCGTGTGCTTGCCCCCCTCGCTCGCAGCAAGCGCCAGGCTCCCCATAACAGGAAACGGCGAGGTGAGGCCAGGGTTTATGGGCTAATATGGCCTCAAAGGAGTCTCTTGTTTTGAAACAGAGCTGTAGCTCTTCAGACTTGTTTTCCATATTGGTCTGGCATGGAACGCATTGACCCTGGCACACGGGCAGGAAAACATGACACCGGCCGGAGCTTTGAACGCCGTGGGGACGGGCGAGGGGCTGCCAGCGTCCGTGCCCGTCTCCCACTCGGATTTAGCCAGAAACAGGTTGGGCATCAGTGCCAACTTACTGCCAGGTTGCTCAACCTGCAGATACTGGATCTCTAAAAAGGCATGTAGTGTAGTACAGAGGGCTGCAGCTATAATCTGTTAATTCATCATCTGGTCTATATGTCGAGCAAACCTTTGCAAAAAGCCACAATGTATTTATCTCACTGTGTTTGAAACACCAGTTTCACCAGTTTTTACTAATGAGGCGAAGAAATATTGTATAATTATTGATACAAACAAAATAGCTGTTGGTTTTAATTAACCTACAGCAGTTATTGGTGCAGTTATTGTATGCCATCCTGCACCAGAATGGACATTACGTAATTGTGGTTTAAAAACCAAAAGGAACTAGCGAGGTGGGCCTGACTGCAAAAAGAGAGCAACTTTTCAAGGTAACTCCACCCTAAAGCATACACTGCTTCATCCGCCTTTTTGACCGCAAAGGGGACCAAAATCAACAAAGGGTTGTATTCAGTAAGACGATACTACAGATTCAGCTTAACATTTGGGTTTGTCAACGGGAAAAAAAAAAACATCGTTATAATTTTAATTTATAAAGTAATGTTTTGGATTATTTGTTTGGTTGGGGCCTTTGCCATTGCTGACATCCAGAAATCAGGCACGAGTGAGTGTAAGTGAGAAAACAAGCAGACTTTGAACTTAAATTCACCTTTTTTTTTCTGTCACATCCAGTATTTGTGCCATTATCCTCTCTTCAGTGATCCGTCATCTCTCAGGTCTCTGTGTGTTTGCTTTTCACGCCGTCTTTTACCGTTCGCCACGTTTGCCTTGAGCTGTGGTCAAATTGCATTGTTTCACAAACTGGTTTGATATGAGACGACGCCTTCATCTGGTTTCACTGTGTAAAATCAGCCGTCAGAAACCCGGGGGTGTTTTTCGACTCTGATGTCACCTTTGAAAAGCACATAAACAAGGTCACCCAGGCTTACTACGACTAACTTAGATATGTTGCAAGAATCTGATCAATACTGTGACACTCGTACTGTCATTTATGCTTTTGTTTCCTCACGTTTAAATTATTGAAATGGTCTTTCTATGGGCGTCAGTCAGAAAGCATTAAAACGGCTTCAGATCGTACAAAATGCTACAGCAAGTCTGATTACAAGAACCAAGAAAAAGGAACAGATTTAATGACTTTACACTGTTGTTGTTATAATTATAATTATTATTACTGTCACTTAAAAGTGCGTGTAGCCCGAGACACCACCATCCTGGTGCTGAGAGCAGGTTCCTGCATGCTCCCCAACCTCTAGTAGCCTTTCCTTCTGCGATCCTTTACCCCCACCTTCACCGTTTCCCCCAGACATGAGGAGGAAGCCTCAGGCTGGCATCTTGGCAGTGTAGCCATACGTGTGTGTGTGTGTGTGTGTGTGTGTGTGTGTGTGTGTGTGTGTGTGTGTGTGTGTGTGTATGCGTGTGAGGGGGATTGAGGGATGAATGCCATGACTGGGTCGGAATGTTCCACAGTGTTCCAGAACGTGTGGTCGGAAAATCTGAGCAAGGAAAAAGACATGGAGTAACATGGGTGAGGGGAACAAGACCTTATTGACAGTGATCGTGCTCTCACATCACCAGCACACGTACACAAACACACACACGTCTCAAAGTAGGTCCAGTGTGTGCCCAGCGATCCTGATCCATGTGGACGTCAAGCCTGATGATCCCAGGATCCAGTGTTAGCCAGTGCTGAAGTATTTAATTTCAACACCATAGTAGAGGCTCTGGAATTTTTATTTTATTTATTTATTTATTACTTGACTGCTAATTTTATTTTTCTTCCCTCAACAACATACCACAAATTTAAATCCGAAGTTGACCTCAAGCTTAATTGTTACTTAATGTGTTAGCTTAGGTCACAGACACATTGCCAGAAATGTAACTCTTATTGGACTGAACAAGAGAAAATACTATTTTATTTATCATGCCACAAGAATGTATTTCTTTTTTTTTCTCTAATAGATCACTTGTGTCCTTTAATCATATTCCTAAATCCCCAGTTTTAGTTGGAGGATTGAATTTGAATCTCTTGAGTCTGTAGAGGGGAAAAAAAGGTGCTCTAACACGTCAAACATGTTCTCATCCTGTAATCATTTAAACTTGGTGATAAAATTAATTCAGCCGAAATGGGCGGTGAATGTTTTATCGTGTTTTGGTTGTGTTGCTGTGATTTGTTGTGTATGTGTGAATCACACTCTTTGTCTTTGCAGTGTTATTTGACAGGTCTTAACTGGTGTTGTCTTGTGCTTTTTCAGGATGGTTCCTACCTGGCGGAGTTCCTGCTCGCTAAAGGCTATGAGGTGAGGGGGGAAAAAAAAAAAATCCCCTCTGTACACATATACACGCACGCACGCACACATACATAGATGCATACATGTACGCAGACACTCGCGAATGCCAACATACACACAGAACGACATTCCCCTTGATAAGCTGCACCCAGCCGCAGTCTGTGGGTATTCCTGAGGGAGTGTGACGTATCTTGACAGTCAGCTACTTACACTGGCTGACTCACACCTCACCCTGATAAGGCCCCTGGTGCTGCATGAGCTTTTTAACCCCTGTCCTTTTACCCCAGGTCAAACCATTAACAGGGAAATGGTTGTTATTAGACAGCCATACGAGTGAGGTCACTAGCTTTCACCTGCTGTTCAGTGTGCTCAGGAACACGCAAAGTCAACAGTCTGTCAGTGAACTCAGAGGCTAACAATGATTTCTTTTTCTTTCTTTCTTTTTAAGTTGTTTAAAGTTGTGTGTGGGAGGCAGTAATATGTCTGTGTTGCTGGGTGAGATTGGATGGGTGAATTCTAAAAAATGGAATGGACAGGATAGAGAAATAATGTTATTCTCATAGAGAAAAAGTAGCAAAAACTAGAGTAATATTACCTTTGTGGCCCAACAAGACAAGAAGAAGCACTGGAAGTTAAGAAACTGGTTGTATTGCTCCCTGGTCTCTTGCTAAACTTCAGTTTTCCACTGGCAGTGCTTTGAGCTGTGCCCAAAGTGGGAAGAGGACGCTGGCTTATTGCAGATCTAGAAAAGGAGCAGGCTTATGCTGAGACTTTTCCATAGTGGCCAAACTAATACTGGTGTAATCTGAACAAAACCTTTGCATCTCATGTAATCAGAAGTTATTGGTTTCTCTATGCAGTCCATTGCCCAGAGACCTTGAAGCATATGTGAACTGCATTCAGGTAAAGAGTTTATGTGGAGAGCAAAGAGTGAAGGCGTATGCTGTAATCTGCATTTGTAATGTAGTCGTGGCTACAGAAGGTACGTTAACATGCATATTTCAGGAGTTTTCATTACATCTCCTGACAGTCACAGCATGACTTCACTTCCCCTCTGATGTGCAGGAGAAACACCTAGCTTCATCTAAGACTCTCTGGTCAGCTCTGCCATCTGCTGCTTGCCTCACAGACATCAGACAGGAAAAGTAGACGCAGGCTCCAGGTTGGGGATGCTGATGTGGAAGGGTTGGAGGTGCTGTGAGGAGTGGCATTAAAGAGGAGTGCACGGGCAGGCAGGAAGTGCACAGTGAATAAAGGAAGTGAGGTCAGGGAACAGCGTCCCACTAATGGACTCCCCTTGGATCAGGTCCTGTTATCTTCCCTGAGCAGACCTTCCTCATGCATTCCCTCTAAGAATGTGGAGTACAGATCACAGATCACAGGCAGCGAGAGAACAAAAAAAAATGTTGAGGTGGAGCCATTAAACATAATGCTATTATATCGACATATGCAGTGAAACAGATTGCACTAGTTCCAGTGATCTGTCAAAGATAAGAGCCAGTTTCCTTATTATTAGACTTTGACTACTGGAACTTAGATGTAGCAATAGAGAAATAGCTGGGAGACGTTAAAACACTTTTTCAGCAAATTGTAAATTACAGGCAAGTCCAGTCTGTTTTGACTTTTTCTACCAGCGGGCATCCAGCAAAGATTGCACCGACAGGTCAGTGTTTAGTTCTAACAAATGTAAAAAGAAACCAAAGGCAACAGCAAGTCACAAAGAAATCTGCAAAAATCTGTGATGCTTAGCGGAGGGGCCATCATGATTTGTAAGGGTGTGGATGCCTATGGGTCACTGAGAGATTAAAGAAATGAAAATGATATCCAGGCATTTTTACAGAAGAACTCTATGGCAGCAGTGAGTCAGGTGAAATTTAGGACTGATGCAGGAAGGCAATGACCCAGCGCACACACGGACAGAATGACTGAAAATGAAAATCCCAGAAATACAAATGAACTGGATCTCTTTTGTTTGTAGAAGGAATGTACCAAAATTCCTCCTCATTGTTTTGGAAGTCTCACAAGCAGCTAGAGGAAGTGTCTGATGGAGGTTGTTGCAGCTAAAGGAAGTTCTAAGAACTCCTAAATTTAACTCTTTCCCCATAGAGACGATATTTGATGACCTCCCCAGTACCCTTAATGAGTTTTGACACCTCAGTGTATATAATTAAAGATGTAGTTTGACTATATAGGCAGAGTTCACCTCTTGCTGACTTCTGCTGAACACACAGTCGTTTTACTGTAAGAGCAGGCCTGAGATATGGCAGAAACCACTTTTTTCAGCTGTGTAATTACTCAATGAAAAGTAAATAAAATAATAATAAAAATAATTCTATTAGTGTGTTATTAGTTTAGTACGATTTGTTTGCCCTAATTAAAACTTGATTGGAGTAATCGTTGCAGAAATCCTGTAAGCAAACTTTGTTTAAACTGCAGCATGCCTCAGAATATGTTTTGTCTGTTTACCCATGTTAAAATCGTAATAACAATGACAAATTAACTGACATGAATGGTGTAAATTTTAGTTTAATTTTTTTGTGTGTGTTATGTTTTAAGATACTAGATTTTTTTTAAAAATGTAACAATTCTTCTTCCCCCTTTTTCTCTCAGGTTCATGGTATTTTGCGGCGTTCCAGCTCCTTCAACACAGGTCGCATTGAGCATCTTTACCAGAATCCACAGACTCATACCGAGGGCAGTAAGTATCTCATTTATTTACGGAGGAAAAAGAGTTTATTTAACCAAATAAAAATATCAGCTGATATTTCCTATTATCCAATCTGTCAGTACTGCCATTCATAGCAGCTGATGCATTTAAAAGGTAAAGACGAGAGGGGAGAAACACCCTTTCATTTTATGTGTGATGATGTTGCGCAGTTTGTCCACCAGAAGGCAATCTGTAACTTACCTGTTGGAAACACACCTGTTTGGAAAGCTACAAACACAACTAGAGAGCATAAAGAAGTGAATAAATGTATAAAAAATGTCAGGGAAATCTGTTTATGATATGTGTGTCTGAAAGGAGAAAATAATAATGGCAGATATTTTGGAATTTTGACTTTTTAAATTCAATTCAATTTTATGTATATAGCGCCAAATTACAACTCTCCCCAAGGTGCTTTTTATTAAGCAAGTGCTTGACAGTGGGGACAGTGGGAAGAAACAGGAAGAAATATCCGTCAGAACCAGGCTCAGGGAGCGACAGCCATCTGCTATGACCGGTTGAGGATGAGGGAAAGCTTTTAGCCAATCAGCATGCAGATTTACAGTCAGAGCCCCCTCTTCGTTACCAGGTCCAGCTTTTTGCAACCGAGATGTTGATACAGAATTGTTTGAGGCTTCAAAACATGACTTCAGAAACCAGTGGGTCATGTTACAGTTGCTATATCCATCTTTTATACTCTGCATTCAGTTCAGTTTTATTTATATAGCACCAAATCACATTGTAAGGTAAAAACGCCACCTATATTAATACAGAGAAAACCCCAACAATCAGACAACCCCCCATGAGCAAGCACTTGGTGACAGTAGGAAGGAAAAATTCCCTTTTAACAGGAAGAAATATCCGTCAGAACCAGGCTCAGGGAGCGACAGCCATCTGCTATGACCGGTTGAGGATGAGGGAAAGGAGAAACACAACCATTTTTTTGTTGTTGTTTTGGTCTTGATCCCGATATTAGGACATAGGCTATGTTCACACTGCAGGTCTTAATGCTCAATTCCGATTTTTTGATCAAATTTGATTTTTTTTGTCTGGTTGTTCACTCTACAAATAAAATGTGACAGCAAACGCGCTCTAGTGTGAACCGTTCACGGCCCTCAAAGCGGCCAACATGCGCAAAAGAAGACGTCACACACAACGCGCTCTGTTTAGACCCAGACCAAACAGTATTGTTTGACTGATGGCCTTAATATAAAGACTTGTTTCGGACTTTACGTTTCCCAATTTTGCTTTAAGTTGTAAAGTTATTTTGTTATTTACATATGGCCTAATAATGATCCTTATTGCTGTTTTAGAGAGGAGCGGTGCTTCAAAGGATAGTTGCAGATTTCTGTCAGAATCTGCAGATTATACAGTACAAATAAAATGTTCACGTTTCTCCAACGCTGTCCTCCCAACAGTTTCACTGACATCTACATGGGATGGCCAGGATGCGTTCACGATGTCTTCTCCGGCGCTGATAATTGGCGTCTGTCTTGTGTCAGTGACGTAAAAGACGGATTTAATGTGACATGACCGTTCAAACAGCAGTCGCTTTCTAAAACATCAGATATGTATCGGATTCAGTACCACATACGAAAGTGACCCAGGTCGGATTTGAAAATATCGGATTTGTGCCGTTCAAACTGTCATACCGTGATCGGATATGGGTCGCATAGGGTCAAAAAAGTCGGATTTGATGCGCTTTCGCCTGCAGTGTGAACGTAGCCTTAGACTTCCATCAGGTCATCAGGAGTGAATACATGAAGGAGCAACAAGTGTGATTTTTTTTTGTCTTTTGGTGTTGAGATAACAAAATGTGTTTTGCTGTCCCACTCTCTATCAGACTTGAAGTTGCATTATGGTGACCTGACTGACAGCACATGTCTGGTGAAGATCATAAACCAGGTGAAGCCTACAGAAATCTACAACCTGGGTGCTCAGAGTCACGTCAAGGTAGTGTGATCCCAAAGCCACAACACTCGCGATTCTTTAGTTTGTGCAGTGTACTTTCAAATCCCATATTAACACACTACAGTATTTGAAAAGCTACTTTCAGCTGTTCCTTTGTCACTGTGGATCAATGCTGTATGTTTTAAATTGCTTATACAACCCCAAAGAGGATTTGTGACTCGGACTGGAATTGAACCAGTAACCTTTCGCTTACCAAGCAAATGTGTAAAAAATACTACACTATGGAGCCTCACAGTAATGCTGCATACTACATCATTTGTATTTAATACGTCAAAATGATAAGTGAGAGTTAGTAGCGTGTTACCCAGTGGTACTACATGTGTGTACTATGTACTACTACTATAAGCAGTGGCTACATATTTCTACCAAAGTGCAATGCAGTGGTGACACAAATGAGACATGGACTGGATCTTACTTAAAAAAAGAAAAAAGAAAAAAAGAAATATTCAAATCTATAGTTTCATTTTGATAACTATGTCATTTTTAACATGTTAGTCTCTAGTAGTGTCATCTCAAACAGATTGTTACCATGGTAACACACAATCTCAGGAAGTCTGCAAAGATACCTAGTCCTGTTTTATTTACACAAAAGTATCCTGAACAAAGGGAACCATAGTGAGTAGGTAGTACGCAGTTGTGGGATTTTGGATGGAGTGTAAGAGTGTTTTTCCTATAAACATTCCTCATCGTTTTCCCATTCCCTGGAACGACTGCTCATGGATTTGGTTTGAAGAAGGATACAGGAAAAAAACCTGATAAAGAGACTTGATAACAATGAATTTGCATTCCAGCAGCAGTCTAATGATGATGAACCTTGAAACCATGACGTTAGACCAGATAAGTACGAATAAAATTATTTCCAAAGTCGATCTGGTTTCTCTTTTGTGCCATTATAATAAAAATTTTCCAGTGAAATCTGACAATGTTAGACTCTGGATTCTGGTTTCATTGGTTTGTAATCCTAACTAAAGTACAGATGCTTTATCATACGAAAAGAGTTTTGAGTTATAAAGATCACCAATATTATGGGTTACTGACAACTTTACTTACCTTTACTCCTTTACTTACTGACAAATTTGGCTTAGTATTTTCTGCGTAGTCTTGCTGACACGCAGATAAATGAATATCAGTGATGATACAGTCGACCCCTGTGTATTCGCGGATCAGTATTTGTGGATCTTTCTGTGGAACCGAACTCCAAATTATTCATGGAAAATGTGCTTATTCATGGATTTTTTTTCCGTAGAGCATATCTAAAATATTCGCTAATTATTTTCACTTTTGTGACTAAATTTATTAATTTTCAAATATTAATGTAAAAACAGCAAAATTGCAATAAAAACTCTCTTTTTGTTCTTACATAATGTTCACCAAATGAGGTGCAAATTCTGGGTGTCGACTGTATTCCTTTTTCCTCTAATTACAAATCTTATTGGATTTCATTAAAAGAGCTGAATTGGCTGGGTATGTTTAAAACTACAATAAAAATCCAATACTTGGCAATAAAACAGCCTATTTATTTGCCTGCAAACAAAAATCTGTTTGGACACTGGAGTTAAGTTCATGCTTTTAGCTCCTCACCAACCTGTAAGAAAAATACTTTGCTACTAGGAGGTCAACTTTCTCTGCCAGCAAGTTTCTAATTATGTCTGCTTGATGAAGGGCAGTTTGTTCCTAATCAGAGCTTGTCTGCAAAAAATGGTTTCATCCTTACAAGAAATCTTTTTAACACAGTCTAAATCTTAGACAAGTGCCGCTCACTAGTGACATTTTCAGGTTGATGTTTTTCAACTCTCAGCTCATGTTTTGTCTGCCACCTCCTTGGCTTTTTCCCTACCAATAAATGGGTAATGACTTATCACATTGAAAAATTCTTTTTTGTCTGTTTGTATTTTTCAAGCCAGTTTCAAATTTAGTTCTTCTGCAAATAGTTACTGTGTCTGCATATGGTCAGGAATGACTGCTGCTGGAAACGGTTAACAGCAGATGATGTTAAAAAGAAACTTAGTTCTGGGAAGTGAGCTGTTCATTTGCTGGAGCTGGTGGGACAGGAAGTAATGTTTTCTTGGATGGGTCAGTCTGTGCCACAATGTCCCTTTTGTCTCGGAGCTCCACGGTGATCCCAGGAGATCTCACCCCCACCCCCATCCCCCTCTGCCCTGGGATCTGACACACAGTCTCCAGGCAGGACTGATCCTCCTTCATCATCAGGGTTTTGATGGGATATAGAGCCAAGAGCTTAGTCAGATCATAGATAGCCGGCAATAACCAATGTCTCATGTGACTGCGTGGGAGATTACGTTTCAGTTATAGCAGTTCTTAAATGAAATCCGCCCACTGTTCAAATTATTTTCAATGTAGTCTTTGAATTTCTTGTTAAAGCTGAAAGAGTCCAGTCAGACTGCAGATGTGTATGACTTGGGTGTATGACTATATTTGCCTTTCTGATTTTCACTATGATGGTTTCATTTTTTTTAAATGAAATGAAATGAAGTAAATAACAAAAATAAAAATAAATAGTTAAACTGGAAGTTAAAGCTTCTTTAATCATCGTTTGGCCACTTGTGGACAGAAGATGCTCAAAAACACAGATGTTTACCTTATAAAGTTGTCGTCAGTAAATAAGTCAGTGGTCAGCCCAGAGGAGAGTAGCATTATTCATTGGGAGGTGTAAGTCTGGCCACTAAAATTAAAGTATAAAATTGACTTTACAAAAATTTAATTTTTTTTTTTTTTTTTTTTTTTTTTTTTTTTTTTAGCTCTCATTTAATTGCAAACAATCAACAAAAGATGTTTCAGCTGTTTGCTGTTTTTTTTTTTGCTGATTCCAGCTTACTTTTAGTTCTGAAACAACGATAAAGTAAAACAGACTAATAAGCCACATGGAACCGAGGAAATTCTTTGTAGGTTTGTAACTGTGTCTCATTTTATTATTAAAAATTTGTTGACTGGCCAAGACAACAGTTTCCTGACGTTCTGGTATTTGTACAAAGTAAGTGAGGCCTGAATGAATGAATGACACAAAGGAAAAGAAGAGAAGGGGAGAGTGAGAATCATGACTTGTCTATCCACATCCTTTGTGGTTAGAGGCTGTGACTGTCCTCCCATCGCCCACATGGAAGATCACCCTACTGCCACACACATTTTCAGCAACAGAACATCCATGTATATGAATGAGGCGAGGGTCCGCTCTGTTTGTTTCCACACCAATAAACCCAGCTGGGTACCTCCTCAACCACGTGCTACACGCTCCCAACAGCTAAGCCTACTGGCAGTAGTGGTGTGGAGCAGTCTCCAGTCTGCCCTGCCACAGAGGAAAAGATCTCTCATACTGACCACTTACTCAGCGTGTCTCTCTTGCTTCCCACTAGCCCTTCTCCCTTCATGAGACTCATCCAGGCAGCTTAATTTGTAGTATGGGTTTAAAATGGGATGTGTGGGTGCTGGTTTCCGCTGCAGAGAGTCATCAGTGAGAACAGAGTCGAGGCTATTTTCTAATGCTGCAGGGGTGGAGGTGGACAGGGAAAAGTCAACCGGCACTGGAGGGCCTAAGGCAGCCAGCTGCAATATCAAAAGATCAGCATGCAAACAAAGCAGAAGGGACCTTCTTTGACTCTAACTGATCAGTTTGATCTTTGTGCTTAGGCTTCTTTCCTGAAGTAATATTTCAAATATGTTTTCACCGCCTGCAGGAAAGATGGCCAAAGAATTTGTAAAAAGAGCTTGTAAAAACAATATTCTTAGTGTCAGCCCATGGTGGATTGTTTATTACAGAACCCCACGCTAATAAAATATCCTCTGGTTATGGAGCATTGCCAAGTAACATCTTCAAGCTGTACTTTGATCCTTGAAGAGTAGAATTAGTAGAGTACCTTACTATTTGAAAAGGAAAGGGAGATGGTTAGCTACACTCAAGTACAGCTGAATACATCAGTTCCTTCTGGAAATAGTGATTTCTGCACAGTATTTGCCAACTGTAAATATTAACACGATAATCAAATTCAGAATCATGGTCATGAACCTCAGAGTCTATATTGTCAACAAAACTTTGGTTCTTTTTCGCCAACTATGTTATCATTTAACAGTCTTAATATTCTTGGTGTAAAAGTTTAATTTATAGAGTTAGCATGTTAAACAGACTGTACATAAAAAAGAGGGGTAAAAACATAACCATGACAACCATGGTGGTGTCAATTGGTTTGTGAACTGTCATGTTAAAGCTTTAACATATTAGCTTTCCTCAGGTCTGACATGTTAAAACACCAGAGTCACAAATTGGAACAAACTAAACTAACTAAACAAGACAGCGCTAAGCCAATGGGATGTGCGTTCTAACTGGTAAAATTATGTTTTACTTTTTGTTTGTTTGTTTGTATTTTTCCACACCCAGCAAAGTCTGGTGGATTTGAGGAGGCTGTGACGTAGGGGTGGGCGGTAGAAACGGTATACGGTAGAAACGAAATAAATTTGGCCAACGGTCACTTCCGTACCATTGAATTATTAATGTTGAATTCTCTCACAGCTGCTCTATTCCCATGTTGTTGCAGTATATTAATGACTAACCTGTTATTGTGGATGGATTACCTCAGTTGTTCTCCTGACTGAAGCTTGGTCCGTTTACAGCATCCTGCCATGCGATTGCATTTGTCCCTAACCGTCAAAACCCTCCCGTTATTTTTATCGAGTGGAAAAAAGTTAGCGTTCATCCTCTAGCTTCACTATTTATGTTATGCTAACATAGCTGTGTTGCTAGCGATCACGTAGCACATCATTATATACCAGCTAGCCCAACTTCAGTAACCCTACAAAAGTCACTGCTGTTTAGTTTTCTGTCTTCATTTATGTTGGAAGTGCTAGCAGAGCTGTACGTTTTAATGTTGCCGGAAATCTCTCAGTCAGAACATGCTGTATCATGTTTAGGTGGAAACTAGCGAGCTAACTTCCTGCTAACTTCGTTTTAATCAATTCTGTTTTCATGGATGCCTGGATGTTAAACTTGATTGTTACACCTGATGAAGCAGAAATGCTGATCATTTTATTAAAGAGTTTAGACAGTTTTTAACTCTGTGATGCTGCAGTGTTCGTTTGACTTTGGGACCTGCAGCGGACTGAGTTTTGGACCCAGATTACCCCACAAGACTCCTGGCTGCGGTAGCCGTAATGCTCCCACAATCCATCAAGCAGTGCGGCTTCGTAGCTTACCAAAGTCGTAGTAAAACATTTTTTGACACATTTTTGAGCGCTGTGTACCACATAAAATCGGTTTGAGGTCAGTGAGCACAACCGGAATTCATACATAGGGTGCACCGGATTATAATGAACACTGTCGATTTTTGAGAAAATTAAAGGATTTTAAGTTTGTCTTATAATGTGGAACATACTGTATACTGTACAGAAGAAAATAATATATCGCGATATATATTGTTACCGCACATGCTTCAAGTTATACCGCGATATGGATTTTTGGCCGTATTGCACAGCCCTACTGTGACGGTAGCTATAGTCCTTCACCAGAAAACGAGCTTTCTGATACCGACCTAAGTGCCAAAAACAAGTTAACCAAACTTGATTGAATTTTTATTTGGCTACAGCACATTTGGCATCTAACACCATTCACATTACATTTAGCTTTTGTGTTAGAACCATGCTATGGTTTCCTGCTTTGTACTTACCGCAGAAGAATTGAACAGTGAAGGGATGGGACTGTGGACTGCAGAGGACTGGGACATGATTGCCAAGGTTCTAGTAGGATGCTAGTAGTAAGCAACTTCAGATTTTCATAACTTTTACTTTACACCTCAAAGTCGACACAAATCTCAATGACCCATGCCAGCTGTCACAGGTCAGTCAAGAGGCAGGCTAAACCCTGGACAGGTTCAGAGCCAGGGCCAGTGCAAACACAGACAGCCTTTACATTCACAGCTACAGCCAATTTAGAATCACCAGCTAACTTAACATGCATGTCTTTGACATGTGGGAGGAAGCCAGAGTAGCTGAAGAGAAGCAACCATCACTCCATCTGTTTTCCTATTATTTATCCAACTAGGATCAAGGGTTGTTAGAATTTGGCAGGAGATGGAATATACCTTGGACAGGCTGCTGTCTAGTGTGATCAAACAAGATTTAGAGATCAGAAAAACTGGACAGCTGGGAATATTTAATGGGAATATTTACATTTTTTTTTAAATGTATAAAAACAAAAACAATAAACAGTAGCCATGTTTGATAAATTATTCATCTTTGTGACAATAAGTACTGAAACATTTGTAGTACGGAAACACACTTGTGAAATATGCATTAACAACGAGCTTAAATGGGGAAGTGCTCACACTAATCTGTTCTGCATCTGAGTAGTTCAGTATGATCCCATTGTGTTCTCCCACTGAAGCGCTTCACAGGAAGGGCATGAACAAAACCCCTTAACTCTGCTCTCTGTGCGAGGTTTCCCACCTGCAGCTGTCACAGCAGACACACAGGGAGATGGGCTGAATTATTAACACACCTCAGTCATGACAGGGGAAAATGACATGACGGGAAGAATGGGGGATGAAGAGAAGATGGAAAGAGTTTGGGGAGGTGAGAGAGTGTATAAAGTGAAGCAGAAGGTTTTGTTTTTGACGGCTTTTGAAAACATAAGTGCAGATTGCACTCTGGAGACAAACTTCCTCCTTGTATATCCTTTATTATCCATATCTGAATTCCATCCTCAGAAAGAATTACCATCATCCCATTATCTTCTTACAGCTCACTCTATCTCTCCATTACCCTTTGGTCTCTCCCCCATCCGGGTTTGCAGAGGCTCCCACGCCAGAGATACACACAGGATTTAACACGCCTGTTTCCCCACAAAGCTCTGCACTGTTTGTTCGGTGTGTTGATGCGTTTATAGGCCTAAAGTGGCTATTGTGCAGCCTGCCAGCAGTTTACTCTCAGGCAGTAATACTACTTATTACAGTCTGTGGGCTTGTTATGCAATTTGTTTAACTGGTAAGTAATGTGATGCGGTTGTTTTGACTCCTTGTGTATCATCCAGCAGCATTTGTGGGTAGTGGATGTTACATTGTTTGGAGCTACAATTTCCTGCATTATTGGCCCTCTTGACTGTTGGGGATCTATGTTGTCCTCACGTGCCAATTCTGCTCCAAAAAAGCCTAACCTAGCTTTGCAGTGAAAGCCCTTCGTTTCCAAATTTGGTGGTGAGTTTTGTATTTTAGATGAACTGAAGCAATCATGCTCCTTTTGGGGTTGAAATTATTCATCTGAGGATAATAAAACTCTCTTTAAAAACCTTTTAGATTGTCAACAATGCATTGTCATGAGGCTTAAAATTCATTAGAGGTTAATCTTTTTTTAAAGATGCAAATTATTCTCATGCAGTTATGAACAGTTAGAATTGCTGTGCGAAATGTTAATATTTTTTCTCGTGGTATTAAATTTAAAGTGGTCTTCTTCTACTTATTGTAGTTATTCCTCTTATTCTTCCTATTATTATTACCCGATAGCTAATTTCAAAACACAACTGTTCTTTAAGAACAGTTTGGTCGAACAGTGAGGACAGACTGGGATTTATACAACTCAGCAAATAATACCCAGTGTTGTAAAAAGGTAAAACAGTTTGTTTACATTTGTTTTGGAGAAACATGACTGTCATTTTGACTGCCCCTAAGGCAAAATGTATATTTTAAGGGCACCTAATATGATACTTTTCCAGACCATATTTTTATTTTGGGAAGCAACTAACATATTGTTGCACTATCACAGTTCAAAGTAATCCTTTTTTTTTGGCACTGGCTTTAAACCACCTTTGTTCTGATTGGCTGCCCCTCAGAAATAAGGATGTTTTAAAGCAGGTGGGTGGAGCTTCTGTGCTTAGAGACAGAGCAGTAAGTCTAAGATGGACTATCCATCATATCATGCAGAACCTTTGTCTGTCACCCAGCATTTGGAGCATAATGAAGCCTGAACTTTTGACTCTTGTACACTGCACTTCTACAAACCCTGTCAGCATGTTTAATATGAGCACTGACTGCTGTAACACAAGAGAGAATAAGTAAACTTGTAATTAGTTCACTTTGCAACCCTTTATATTACAGAATTTGCTTCTCGTTTGTAGGGTTGTTTTTTTTTTGCGTGAGCGTGAAACACAAGTTCTGCATCTGTTTAATGTCCCGAGTCCATACAAAGCATAGGAGAAAACAGTCATTCAGAGGACAGTGACTATCATTTTGTAAACTCTGTGAATGATGAGCGGTCTTGCCTTGGTAATAGCCCACTGGCTGGGTTTACTCACTCTCTGATTGGTGTTTACATTAACACCGTCCAATCAGCCCTCAGTGGCACGCTTGCAGTGGTGTGTGTATCTCACTGGGATCAAGGCTCGCCTGGAACCATATTTGCGCATTCCCTGCTGAAGTGTGTGTTTTCTGTCTCAAAGGACTCATTAGCTGCGTGTGTGCGGATTGCGAGTATTTAAGGTGCCGTGCTTTCCATTGTTTTAAAATTGCTTTTCAACATCAGAATACTTGCAGTTTTGGCCAAATGGTTATGGAGTGTAATCTCCGTGCCCACATTTTCTCATGCCTGCCACCTGTTGAATGAGGAAAAGCAGGACTGTGTTGCGTTGGTGGCCTGGTAGTCAGCGGTCAGAATAGCTCCCTGAACAGACCGATTCCTGTTTTGAAAGGTTAGGCCTTCATGCAAGGCAGGCTGCCTGGCCTAGATGGTTTTGAAAAGTGAACTTTAGCTCAAGAATAGATGCTTCTGTGCCAAGAGAAACAAGTCTGCACTTTCCTCGTTCAGAGTCAGGGAATGTTTTGTGGTTGTTCCTTGTGGGTCAGCTTTGTTGCTCCACTCATGACTCAGGCCTTTTTTTTTTCTTTCTTTCTTTTTTTTCTGTTTTCCAGCACAGTTGTAACACATGGAAACATGCATTTTGGGAAAAGATAGAAGGAAGGAGAGAGCAGGAAAGTGGGGAGGGAGGGGGCAGCTTTTTGAGGTTAGTTAAGAAGTAAAGTAAATACACTCAGTCAATAAATAGTATCATAAAGCTAAATATGATTTCATCTAAGTCTGTATCTTAAATCAAGGCCCAAATATTTCACATCAACTGTGCAGTTCATTCGACAAACAGAAGCCAAAGTAAACTCTGGAGATGTAGTTTCTCTTGTGATTTATAGGTGGCAGTAGTGAGCCGCTGTGGACGATTCCCCTGGTAGTTTGTGTCAGGGCTGTAGCACATAAACAGAAGGTGTGCAGAAGTAAGCCACATTCTGCACCAGTGGGCTTCTGTATCCAACCTAATCTCCACAGTAATTTTTCACATTAGAATTTTATTTTACTTTATTTTTTTAACAAAAAAACATGATTAAATAATGGGGAAAAAATAACAGAAATGATCCATTAATTTATTTATTCAGTGGGAATTTTTTAAAAGTCACAGTTTTCTTAGCTGGACTTTAATTTACATCGTTGTTGATAATTTGTTAATGAAATCAATGTGGAAAAAAACAGTTTTGTCCAGTATTATGTAATCATTTGGATCATTTGTCAGTTAAAATTAAACTAAATATTTTTTTATTTTATATTCATAAGATAAAACAAGCTGTTGAAAAATACGGAGGCTATTTTGGTATTTTCCCACTAATTTCTAGAGTAATTGATAAGTTGATTGATCTAACACTGATAATTCTATAAGAACCCTCATTTTAATTTGTTACAATAAATAAATTGAATCAAAATACTTTATAGTTAAGAGTAATCTAGTTTCTGAAGAATTGAGAAACAAAGAATTGTGGAAAAACAAACAAACTGGTAATTAATGTAGATGTTTGGTCATTAGGTATCATTTTTATATGGGGAATTTGAAAAACTTGACTAGGACAGAGACTAAGCCATAAAGAATATGGTCATTATAGCCACATAATAATGATGAACAATCTTCCTGGATCCACAATTCACAAAATGCATGCACATAAAATTTTTTTAACTTTTTAAGTTTTAATTTTACTCGAAGCTTACATAGGACGTTGCCCCCTGCAGGTTAGCGTGGGTCATTACAGGTGTTCTACAGGTAACCAAATTTGATAGCAAGTTTAGGCTTCTCTGGGTTTGTTGGTATCCAATTTTCAGTCAGACAAATCAAGAAAAAAAAAAAGACAAGCCAATAAATCAAGTGAGGAAAAACAAAAGACAGGAAAGGGATCAAACCAGGTACAATGTTGGCAATGAAGAAAAGGTATTTTACATAACTGCCGGATTAAAGCTGTAATACTGTTTTCCTGAACAGCTCCATCATGCCTGGATCCTTTCCTCCTCTAACATTCTTCCTTCCATTTTTAGTTCTTTGACGAGTGATTGACAATAGCCCATAGCATGTTTGTTGTTACGATACGAGACGATTACCACAATGAACACACAAAGCAGGGTTCGTTTGTTTAATGAGTTTGGTGTAGTTGGTAAGAGAAGATGGCCGAGGAGAAAAGATGGTAACCAGGGATTACGCTAAATATTTATTAAACTCATCAATCTTCCTGTTGCTGTTGCTATGTCCTCCAGGGACACATTTGGCAGTAATGGCAGTAAGCTTCATAGCTTCATACTGGATATTCTGTAATGATTTATCTGAAGCTGTGCTGGTTGTTTGTAGCAGCGAACAAAGAAGTCATACCTGAGAAGAGTGCTCATCTAATTCCAGGTAATCTGCTTTTGTGAGGATTTATTGCTGCACGAAAAGCTATTTTTTTCCCCCTGATAATTAGACCCAGCCTACAATTAGAGGCTTAGAGTTTGTGGTGTGTAGCTTATTATTACAGCTATAAATAGCTTAATGCAAATGTAAATATTTGCTCATATAGAAAGGGTAGGTTTGAACCAACAAGTCTTGTTTTGTCTGTTTGCTCTGTCTAGAGTGCCTATTCTCCTGTATAATAAAGTTGTTATTTGATTAGTTAAGTAAACGATCAGTTCATCAGAGTCAGCAGATTTTAAAAAGGAACAGCTAAAGAAATAAACATTTTTTAAATATTTCACCTAATGCACAAGTTATTGTATGCTTGCTGAAAAACAAATGTAAAGACTCTTTTACAATGCAGTCATAGAGAGCTAGTTAAGTTGGTAACTACAGTAGCCTCAGGGAGAACGCTGCTTCTCTTAAACTAATGCACATTTGGACAAAAAACTGAAAAAGTTACTAAACCAGGAAGATAAAATATTGAGAACCTCCAAGGCATTCTTTTTTCATATAAGACTAAAATGCCTTTATTCTCAAAATATGGTTATATTTAACCTAAAGGAGGTGGATGGCTAAATTTGAACTTCTACAGCGCTAGCAAAGCAAGTCACAAAAAAAAAACTGAGTAATATTTTTTTGCCTATAATTATTGACAGCACTCAGAATCATTAGTATATTAATTTTTTTTAGTAATGTAACACACCGTTGTTACATTTCTGTAGGAGACTGTGTGAGAGTGTGTTTATGGGGGGGCATTGTTGGAGGGGCTTTGGGAAAGTTTGGGAACCACTGTGCGTTCCCACTCATTTCTCTTCAATCAATTTCAAACTTTTTTTACTGAATCAAATTACATACAACGAAAATAATACATAAAACAAACTGGATACAATAATAACCATTATGTTCTATTAATGTGCTTTTTTTTAAAAACATTTATTCTAGAATGAAGAACAAACGAACCAACGAAAAAACTTTCATAGGCCAAAGGAGGTCATCATAGACCCTTTTTCACACCTGAAAACAGCTTAATTGGTTCCTATTTGCATAACTGTCAGCACATTTGCAATAATCGTTACAAGTTTCTTTTTTTATATCGCTGCTATGCTTTGTCAGGATTTGGTTTGAGTATTGACTTTGTGGCTGCTTCTGGGGTTTTCATGCTCCATGTGCAGCAATAATATCGAGGGCGCTGCACCCAGAAATAACAGATTTCCAGTTTAAGTTGCCGATAAGGTAGACTCGAATCACATGGAGCTGTTTGCCATGCAAATAGGTGTTGGTTTAAGTTTGTATTGCCGTAGTGTATCACAGTGTCTGTGATTAAAAAAACAAAACATGTGTGAAACTAGTATAACAACTTGAGTTTACACAAAGAGCGCAGAGACACACAGCTCAGTTGACAGAGAGATTTGGTTTTATTGGTATCTTTCTCTAGTGTGCATACATAGTGGTAGAATTATAGTGTGTGTACAAAGGGATTTCAATGAGCAGACTCACTGACTCGAAGCAGTAAGGCTTAGCAAAGAGGAAAAAAGTCTGTTTCAGCTTGTTTGTTTCAAAAGCAGCTGTCAAACAGCAGCTAGGCTTTATTATTTTTTCATTATGAAAATTAGTCTTAATATCTTCTTCTGTCATCACTGCCGCCTCCTAATTACACTATATCCCCAAACACCCACACTGGCTGTGACACACAGTGAGAAGATGCAGCTCGCTCAATCCTTCCATAAGTGACATAAGCTCATTACTCACAGTAAACATTGTTGCTAATCTGTGAACACAAGTCCCGACTGCTGCTGCCCACTCTGTGCTGCATGATCACACCCTAATAGATACAACACACGCACACACACACAAACACACACGCTTCCTCTGCTAATTGCATGTTTGTGTAATTCTGCCGTGTGTTTGGAGTTTCTCTTCCCAGCGTGTCCTGCAATTGTAATCTGTGCCACTGCAGACTGTACAGAAGCTGATGTTTCAAGTACCACTAGGAATAAAAGGCAGGCGCTCCTAGAAGAAGAAGAAAAAAATGGCGGCGTAATTGTATCATAACCTGTAAATTCCTTTTTTAAGAGTGTCATAACCTGTAATTGTTCCAAAAGACACTGTTCCCTTTATTAGTTTTGTCTAAGAATGTGTTTGGGTGTTCTCTATGGTTCCCCGTGTACAAATATGTGTCTGTTGTGCAATTTGAGGATTGCAATGTATTTACAAAAGCCTGCTGTAATGAGCTATGATCTCACATGTTTGGATCACACTGTGGACCGTGGAACAAAAACAAGAAGAGGTGAGGCAGGGTTTGAAATTAGTGCAGATGTGATAAGTAGGCAAGAAGTTACAACATTAGATGCTAATCTATATGAGTGTAATTGTTTTACTTTCTTGTTGACGTACTGAAAGTCTTATTGTACAGCATGATTTTTTTTTTTTTTTGATTTTTTTTTTAACATTTCAGTACCTGTGTTGTGTGTTGGGTGCTGTCTTTGCCTGTGTGTTTTAATTGAAGCTTTAAATCAGGCTGTCAAACCTTAATGAAGGGTTGGGCTTCTCTTAACGTGTTCCCATCAACTAAACAAACAGGCCTTTATTCTCAGAGAGAGTAAAATGCTCAAGCAC
Organism: Oreochromis niloticus; assembly: GCF_001858045.2. Classification (NCBI taxonomy): domain Eukaryota; kingdom Metazoa; phylum Chordata; class Actinopteri; order Cichliformes; family Cichlidae; genus Oreochromis; species Oreochromis niloticus. Next base: position 27,371,253 of record NC_031981.2, on the reverse strand, counting down.
AGTAAACAGTCACTCACCAGACAATAACAGATGTTTAAGCTTTAAGAGATGGACAAATTCTTTTGTTTGTTTTTCACGTGCCATTCTTTAGTGAGTTACAGTAATTTTCTGTGACAGTTGGAAATGCTTTTAATACTTGTCAAGTTTTAGAGGTTAACAGCTTGTAAGGAAGCAAACTGTCAAACGGGCACATTGTGAGAAGGCTGTGGCTTCAGGAGGAAGAGCACGCCATCTACTAATCAGGTCGGTTCGATTCCTGGCTTCTTCAGTCTGCATACCAAAGTGTCCTTGGGACCTGATGCATTCATCAGAGTGTAAATTTTAGAAAGAAAGCACTTTAGACACAGAAAAGAGTGCTTATGTGTGATTGAGACATGTTGTGTTACTCAAGTAAAAAAGGGCTGTATAAACACCAGTCCATTCTTCGGTTGAAGGGTGAGAGGATTAAAGTGCGATGCTTCAATTATTATAACTGTGCACGCAAATTTGATCAAACTGATCAGACTTAGCTGTTTAGTAGTTTTTCTGCATATGTGGCGAAGCTTTGACATGATGGGTTCCTAGCAGATGGACACTCTAGTTCTTCCACACCAGCGTGAGGATATATCTCGATGGGTGTGGCTTTGTTTTGGGGGATTGTCCTGTCATAATATAAAGGCCTGCACTAAACTGTTGCCATTTAAAAAAAAAAAAAAAAAAAAAAAAGACGTCCAAGTATTAAATTCACAAATACTCTGTTACTGTGTGTGAATCCTGAGCTGAGTGTATGACCACACACGGCCCATCGACTGGTACATTCTGTCGAGCACTTTGGTGCTGCCAGACATGTGAGTGGCAAATAGAAAAAAGATCATTAATCAAACTATCAGCCCTAGTTCATTGTTTCTCTCGGCCTTACTGCCTCTGCTGTTTGCTTTTAGCTTTTTCCGTCTTTGACGCAGTGGAAAATGTAGAAAAGTGTCTCTGAATCTTAAAAGTATATGGGAAGGAAAGCAAAATGGATTATTTTCACACACTCCTAACAATGTTATAGAAGTAAATACGCTTCAGAAGTTGCCCGTAAATGCTTCAGTGTCTCGTTTCAATCCATGTAGCCTGTTGAATCATGGTCTCACACACACATGAGCGTCTATTCAGAGTTACTTGCCCTCACAAAAGGAAAGAGATGTGAGAAATTAGTTTTTGTCACTGCCTCCTTTTGTCACCCAGTGTTCCTAAGAAACTCATTCTTTGCTGCTCCTTGCCTTCAGGCTGCTCTAGGATTGCAGTTAAGATCAAGATTACTCGACTTTATAATCATCATTAGTGCTGGTAAATGTCTGACAGTGTGAGAATCTGGTATCACGGCGTGATAAATGTTCTTCATGATTGCCCATTGTCACTGAATAGAATCGCGTTTGGTTTTTCCACAACGCCATCAATCATGCGCACTGGCGTCCGACGGGGCAGGTTAGGCCGACGGACAGACGGGGTGACGCAGATGTGTTCTGGGGTATCGGGAGGCCGCCAGCTTCCAACTGTTGACTTGTTACTTCTCAGCCTCCCCGAGCTCGTCTCTCGGAGCACAGAGAGGGTTCTGTAATTGTTTTTGTTTCAGTCCAAGCTGGTTTCATCATTATCACATAAATCAGCCAACGGTGGTGTAATCATTTATCATCAAGAGAAACTGCACTGAGGTTATCTGTTGGGCTCCAGTCAACGCTCGTTTTAAAATTAATTATTCTCTTGATTGTTTTTATCTGAACCAGCGCAAAACTTGGATTTTAGTGTTTATATGTTCTGATAGTGGAAAAAAATCCAAATAAATCCTATGTTAAATTAATATAAGAATACGTTTTGTTGCTCTTGAATTGTTACCAAGACATATTTGTCAGGATCCATGCCTGTAAGCTGATGATACATGTGACCGATGAATTTGGACTGGGTAATTGAATTAGTAAAATGTAAGAAAATAGTAGGCAGTAGTAGTTTGTTTTCCCACATTAAAGGCTGGATACTTGTTTTTGTTTAGTGCTGAATAATAACAGCAAAACCACACCTTTTTGAAAAGCTGGAACCACTGACTTTTCTAATGGTTAAGTGCTGTCAATAAATTTTTAATGACTCCACTAAACAGTGAGCTAAAGCAAACCATGACGCCGACTCAGTGATGTGCACAAAACCGTTGAATTCAAAAATATCTCCAGGCTGTTTTCTTTAGGACAGAGCCGTGGCAGGCCCCTTCTGAGGTGTATAAATCGCTCTGAAAAGTGCCCTCTTAACAGGTAGGGCGTCATAGACATGCCTAAACTGAAGTAAGTGACCCTGAGATGTGTGTGATACTCACGCATGTGTTTGTTCAGCTAAACATATCAGAAAAAGCACGCTTATGTCTGCGTTTACGTGTGTATGTTTGCGTCCTCGCGTGCGTATGTGTGGGTGTGAGTTGACATGCGTGTGTGATGGTGATGATGAAGTCAAGGAGGAGGCATGGGGAGGGGTTGCGAGTGGGCGACGATAAGTACCATCTAAGAGAGAAGTGAACACGATTAGTCAGGAGATAATCTCTGCTTTCCTCAGTCTGTGTGCAGTGTGGGCAAACTCCAAAGAAAACACTCGGCTGTTTTCTTTACTTTGCACAGTCTCTTACACACACACGCACACAAAATGATTACTGAGAGTTAAGCAAGAAATTACACAGGGAAGAGTTGGTTTGTTTTTTTTTCCTTTCTTTTTTTTTATGAGTGTGTGCGCGTTAGTTTGCACTACTTGTATGGCTGCGTATCTCTCCGCCATATCCGGGTTTTGCTCACACACTCTGCTGTAGGTGACCTCGTCACATTCGGCTTCTTGGGGTGTAACAGACGCAGAGCGGCAAAGCTTCAGAGTCCTCTATGCGTTTCTTCCCTCAATTATTAATATAATGATGGGAAGGGGGGAAAAAAGCCATGGATACACAAACACTGTTAAGGGGAGCATTCACACTTTCCCCTGACTGGCCAGTCATTTTGATGCTGACAGCCATTACACACACACACCTGGGAATTTGATCTTCCCATGCTAAATCTTTCCTATATCCACATGCCAGTGGAATGGTAATATCTACTCTGGCATGGAGCTGGCTTGCTAATCTAAGCTCACAGTGTTTACACATGTGTGGCCGAAGCAGGCCACCACCACGGCTAACCGTTTACAGTAATAGTCTCCAAGTGATGCCTGTTGTAATAAAAGTCAAACACCCTGCCCGGTCCAGTGAAACCAATCTGTCGTCCTGATCTTATTATGGTCAAATTAAACTGTCGTGCCCGGGGCAGAGAGGCCGTAAAGTGTATAACTTGAATAAAAACACACTCGTCCTCGCCTCAGCCTCCGCCGTCATCGTGCACAGGTGTCTGTACTTGATAAACAGCATGCCCAGACACTGGTGGGAATATTCAGTTATTTCAAGCAACTCTGCTGACGCTTATAAACACACGTTTACTAGTTAGCAGTTACTTTGCTCTCTGTTGTGTTGATGTCTAAATAAAAGCGGATGTCAGATTATGGTTTATGTGAAATGAACATGCTGCTGCTCACACGGTACGTTATTCTGTGTAAAGAGTTATTTCTGGATCTTTATGTTGCTATCAGAGACAATGAGATTACAAAGTAGAAGAACTGATATGATAAAACTTTGTTTTCTGTGGTCCAGTCAAGTTGATTCATGCCATTAAAACATTATTTGAAAAACATGTATATTAATATAAATGACAAATCATGGCACGTGAAATGGTTCAATTTTTCTCAAACATGAGTTGTTTTTTGTTGTTGTTGTTGTTGTTGTTGTTGTTGTTTTTTACACCTTGTTGTGTGAATCCACATCTTTTCACTATACATTGTTGCAATACTTTTTATGTAAAAATATAACATTGGTGTAAAAATCAAGGTAAAACCAAAAATAGAAACTCAACTCAGTTGTTTTTTTCTAGCTTAAAAATGCATTCTAATAAATCACATACATGTTTGATTGGTTGGTTGATTGATTGGCAGTAAAGCAAAACTAATATTTTTTTACAGTACTGTTTTAAAATGATGTTATCTAAATGTATTTCTAAGAAAATAATGTTAATTGTGTCATTAGTGCACTGTTATTCACACCACAGGAGCAATAATTTAAATAAAACTAACATAGTAGTCCACTTTTGCACAACTTTAAAATACCACAGAGGAGCGAATGTCTCTGAAATTGTAAGCAGTTTCAACAAGTTTCAACTTACTGCAATTCAAAGAAAATTATGTTGAAGTTCTTTTTATGTTTATTTATGAATTTACATTTTTAGTTTGCTTGCAAAATGATTAAAACATTTTAAAAATATATTTTAAAAGTTTAAAAATTAATTAATAAAAAATGTAATTTCTTAACGAAATAAAACAATTCATAAATGTTCAATTTTAATTAAAAAATAAAGGGGAAAAAAGCATTGTCTATTGAATGTAAATATCTGAGATGCAGCATGAAGCTCCAGCCTTCACAGCTGGTGATGCTGGCTGGTGCTGAATAGTTTTGGACTCTGCTCAGCCGTCTTTTGTTTCTCTGGATTGTGTCTAAACTTGTATCCTTCTGCCAGTGGAGCTCTCAGAGAGCGAGCGAGACAACATCTCAGAGCCAGATGTTTCTCTCTTTCTTTGCTGCTCAGCGACATGTCTTCATTCAGGGTGTGTAGACCCTGCTCGGGTTTAAGAGAAGTGGAGGCATTACCAGAGTGTCAGTCAGCACCTCTCTGCCCTGGGGAGAACCACAACACACACACACACACACGCACACACACACATGCACACGCACAGTTACACATAGTTACTTATGGGTAACTGTAGTGTTGCAGCCCTGTTTTATGGAAAGACTTGGTTCCCTTCTCGTTGATTGACTTTGACTTGTGGGTTAAGTGAGAAAATATAGTCCATCATAACCACATGTAAAATCTCAATGCTACTGTTACTTGTTTTTGCAGATTTACACATCATATTGGGGTTGTTACTGTAGTTCAGTACAGTAATTCAAAAAGCCCTTACTGTTAAAGCCTTGCTACTTAACAGGTATCAGCATTATGGCACTGATTCTGTCATTGCACTTGGAAAAACTTGGACATTTGTTGATGAAAATGTCAATACATAAGACGACTTCATGCAGCACAGTAACAATCAGAGCAGCTGGGTTTGGAAGGACATTTTTGTGTCTTTGAAAGTTTCTAAAAGAGGCAAAACTTTCTGGGACATTTTTATCTTGTGCAATAAAATCAAATGAGGGAAAAAACATATGAACATGACTGAACTATAGTAAAATTTACAGATTAAAAGACAGTTCAAAGGAAATTTAGTTTTTAGCTGGGCCTATGGACAGATAATTTTGCCTGAGGTGGTAGGAAATTAAAAAGTTTTAAATGTATAAATTGTGTCTTTTATAACAGTTATGACAGGGACAATTTTTCGCACAATTAAAATCCAAGTAAAAATAAGCTGTATCCTATCCCACTTGAAAACAAAATCTCTGGAGAGAACAATACTGGTGATGAGTTTCCTGTTCCAAACGATTTACTGTGGCTGGAAACATTTCTAAAATCTTAAAAAGGCTTTTAAAATCCTTTTAATTCCATTTAACTCATAAAGACATTACCTGCACCATGGCACTGTTGAAGTCTTTATAAGATGGCAGACTTCACCATCCATAAATACATCAGTAACTAGCCCCAGCATGATTTACTGCACAACCCTCAAAAGTGAGCTGCTGAGTGATTCAGACACAAGTCCACACTGATATCTGGTGTCTACTTTCTTTATGTTTTTACGAGTTCTCTGTCCTCGCCTCTACTCCACTCCTTTGCTACAGCAGCCAAAGCAACAAAGCTCTCAGCTCTCAGACGTCCGCTTTCCCGGTACGGTTGACCACAACCTGTCCATCCAGGGTCGCCTTACCCATTTACCGCGTGGGAGCGGATACCGAGTTGAGCTCACAGAGACCCATTCAAAGCCTTGCATATGAAACCTCTTCCTCTGCAGTGATACCTTACACTTCATCTGCATATTCACATATTCAGAACCCGGAGCTGGCTTCCTGTCTATATGAGATAGAGGGAGCACGGGGCATAGTCAGAGCTGATGTGTTTTCATTAGTTATCAAAGGGTTTTTGTCATTGCATTTTGGAAACCAAACAAGAAACGGCAGCGCAGTGTTCCTCACAAAGCTCCTCAGAGTAGGCAGACACCAGCGGTGAGATTTACATATCTTGGCATGAATCTGACTTATATAAAAGAAATTCAGTTACAACAAAAAGGCTGATAATTCTAAGCAATTGCCACCTTAACTGCCATTTGAGGAATTCAGCTGAGACGTGCCCATCACATAGCCGTCATGGATCATCTCTCAGTCCGACAGCAGGTATCAACAGACGCACACACGTAGAAATGAGAGATTCTATTGTGTCTGTGACAATCTTCTAGTGCGGTTAGACTTGTAAGCAAACAACAACATACCACAGTGACACTCCTGGTGCTCTGCCAGCAGAGCCCTGGCAGCCGATACTCTCAGCTAATCGTGGTCTCATTGAAGGTGATGGGTTTTTAGTTTTTTTCTGTTCCTGTATGCACGTAGAAAATATCTGCAGCCGCTGGAATATAAATCAGTGCATTCATTCACAGTCTGTTCAAACAGTTGACACGGACAGCCACTGACAAAATCCGTCCTTTCATTCATGTACTTTCCTTGGGTTCGCTCTGAGTAATGACAGTGATGTGTTCTTTAAATGTCTAGATAAAACAGACATTTTGGTCTGCTTTCTTGGAGAGTAATGAAGTCATGATCACAATTAAATGGAAGAGCTTTGGACTAAATGAACCCATACTGATCTAACTACTTGGAGGAATATTAGTCTTTACTGCAGGAATAAAAAAAAATTATTTCAAGGCATTTTCCCTACACTTCTGAAAGGCCTTAAGCCAGAGCTGAGTGCAAAGTCTCCTCAAGGTAGATAACAAGGTAAAAAACTAGCATGTACTAACAGGATGCACAATGCTGACAGTCTACTACAAATTGTAACATATAATATAAAGTAAAAAAAAATGTTTAAGGTTTGTTTAGCTTCCATTTCAGCTGTTGCTTCTATCCACATGATTAGACTTTACAGTTGTATTTAACTCTCAGTTCTAATGATTGAATTAAATTAGAATAAATTATAAATAATTAAAATGAATACATTTTCATTAAAGTGTAGTTGTCAGGATTGCAGATCTTTACTGTTTTTGCTTTAAGTCTGCCGTGTCTATACTATTTCTTATTATGGACAACAATAATTAATTGAAGAGACTGTGATTAGGGATTGAGCTAATACTGATGTTTAAAATGACAGTATGACCAATAGACAATGCTGATTTGAACTTTAAAGTAGCTAAATACTTTTAAAATGTGTTTCAGCACTGCTGATGTGATAATGACACTAACAGCTTCTAAAATCACTACATTTAAGCCTTATTTTTAGCCTAAGTCTGAAACTTCACCCTGCTGGTCTTGCGTGAATATGATTATTTTCTCGAGCAAACATCTGGGTAGCCAGAGGTTGCACTTGTGGTTTAGCCAGGTTGCTGGTGGATCGTGAGATAGTTCGGGTCAGGAGACCTTGTTCCTACAGTACATGTGCTTCTGTGGGCTGATCAGGATTTATTCTTCAGCCACTGTCTTCTTTTCATGTGAGCACACTGTTTTAGTCACACAAACCACTTTACTAAAGTTTGAAGTCAGTACAAAGCTTTTATAACTTGGTTTCAAACAATGTATTCCACAAGCTTCTTCCCCTTCTGGGATTGGATTGCATTGTTTAGCTTTTCTTTCCTGGAAATATTCCTGTCACATGTTTCTTTGACATTATCTTCCAATCCTTATCCCACCATGACGGAAAGTAAAAGGAAAGCCATTCTGCTGCCCCGCTTAGCAGAAAAAGCCTTTCCATTGATATCGAAAACTTCCAACAGAGCACTTCCCCTTCCCGAAAACCCTTCCCTGCCACAGGCCTCCTTCAAAGACAGGCCACTCCGCAATGATCCGACCCGGCATGCCGACCCCTGCTCCGATGTTCCCGCCCTGGTGAGAGAGGCGGGTGGAGCTGGGTTGGACTTGCCTGAACCCAGGCAATTGTCTTCTGCTAACCTTTCTCTTTGTGTGTATACGTGACTTTGTGTGGTTTGTCTACATTTTTGTGTGCGCACGTGGGTCTGCAAAAGTGTGAATCATGACTTTCTTCTGATGACATGTTGATGTATTCAGGGTCAGGTGACATGCACAGATATAACACTGAGAGCCACACAGATGGAAACTGTTTTTTTCTTGGTAAGAGTACATGCTAGTATTAGGGTCAGTGGCTCATGTTAGTCTCACATAAGTGTCAGGCAAATAGGATAAAATACAATTAAATCAAAAAAGAAAAACATATTTAAAACATACCATTCCCCAAACCAAAAATCCTGGCTGGCATTAGACGCTGTTTCTTATTAGCATTTTGGCAATATTGCTAACATGTATAAAGACTAGTCTTCATAAATAGTAAATATACAGCAAACAAACTGTGACTTCAGCCCACGGGCATGATCATCTTAAATCTAAAGGTCCTTTTAGCAGCTCTTCAGATACAGAAACACAATATGTTCTTATGGGTCATTAGAGCCAAAACATTATCACCAGATATTAATGACATGTTTTTTACTCACCAATGAATGGCAGTGCATGCCAAAAATAACTGTGGGGCCACCCTTTGGCATTGTTTTGGCTGGTTGTGCACCTTTGTATATACACAATCATACACTTGTGTCTAGACCAGCCAGGTTCAAGACACAAGTGTATGATTGTGTATATGTCGATATCGGGCCTCAGAGGTTCCAAGAACAGAGGAAGAGAAGGAGTTCTGGAAAACTCTGTGATTGCTTTGATTCCTGTTTTAATTTCTTTTACTGTTACACCAAAGATAATTCAGAGCTTTTTTTCTGAGTGGCGACACCTACCTTTAAGGAGAATACTGCAGCCTGTCTGTGGACTTCAAACGTCAGTTGCCAGGACTGTGGTGATATCATGTGACCAAAAATAGACCGTTATACTCCTAAAAACTTCACTGAGACTTCGCTGAGGCCTCCCCAGATAATGACCTTATCAAGTTGCGGGTTTAACCTTAAAAAACGTTGTATATTGATCTCTTTGATTGCAAAAGAAGCTAAACTTGATAATGAAGGATGGTGGACAGAGTTCAAGAGAACCCAGCAAAATGTAGTAAGCCAACTGGGTGGCCACAACTTAGCGCACACTGACCTCATTGGTCATGCTCATTACCTCAAAATTGTCCATCCATTAAAATCTTTGGAGTCAACATCATTGCACTTCTCTCAGACCAGTGTCAAACTCTTCAGCTATTCGGAGCCATTTTAATAGAGATAGATGGCAGAGATTAAATTCCTATCAAGGCCCAGGCGCTGCAGCACGTACTCCCATTAAGCACGGCATGATACCTCTTCCCAGTAAGGACTGCCTTAAGTGCCATCATCTCAAGATGGATGACCAGTACAAATGTGTGTGTGTTTGTCTGTGTGTGTGTTAATAAGTGTTTGCTTAATTGTATTATTTGTTGAAGCATTCAGCTAATATCTATAAGCCTACTTCACATCCCACAAAAAACGCAGACAAACACAGTTTTTTTTAAAAAAATAGATATTTTAGTGTAATTTGTGATTATAATTCACCATAGCTGTGCGTGTGTGCGTGTGTGCATCTGTGTCAGGGTTTTGATTGATTATCTTTGCTTCCCTTAACTGAACTGCGTTCAAACAGAACAGAGTGGACTTGGCTTGCGCTCATATAAAAATATGAGCATGTGTGCTGATTTATATACTTGAATCTGAGCCAGTTATTTCTTAATACAAGTATAATAGTTTAACAGACTTCACTTAACAGTGTGGCAGTGTAATGTAATGTCCCCTTCTTTTGTGTCCACCTCTGTACTGTTTCCTTGTTCTGTAGCACCTTTCAGAGTATTTGAAGAACACACCGGTACCCAGTTGAAGAAAAATAAAACGAACAGGTATTGTGTGGGAGGAAAGAGACAGGAATGGGGGGAGCTGGTGAAAGACATGGAGGGAGGCGTTGAGATAAGAAAGTGTTAATGTCTCTAATACGCTCCAGATGAAAGCCGTTGGTGTGACGGAGTTGGGAAAGGCTGGCCACTCCTCCTCACACCATCTTTGAGGAGTGTCCTGATGTGTAGAGGCTAGACGTCACCATAGAAATGGAGACAAAAACACTCACATGGTTACAAATGTGCGCCACTGTGACGTCGTGTGTGTGTGTGAAATTTCGTTTACCCATCCCTGTTCTTCTTTGGTTTAGCAGTGTGCCAGAACAATGAAGGCCCTGCAGGTTTTAGTGACATCACTGATGTCATCACCATCTCTCTCTCAACAAATTGATGCATAAGGAAGATGTCGTACTTGAAGAAATTGATTACATAATTGGAAAAATTCGGTGGAAAAATTTTGATGTTGATATTTTTTTGTAGTTAGTACCAAGTGAGTTAGTAATCAAGCCTGAGCCCAGTGAGATCCACACGTTGGCATAGTTTTAATGCTAAATTAATTCTTCTTTTAATATGATTTTTTTTTTTGGCATTTTGCCTTTTTATTAGATGGTAACAATGACGAGAGAGAGCGGGGAAGACGTGAAGACTCAAACCTGGACTGCTGCTTTCGGGCTATGCGGTCGCCTGCTCACCCACTGAGCTAAACTGCCAAATGAATTCATTTTTAATTTATATTCTTTAATTAAGTAGCAATCGATTGGACTGAGATCTGGGGAATTTAAATGCAAAGTCAACACCTCAAAGTCGTTGTGCTCCTTCAGCTCTTCCTTGCTTTTGTTTTTGCTTTGTGGCAGAAGACATTGTCCTGCTGAAAGAGGCTACAGGCATCAGGGAGTACCATTTCTATTAAAGGGTGCACATGGTGTGCAACAACGCTTAAGTAGGTGGTACGTGTCAAAGTAACATCCGCATGGATGGCGAGACCCAAAGTTTCCCAGCAGAACATTTGCTCGAAGCATCACACTGCCACCACTGGCATGCCTTCTTTCCATAGTGCATCCTGGTGACAGGTGTTTCCCAGGTAAGTGAGAGATACGAACCGGGCCGTGATTGATCAGACCAGGCCATTTTCTGCCATTGCTCCGTGGTCCTGATGCCATCACAAAGAGATGATCAGTGTTATTCATGTCACCTGTTAGTGGTCATTAGGGCAGGGCAATATGGCCAAAAGTATTTATCACAATATATATTTGAAAATGTAATGATATAACTGACGATGTAATTGACCAGAGACAAAATACTTTACAACTCCACAACTTTATTAGTTGTTGTACTCCAACAAGTGCTTCTGCTTCAAATGGTGAAATAGCTTTGTCGTGTTTCCTCCCTTCGCCACGACGGCCCGCTTGCATGTTCTACAAAAAATTGTGCTTTGGTGGGTATCTGACGGACGAAAACCAAACCAGTTCCACACCACTGAAATTGCACAATTTTAGAAACCAATTCTGGTTCATCTGTTTCATTCAACAATCCGCTTTCGCCCTTCTCATTCTCCGTCGCCGCCATGCTTTTTCTGCCATGTGCGTATGAAAACAAAGGCACTGCACATGCGTGTCTTATTTCATTTTCTTATCATTGCCTAAGATTGTACCGGTATTATCATGAAAGGTATAAAATGGCCCAGCCCTAGTGGTTATAATGATATTCGGCATCAGTGTAAAGCACAGTAGCTATGAGAAAAATCAAATCCTTTGTTTTGTTTTGGATGTGCAGTTGAGCCTTTATTTTTCTGGGAGATGTAGTTAAAGTTCAATTGTAAAAATACAGCATCTTATCCTAATGTCTTGCAGTCAGTCTTTTTTTTTTTCCTTCTTAATAATAAACTTGAGGCTGCTTTAGTGAAAATGAATAGACCTGGCCAAGAAACTGACTTCCTTCAGGAGAAATTATTTTCAAAAGTGCATAGTTACTCAGTTACTTGTAACCAAGGTGTCTGTAAACATGCTAATTGTTTCCAGCCTTCCTCTGTTTAATCTCCTTAGTCATACTTTAGTGCTCATCTCAAGTGCCAATAAAACCTGACAGGACAACATACAGCTCATAGAACTCTCTCAAGTGCCACTTTGAGTGAGTCTGCTAGACAGACAAGAAGTTATTTATAACCAGTAGGCACCATGTAATGCTGGGGTCCTGCTTTTTTTCCTGTCTCTGTGACACAATCACACACACGCACACAGGAACACACACACAGCTGTTGTGCTGCTTCTGTCCAGGGGGTCCCGGGTGGGCCAGGATAGACTGACTGGGGTTTGAGGTGGGGCAGGACTGTAAAGAGACAGAATGAGAGAGAGGGGAGGTCGTTTAAACCAGGCGTAATGTGGAATGAGAATCTGGGCTCCATTTTGGTCACATGGCACTGTGACAGCTACCACGGGCAGCCAAAGTGTGTTGGCCTGCGTTATTGTGGCCAGCTGTGGAGTGTATTTATGGGAATGTGCCGTTATGGTGGCGAATGCATTCAAATTGATGTGTTAGTGTGTGTCTGTGTGTGCAACCAAGAGAGGTAGCACCTGCAGGGTGGGGGCGGGGGTGCTCCCCAAACTTCACTTCTGTTTCAGGATCATGCAAGCAACACCAGGTAAGAAGTGTGTGTCTACGTGTCTTCCTCTCTTCACAAGGATAGCATTCATCGTGCTAGTGGTGCAGAATGGGCGGGGGTGGCTGGGGGCGGTGCCATATTTAAGTGGGGTCTATGAGAGGGGCAAAGGAGGATTGAGGGGGGATGAAGAGGGGTGAAAAAGGAGAGTAGTTGCAGAAGAATGTGCCGATTTGTCAAGTTTTACTTCCCGCCACCCCTTCTTTCTCTAATCAGAGAAGATGCTGGGTGCTGATTACAGCCAAATGGAGCAGCCCCAGCAGCTTGATCGGTGGAGGGTAGAGTTCGAGGGGGATACAGGAGTGGGAAATGGTTGAGGGTGGAGGTGTAAAGAGGATCAGTTTGGTCCTGACAGGGGGTCTCACATGTGGGAGGTCCTTCATCACCTCTCTTCTGACCGCTCACTTTGAAGTTATCTGCTCTTGGCCAGCTGATAAAAAAGTGTGAGGAGTAACAGAGAGAGGGGGAGGGAAGAGAGGTGTTATCTGTTATTTAGGATATAGTTGTGATTCATTTTTAGCTGTCTTACTTGGAGTAAGGAATATGTGTAATACAAGTAGACATATAACAGAAGTACATGTGTAATGGTAACTGCCTTCAAGCACTTGTGATCAGTCATTTCTCTCCACTTATGGAAGATGCTAGAAAACCATCACAAGTTATTTCAGAAAAGATACTCAGTTATAATCAAATGTAGGGAAAACCCCTTCTCTCTAAAGAAGCCTTAATTTTAAACTTTATATCCAAATGTAGTAAAAGTATCCCTGTAATACTATACAATTTCAATTAGAAGGTTTTGTCTGAACACAGTGTGCAACACCCAACTGCAGCTCAGCCACTAATATATTGTTCACACAGCAAAATAAAAAGTAAGTTGTAAAATGCTGTTTTATAATTGCATGTAATTACATTTGCCCATGGCAACTGGGAGTTTTATTTTTTCTGTGGTGCATGTAGTTTTAGTGTTATTTGACAAAAAATGTAGTTAGAGCGCAAAAGAAACAAATGTTTACACAGAACTACATAGTCGTGTGGAAAAATGCACCACATGATTCAGGAGTTTGTACAGCTTTCTTTAGCAGCATTAACCTTAAATAATTTTTTCTCCATGACTTTATCAGTCTGGCATGTCTACGCAGCATTGTTTAACTTTTTTAAGGTTTGGAGGGACTTTTTTGATGCACAGCTCCCTTCAGGTCGCATGACACCATCTCAGTTGAGTTGAGGTCTTAACTTTGACTCGGGATTGTTTTGCATTAGCCGATTTCAATCAAACCACGCTCTCAAACAGACGGCCTGACATTTCACTCTAGAATAGTTTGTTATACAATACAGAGGAGTTCAATGACAAGGCCAAATCATCACTGCCTCCATCACTGTGTTTGACAGGTGGTATTTGCATTTATGTCGTGTGTTTGGTTTTCACCAAATGTGGTGCTTTGAATTGTGGCTGAACATCTCCAATTTGGCCTTGTGTCCAGCAAACATCATTCCAGAAGTCTTGTGGTTTGTTCATGTGCAACTTGAGGCTTTCTCCTGGCAACCCTTCCAAATATCCCATTCAGTCCCCGTTCAGTCTTTTAGTAATTTTACTGTCATCAACTTTAACATTTAAGATATAGAGACCTGTAGAGTTTGAGATGTAGGTCTTCGGGGTTTTTTTTTTTTGGTTTTTTTTCAGCTTTCCTGAGCATTGCATGGTCTGACTTTGAGTGAGTTTAGAGTGAAGATTATATAGCATACACCTGTATGCTTTATACATGCTTATATAGAGGGGCTCACACCTTGCTGATAATTTTTCAGCACAAAGAGAAAACCATTTTAACAGCTGCTATTAATGTATAATTTTTTGCTGCAATCCCCCAAAGACACTGAAGATCAGTTTGGAGCTCCAGAACTTTCCAAAGCAATACTATTGCATGGAAAGAGTTGGTAAATGGATTTAAACAATGAAACAATTTCTCTGTCACCTTCAATTTCCTCACCATGTCTCAATGTACATTATCACTAAATGGTGGTTTGGTGTTGTTGCTCAGTTAGGCCAGGAACTTTTCAAACCCAATGTTGTCAGTGCAGTAGCCTGGTGTTCACTTATTTTTTTCCCCCCACACAGTCAATTCATTTTCTGTACTTGGTAGGAGTATAGATGTGATCTTACACCTGCAGTATCTTCTAGTGAAATCATCGGCAAAAGTTTGTCACTTATGACAAAATGGTTTCGACCTGTGTATTCTTGTGTCGGTGTGTCGTGATTACTCCACAAAGCCCCGCAGGCATCACCGTGGTAAGGTCTGTTGCCATGTTTACGAGCATGTTTATGTTTGCAAGGTAGGAGTGACTGATTGGTGGTAAATGTCTGCAGGGCAGAGCAAGATATTCGGGGAAAAGTAGAATGAAGTGCTTTTTATCATTGCTTGTACATGTACTCATATCCAATGCTAAAAGAATGGGGTATGCAAATACACCTGTCTGAATACTGGTAGTCAAATAGAAGCGAATTTTTATGCCAGTATCACTGGCATCACTCTTGTTACTTATTCACAGACAGCCAAGGTGGAACTGGAACTTCGTGGCTCTATTCCAGAACTTTCAAACCGTTCTGTTGACAGCAAAGCCATCGAAGGCCAACTCTGAGTGTTCAACCCTAACTGAATGTGGGTGCGAAAAGTGAACCAAGAAATCTTGTCTAAAGCTGTATGGCTGGACGGTGGCCAAAAATTTAGGTTGGTGTAGTGCCCAAACTAGATGAACTGAGGGGCTGTAAGATCTAGCGTAAGCTTAAAAAAAAGGAAGAGGGAAATAAAGGATAATTTTGCATTGGCTGTCATCGAATGCTACTCCAGAGCCTCCAAAAAACAATATATAGCAGCAAATGAGGGTATTAGGTCCACTTGAAGTTAAATTTTATCTTATGGAAATTTTTAGGCTGGTTACATGATTGAATGAGCTACTTAATACTTTTCTGAATCGATCGATGTGTTCTTCTTTTGAGAAAGCACTGTGCAGCATCGTAAAAGGCCATCTGATACATTCTTGCAAGTGCTACTACAGTAGTTATATAACATGCAGAGAAAATTTTCGCCACGTGATTCTTGTCTTGGCAGTCGTACCTGTTTTGTGAAAGCTAGCTTAATAAAACCATAAGCTGATTGCTCTGGTGTCGATAAACTTCAGATTTCCAGTATTTTAATGCCTTGAAAGATGGCGGAAGGCCGGAGTTAAACTGGCCACCACCTGTTCGCAACAATATCTTCGAAACAAAACGATGCAGAGAGAAAGGGGAGCGAGAGAGAGGCAGATGGGAGTGCCACGAGGCAGACTGGGACTTTCCAGACTCGTCTGCATAAATCCTGAATTTGACAGTCAATCGTCAACTCCGAGTCTACCTGCCCTGACACACGCTGTCACAGCACGTATCTGTCCACACGTGCTCTAGCCACCCTCCCACATCTCCATCTGTCTCTTTCACATCCACCTGATCTGTGTACTTGTATTTGTTCATTGCCATAGCTGCAGCAACACTTGCACCGACTCAATAGAAGACGCCTGTAATTAGACAGAAAAATGCAGAGATTGAGATATGATCATAATGATGAGTGAACATCAGTGGGGTGGGGGATTAGTGGGTAAATGCATGTCGTGCCATGTACGGATACCTGATTCGAAAAATTAATATGAACATTGCTTTTTCTTTAAAGTACTTACCATTATGTCTTAAGTACTCGTAAAGTAGATCAACACTTCAGTGCTACGCCTCATGTTCTATAAAAGAAGGACCTGAGTAAATGAGGTATAAAATCTATTTTGAGAGCATGCTGCTGCAATTCATTCTCCACATGAAAGGAAGCTGTCATAAAACATCAAATGAGTTTCACCAACTCTTTTCTTTCCATCTTTACTGGACAATGCTGCCATTTTCAACCTGATGAACGTTCTTTATGCTCTTCAGCTTGTGATACTGCTACTTTAGAGCAGCTGTCATGCAGAGTTGTTTTTGGAGTGCGTTCCGTTTTTCCCCAGAAGCTTGATACTAATTTAGGAGTTCAGGGACTTCACCTGTATATTAGTCACAGACTGGTCTTTGAGAGAAAAATGCATATTCCCCCCCATAGTTTACAAGTGCTGTGTGTTTCTGTTGGTTTTGCTTGTACGGAACAACTTTTATTCTGAAGATGAATGGTCTCCATGGCTGGTTTGTAAAATACTGAGTGTTTGCAAACTAATTAGCTGTCTTTGCAGGTATGGAAGTAACATTTGAGCTTTTGTACTAAAAAATATTGAAATACTAGTAAATGTAAAGTAGTATTTGGGGTGGCTGGCGCTCAGGAGGCAGAGCAGGTCATGTACTAATCGAAAGGTTGATGGTTTGTTCCCTGGCTGTTCCAGTCTGTATGCCAAAGATCCTTGAGCAAGATGCTGAGCCCCAAGTTGCTCTATGATGCTTCCATCAGAGTGTGAATATTAGAAAGAAAGCACTTAAGCATAGAAAAAACGTGCTTGCATGAAGGAGGCGTGCTGTGAGTGCTCAGGTAGAGTAGAAAAAAAAACTATATAAGAACCAGTCCATTTAATATGCAGATGCCCCTATAGATTGGATGTTGATTTCAGTTTTGCAGTTTTGTATTAAATAACGTCACCTTTTAAAATGTTTTCTATTCTGTCTTCAATTCCCTCTTAACGTTTCTTAAAAAAAACTTGTGTAAACAACTTGAAGCATTCAAACTATGCTTTTTTTAGGAGCTCATGCTGAACTAAGGCCCTATTAATAGGTACACTATTTGTATTTCCTTCAGGTGCACTTAGATTAAAGCTTTCCGCTTGTCTGTGTGTCTATATTAAGTCTTAAACCCGTAAATGTTGGTCACAAGGGAATTCTTGGCACAAAGTGGATATGGGTATGTTTGTCTATACTGTGTTATTTGAGGATTACTAACATTCTCATGTTTGCAAGCGGTGAGCATGTTACTTTTGGAGGTTCCCGTAACAGGTTCTCGTACCTGTAGTTTTACCTGCATCGGATGGCGGGCGAGATCGTTGTGATCATCTCCCTGAGAGAAAACAGCAGAGCAAAGAACGAACACGTTCCAGCCTGATGATGCAATGCCATACATCCGCGTCTCTGTCTCTCGCTGTTCACTTTGTGTGTCTTACTCTCCCGGCGTTTTTCACCTCTATTGTGTCTACGTTGTGGGGAAAGGTAAATTGGCACAGAGAAAGGGGGAAAAAAATAGCACTTTTGTTTTTCTAGCAGGTGTGTGTGTTTATACACAGACAGAGTCGCACAAAAAGACAGGACTAGAGGTGGAGACGTTTCTCTCAAGTTTTATTACAACACAGCAACACATGATGAGGGAGGTAGGGCTCTGTTTGGAGAGCGTGTGGGGCCGCATACAGCAACAGTAGCTTAGGCTACCGTCACAAGATTACGCAACCATGGAAAACTGTGCAGTAATTTAAAATAATTTTATGATACAACAACACCACTTCAGTGCTGTCTGAATGACAACTAAACAATTTATTGTGAGGATTAGTGTTGATTTTTCACCATCATTATCATAAATTTCTGGAGTCTGGAGTTTTGACCAGAGGTAGTGATTTATATCTCCAACACTTTTTTTCTCCCCAGGATTTTGTTCCACTGCAGTTCTTCATCTGTCATGCTTTCTTCTCTTTACACACAATGTCACAACCATTCATAGTTTTGCTTGGCTCATAGAAAGTTTCGATATTGCTGTATTTATTTCTAAGGATGTAAGTATAAGTAATGAAATAAACAATCAAATGAAATGGTGATGAAACTGTGTTAAGAGCTGAAACAAACTGCTCAAGATAAAGCCAGACTTTGGCTCCTACCTTTACTCATCCATGTCATGAAGTGTCTTTGAAGCTAATTTGACCATTGGACAAATGCTGCTGTTTAAACATAGTGTGCAGGGTGAGTACTTTTTGTTATATAGGTGTATGTGTGCACACATTTGCGCTATAAAAAGAGTGACCAGACTGGAGCAGTCAGGGATCGAACCAAGCTTCTGACTACTAGATGACCCGCTTTGCATCCTGAGCCATAGCCACTGTTTAAATATTTAATCTACCTAGCACTTTGTGGGAGTACAATACATGTCATGCTTCTCCAGAGAGTTTCTTATCCTGTGGATGAACTCCAACTCTGCTGTCTTGGACTGCATAGGGCTCAGCGGCCTCACTGAGCTTAGTGCAGAAGCACATGAATCAGTTTTTTACCGGTTACAGGTTCAGGTTACAGTGGATCTTCACATTAGGTAAAGAATTACCTTCAGCAGCAGTCCAAGATGGTGCAACTGGAGTATATTCGACTGCAGTTCCTCTATGGAGAAGCAGCTGAATGATATCAAACAGCCTGGTCTATAATCCAGCTAATAATGGGGAAAAAGAGGGGGACTGAGACTGGCTAGTAAGCAGCAACTGAGCCTTGAATATAAGAATGAGGGGACTGTTTACATGTAAAATGATTGTGGATGGAGGGAAAAAAAATGCTAAAATTAGCCACCAGATATTATTATAAACACTGAGAGGAAAAAGCACTCCACCGAGACTTTGTGTTTTCGTGCAAAAGGATGTTTTTATGGAGTAGTGGCTTCGTAAAGCTGATGACGGTAGATGAAAGCACGGTAATTGATCTGTTTGTCAGAACATGGGTCTCCAGGTCTGATCTAAACCTCTCTCTCTCTCCCTCTCTCGCTCCCTCTCCCTCTGCTGGAGGGAATTTAGCCTGTTTGTCTTTGCTCTGTTAACACACGACTGCTCTAATTTCAGTTGGCCTGTAATGTGATGAGTAAAGGTGTAATTGACTGCGGTTTCTCTCCACAAACCCCCACCCATGTTTATCACCATGTACACACACATACACACGCACACAC
Source organism: Oreochromis niloticus (assembly GCF_001858045.2). Taxonomy (NCBI): domain Eukaryota; kingdom Metazoa; phylum Chordata; class Actinopteri; order Cichliformes; family Cichlidae; genus Oreochromis; species Oreochromis niloticus. Next base: position 27,351,640 of record NC_031981.2, on the reverse strand, counting down.
ACACTTTCTCTCTCTACTGTTTAACCTTCTTTCCACTCATGTTTCATACCGACCTCTCCTTCTCTGTGTTCTCTCCCCCTCCAAGGCATCTCAGTGATTTTCTTTATTTGGGTGTTTGCAGTTAGAAGCGATGTATCACACTGTCAGTGTGTGAGAATGCTGTCCACTCATTGTGACTTTCACTTATTTTTACTGTTTTCTCTGGAATATAGTGTATTTGCGGTGGATGAATTTGCAAAGTTGGTTTTAAACTTTGTAGCTCTGTCGCCTTACAGCATGAAGGTTCCTGGTTCAAATCCTGGTCTATTCTCTTTATTCCAATGTGGGTTTCCTCCAGATAATCCGGCTTCCAAAGATATTCATATGAGGTTAATTGGTGATTCTAAAGTGATCATGGAGGTGAGGTAAATTAAGTCTTTAAAGTATACAGACTAGAGTGCTGCATAAATGTATGGTTAAAATGTAAGTTGTGGTTAAAGCACTTTTGAGTGAACAAAGCCTTATGTAAATTCCAGTATATTACATTACTTGCATTATGCTAGAAAGGCTGCCATTTGTCAAGTCACGAAGAAGTTAATTATTGAATATTGACAAAGTTGCTAACATGCCTAGTTTATGCTAAGGGCTAATCAAAGCTCTGTCAGTTAGCCTTGTGATTGCTTGCATGACGAACATGCCAGCACAGATCTCCCACCCAAACACAGTATGTGTGAATCTCCCCATGTCCTACATTTTATTTAAATACACACACAGAAACAACACCACCACCACCACCACTACTACTACTACTACTTCTTCTTATAGTTAGGCCTGGATCAGGTGACTCTGAACCTGATATAATTATCCAGTGGATGTCAAATTGGTTTGGTCTTTAGTGTGGTTTGCTTTCTTTTTCTTTTTTATTCTACTGTACTAATAATGAACAATATTGTGATGATATAAAACTGCTAACATTTTAAATCTGTGTTCTCCATGTGTGTAAAAAATTAAGTAAATGATACAAAGTTATTGATTTTTTGTTTTTTCTTTTTTTAATTGTTCAGTGATGGATGTGTTCCTGGATTTGTAAATGCACAATGGAACTTTACATGCTTCCTCCACTGTTGTATGTATGTATATAAGGTCTTGCAGGTATGCAGAAAGGCCACGGCTGAATAAATGTAGCTCATATATATAAATACATATACATATACATCTGTCAAGACACACGCCAACACTCTGTTATATGTGAGTGCGCACACACCTACACGTCTGGAGTCACATTCCCGAGTCTGAAGCATGCATTTCAACAAACTTTGTATGAGCAGGAAAGAAATGAAACCACCAAATACTGCAAATATATCCTGGACAGTTAGAAGCTTTTTAAACGGGATATTTGCTTGGCTGTGGACCCCCAATGCTGACAGAGCCTGGCTCGCTTCCCAGAAAGAACAATATCTGCCAGGTCGACAGAGGGGCCCAGGAGCAACCCCCTCCACCCCAACAGAACACACGAACACACACACATACACCAATGTACACAAACGTCTGGCCTTTAAAGCATCAGCGCTCAGGCTGTGCCTTACATAATGACAGAGAATGGAGGCATTAGGGCAATTTGTTTGATTTAAGCTGTCAAGGCATCCTGGACCCTGCCCCTCTCAGCTGGTTTTGATACCAGGTTTGTGTATATGTGTGTGTGTGTGTGTGTGTGTGTGTGTGTGTGTGTGTGTGTGTGTGTGTGTGTGTGTGTGCACACTCGCCACAACGTTGCACACAAAGTAGGTCTTAGAAAATATGGTTTACAAGGTTGAAGTAATGTGAGCAGGTACTTCTCTATGGTGTGCACGTTAACCTCATTTACCCTTTTGCATTTTTATTATTGTTGTGCTTAAGTTTTACTTTTTGTGTGTTTGTGTAGTCGACTTTCCAGGTCTCCATGGTGGAGGGGAAGCCCCCTAAAAGTGTCTTGATATCTTCTTGGATTTGCTCCTGATTCATATTTTCAGTATATTTGTCTGTCTCGTCATTATGATTGTCCAGATTTACAAGGAAAGCCCCTCTATTGCTCTTCATAAAGTTTACTCTTTCTCTGCACTATAGCAGCTCTTCTGGGAGCTTTGCATATCCAAATCTGAGTCTGAACACAGAACGTCCTTTTAGTTCCAAGTCTCGCTGTTCAGCAGCCATCTTAAAGTGCCTCTGGGCAATTATTTGGAAGCAACCCCCAAAAGGTCGATTCTGTCCATCTGGACGTAGAGTTTTCAGTGGGAGAATGAAAACTCTACGAATTTCATTTAATTTTAGTTGTCATTGGGACATAGGAATTGTATGCATGGAATCACCAATCTGATCTGATGAAAAGTGCTTAAAATGTTTCAAAACTTTGTCCCAAAAAAAGCTTTTCCCTCTTAAATCTTATATATCTCATATAGATGTTTTTTCTTATAATGTCCCTGTCTTTTTGTGCTCTTTTATACTACTGTGCAAACTCAGTTCTTTGTCTGTTGCTTTGAGGAGTTGAGCTTTTTTTTGTAATTTCTTAAAGGGCTTGTGAGTAACACTTTTCCAGGCTTTTAAATTTCCAGTGCTTTGAGCACTGGCTGCTTTTGTTAAATTTGTAGACTGATAAAGGTCAAGCTGTAGTTGGCTACAAAAACACTGCAGTATTTAGTCAAACATCCCTCTGAGCAAAGTGGATATCATACAGTGGCTTAAAGTTGTTATGATCATGAAACTCATCTTTTTTTGTCAGTGTCAAAGAGAAAAGTATTGAACGGGACCATCTGACGCTTCAGTTTGTGCTGTTTTTGGACTCGATTCATTTGTCGGGAAATTTTTATTATTTTGTCCACTTGACGTCCTTGTCAACGAGGGTAGCTGAAAATGTCATTATACAATGTACAGTATGTGTGTGCGTATGTGTCCTCTCATTTTTTTTCTTGTAAATGATGTAAATATAACCGAATGCCAGAATGCAAAGTCAAAGCAATGAGTGGAGCGTCACAGGTAATTACACTGAGTTGTGGAGTGTAATTGAACCTGATCAAACCTGCTCACTGCGTGTGTGTCTGCGAGTGTGTCTATATGGAAGTGTGTATGCCCTATGAGTGGAATAGAGGCCCAGTGTTCCGAAGTCCAGTTTTAAATAAGGGGTCTTTATCTGGCCGTGTGTGCAGCACTGGTGTGAAAGCACTAAAGGGCCAAAGCGTTTCCTCCATACAGACCTGGCTCATGCCGCTCACTCCAGGTGTGGTGACCACTAACCGGCACAGCTTTTAACCATCACGCTTGATTTGGAGCCTGAGGCCAACCTGGCACACACACAAGCACACACAGTCCAAGCATACACAGTCTCTCTCTCTCTCTCTCTCTCTCTCCCTCTCTCCCTCTCTCTCTCTCTCTCTCTCTCTCTCTCTCTCTCTCTCTCTCCCTCTCTCTCTCTCTCTCTCTCTCTCTCTTTCTCTCACACACACTCACACAGACACACACACACACAGACACACATACACAGAAACATGCATGCGCACAGCCATTTCTAATTTAAACTTAATTTCCCCCCAAGTCTTCGTTAAGTCCCCTGCTTTTGGCTTTTCACATTGGAAACAGGAATTCTGGGAGATGGAGTACAGCACTGCATGGGTGTCATGGTGTATGAAGGGTGACCTGTGATATGATGTTGTGTATTTTTATGTCACAATTTCCTTTTTGGTTTTATACCTGAGTTACAAAAGTATTTCTCTGGTAATTTTTTTTTTTTTTTTGAAAGTTTGACTGATTAAAAAAACAAAAAAATCTGTCCGGTTATAAATCTAAGGTCACGCTGGCGAAAAAAAAGAAAAAAAGACTTGATCCCAAATAGTATATCCAAACTTGACAGCTCCTTTGTACAGTCAACCAAAAATGCAAATCAGTTTCTATTAGAAGCAGTTTTTCCATTAAGTTGCTTTAATGACGTGTCATCTGTCCTTTCTCTTTCTCTGTCTTTTCAAGATCTCCTTTGACTTGGCTGAGTACACAGCTAATGTGGACGGCGTAGGCACTCTGCGCCTCCTGGATGCCATAAAGACGTGTGGTCTCACCAACAGTGTCAAATTCTACCAGGCATCCACTAGTGAGCTGTATGGCAAAGTCCAGGAGATCCCTCAGAAGGAGACCACTCCCTTTTACCCCCGCTCACCTTACGGTAAGATGCATGTGCTGTATGAGATCCACATGGACATCCACAGTAACACACACCAGGATTTCCTTACTTTCTCTACCTCTCACCATTTGTCAGACACTTGTACTTGGCCTTGTAAGGGCATACAAACGGAGATTGCTTGATGCCTTTTCTCCACTTTTTCTTGAACTCTCTCTCTCGCTCTCTTTCTCTGGGATGTGTCTCTTTCTCCGTGTATGTGTGTGCATGTGTGTGCATGGGAGTGCATGTGTGTGAGTGAATGAATAGAGGGGGGCTTCAGTTCTTAGACTGCGTTTGAGCTCTCCACACACCCCGAGGCCAGCCGTCTGACTTGGAGTAGCTCTCGTTTTAACAAAGACACCTTTATATCCACAGCACTCAACACTGACTTTCAATGCATGCAACGTACACACACACACACACAGGCCGTACGTATGTCTTTCATATTCTATGTTGTCTAAATGCTCTCTTCACTGACACTTTCCCCATCTGTCAGCACTCAATCTGAAGCTGCATGGGAGGTGCATACCATCTCAAAAAGGGCTGCACCTTTATTAATTAGACTCAAGGAAGGGGAGGCGGTGGTCGCCATGGTGACCTCCCTTCACCTCCAGTTGTACATCCTGACCTATGGCTTAATCAACAGGCTCCTCCCTTCATTTGCTTTGTTTTTTCTCCTCGTCGTAGGAGAAGGGAGGAGGAGAATGGGGAGAACTTTCTGTACAAGCCTGCTTTAAGTCAATCAGCAGGAATCTGCACTTTAAGCTCTTGATTTCAAAATATGATCCATGCGTGTTGTATTCCATGAAATGTAGCTTGTCTTTTAGAGAAGGAGATCAGTGGTTTCCTCTCTGTTTATATGATTCACTCTATAGACTGTGCATTGTTACAAGCAGTTTTTATTCTGACTTGTTATGCAAATAAAGTGTGAAAAAGTCTCCAAAGAATAAAAATTGCTTTGTTTTTTCCTGAAGCGATATTTCCTTCCATAAATTTAAGTTACAATTGATATAAAATTAGTACTGATTATCTCTGTTCTTCCGTTTTCCCTCTGCCTTCAGGAGCTGCTAAACTCTATGCCTACTGGATTGTGGTGAACTTCCGAGAGGCCTACAACATGTTTGCTGTCAACGGGATCCTCTTTAACCATGAAAGTCCGAGGAGAGGTAAGTGACAAGCACCACAATCCACCACTACAGTGCAAAAGCTTTGAGTTTTCTTTATATTTTTGCTCAAAAAGTGGGAAATGGGTCCAGTGTTTTATTAAAATGTGCAGAAATGCAATGTATGAGGTAAAAACAGTTTGTAGCCTTGCTATAAATATTTATATTAAAATTCTAATTTAAACTCTTCATTTCTCCCACTGAAAACGCTATGTCCAAATGAACAGAATCAACCTTTTGGGTGTCACATTGTGTGTTTTTTCTAACTAGGTAAGCTTTAACTGGATTGGTAATGAGTTTGGCATCATTGTCATGCTGAAAATCTGAAGTTGTTGCTAATCATATGCGTTCATGGATGATACTGCTCCGTGGATCAAAGTTGTTGGTACTTTTCCTGGGACATAATTCAATTTTGACAATTTCCCCAACACCGGTGGGTGAAAACAAGCCTCTGCCGTGTTTTACAGATGGCTCTAGGCACTCACTGTTGGATGTCTCTTGACTTCCTGCTTTAGATTTCAATCAGAGATTTCACATTCATCACTCCATCAGACCTGTTGCTGCTGATTTTCAGGCCATTTCTTGTGTAATTTTTGGCAAACCTCAGCCTTTTCACGTTTCTATTCCTTAAGAGTGGCTTATTCACAGCCACCCTGCTGACAAGTCCTTCTTTTGACCTCCAGCTTCCCAGCTTTATCAAATTGTTAAGGACACCCTGCACACACTTCAGAGTAATGGCTGTTTAGGATCTCTATTGGTGGAAAAATACTATTTTATGCCTGTCAGTTTTTCTTCAGATTCAGCTAAAGAAATTGGAATTTGTGTTTTTGTGACAAGTGACAAAGTGGCTAAAGATTCAATTTAAATGTGTTTGCTTGCTAAGTTGTCTGTTATGTGTTTCAAACAAAATAGGACAAGAAAGTCTGAGTGAAAAACAAAACATAAGGAAATAACATTTGGCTCAAGACTTTTGCACAACACAGTACAGCATCCCTTGTAGCGTTTTCTATGAACAATGTTCAGTCCCAAAAAAATATAGGCATAAAGTAAAGTTGTACTTTAATAGTTTACCTTCTTTTTATTGAAAGAGTGATCTTGAGTTTATATAGAACAGTATTATAGTAAATGGCTAGCCTAGGGGTCGGCAACCTGCGGCTCCGGAGCCGCATGCGGCTCTTTAGTCCTTGTAGTGCGGCTCCGCCTGGTTTGGGCAAATAAATTAGAAGTATTTAGCTGAAGTGTATTTTATTTATGTTAGTTCTTTTTAACTCGTAGTTCTAAATTGGAAGATTATTGTGATATTGAAATATAAAAATAAAATTATATTCTATTATTTTTTCATCGCTCAAAATAAGAGTCACACTCGGGGAAGCCGGTGTACCCGCCGAAACGCCGTGGATTTATCGAGACTTTCAACCCCAGATAGGCCAATTATGGATCTTCGGATCCACATTATGTCAGCAGCTGTTCTCCACCGTGAACTATGTTAAAGACAAACACCGTGCGTAAACTGACTTCGTATAGCCCCGATTTGCGGACTCTGTGCGCAGAGGTTCAGGAGCAGAAGTCCCATTGTAAACATATCACGGCAGACCCGACGATGTTTCCATGAGCATGCTTTTGAGCATCTCTTTATTGAGCACTTTTCACACACGGTTGCTGTGCGCATACAGCCGGCTGTAGCTTTTCAGCTCACAGCCAGACATACACCACCAACAACACAACAGCAAGGATAGCGCAGGCAGCAAGGCGTGATTGCAGGTGTCGCTCAGGTGCGTCCGCCTCCCCTGCAGCGGCGCTGCAAACCACGCCCCGCCGCACGCATTAACCAGGTAAAATACATATTTAGGCAGAATTTTGCAAATATCTATTTTTCATCTTTTAGCAGCACAGTGCTTTTTTCCAATTATTTTTTAAGAGTCAGGTCAAGGCTCCAACAGCCCAAAGGAGATATAAGGGTGGCGGCTGACAACAGTTTTTGTTTGCTACATGGATCATTTTAGTTCAGCTGGGTGTCTTTCCTTTTGTTATATTTCTTTAAGAGTTCAAAATGTGTTGATTACATAAATATAATTTAATTTTCTCTGTAGCACTTCATGGAATTCATAAGCAGCACACCTTAGTTGTTCACACAAAGCATAAAGATAAAAAACAATATATACAGTGTTATCTTCATTTTAGATGTCAAAAAGTATTTGCGGCTCCCAGTGTTTTCTTTTGCGTGGAAACCGGGTCCAAATGGCTCTTTGGGTGTAAAAGGTTGCAGACCCCTGGGCTAGCCGATTGATTAACAGCAATTGTCATATCAAAAAAACATGACGTCACTCATCTTACTCGGGTAAGATGTTGGGCCCACAAAAAGGCAGCAGAACCGATGGTGAGCCATTGTTGGATTGTGTAAAAAGATTGAATTACATGCTCTGTATAAAGCCATATTCATTCACCGTGCAGCCAGGTTTCGTAACCACTTGACACAAACTGTCGCACACATTCTGACACATAGTGAGTGGGTTGTAGTTGCATTTTTAATATGTGCTCTGAGCCCTGAGGGTCGCAGGCACTGGTTTAACGCGATTTACACGCCACTGCGACTCCAAATTAATACCACATGACTGCAGCCCCAGCGCCATGCCCAGGTCAGCTGCTCAGGTGTTTATGATTTATTCCCTAATGAAGGCCCTGGCCACGACCTCAACCGAGGTCGGGGGTCATCCAGTAAACCCTAATGGGTTACCGCAGATAGATAGGTGTGGGAACTGGTGTAGGTTACAGCCAGTTCAGCAAAGATGGTGTGCTCACCACTGAGGTCTTGTAATGGTGAATTAGTTGATATTGTTGAAACTGAAACTGTGTGTTGTGTGAGTAGAAGGAACTGGCCGAATGAGAGCAAGAGGGATGGATAAATAGTGCTGAAAAAAAATGTTATTAATGAAGCAAAAAACAAAAAAATCGCCTCTGAAAATCGCTTTCTGATATTCCATGGACATCATTTTAAAATACAGTTCCGGGTGACAAACATAACCATCTGTTAAAGCCTAAAATATGGAAACTTTTGAATTGTGAAATCAAAGACATTTATGTGAACATCCTGTGCCGCGTTCTTTCTTGCACACGTGCATAATAACCTTATAAGGACAAAACTCGGTGCCCTCCTGGTGAACACACTGTGAGCCTTTTTGTTCTTGGTCAGCTTTCTCGCCTGCTTTGCTCACTCTGCCTCTATCTTCCCATTCTTTCCACACACACTCCTTTCCCCTGTCTTCCTCCGTCTTGCTTCATCCCATGCCGTTCTCCTCCCTTCCCCACAGTCAGCATTTCTACAGCAGGCCACTGGGTTTACTTTTGCCACTTCTATTCTAGTCAAACTTATGGCTGTTGTTGCTCATAAAGCAGGAACGCAGTGCTGTGATGTGGCCAGATGTCCCACGGCTGCCTTGCACAACCCAGTGTGGAGCATGTGTTGGCTGGATCGGCCAGTGTTTACCCAGGCCCCGGGGCCCGCCATGACCCTGCCGCTGCCACATTGAGGGGGCGTTTGGCTGTGCACTGTGTCACTCACAGGAGGGCTGCTGTTTGGGGGAAACTGGTGCTTTGAGCTGCAAAACACCCCCCTGGCATATTTTATCACTGTCCAAGGGTAAGGCTGTACTGTCAGTCACTGGTGTGAAATACCTGACTACTATACTGATTAAATGGGAACTGAGAAAGTAAATGTAGCCAGAATGTAGGGTTCAGGGAATTAACCATAGTGCAAAAGTAACTAGTTCCATTACAGTGTTACCTTTTTGAAGTCAGCTTATCCTGGAGTTGTGTAGCCCACTATATTATTGCATTGTGAGTTCACATTGGTGGCATTCCCTCCACAACATGAGCAATAAGTTTTATCATTTACCTTCAAGCAACAGCTTTACCAAAAGAAGCCAGACCATTAGTATGACTCCAGAAAAAATAATGCAAATATTTCTACAATCTAATAGCCGTCTTTTCTCTCATCACACTAGGTGACCTTAACATGCTCACTTAAAGTTATACTTTCCACTGTGAAACTGTGGGCCAAGGAGTCAGAGGGAGACAGCAATGATGCCGATGTGGCAGGAAATTCTTTTTTCCTTTTACCACAACAAAAGGAACAGCAGAATGTGCTGACCTGTTTAACATTAATGGACTGGTTGTTTAAAAAAGTATCTAAGTACCTGATGACTTTGTTGCAGAATATCATATTACTCATCACAGAAACAATAATCTGAGCATTGTAAGGCACTACTTTGTGTCACGCTACAGCGAACACTGCAGTGTGAGGCATAATATAGATATTTTTACTGTATTATAGTTAATGGATAAATATACAAATGACAGTCCAGAGAAAGATATAAGAGAAAACTTCTTGACAGTTAGGCTGACAATTAAAACATAAAACCAGCAGATGTTTCAGCTTTCAGGCCCCTCTCCTGTGAAACCAGCTCCAAGTTGAGATTTGAGAAACAGACATTCGCACTGTTTTTAAGATTAGGCTTAAAACTTTTTGATAAAGCATATAGTTCTTTACTCACCTCTTTTCACTATGTGTTCATACTCCACTCTGTATGTTAATCATTAGTTATTATTAATCTCTCTTCCACAGTGTGTCTTTTATTCTGTCTCCCCTCCCTGGGCCTGTTTCTGCTGGAGGTTTCTTCCTGTTAAAAGGGAGTTTTTCATTCCAACTGTTGCCAAGTGCTTCTTCATAGGGAGCCGTGTGATTGTTTGGACTTTCTCTGTATTATTGTAGGGTCTTTACCTTACAATGTGAAATACCTTGACACCACTGCTGTTGTGAGTTGCACTATATAAATAAAATTGAACTGAATAAAATCCACTGAAATCAGTGCATGTCAATTGGATTTCCCAGTGATTTGTAAAATTGCACCACCAAAGACACAGATCACCAGAGCCAGAGGAATTTTGCATCACTCTCTTGCTTGCAGGCACACCCTTCTGAAAACATCTATAGAATTTTATAGCACTGCCTTTACTTGTTAATTCACTCGTGGGAGAAAGGGGGAAAAAAGATTGCTCATTATTTGCACGTAGCTCCTCCTGTTCTTTACAAACAACTTGCATGTCTGAATAAATTTCTCACTAATGAGGTCAAGGATGTCAATTTCACTGGCTCTGACATCACCACTACCCCACCTCACCTCCCACACACAGGAAACACTGTGAGGTCATTGTCCTGGATTACTAGTGCATCTGTGTGCATTTGCGTTTGAGAAACAAATAGATGTTTGCTTTTATGAGGATTTTTTTCCTTTTAACAACCTTTACCGAGTCTCCCTTTAAAGGCGTCTGACCCAACAGTGTCCTGTCTTGTTCACTGGACAGTGTGCTGCGGTGTTGTGTGTCACACGGGACAACGAATGCTGGGAGTGGCTGGAGAGTTTTGATCAGATGCCCTGCCTCTCCGGAGCACTCGGCAAAGGAGTTCTGTGTCTTATGACGCTCAGAATGACTTAATCCCTGCAGGAATGTGTTTCTGGTTTCTCTTACCATTCCTGTAAACACCAAACTGTTCTGCCAACAAACAGACACTTACCATTGTCCTGCAGCAAAAGGCTGGAATCGGACAGTCGGGGAAGAAAAAATAACCTGATGGAAATCCAGCGTGAAACAAAGCAAACAGAGGTCTGCATCTGCCAGGCGGTTCTCACCGCAGCTTGCCCCTTTCTGGTTATCCTAGTTATTAGCCATAACAAACAATCAGCATACTGCCTCTGAAGAGAGGGAATTAACGCTCACAGGGATGCTAAATAGATTCCATAGATAGTTTGACATGTGAGACTGCGAAGTACTTCAATCTCTTGAACAGCACGATCAGCAGTGAAACCTGTGCAAACAGCCAATCGCATGCTTATTTGTTCAGCGTATTCAACAAACACAGAATCCCTCAGAATCCAATTTTGACAGCAGCAGGCGAAACCTTTGTTTGGTTTTTAGTTATTAATAGTGTGTTGGTGTAAGGCTGTGCAGTAAATCACTATAGTATTATTGCTTTGTGTGTGTATGTACACAGTTCATACTACTGGCCAGCAACAGTTGGAGGCTGATCCTTTGGTTTATTTGGGGAAGTCCCATCCATCTCTCCTCCCTCAGTGCTCTGTGGTTCATGCTTGGCAGTATAGAATAATATACTGTTATGTTAGGCGAGAACAGCAGTTAGCATTTGGGAAGTTGAAATGGTACTGCCAAAGTCAATGCTACCCCTTAAAAACATACACATACAACGGCTCAGCCCCTACATGCCACGGATTCATCTTTCCCCCTTTCGTTGAGATTGAGCTCAAAAGGTCAGATCGCATAATAGGTTTGTAAGACGATATGTTTTCCGTTTATTGGAAAGGTTGTTTTCAAAGAAAATCTTAAGATGGGAACGACTGGGTCAGTGGACATCAAGGGGATTAGGCAGTATCTTTTGAGCCGGAGCAGCCACTTTTCAGTTTAGGGTCTTTGATTTCATTGGTAGTGTTGAGAGTAGGCTGAATGAAAGCAGCCTAAACATCAGCTGAACTATGGCCAGGTGAGGATCAATGTTTAAATCTTCGAAGCAAAACTGATGACAGACTCGTCTCTAGCCTTCACACCTTCTACAGGCCTGTGCTGTTTAGCCACAAAGGTGCTTCCCCTATTGCCTCAGTTGGTTTCAGATGTGTCACGTGGTCATAGAGGTTTCTACCGTCACTCATCCCCATTGCCGCCTTCAAATCGCTATTTGTTATCCCAGATCACCATGGTAGCCAAGAATCTTGTTGACTGAGGTGCTTGCTTTGAGTGGCATAATTGCACCACAAGTCGAGGGCACCGCCACTGCTCTCCCAACCTTTGCCAAGGCCCATCAAGGCCCTGCAGCAGGACGAGCAAACCTCAAGATGTCAGTCTGCACTATTTTAATTTAGTCAAACTACTGGATGCCGCCATCTTTATTTTAGACCCTGGGTTCCACAGTGTGGAGGCGGTGCTCTTAGTGTTAAAACTCAAGGACAACATGTATCATAAACTCCTCTCTCATTTTCTCCTTTTCTTTCTCCACACAATTTTTCACACTCCATTTATTTAGTTGCATTACACCCAGTTTAAAAAAAAAAATTGTGCCTTTTTTGCTCGTTGTCTTTGACTTCTCAATCCTCCAGCTCCATTCCCAAATCTTCTTGCACCACATTTCTTTCTCTCTGCACCCTCCCTGTCAGTTGAGTCAGCCCAGAACGAGGGCAGCAGTCTGTCAGGTGTGAATAGACGCTATGTTGGCGGAGCTGAGCTCATGACCTGTCTTGGATGTAATGCAAATATTCTCCCTCGGCTGAGGCTCCAGAGATCAGTCAGAATGTGAATTGTGCAATAACAGTGATGGCAGACACTGACAGGTCTTTGGTCTGGGTGGAATTTGGCCAACCCTCCCGACCCAGGGAAGATTCCTCCTGCGAAATCACTCAGTGCTCGTGCAAGTCAGGTATTTTGTTCATAACTCAGCAGAGATAAAGAGATGGGTATGGAATGAGTAGGCATTCGTTTTGAAGTAAATACGGCTAGTGAGTTGATCTAAATCCGAAAATGTCTGGGAGTGGAGATAGATATTAAGGGTTACATTTTTCACTTGAAATCTACCAGAAATCCTTTGACTCCCCAAGGCCATTTCTCAAAGACGGAGTGGGATTATGGGATTTGCAGTTCTGGTTGAATTCCAAAACAGGTGTGTAAACCCTGTGTTGAGGTAACTGAAGAGTTTCTATGACAACGCTGTGGCAATCCGAATTAGGTTTCGGCTATTTTTTCTTTTTCCACCTCCGAAACGTGGCCAGTTCAGACAGGCTCATGACAGAAATGACTCACCTGTCAAACACCTAGGAAATAGCTGGAATGAGTTTGTGCTTTAAGTTTTTGAGGGGGAAATAGTTTTTTTTTTTTTTTTTTTTATCATTTCTGTCTTTTATACACTGTTACTGTGGTGGATACTTTCATTAAACATGACAAAAGTGAGTTCGGCATGTGTACTAATTACTCTGAGCGAAGCGTGCAGGCAGTTTCAGACAGTTTTTTTTCCCCCAACAATCAGATCACTTCCTATGAACAAGCACTTGGCGACAGTGAGAAGGAAAAACTCCCTTTTGACAGGAAGAAACCTCCAGCAGAACAAGACTCATGGAGGTCCGGCCGTCTGCCACAACCAGTTGTGGGTGAGGGGAGGAGACAGGACAAAAGACACACTGTAGAAGAGAGCCAGAGATTAATAATAACCATGTAATAAATACAGAGTGGAGTATAAACACATAGAGAGTGAAAAGATGTGGCTGAAGAAGAAACACTCATCATGGGATCATCATGGGAAGCCACCAGCAGCCTACGCCTATTGAATGTAACTAATAGCTCTTTTCCACTAGTCCCTACTCTTGTCGGCTCAGCTCGACTTGACTCGGTTTTTATGGCTTTCCATTAGCTGAAAGTACCTGGTTCAAGGCATATTTAAGCACCTTCTTGGCCGGAGTTCCAAGAGATGTGGCATCAACTCATGAGTCATGAGAGCATCTCCCTTACGAAAAATCAAAACCGCAATTGTTGAAACCCGGCAATAAAGGAACTGACTAACAATGGAGTCTGACAAAAAGCCATTCATTGAGCATCTGTTATACCATCTCCTAGGTGTCCTCCATTATGCTGCTGAAAGTCCTGTGACTTTCGGCCACGTATTTTGTGTGAGACTTTCGCCCATGTTGATATAGTGAACCCACACACATTAGGTTGATTGTAACTGAAAACATCCGAAACAGAGTTGAGTAGTGCTGCATTAAGTCGAGCCTAGTAGGTACTAGTGGAAAAGTGCTATTAAAGAGGGTTCAGGGTCACATGATCCAGCCCTAACTATACGCTTTTTCAAAAAGGAAAGGTTTTAAGCCTAATCTTAAAGGGAGGGGAAGGGAGCTAAAACTGTATCTTTCATATTAGAATGAACCCAAAAGCTGAACTAAGATCCAGTGAGGTGAATGAGGATTATTTTGGACAGTGACTCATGCAGAGCTACTCTAGTAGAGTCAAAAAATACAAATGTAGAACTGGAAATGATCATTATAGGTCACCTTTAGAGAAATATGACCTATAAACAGTACTCGTTTTACAATGTGGTTCATTAAGAGTATGGGTACCAAGCCATTCCACAGTTTTCATTAAGAAAATAGAGAACCCGATAACATCCTGTGAGTAATCTTGGAATATACTTAGAAGGTGATGAACACATACACCAGGTCTGAAGGTGGAAGAGGAAACTTGGAATGAAGGAAGGAAGTAGGTGTTTTTTACCTGTGCAAATATAACATTAAAGATCAACTTGATAAATGTTTGGCCTAATTCAGGACTTGAGTTTACTCAGCTTTTCAGTTTTTCCAGAGCTAATGTACCATTTTTTTGCCTTGCCACAACCACACAATGTGTCTTCAGAATAAATGTTACAGAGGAGAGATTTGAATAAATCACACTGCGGTTGATTTCCGAACAGTAAATGCACATAAATACGCTCGCAGACAGTAATATAAATGAGTGTGACTCAGACATTTTGAGGTCAGGGTGTGTAAGGTCTGGACCGTCACACACTGTGAGACTTCACAATTCACCTTTCTTTAGCAGCACAATTCTAACAACAGAATCTGTTGAGTAACCTGGGTCGAGCTAAAATTTCCTCAAACCCACAGTCCACTCCCCGAGTTCCCCAAAACGAAGCCCCCAGCTGACAGCTCCTGCCCTATCCTGTCTGGGCCCACGTGGCCTGGCTCTGCATTGGAGACATCTCCATACATTTCTCCTCAGCCGCCTCCTCCTTTTCCTCCCTGTACTTGGTCCCAGCTGTGCCAGCGAAGCCTGTGTGTTACGTTTTTCCTGTTGCTTCTCTGGCCAAAAAATGAAAAAGAATGGTGGAAAAAAAAAAGAAAAGCACTTAAGTAAGACTGAGGCTGAGAGAGAGAGAGAACGAGAGCGCGAGTGTCAGTTTCTGGCTCGGGTTTTGCTGTCTGCTCAGTTTTCACGGCCCGTGGTTTTATTAGACTTTCCGCCGGTCTAAGGTTAAACGGCCACCACTGCCCCTTTTGGGCTCAGAACCTCCTGTTAGCCCCCCCAGATCCCCCTTTGCTTGCCTCTACCCCTCCTCCTGGCTGCCCTGCAGTGCCGCTGCCAGTAAAGGAAACACATTAACACCCGGGCCAGTAACAGAGCAGGCTTTGTCCATGGCCAGGCAGGCCGGTCCATTAGGTCCATGCTCTGCTCCACACTGGACCAATTAGAGAAGGCAGGGAGCAGAGCCACTCCAAACAGAGGTGTGAGCTTTACAAGGAGACTACAGGTGTGCTCAGGGGGAAATAATAGACTTTATTACTGATTGGGGTACTGTGCTATACTGTATATCTCTGCCACCTTTTTAAGAGCCAACTTGGCTCTGCAGAGTTTTGACAACCTGTGTTTAACCTGCAAACTTGAGTTTCCCTTGGATGTTGGATCAAATCAAACCCCTGCCTTCCAGTTTACTGCAGTTACCAGTCTGGGCTCTTGTTACAGTACATTCCCTTGCACATTGCCAGGTCCTAACATACACTATATAAAGGGCTTCAGCTAATGAAAATTCTCGATGTAGAAAATATCTTGCAATCTTTTGAAAACTGTGTCCTGTCTATATCTGTGAAAATCTATCATATCATCTTTCAGCACCTTGACCAATCATGACACCTGCATTGTTATTTATTTATTTTTGTTTTTGTTTTTTGCAGGCTATTCTCTGCTATTCTTTACATACCCATGTCTTCATTGCCTTATTAGATAGTTTCCTTTACAGCCTTGTTGCCTCTGGTTCAGATCCAGAGCTCGTTTGAAGTTTGCCAAGTTTCTCTTAGAAGGCATGTTTGGTTTTGAAGGGCCCCTTTTAGCTTGTGGCACCATGTTAGCATTAGCAGCTTCTGACAGATGACTGGAGCTAAAGGCTGATGACATGTCTAGTCCAGCTGAAAGCAAAAGCTGAACCAGTGTGTTTTTTATATGGTGGACTTGCTACACTTGTTGTTCTTTGTGGTTTTATCATTAGCTTGTGATCAGTCTTCCTCTGTATTAACCTTCTTGTCTTTAATCAAGGCATTTGATCTGTTAGTTGCCATGAAGGAATAGGTGAACGTGGAGGCAAAAGGGGCGAGCATAAGGATTAGAGTGAGTTTTACAAGGGCCAAATTGTGATGGCTAGATGACGGGTAAGAGCCCTGTTGCTTTATCATTGAGTAAAGCTAAAATATTACAAAAATTAAACAGTTTTCCAAAGCATTTTTTTACATTAGGGGAGAGAAACTGTTCCAAATCAGAGCAGCAGCACCAGCCTCAAACATCGAACAAAGTCCAGAAGTATAGGTTGTGTAAAACAGCTCATACAGCAACATTGTGTATAGGCTTTGTGGTTAATACATCCACGTGGCAGTGATGGGATAAGAACCTGTCTGGCTGATACAGATGAGAGCAAAGCTGACAATCATGAATATGTCAGTGGCAGATGAATAATTGTTGGTGAATATGATTACAGAGTTAGCGGGAGCGGCGGTATCTGCCAGAACAGATGACCTGCCAGCTTTGAGAATAGCCCCTGAGGCCAGGAGAGATGATCATGCAAAGACGGGACAGGCCTGACATCGACGGGGGTTTCCACTGACAGTTTATGCATGCTCTGTGGACACATGCTATTTCAAAATCAACACACGCCATTTCAAAATCTGCGTGTCAATAATTTTGATTCATAGACTTGAGAACAATAGGTGGCTTTTAGACTTGATCTCTGTTTTGTAGTGTGATCCAGAGGAAGCCGAGTGAATGTACAAATCCTCATTTGCACTTTATTAAACTCCAGCTCAACATGGCGGCTAAGCAGCACTGACACAGGGGGCCATGTGACCTGCTACCAGCACACAAGTACGCTGTATTTTCTTAAATAAGCGTGTCTAACCTTCCCAGGTCTGTTTCTGCTCAGGCCGCCCAGGGCTGTCGCTTTCCTATGAAATAATTACTACAAATTTTGTGCGTTCGCATGATTGGGTTCATGGGATTTTCCTGTGTCTAAATGGAGGCTCTGCTCCATGTCAGGGGAACAGTGATACAGTGTCGAGACAGAGCTGTTCTATTACAGCCAGGGACGGGCGCTGACCTAAAAGGCAACATTCATCTTAAGCATGATGAGTTCAAAAACAGCATGGAGGGGCTTTTAAGAGGGCTCCGAGAGGTCCACCAGGGTTGTGGGAGATTTATGTACAGCAGAAATGTTGAATGAGCTAAAAATAACCAACACTTTGATGCAAGTTTGAAGCTTTTCTTTGAAATTGTTTTCACAGATTCTACATATCTTCCATTTTAAACATTAGATAGGAAAGACTAGCCAGAGTGAAACTCCTTAAGGACTAATGTGCTGCTTCAACTAAGATGGTGGTATTATTAGACATGACACCCTAATATTTAGTGTTGATTTCTATTGATATAATACTGTATTTGGGTTGGAGGGCTGGCTCCCTGCAGCATCTTTTTCCCCACAGCGTGAGCAGAGAACCTGACACCGGCCCACGGTGTCCCGCCAGAACACCCAAAAGTGCTTCTAACCGTTCGCGCCGCACAGAAACAGTCATTAGAAGCTCATTTGTTTTGCCACAGATCATATCGCCATGTGTGTCAGCTCAGATGAGGAGCATCGCCAGGTGATCTGGCATATGGATCAGCTGTCAGTGTGGTGTTCCTTTACTGGACACTGCAAGCAGCAGAGCCAGGGTGGTCCTGTTTGGTTGTCAATTTCTGTGGAACTTCCCTGTTGCGTGTGTGTGTGCGATTTGTCTTGGATTCCAGCCCAGATTTGTCACCAAAAGTGAATTAGCAAGGAAAATCAAAGGAGGATTCTAAAGGCTCTAATGGCTGTCATGTGAGTTGGTAAAGACCTGATTTGACTCTGGGTTACTTTTTAACTTTCTCTTTTTTTTTTCTTGTTTTGGCTATAAGGGGTTTGGAAGAGAAGCGGAGGTTTGGAAGGCTGTTGCCGCGTGTGCTTTTGTGTGTGTGGGGTCGACTGTTTTGAAGAAGTTTGCCTAGGATCTCTAAATTCTATTTTCAATAAGGAGGCCCTGACTTCACTTATCTGCTCCAGTTTTTTTCTATTTCTATTTCTTCCAGTTTTGTGTGCACTGGGCCAAACTGAACCTCTGTTATATTTATATCCTTCGCAGAGCATAATTGAATTCAAAAGATGCTAACAAAGCATTATTAACGTGTGTGTTTTAGGTGCAAACTTTGTGACGCGTAAGATCAGCCGTTCTGTGGCAAAGATTCACCTTGGCCAACTGGAATGCTTCAGCCTGGGCAACCTGGACTCCAAAAGGGACTGGGGCCATGCCAATGACTACGTGGAGGTAAAACAAACACCGCCATTACCACACACAAGCTCAGAGGAATATATACACACACACACACACACACACACACACACACACACACACACACACACACACACACACACAAACATACACGCACCATCACACACACACTATCTCTGCCTCTGAGTTGAACCGGGTTCAGATGTGCACATAGTATTAGCGGGGCATGTTTTCCCAGCTCAATCGAGGCCCCAATATGCGATCTGCATGAAGCCTCCTATGATTGTCTGCCAAAAGCGAAACAGAGATAGAGAAAGAGAAGGGCAGCGGGAGGAGAGGGAGAGTGCCGCATGCTGAGAGGCCACAGAATGCACTCTGGTTTCCCACAACTCACCCATGTCCCAGATCCCTTCAGGCCCTCGTTTGCCATTCCCTGAACGCCTGCAGAAGAAAGAGAGATATTAAGGGAACGCTGCGTCCTGGGGACGATGACAGAAATACTGTGTTTGTGTTAATGTAACGGTGCCAGCAGCAAGCAGAGAAGGAGGGGTGGGGAGGTGAAACGAACAGTGGGGTCGCCACGTTGAGAAGGAGACGGAGCTCTGAAATTGTGTGTATTTGGGGTTTTTTTGTGGGGTTTTTTGCTTCACTCCAGTACATGTGTGTGTGAGGAAGCACACATTCCTGCGTGTGTGAAAGTGTGTGATAGGTTAAGGTTGAAGAACGTGTGTGAATGTGTGTGTATGTGTGTGTATGTTGAGATGAAAGACTCGACGGGTTGCCATGTCTGACAGCAGACCTCTTGCAGCAGGCTGTGTTATTATTAGGAGGTGATGGTGGTGGTGGTAGTGGGGGGTGCTCTTTGAGATGGGTGTGGAGGTAAGGAGGTTACAGCGGGGAACTTCAGTTTAACAGGAGAGCGCAGTGAGGGAGTCAAGGCGTCAGAGCAGAGTGTGGTGGTTCGTGCTGTTAAGGCGGGGCAGGGAGCCCTCGGTGGCGTCAGCGAAGCATCAGTCACTGCATGGTTACAGGAAGACTGCTCATCAGTCATGTCCAACGTAAGCACAGGGTCATTTTTGGCTCCTGTCACAGGAAGTCTGACTTGGTTTGCGATGATAAAATGGAAGCATATAATGTTAGTTTTTCAAAAAGAGACTGTGATTGTATTCTGATGTCATGCACATGGTTCACAGGGGATGAAATAAAGGATGGTGTACTTAAATTATAATTCACTTAAATTTAAATTCAGTTTTATTTATATAGTGCCAAATCACAACAACAGTCACTTCAAGGCATTTTATATTCTAAGGTAAAGACCCTACAATGATAGAGAAAAACCCAACTATCAAACGACCCCTTTGAGCGAGCACTTGGAGACAGTGGGAAGGAAAAACTCCCTTTTTAACAAGAAGAACCAGACTGGAGGAGGGGCAGCTCCGTCAGAGATTAATAATAACTAATGATTAAATTAAAAGTGGTGTATAAAACAAACAAACAAGAGGTGCCTGAAGAAGAAACACTGAGTGCATCATGGGAAGTCCCCAGCAAGCCTCAGACCATTGCAGCATTACTAAGAGAGGGTTCAGAGTCACCTGATCCCGCATGTATGTTCCAGCTCTCATGTGAGACAACAGTATCTGTGACTGACTGGCTTGAGACCTTTAATAAATTAGGAGTGTTAACTATGGGGTTTGAAGATCCGATGAATGAGTTTGTTTTCCACTCTGTGGCAATTTAGAGTGAATTTCGAGAGTCCAGTGCAGGTTTTTTATTCCTTGATTGCAGCTGAGGTGTGAAGTGTTTTCACGTGTGACTGATCCCATTAATACTTTATTATTAACAGCCGCGTAGCATGCCAAACTCTGATTTGTACAGTACCAGATAACAATACGATGTTATTACATGATCTATATAATATAATATAATATAATGTAATATAATATAATGTAATATAATGTAATATAATATAATATAATATGTATATGTATATATGAAACAAGGCTAGCTTTTATTCTTGCGCTAGAAAAATGCTGGTTGTTGGGTCTCACTGAGCGCATTTCTTGATCTTGTTATGTTAGTCTGACTGACCATTTCTGTGCTTAATGCCAATACGTGCAGCCGTGTTTATGTGTGCGTGCGCTTGCCTGTCCAGGGCACCCTGCCATGAGAAGCTCCAGGTTTCCTGTGGGAACTGCCGACATTCCAGCTCTGGTGAATCAGGCACCTCCTCGTTCTGCTTCTCCTGTTTCGGAAAGGCGGATTTCGGGAAGCCAAACAGAAGCTGGAGGTGCTGAGGGGAACTGAGGTGGAGGCGAAGAAGGGAGGGCGTGAGGGGGATGAGATTTGAAAGAAGAGGTGAAACAGACGCGTGTTTGTGGGACGTTTGTGCATTATGCATAAGTAACCCGTCCCTTCTGCTGAGAGTTCACCCCACCCAGAAGACCATCAAAGGCTGCGACTGTCACCACGCCGCCCCCCCCCCTCCGTCTGCCTCCCTCGGTTTTACTTTGAAATATCCATCCAGTCAGCATCAGCACTATGTTACCATGGCAAAGCCAAACAACTGGCAACCTGTAAACAGAACCATGTGTGTCTGCTTTAGGCTGACAACTGCTTTTCCTCCTGGACTCTCTTTCCCTCTCTTCACCCCACCCAGGACAGGGAAATTGCTTGTAATTGGCTGTGGATGGATTGCGGGTGGCAGGAGGGGTGTGCTGTGTGTCTGCTCTAACGACGTCTGAAAGCGTGCAGCTGGCTGGGCATCGTCTCAGCCTGGTATCGGGTGTCCATCCCAGGCAGGCAGGCAGACAGACAGACAGGCCTAGAACTTCCCAGCTACCCTCAATGGAGGCCTTTATTATCATTATAGTATTAAGAAGCTTCAGCATAAAATCGGCAGATAAAATAATTTAAATCCTCTTGATCTCATTTTCATGAAAGAGGTTAAGCTTTGGACTTTTTCACTTTTGTGACTGTGTTTGAAACATTTGGCTGGCCTTTTTTTTTCTCTTTTTTTTTTGATTGCGGTTTTCTGCGATTTGGCGATGCAGAACAAATTTCTGACTCTGAGCCTTCCCGAGTGAAAAGCAAACCCACAGCAATCAGTCACTGTGCTATCTGAGAAGATAAAGATGTAATAGTCAGCCACCTTTCGCCAGGACTGCCCTCCTCCCTACTCTCCCCCTCTCCTCTCACCCTATGCCGCCATCCTGAGTAGGCTCATGGTGGGTACAGCTGTTTGGAGCCCCTACCACCTCCTCACCCCCTCTATCACCCTCCCCTTCTGGCTGCAGAGAGCCATTTCCTGTGTGGAGAAGCAGGCTGATGGGGAGGGAGCCGGAGCAGCCTAGTGGTTTTGGCCTTTTCTCCCCCTCGGGCTCCATCCTGCTTTAGTTTCTCGCTGTCTTTTTGTCCGTTTCCCTCCCTCTTGTGTTTTATTCTTTATGTCCTTCCTACCTCTTAACCTTTTATTCTTTGTACGGTCAAAGAACCGCGTCACAACTCCACCAAACTCTTGCTCCCTCTTGGTGAGCAGCTACCACCCAGTTACTAGATATTTCCCTCTGACATCTAATAAGCAGCTCCTATTTTTCTCCTGCCTTGAGCTGGCTTTCCTCTTCTCCCTGCTGTATGTCTCGGCCTACAAACTGTTGCCAGATGAGATGTGGTTGACCCGATGGCACACCCCTCTTTCCCGCTCTTGTCTTCTTTGAGTATTTATTTTCAAAATATAATTACTTGTGAAACTCCCGTCGTTGGAAGGCATTTCATCGCTGTCCTAAATCTGTGTGGTTGCACCTGTATGGCAGTAGCCCTCTGATTCCTGGCATTGTGTGAAGGCAGCAGGGTGACAGGACAGCCTTGAGGGTGTCATTTTTCACCTCGTTTATTTTTCTTATCCGTTTTTTTTTCTGCTGCAGCTGCCTGTCCGTGCAGTAATGGTTACAGATGAGGCTAATTAACCAATCACAAAGCAGATCAGGGCCAATCAAAGATGATTGATGAGAGCAGCAGGCCATCCATCACATGTTTTTGGCCTGGGAGGTGACAGTGAGGGCAGGCTAGGGGTGTTCGTACAGTAAGACAGACATTTACATCAACATTTTGAACTTTTAGTTATCCAGAGTGACTCAGTACCTCGTCATCATCTGTTGTTTTGTCAAGACTGTAGGCTTGATGTAAACGTGGATGTCTGGAACTGAGCATGGAAGAAAGTGGAAAAAAACAGCTTTGCATTTAAATGCATGGGTACTGGATAAAGAAATAACAGTAACATATTCAGCAACCACTCTTCTTCAAACTTCTGACTAATACAGCATGACCATGATAAATTATTCAATCAAATTTAATTTATATGGCACCAAATCACAAAAACAGTCACCTTAAGGCACTTTATAGTGAGTGAAAGACCCTACAATAATGCAGAGAAAACAAAGAACACCCCAACAGTCAGACGACCCCCTATGAACAAGGAAGAAACCTCCAGCAGAACCAGGCTCAGGGAGGGGCGGCCATCTACTGCAACTTGTTGGAGGTGAAGGGAGGAAGACGGGAGAAAAGACATGCTGTGGAAGAGACCCAGGGATGAATGATAACTAATGATTAAATACAGAAAGAGTGAAAAGTGAAGAGTGAAGAATAACTCATCAAAGCCCACGGCAGCCTAGGCCTATTAGGGGAAACCTGACCTTAAGCTTTATCAAAAAGGAAAGATTTAGGTCTAAACTTAATGTAGAGACATTGTTCAGTGGAAAAGGGGCCCGAAGGCTCTGTCTCCCATTCTAATTTTAAATATCCTAAGAACCACAAGTATCCCAGCAGTCTGCGAGTGAAGTCTCTCAGTTGTGATTTGCCATCAGTCATGTGGAAATATGAAACGGTGCACACGACATTTTTCTGTATCCACAACACTTCACTTTTTAAGAGCATAAAGAATTGATGTTTAAGTAGTAGGACTCAGTAATTCATTTCTGCACACATACCCAAAAGTCTAATTGTTATCTTATGCATCAGAACGGCATACAGTGACAGGACAAGATGTTTATTTCTGGTGGTGTTCACCTATGATGATTTGGCAAAGAATGTTTTCACATGTCTACATGCAGTCCCGTGAAAGTACTGAGTACTCCTTTCCTACGTCCACAGGAATTAAGAGGATAAGCAGCAATCGGGTGCTTCTAATCAAATGAACTTGAATAACTGATGATCAGCAAGTTCGAACACTTCTGTAAAAGCAGATGTTTTGACAGTTTGCTGGTTTGGAGCATTCCTGCGAGCGGATGTGCCAGCAAATTCAACCCAACGTCAGACTGTGCAATGTTCAGTGAAACCTTAAAAACCCCGAGAGCCGTGCATAAATGAACGCCCGCAGAGCACAGCGGTTATTCAGAGAGCTGATAAACGTCTTTGCCTGCTCAAAACACACACAACACTCACAACATAGCTGGAGTAATAAAGACCCACAATGGGAGCTAATAGGGGAGAGGAGAAGGAGCATTAGATTTCACCACCAAGACCGTCTGACTACAACAGCAGCTTCCTGAAACCTCTACGCCTACTTGTTGAGAACACCCACCTACTCATGCCTATACAAGTGCTGAGCAATAAAGTGAGAAAGATGCTGTGACTGAAGCTACTGTCCCACACAGCAGCTGTGCACACACTGATGTATATGTGATTGTGTATGTGCACGCTCTCTTGTGTTCATTGCAGGTGAAATGTGAACCGTAGCTTTAGTAGTAGCTCAGTAAACAAGAGTTTGCCCCCTCTCTGGGGAAAAGCAGTGAAACCTCACCAATCCTCCAGCCACCTCTTCATGCATGAATGCATACATACACACACTAACCCATGGGGCTTATTTCACCTACAAGTACATTCACACAGCATGATGACTGAAACAAATACAGCACTTTATCCCTTATAAAGGACTGGTGAGGATATGTGAGCCCCAGGTTGCCCCCAAAGAGCCTTTAAAATCTTTTTTTTGGGGGGGGGGGGAATAATGGGCCTAACTCCAGACTTTCTATCCAGGGAGGCTCTTGAGGGTAAATGTTTTTTTTCCATTGCAGTTTAAATACTCATCTTGTCAGAGTTGTAGTTTTATATATGCACACTAAAGTTACCTGAAATGACACCAACTTTTTTAGTTCAGTTCGCCTAAAAGAAATCCTCTAGTAACAGGTCTAGCAATTTTGTATGAAAAAAAGAACAACAGCGCTGTGCACGCACTTGCTCCTGTGCTGCCACTGAGCCATGCTGCACAAAGAAGTTACTTATCACTTGCTCTGCCTACTATGGGGCATGAGAGAACATCCAAATGAGTTTTGACAAATGTGGCCATGTGAAAAAGAAAGTTTCCACAGGACTGTACTATATGCAGACCTGTGAAACACCACTTACTGCTTCCACAGGAATTAAGAAGTCTCAGCAAATTCATCCCAAGGTCAGATGTTGCAGTGCTTAGAGAAACTGCAAAAACCCAATTGCCACATGTCTCACACTACAGACTTCATTTAAGACTTTCATGTTAAAGTTCATGACAGAAAAATTGGAAAAAGACTGAACCTATATGGCATGTTTGGAAAAGTCGCCAGGAGAAAGCTTCTTCTCTTTAAAAGAACATAACCACATGGTTTAGGTTTTCAAAGTTGCATCTGACCAAACCACAAGACTTTTGAAACAATGTTAGACAAGATCAAAATGGAGATGTTTGGTCGTTATACATACTGCCATGTTTGGTGAAAACCAGCTGTCAAGCACGGTGGTAGAAGGCTTGTGATTTTGGTTTGTTTTGCTCGTGTGTATCCCACAGTATGCTAGTCAAATGTGAGTTCATTAGTCCAACAGCTAAAGCTAGGTCAAAATTAGGTTATTTAACATGACAATGATCCTAAGCATAATAGGAACCATGAATGGTTGAAAAAGGATCAAAGTGTTGCAAAAAAATCTAGAAGTCTAGACCTCAGTCTTTGAACCCTAATAGACCTTTAGCAGGCATTTGCTCATGCAACCTCAATGAAGTTGTAAAGGAGAGTAGGGGCAAAAGTCTTCTACAAGGCTGAGCCACTGATAAAGTCACAGAGAAAATAATTACTTCAGGTTTCAAATGTTGAAATTCCTCTTAGACTGAGAGAAACTTAGCATCCAAAAATCTCCTTGGAGCTCTATGTGTGTACCAGATAACATAGATGTATGATATATGTAGGGGTCATATGGAGCCATTTTCCACTATCCGTGTGGAAAACCGCTTTTGACGTGTGCATGGTTTCACAACATTTTAAGCCTGTTTAGAGCTGAAAAAGCAGTTTATTTGTGAGAACAATAATAAAAAGAGCAGTTCCATAGCACGTTCACACCTTTCAGTGCTTGCGTACTAATTTGACAAAAAGAAAGCTGCAAAAAAAAGCAGTTCGGAATACAAATTATTGGGTTATAATATCTTTGTTTTCTTACTGATGATGTGCAGTTTTAACATGTATGTTTTGAAAGTTTACTGCGACACAAATCTCATGTCTGCCAATATAATTACCATAAGTTGCAAATGTTTTTTCTATTTTTTTTTGACCATCATACCTAAACTTACTTGGCCATAGCCAGGTAGGAAGACGAGAGCTGGCTCTGCATAATCACTGAGTGAAACAGTGTAGGAGTTGAGCTTTGATAGAAATAATGAATTGGGTGAGATTCTTGAGATAGATGTCCAGGGAGGCACTCTTGCCCCATCTGTCCAGATCCTAAATCACTGAACATGTTTACTGTGGCATTGCACCAGAGGGACAGGGAGAGCGAGGGGCAGTGGGAGTCTTAGAGAGGCGAAATGTTGAATATGTTCACAGCACAGATAATTCAGCGGGATGATTAATTGAGGAAAGATTGGGTAAAATCTACTCCCCCTGCTGCTCTAACAATAGAAGAACAGATAACAGATCCGTGATAGAAGTGAGGAGACCTTGTTAGGGTCGCTTTAAGTGCGTGAAGGTTGTATGTGTTTCTACATGTGATATGTATTTCAGCTGGGACCACTGCCACGAAACCCCAGTAAGTGTCCTTGTTTTTAGGGAGA
The DNA here is from genome assembly GCF_001858045.2 of Oreochromis niloticus. Taxonomy (NCBI): domain Eukaryota; kingdom Metazoa; phylum Chordata; class Actinopteri; order Cichliformes; family Cichlidae; genus Oreochromis; species Oreochromis niloticus. The sequence goes on along the minus strand of NC_031981.2, from coordinate 27,324,862 downwards.
TTTTCAGGGTTTTCAGAGAATGACTTCCTTTTCTTGCCCATTCTCCTGTACTGTTCACTTCTTTTTGGCCTGCTCTGCTCATTGTAAAAAAGTCAGACCTTGGAAGTGAATATAAAGCAGGTAATCAGTTTGACTGTTAGATTTATGTAGGTAAAGAGTAATAAATGATGACTGCACTTTTAGAAGTTATATTACATGTACCTGGAAGTAAAGTGCTTTGTGTCATTAAAATAAAAAGAAACAAAGCTATGAAAATCTTTGGTAAATGAGGCCAAACCTTAAAATCACATGTTTTATACATAAAGAAAATGTAGCAGCCTTTTTAACTTCAAAAGGCAAACCTGCTGCTTTCCATGTTTAACAGCTAAAGAGGCCATACTGTCCTGTTCAGACAGTAAGGAGAGGGTGATGGGATAATATCATTGTTCCTCAATGAACCATAGAACAGAAAATTTGACTCTAATCAATTCAAATGTTGTTAAAGTGAGTAGTTTTGCAAAGTTTTGTTGTGTCGTTTGCATCAAAACCCACAAACTCCATCTTCTGACATGCAGAAACGAGATGAACCGACTGACTGATCTGAGAAAATGGATTTGCTGAAAAGGAAATGTATCTGGAAAATAAAGTAGCGCCTAGACTTGCATAGTGAAATCTCTTCAGTCACATCAGTTTTAACTGTAACTTTTGGACCAACATAAATTGGAAACACTTGAGCTGGAAAAGTAACTGGAAATATGAACAATTACAAGACGGTGCAAACTTGATTTAGTAAAGACTGATAGAATGAAAAGCTCCAGGACAGCTGCTAAACGGAGTGTGTGGTTAGATGTGCTGTTTTTGATGTGCAGTTGCTCTGTGTTTGGGTCCTTAAATATCATTAAACTCCTCAGACCCTGTCTCTCGAACTAAATTAGCTTTGTTTTTCTTGCTTATTAGTCAGCGTTTCTGATCTTTTTGGGCTTACCATCTCTTAAAAATAAGGCGAAAAGCACTCATTATCCCCTGCTGTGGGAGTAGGCAATGAAAATAATTAACTCTGACACAAGTAACGACTTTATTTTCCTGTTTCAAGGCCGTTTCAGTCAATAAAAGTCTGGAAATGTAGAGTCTTCAGGAATACAGTATCAAAACCATCTACCATCACCAGTTTTGTAAGAACAGCTTTTGGAAGTTGTAATGTTAGATTTACTGAGGGTTGTTTTTTGCAGTATTGATTGTTAGAGCAAATCATTTTTAAATCAAAGCTAAATGATACATTTACAGTAGAACTGCCAACACTTTTTTTCCCTGACTGAAGGATTCAAAAACAGCCAGTTGTTGCTTGAGTTTGCCTTTTAGAAGAAACCACTGCCTGCCCAGCTGGGTGGCGGGAAGACTCTGGTATGAAGATTGTCTTGCTGTAGGTCATTTTTAAAATAGAGAAGAAATGTTTCAGGAAACCTTTTGGACAAAATCGAATCTTTGCTTACCAGCATGGAACATGCACTTGTGTTTTTGTAGCCTGGACCTTAGGAATAAGTCTTTGTAATAAGAAGAAAAGAGAAATGGCTGTACTGCTACTGCTGAGCTCTAGCGGTACTTCAGAAAAGTTCTGTGCCTGTGTCTGTGTGCGCAGGCCGCAGCAGCTGGCCATCTCTCTCAGACTGACAGGCCTAAGCTCACCCCTGCTGGGCTGAGGATGAAAGCAGATGCTCTCCTCCTTCCTTTCCCGCTCTGTTTTTCTCTCCTTTCTCTTTGCGGCCTTGTGTAACCAGAATCCTCAGCTTTCATACGGAGCCTGTGGGATAGTTTGCACCCTGGAGTCCTGCAGAAAGCAGAGACACACATACACCAAGTGACTGAAATATTTGATGCTGTACTTTGAAAAATCTAAGCAGATTTTTCTGTGATTGCAAAATAAGCCAAACTGCTGATATGGATCAGTGTTTATTGCTGTCTTAACACAGTGCCATTGTATGAGAACCCAAGTGCATACCAGTGGAAATTCGCACAAATTATCATGTGAATCAGGAAATACCTGATAAAAGAAGCGATAAACGGCATAGAGTTTGCGTAAACATTCAACGACAGCATTCAGTATTTATGTTTTCCATATTCTGCACTTAAAAATTGCAGTCAGCTTTTTAGTTTTCAATAGATGGACTTTGGCGCAACCACTGATTATTGATGCTAACATGCTACACAACTTAATGTACTAATTAAAGTAGATCAGGACTTCTCTTAATTAAAAATGGAAAACAAAGGCCACAGAGTGTGCTTCTTTCAGTGTGTCCTCACCTGTTTGCTCTTAGGGTCAGTGCAGGATTTCAGCAGGTTTGGTTGAAGACAAATTTGTGGGTGAGGTGACACCTAAACACATGCAAAAGACAAATATACCTCCCACCTTGAAAGCAGGGAGCAGGACAGGAGGAGAGGGGGCAGGAAATAATGGATGGACTGACGTCTCTAGAGGGGGGGTTGTCAGTGGTCAGGCAGGGCACCCCGCTGGGGATTTAACAGACCAGCACAGGAGGGAGGGAGTCAGCTGGTGATGACGAGAAAGAGTGTGTGTGTGAGAGAAGGCTGAAGCCTAATGACTCTTTTCTACTAGCAGCTACTCAGCTTGGCTGACTCTGCTCAAATTTGGTCGTTTCCCATTACAACTCAGTACCAGCACAGTGTGGGTGGAGTCATTATAGCAAGTTCCATGACGTCGTTTGTATGTGACACAAACACAACAATGGAGTATGTCTGCACCTCGTTGTTGGACCGTGGTGTTGGTTTGTGTGTAACTATTTCCCTTGTTGCCGTGTTTCAAAAATGGAGGGTTTGTTTTAAGTGAAGGCATTGTGCTCGTGACTATTCCAGTGACATCACTCCCTGGCCAATCAGAGGCATGCAGTCTGTTGAGGTCACATTTCTGGGGTCAAGTTAGCAATTGCATGCTTCCTGTTTGTGAGTATACGGCGATTGTATGTGATAAATATGCAGAATTTGCAAATCTATTGCCAGCTTAATACACAGATATTCAGATCAAACAGAAAGTCATGCTGCGGATATTCAGTCTAGCCAGAATCTGATTTTGAAACAAAAAATTCAGAAATTCCTCCACAAATAGTAACGTAGTCGCTGCAGAATGGTAATTTAACTGCTAAGCGACATAAGGGCTCAATATGCTGTTTTTTTAGAGGAATATACCAAAATGCAACCAGTTGGCAACCAGTTGAGTTGAGTCCCCAATTGCAAAGAGACTCGTTGCAGGCAAGTTGCACTCCGTGGTGCAGACTGGCTTCCACTGAGTGAAAGTTATTTGCAAACGTTCACCAATCTGTTTGAGATTGATGGCAGTCAGTCCGAGTCAGACAACGATTGTCTGGAGACAAGTTCCCTCCCACCAGGTGACCAGTGCAGGTGCCTTGCAGTCAGAAATGGTCACTCGGAGGTTGACGGGGGTTTACACGTTCAGCTGCATCTACTTCCAATGAGTCACCAAATGCAACCAATGACTCTTTCTAGTTGCAAGGGAGTTACTATCCTATTTTTGTTGTGTGTGTGTTTAATTTCACTGTATGTGACGCTCTTTAACACCGTCATCAAAATCAGTTGCATGCAGTCTGTTGATGTCCCAGCTGTCTTATGGAAAAATTATGTCTTTAATAGAAAACATAATATCTGTCAAATATTTTCCACACGAAAGATTACATTTTTAGCAATTTTTCATTTAAAGGAGCTGTTCACAAAGCAGAAGTGGTATGAAAAAAAAGTACTTGTTTAAACAAGGAATCATGTTTCAGGACCGTTTCTATTTACTTAGTACTTTGAACTGACTTTTTTCTTGTTTACTAATCAGTAAACTTTGGTTAGATTCACTTTAAACCCTTTTTTTAAATCCACTTCACAGAGAGAGGGAGAGAGAGAGAAGCAGTAGTTAGGGAGTCCACAGCTGGCCTGTGAAACTGAGACACTCCCTGATTGGGACGGACAAGTGTGAGAGGCACTTTAATGCAATAATCCCTCCCAGGCCTGTGTGTGTCTGTGTGCGTTTAAATGTTGTCATACAGAAAAGGCTAAGTCTCTGTAGTGACATTTTAGGGAGTATCAGTGTAGCGTGGGGAGTGAATTGAAGCTGTCGCTCGTCCAGCAGACAGGCCTGATGGAGTAGAGGGATGTTTAGAGGGCTGGGAGTGGGGGTGGGAGGGTCATCTTGTTTTAATTGTCTGAGGAGTCTGGCCAACTCTTTGGGGCTGGAATGTGTGTGACCTCTCCTCTCTCCCCTTCACACTCCCGCGCTCGCACTCTGTGCGCGTCGCCCTCAGTCGAGCAGCTCGTGGGAAGATTCTCGCTCCGGATTTTTCGAAACCGGGCCAAATATTGCAAGAGCTCAGTCACAGTCTCGGCGCTTCTCTTTATCTCACAGCTCTCCCACTCTGTGTCCCACTCTTTCCGTGGTGTTTTTTTGTGTGACTGATTCTCAGCTTTCTGTGTGATGCTGTGTTTCTTTGCACATGGATTTAAAATAGTGAAAACTGTCAAAGTTCAACAGTTTGTATGTACTCTGTCTTAAATTTCAGTTTAATATTCTTATTTTTTTTTCCAGGATATCAGTACATATTACTTTAGATATTAAAGCCAATGCTGGGAGACCATTAGTTCAAATTCTCCAGTGTTAGAAAATGCTCTTCAGTTGCCACATTACTGTAAAGATACACACCTACCCATGAAAGCTAAAGCTTTTCCTTTTTTTGTATGGTTTAAACAAAAGTGCTAAGAGTGGAGCTCCAGAGTTTTGTATGTGGAACTTTATATCTGGCAAAGCTAGTTGTTTCCTGATTAATTTTTTTTTTTCAGATTCCCCTCATCGGACGCCTGATATTAACAGCCTGAAATGACCGTATTAGGGATATTCCCACTCATCAATGGCACTCAGAATAGAAAAAACTCTGTGAAACAGAGTGTCTAAAGCCGGAGTTTTGCATCACAGGGCTCATATCTGGTATAACAGTATACATGTGTATATATGTATGAAGGAAAATAAGAAAATGCTAGATAGGACCTCTTAACCAAACTTTTACTGTGGGTGTGTATGTCTGTCTGAGCTTTCAACACAGGTACTGAGGCTGGAGGGGAATTTAGATGCAAGCCCGCTGAGAGTTGGCTGTAGTGTATCGAGCGTGGCAGAGACAGCATCCCAATCATTCCACTTCAAACAGGCCTGGTGGCTAGAATGAAATGGAAACATTTGTTGGGTCACAGCACTGAAAGCTTGTCTTCCCTCCTCACACAATGCCAGATGGCTTCCTGATGTTGTCTGTTTTTTATTAGACTTAAAGTAGATCAGCGTTCACACGAGCCTGTGATATTAAACCAGCGTACGTCCCCGTACGCCATGCAGACCCACACACAGATATTTCACACTTAAAATCATGCAGGAATGCACAAGCATGTATATGAAATGTTCCATGCATGGAACATTTCATACATATTTCATACATATATACATATAGTCAAATTCCCACCATGGTGGGAATTTGACTACCAGGGCCGTGCCACTAAAAAATATACTGTAATTATGTTAATATTGCCCTACACATATGCAAACACATGCATGCTATGTGTAAATGACCACATACGTTGTATAAAGAAACGTGTGTCCGAGTACAACAGGGTTCCAGACCAGCACATAATTGGTGAAGAAATGCTGTGCAGAGGTGTTGGTCTGATGGATGAGGAGAGAACTGACATGGCATTCAGAGCCTCTCTCTGTGTACCACAATGAGGCTTTCACTCGACGCTGCTCATATTGAACTTTATCCTTATTAAAACAGCCACGATGGAGAGCTGTGTATTTGCTTTTAGAAGGTGGGACTTTCTAAGGGGGTGCCAACGATCTCTTTTTTTAATTAAGAAAGCCTAGTAATAGGAGTGTGTGTGTGTGTGTGTGTGTGTGTGTGTCAGTGTGACCTGAGGGGAGGCCCTGTCTGTGACCTCCAGTGATAGTGGTGGTTTGTTTTCATTCTAAACTTGCCCTAGAGTTACTGGTTTTGCACCTTATTTGACCTCGGCTTGAACTGGCTTCACCTCTCATTGAACCTTTGCTCCGCACCATTTTTAAAAAATGTGATTTTACGGTGACACCTGTCTGATTACTTTTTTACTTCTTCTGTTCCTGTTATTCATATCTTTAAACTTTCCCTCCCATCAGCTGGTTTCTCCCTAAAACTGAGGATGTCATCCTAAGTTAGCAGGTTAGCAGCCAGTGCCATCAAAGTATCTTTCAACCAGTAACATCCATCTATCACTTATCTTGCCAAGAATCTGAGCAGAAAGCCTCAACTTCTCTCACTCAGGCCACCTCTTCAAGCTGTTCCGGGGGTAGCCTGACTGGTAAATTAAACTGCTATTGTGCATTAATGAAATAAGAATAATACAGACTAGTATTTCTGGTGCCAACTAGCACAGCCACATTTAAACAGCTAGTCGATTAATTGCCCTCATCCCTAGGTCCGATTTGTTGATTGGAGTGCGAGCGTTGTGTTCAGAGCCAGCCTCTAAAATACAGTCGAGGAATCCGCTTCCTCAACGGCTGTATTTCAGTTTCTTAGGCAGCTCCTTGTCAGACAGGCTCACATGTACGTGCGTGCGCGTGCACTCAATCAGATTGAATGATTGCACATTTGTCTTGACAGTCACTATAAAAAGAGCCGCCCACTAAACGCTGCAGTCCTCTCATTATACCGTCACAGACCCACAGCAGGCAGACATGCTGTGCTCTGTCTTCTGCCTTCCTCTTTATTTCTGTGATTTCAGCTCTCTCTCTCGCCTCTTTTTGCTTATCTCTCATTTTTAAAAACAGAGCAAAGAAGAAAGAAAAGAGCAGCAGTTGAGGAAAAATAAAATGGTGTGGGTGGCGTACGGAGCAAGCGGTAGAGACATGCGTCACAGCAAAGGGGAATCCCTAGCGCTTCACACTGGAGCGGAGGCTCCATGGCTCCAGGGGAATGGCCAGCTCAAGTGTTTGTTTATGTCTGTGGGCCAGAGGGGAGAGACGGTGGCCATGTTCAGCAGCTACATGAAAGGCCCCGAGTGCTCTAATGAGCTGTAATTACCATGCGCGTGTGTTTACAAGATTGCGAGGGAGCGAGGAGGAAAGAGAATGAATAAGCACGTTTCTCCCCGCCTGTGTTTACTCCCCGTCTTCACAAATACGTTCGTTTTTCACAGCGCAATAGCTTGCCTCGTTGCCCTCTAAACCAGCGCAACCTCAAAGTATAGACTTCACAGATTGGTGACTGTCACGGCCTGTCATGCTTGTTTTATTCCTCGAGATTTTAAGCTTCAGGCTGGTGTGACATACTGTGAGGTGGGGAGCTTGGTTTCTCATGTGCAGGCCACGTGGCCCGGAGCATTCAAAAATACACAGCATACGGATTTAGAAGTTCTGAGAAGAATAGATGCTAAGAAAGGTGTGTGATTATCTGCTGAGGAGCCTGGCACAAGTCATTTAGAGAACTGAGACCTCACCAAAATAGTCAAACCAAAGGAATTATCAAAAATAGCCAGAAAGCTTTGAAGAGCTGCAAAGCTCTCCTTCTTCTCTGCTGGTGCAAAGTCACAGGAGACCTTTTCACTTTTAACGACACAGTTGATCATTTAATAAATACAAATTGGGTGACATGGGCTTCTGTAGCATGGAGCCACGAGTAATGCCCAGCTGTGACTATTTACACTACTGCATTTCATAATAACAGAAGGTACAATAATACCAGCCTTATCCATTATTATGTGAGATGCGACAGACTTTTATTAACATCTTAGCTGAGCTAATATCCTTGAAATCCTCCCTGCCTGCTGTCCGTCATGTCATAAAGGCTTGCGTGGGCAGACCATGATGAGTATATTAATGGCCTGGAACTGGAAATATGACTGTTTGTATTTACAGGCCATTTAGAGCTTTCCACTGGCATTCACACTCTCCAACCAGTGAAAACACGAGCCGCTGTACAGCAAACACCAGCCTACGTTTACTGTATGCCTCCGCCACTGAGAGCGCTCTCTGTGTTCTTCACGGCGTGTGTGTGTGTGTGTGTGTGTGAGTGCATGGACTCCTGCCGCCCCAAAATAGCATGTGCCCCTAATTACTGCTGCAAACACAGGTGTGGAAAGCAAGGCCTCCCTCCACCCATCCCAAACCAGCCATCTAGCACACAACACCCTGTGTGTTCCAGTTTGAGAGGACAGGAAGTCCAGACTCTGTGTGTGTGTGTGTGTGTGTGTGTGTGAGTGTGTGTGAGAGAGTGAGTGTGTTTGCATGTGCAAGTGTGTAAATGTGTGTGAAAAGAGAGCGTGCATATTCATGGTTCATCTGTGCATGTGTGTGTTTAAAAGCGAAAGTGTGTGTCTGTGAGTGACTGAATGAGAGAGAGTTTGTGTTTGTATATGAGCGAGTCCAGACCACACCTTTTGAAGTCGGCTGCACAGTGCGTTGGGGTTTGGGCACGGACACACAGCCCCTCCGTTGGCTGGCTGGAAACCTTATACCCCACATCAATCAGACCTGCCACTTATACATTATTCATAACCCAGACACACACACTTAAACACACACTCTCATCTTTAAGCTCTGGAGTTTTTGCTCCTTGTATCTCCCATTGGCAGCAGAAGTAAAACAGGGCGGGTTCGTGCTGCCGTTGGGGGGTCTGACTTCATTTACCCTGAGTAGGTTAGAAACAAAGGTGGAGTTGTGGAGATGTATGGGATTTTCTGTCTATTGCAAGTACACACACAATCATGATGTAGCTAATGAGATTTTAAGTTCTTGGGGAGAAGACATCAATTAAAATGTATTCATAATCAAGAGACATGAAGAAGACAAGACTGTTAGCAAGGCTGTCACAAGAATTTATTAACAGCAAAATACAAAAACTAATTATGACCGTAAATGATAATTACAGTCTGCAATCAAAAGACAAACAAAACTGTATAATAAATAATAAATTTCCCTTTCAAGGTTTTCTCCCCGTGCAGGTCTGGACCACGTCCGGTGTTTTTGCTATTTTTAGATAGGCTGGACTTTAGTTTACAAACCAGCTTAAGTCCAGAGGTGCACAAGAAAGAAAGAAAGCACAGATGGGCTATATTTAATTCAAGAGTAGGAGTGGAACTTGGACACCCATGTGAACAGGACAACTGAAGAAAGGGGGGACACACCACTGGGGCATCTACTAAAACTCTGTTTCAACCTCAAGGTCAAAGGTCAGAGGTCACAGTCAAGTTTCCTGAAAATCTTGTGGAGGCAACGGAAGTATGTATCTACAAGGATGCTGAGGGGTAGCACTGACGGCCATCAGTATGTTTATTGTCTGCCATCACTTGCCAGCATGATTGAATTGCTGTGTAGTTTCAGAGATAGCTCAGATGCACTACAAGTACAAAAACATAATCTAATGTGTAAACTCTTGGTTATATGAAGTAAGAACTGAACTGAAAACTAGTGTTCACTACCTGCATTAGGTCCCAGTGTTACCATCATCAGTTTGAAGGTAATGTTTCTGCTTTAACTTGGTTTGTCTTATTTTTAATTTCCCAGCTATTACTGGCATTACAGGTGCGTTCAGTTCCATTTATCTGCTACATAAAGTGGGTCTTTTTGCCATGTTGCCTAATAATTCTTAAAACTGAGATGTGTTGTGCTGTAATTACCTGACATATTTACTGCTGTGTCCGGCTTTAGGGCTTAGCACACATTCAACTCAGATATTTGAAAGCAAGTCCGATTCACTGCCATGTCTGTTTATAGCCTTCGGAAAATGTACGCGCCGTGTATGGAAAGCTATTTATCATTCTTTACCCCTGTCAGCCTCTCACTCTCTCCCTCTCCTTCAGTCTAAGCTGGTATTGTCTCACTCTCTACGGAGCCCAAAATGAGCAGTTTCCAGTCCGCTGTTTTCTTCTGACGTCCTCATCGCATGTCCTGACATTCTCAGACCACAGAGCAGAGTCTCTGTCCCCTCTGTTTTCATTCACAGACGTCAGTCCAAAGCTGAAGCAACTGAAATCGGGCCTCAGTGAACAAGTTGTTATTGATGTCCTGCTGTGCTCAAAACAACTAGCACTGCCAGTGGAAGACAGAGGCAATAAAGCAGACGGGAGCTGTGAGAACAAGCTGGGTTTGACATGAGAATTAGCTTTTGTAAACAGTCATAGCAGTTAGTGTCTGGCTACTGACAACCTGGACTGCTCCATTGTCGTATCTTCTTTGAATTAACGGCGCAGCATTTATAATAGGATTTGAAAACGTTGTGTACAAACTGTTGATGCATGACATCTGTTTGGCAGAGCTTGACAAAGTTGGGCTTATTAAATTTTCAGAGTTTGTATATATTCATATGAGGTCACTGATGAATTATTGATTAGGGGAAAAGTGTGAGGCGGGGGCGTTCGTGTGTTTGTCAAAGAGGAAGGGTGTTTCCCGCTTAAACGGCAGCAGATGCCTGTACGGCCGCTTCGTCTGCCTGCATCTCCTCTCTCTTTCACTCCCTCCACGTCTTTCTCAGTTTAAGGCTCAGGGCGCTGAAGCCAAATGGAAAGTGACCCCTGGCAGGCTGCGGCGTGTTTAACACAGTGGGTCACTGTCGGAGAAACATGCTGGCAGCATTAAACAAAAACGCGCTGGCGAGTTACTCAGACTGCATTTTGGAACGTTTTACCAAGCAGTCGTACAAGCTTTGGCAAAGTCACGCTGAGGTACGCCCAGAGTTTTTAGTGGGGAGGGAAAGCTGGGGGCTTATGGTGCCACAAAAATACTGATTTTTTTTTTTTTTTTGGGACAAACGAGCCTCGACGCCATTTTTAAAAATACACCCTGGACACAGAAACAAAAGGCATTGTTAATGGAGGGATTTGACTGGCTCTCACAACGGCTACAGGAATGGTTTTACACAGCGTTACAGTAGCCATGGGGCCCCTTCTTGGGGTGGGGAATATTGTGTATGTATGTGTGTGTGTGGGCTAGGGCAGGATATGAGGAAACCTCTGGGCAGCTCAGTAGATATTTGTTCGCATTAGCTTGGAACGTTTAGTTTAAACAGACACTGAGCTGGGTTCAGGTTCAGTTCGGACTGTGTGCACAAGTCTGTACATTTTGTTTATCCAAACTTTGGGGTTTTTATCTTGAATTTAAGTAAAAACGGATTAAACGGTAGTTCTAAGTTAGCTCTGTGTGTACACGGTCGTCTGTAATGAACTTTCTGTGAGACCACCAGTGGTTTTAGACTGAACCAGATCCTCTTGACGCTGTTTTATTCCCAACCCGCCCACTCCACTCCTTCCTCTGGGCAGGGCATGGCTAAAGATTACTGCGGCTAACACACACACTCACAGGAAGCCAATAAGGCATCCAAAGATCCACAGATGGTCCTATGTTTGACTGTTAGTCTGTTCAGATGGGTCAAGTATGAGAACCAGGTTGTTGTATATTTACTCACAGGGGAGAGACTTCAAGACTTGTCCATTGTTCATATTACTAGGCATTACTCTGAGATATAAAGAGATTATGTCTGATTAAATAGAGATTATGGATACATTTCTGGAATATTGTGTTTCATGTTGCTCACCATGAGCAGGCTAGAGTATATGAACATGTTATCCATCTTGTTCTCGTCTATTTTCCTACTTTCCTCAGTTGTGAAAGGGGTTTTGGCTTGGTTTATAGTCAGTGGTGATTAGGTAGTGCAATGCCCCTGTCATGTGGCTAAACAAACTTAACGTGGCTGTTTGCAGTTGGCAGAGCTGTGACTCTGACAAAGCAGCAAAATACCAGTGTGAATGTTAGCCATTGACAGACTGGCGTCCTGTCCAAGGTGTATCCTACTTTTCGCACTGTGGTAGCTTGGATAAACTCCAGCCTCATTAAGGATAAGTGGAAGAGGATGGATGGATGTTTATGCACTACTCTGCATTTAATTCCACAGCGTGTCTTTGTCTTTCACCTTCCCTTTACCTCCAAGAAATCGCAGCAGATGGCTGCCCCTCCCTGAGCCTGATTATGCCTGGTTATGCCGTAGACACTTGTCTACACCTGCTTATCTTTAGATTGACTTGTTATTTAGACAGTCATAATGACATTAGATTAGAGGCACAGTTCTATCTTGATAGGACACAGACAGTGACGATTCTTATACTTATGGTCGGTTTAAACTGTAGAAGCACCAGGAGAAAATACATAATCCACGTAGAATGACCCCAACTAAGCTGGTTTGAACAGAGATCTTGTTGGCGGTTGAGTTTGCTACACCAATTGCTGCCATTCATGTATTTTAAAATAAACGACTATGTATATGTTCTCAATATTAAACTTTGAGGAAAAAAATTCTTTAAAGGAAAAGTTTTCATCTGTAATAATTGAGGTAAAATGCTCCATCTAAAGCCATTCGCTAAAAACACAAAAGAGAGAAATACATTTTTGTGGGGTTATTTTTTCATGTTTTGGCAAGGGAAAAGAGAAGCTAATTAGGATCATTAGGCTGCAATTAATGATTCTTTTTCAAGTGCAATATATTTGATTCTTTTTGGACTCTTTAGTCCATCTTTATTTCCTTCCAACTCGCCCTTCTTGATTGGCTCCATTGCCACATGTTGGAAATTAAAATTTCTCAGTTGCATGAGTTTCAGTACTTGATTGAATTTTTTTTATAAGTTATACAACAGTACGTTTTAAAAAGTACTGCCAGTTTGGTGAGATCTATGTCTGAATGACACTTTGACATCCATTGTTAAGGATTTTCAAACCATCATCAGTCCAAAGATCTTCCACAACCACTGAAACTCAAAGTAACTTAAAGGGACGGAGGGTAGGGGCTCCCCAGCAAAGAGCCAGTTGGGAATCAAACCAAGACAGAACTGTTATTTTGTGAAGTACTGAGTGTTTGCTCTTGCCATCTTGGTGTTTCAAAAAAGGATATCACGGGTGAGGTAACGATCTGCCTGTGAAGCACAGGGACACTGCACACACATATGGTGCAGAAATCACAAAGTTGGGCCACCCTAAAGCATGTGCTGTTTGATCGTCCTTTTTAACTCTAACTGTGACCATAAATTCCATTTGAACTTTGTTAGATTCAGTAAGACTTGAAACTAACAACCGAGCCCATGAAGCCACCAAGAAAGTGTTTATTGATATCATAAATTATGTGAGCAGAACATTTCCCCACAGACTTGGGTTCTCTTTATTTATTTATTACCAGAGGAGTCACCCCCCTGCTGGCCATTCTAAACAATGCAGGCCTAAAGCATTTCCGAGTTGGCTTCAGTTTTCAAACCCATAGCCATCGTTTATACTGCCCTAATCTACTCCATGTACCTTATCACGGCACTGGAGTAGACTTCACACAGGCATACAGAGGTAATCAAGATGGGTGAGTTGGAAGGAAATAAAGATGGACTAAAGAGTCCAAATCACATATATTGCACTAGAAAATGAATCATTAATTGCAGCCTAATGATCCTAATTAGCTTCTCTTTTCCCTTGCCATCTGTGAAAAATGTGTAAACTCTGTGTTTTTGCTCCACATATTCTTTGATGGCACTTGCTGACTGCTGGTGTGTTTCACAGATGCAGGATGGGCTTCCTCTATTTAGTCCCATTCACCTGCTCTCTCTCAGCTATTAGCATGCTATGCTCTGAAATAAATGTTGCGAATTTGCTCAATGATGTGACCTCGCCGCATTCTCCGCTGACCCCATCCATCTTCATTAGACTTCAATTATTGGCTATAATTGTAATTGCCATGCTTCTCAGTCTGCATGAGAAATCTTGGCATGTTGACCACGTCCCGGCTAGGACCATAACTCATCACCGTGGCCTCCTCACCCGGGTCCTGCCAGCCCATCCTGAAACCACCAAGGCCAGAGTGGAAAGGTTAAAGGGTGGCGGGCAGTGAGGGATGGAAGGAGAGGTCGCGGCTCTGGTGAGAAGCACTGCCAGAGTCATCTCCCAAAATGCCTAACTGGAGTCAGCCACGCTGAGAATCATGGGAAAGCAATGGTAGACAATAAATCACAGCCAATGAGGTGGAACTAGCCTGCTTGAGACAGAGTTGACAGAGATTATTGATGTGTGTATGAGCGGCAGTGTGGATGCTTGCGGTGAAGCTATGTGATTCTGTCTGTGTGCAAGCTGTTTTTGTCACTGACATCACGCTGACTGAAACGTGTGCTGCCATTTAGCCTTTCACTTTTTGAATTGCTCACTTTACCATGTGACGAACAGTGACATCATTCATAATCCCGCTGTCTGTTAGCATTCCTCTGCTCAGCTCATTTTACAGTACAGACAGTCAGAGCAAAATATCAAATGTTTTGCAGCATGGTGCATGGTTATAATAGTCTTTCTACTGTAAGGGTTTCAGTACATGTGAAGACTTTTATGTTTAAAGTAAATGAAAATTTATCAAACAAAAGTAAAATCTTGAGTTACCCTTTTTTTTTCTTCATATTTTAAAAGCCAACACTGGGCAACTCCAAAGAGCTTTAAATAAGGTACCTACAGTACACCAGGTGTTACTAAATCTGAAAAAGCTCTGATCAACACGCAAAACTAAGATTATGTAGTTCCTGTTTGTGGTTTTATTGCAGTGTACTGTTGATTATCCATAGACCGCTTTTCGGACAATCACCTCTTCACCTCAAACAGATTTTTTGTTTAAAAATTTATTCAAAATTAGTCTTTCTGCTCAACTGCAGTACCTTCAGGTCTCACCAGGAGGGTGAGACACACATTTCACTCAATTTTTCTATTTATTAGAAACATCTAAGTAAAATGCGTCCAGTGAAGTATAAAAGCCCAGTAGTGAATCCTACAGTATGTTTACGACAGTTTTCAGTTTTTGTTGGAACTGTATTAAAACTTTGTTGATTCAGCCGTAGCAGTGCTGTGTAACTGTACTGTACTACAGAGTGTTATTATCGCCCTCATTTTTATAAGTGATGGTTTTAGAGTCGCGTCGCAGTATAAGACTGCATTAGCTTCATTTGTGTTTCCTTTACTGTTGACCTATTGATGAAATAAGCTGATTTCTAATGAATCCACCAAGCACTCACAGTTAAATTCTGTTCTCCTACATTACACATTTTATTCATTTTGTATAGTTTTGTATGAAATGTAGGAGATTGATTCGTGAATGCTGATGGTCACTTTTTCTTTTTCTTTTTCTCCTGCTGTCCGTCCTCCCTACGTCTCCCGTCCATCATCAGGTAAGATGTGACTTTCCATTATTTAAGTGTGGTGTGGGTGTTGAGAGCTGACCTTCTGAACTCCTCCCTACACACTATCCAACGTGTTGCTTCTTTTTTCTTTGTGAAATATGAGTATCTTCTATTTAAATACAGTCTCGAAAGGACTTCTTCGCACTGAAATGCAATTGTCTTTTGCTGATACACAGGCTGTTTAGGTGAAGACAGGTGTGTATGCGTGTGTGAGGAAAAGAGGGAGGCACACGCAGCCTTTGTCACTGACCTCGTGCACAATAAAAATACTCGTCACTGCGTTTGTGCCTGTTGCAGTGTAGAGCAGTGATGAGTGGCGTGTTAGAAGCCTCCAGCAGAATCCTAGAGTGCTGAAAGCAGAGCAGTGAATTGTGACGGGTTTGCACCCTATCTTTTACTAGGAGTCTTGTGTCTGTCTGTCCAAGTATTAGCACCTCTCTGTCTACTCTGCTACACTCCACTTTGCTGATGACAAGCTGCCTGCAGCAGAACATGTCGACACACACATTCAACAATTACCTGAGAGCGCACAAACAGCCCTGATGGTCCTTTTTTAGGACTTCACATACCCAGCAGACACTTAGCTACTTGTTTTTTGTATTCAGGCCACTCCTCAGGAAAGTGGAAAGAAATTCTATAATACTAACAATAATAATAATAGCCTACCTAATGTTGACAAATCATTATTAAATTAATGTAACATACTGTGAAAAAAAGCCTTGAGCCACACCTTATTTTATATTTTGCTAGGGAAATGTGAAATATTAAAGAGCTTGAAAGTCGATGATTCATATGACCAGCTTTATTCTTCAACGCAGCCTGATCTCTCTTAGGAAAGCTTTCTTGGAATTTCTTTAAGCAGTCTTCAGGAGTAGTTCTCCAGGTTCTTGAAGGATATTCAAGCCTCTTCTTTGGATGCTGGCTGCTTTTTGATCTGTTCTCTGTCAGGATGATCCCACACTTGAATTTGGATTCATCACTCCACAAAGACCTGCTGCCGTTGAATTTCAGCCCAGTTCTTTTGCTATTTGGCATACCTCAGCTTTTTCCCCCATTGCCTTCTTTAACCCCTTAACACCTAGTGTATCATACTTGATTAATGAGTTTTTGAGACTTCTGCGTCATCGCTGTGATTGTTTTGTCCCTGAAAAACCTAAAGAAATTGCGCAATATATGTTTAGGCATTAAACTGAAGAAAAATGTGGGATCAGTTAAATTAAAACTCATGTGTATGCAAATTAATATTTAGGTTTTTTACAAATTTGTCAGGTTCAGTAAACACTCCATTTACAAAAATAAAAATAAACCTTGCAGTTACATCACGGTTTAGGCTTAAAAGAGTTAAGAATGCCTCCTTAACACCCACTGACACCCTTTCAGATGAATCATCAGTCAACAGTAGGTGGATCGACTGAAGGCCCAAATGCATTTCTGAGGACTTGTTTCAGGTCTTTGCTGGAATTTTTTCTTCTTTCTTAAGGACATGACTTTCAGATACTGTTCATCCCCTGTGATTTCTTTTAGGCCTGCTGCTTTGCTTGGTCCCGTTTCCTCAAACCTTTTATGGGTCACTGCACATTATGCTGACATATGGCAAGTTGTGGGATAATGTCTGTTTGGAAATCACAATGTAAATACATTCAACTGAAGAAATAGAAAGAAATGATATGCTTTTGTAACAGGCTTCCAAAATGCAAAATGCATAAAATGTATTCATTGTCTTTCACATGTAGACAAGTCCTCCCTTGAGTTAGCTGCCTTTTTTATGCTTTAATGATTTATAGGTCAGTGTTAATTGGCTTAACAAACAAATGAAGTTGTTTTACTCCTAGAATGTGATAATTGATGCTGCATCTGGAAGACGTCACTTTTTTTCTTTTTTTTGTCTCCTGTGATGGTTTTTTTGAGGTTGACCAATAGAAACACAGACTGCTCCACCATTCAGTGAAAGTAGATAGTGTGATTCTGTCTTTTTACATTCTTATCCTGGGATTGCTTCTGCCAATGACTTTATACATGTGAAAGATACCAAGTAAGCCTGTCATTGGTCTCAATCACAGACAAGCGAGATTTAATTAGTTAATATCTGCTTAATCTACAATGATGAATATAACAGGCAAAAATGCAGTTATAGTGATTACGCCCTGTCTGTGACATCTGTCATGTGGCACATTTTCATTCTCGTGTTATTTGTTGAAGACTATGAAGACTAACTATATAGACAGTGTGTTGTACTGTGAATTTTACTGCGTAACCGGATCTTTGCGGTTTTTGGTCTCGCGTATGACACACTCATGAAGTGTGTCCGATGTGTTTGTTGCTCCCATGTGAATCCACAGATCCAGATCCGTGCTAGCATGCACGTGTAGCAGAAACCACCATTTGTCATCTCTGTTACTTGCTGTAAAAGCATTTGATGATGGTGGACATTGTGTTACACATAACCTCTCCTACTCCCCGCCTGTCTTTTCTGGCTGTCCTCCTGTCTGAGGTGAAGACGTGTCGATAGCCTGAGAGGCCATCGTGGCTACCATTTGGTGTTGCATGTGCTGACTTTATCCTCAGTGTGAAATCCTGGCTCCAGCAGGAGCGTTGGGGTTGCTGTGACACCCCACCCCATCAAACTCCAAGGTTAAAAGGTCACACTCACATTTTTAAAGGGACAGTGGTCTGTTTGGTTGACTCCTTGTTTCACGGAGGAGGGTGGCTAAGCGTGAGTCCACATTATAAAAGATAATTCACATTAGTCAGTATTTCAAATAGGTTTATACTTTATACAGTTGTATGTCCAAAATAGTGATCATATCAATAAAGGGGATCAACCCATCATCAAAAAATATAAGAAAACAAGAGGAAAATTACAGGGGGAAAAAACAACATGTTGTCACTGCTAACTGTTTACAAAATGAAACTTGCAATTTAACACACTAGGTTCCCTGTAGCATCATTTGTAGGTACAATTGGTTGCAAAAAAGTACAGTGATGTGCCGCATTGAGATTGGTTCGGGTGCTAACAAATTTTTGAGGTCACCCACAGATTGTTTGAAAGCACTGACAGCTACTGCCTAAGCACTATTGAAACTGTAAAGAGTCTAACACAAAGCAAGAAATGGAAACATTTCCCATTTGCCTTCAAAGTAAAAGTTATGCTTTGTGAAATGTATTGTTTAACTGGTAAGGCAAAACTAAAAAGCAATGGAGAGGTTGATGTTAAGTTCATTCATTCCAGGTTTAGTTGACACAGAATTCATTCCTTGATGTTTAACAAAAACCCGACATTCAAAACGTAACAACTTGCAACTGCACCATGTCTTTACAATGTGCTTCAAAAGCTTGTGTCAGGCTTAAAAAAAGAAGTCATTTATCTTCCAGCTAATATACCTTATCCTCCCACTAACTGATCAGCTGCCAGCATACTGTAAATTCCCATAGTCAGTCTCCCATATCAAATGGTTAGACCGGTTTCATTAACTTTGCATATGAAGTACTGCTTGGCAACTCCCTGTGAAAGAGCCAGATGGAAAGAGGAGTTCCACACACATCTAAGAGTGGCTGTGGGGGAATGAGACCATTTGTAAAAGTAATTTTTTCACAGCCGGAGAGGGACAGGTGTGCGTGTGTCTGTCGGTGTGTGTGAGTGATGTTACCAGCAAGACTTCTGGCTCGGGGTTGAAGTCATAAATCAGTGCTGGTAATCAGCATAGCAGTGAAGTTTGTGCCAGGGTCGTGGAGCTGGTATCCACCTTTTAAGAATAATGTTTCTCAGGACTGTCCACTGACTAACCTTTCTACATTCCCACACACAAAACACACTCAGCAGGAGCTGAAGGGTCATGGAATCTGATGCAACATGTTAAAAGAGATCAGGTCGGGAGAAGAGTTTCTTCAACAGGTGGGAGAAAAAAGAAATCCTAGTCATCTTAAAGCCACTTGCTAACAAGTTAAAATGAATAAGGTTGAAGATCCAGAAAGGGAAATTGCATGGAATGAACTTTAACTAATTTCAGAATATCAGCTTCAGTACACTTTATGGATCTGACAGCGGAGGTGTAATTCATTGCGGTGATGGCAGCGGCCCACTGAGCACTGATTTGTGCTCGTCTGGGCAGATCAAGTTTCGAGGGATGCTAACAGCTCCTCTAAATCATCTGCTGCCCTCCTCCTTAAATAAAACAACATGCCATTCTCTCTTTTCCCAATTTGTCTC
Organism: Oreochromis niloticus; assembly: GCF_001858045.2. Lineage (NCBI taxonomy): Eukaryota > Metazoa > Chordata > Actinopteri > Cichliformes > Cichlidae > Oreochromis > Oreochromis niloticus. The sequence continues at coordinate 27,305,415 of NC_031981.2, read as the reverse complement.
TGGCTTATTCTCTGATCTCTCTTCTTCAGCCTGTCCTTTTTATTGTCTGCATATCCATATGGACTGTTTCGCCTGCTGCTTTCTCTCTATCCCGTCTGTCAGTGCACCCTCCTCTCCAACCTTTCTGTCAGTGTTGGGGCCCCACACTCACTGACAGACAGAGAGCCCATGACAGCAGCTCTGTCACAGGGCCCAGTGGCTCACAGTGGCCCCTTCTCCCACACCGATGAGCTGATAAACAACTTAATGAGATTCCTTGCACACTCATCCACTGAGTTCTGAGGGACTTCTTCAAGGTCCTCCTCCTTCAGCATGCTCAAGTAGTCCTCAGTGATGCGTAGGTTTTTATTTATTTATATTTTGCCTGTTATGTTCATGTTTACTTACTTATTATTTACTTTGAGTCAGTTTTCTATTTTGGTTTGTTCCAGCACAGCAGAGGCTCTAACACAAAGATAACTTAAAGACAACATGTCAAACACTATTGTTTCCTTAGATAACCTAGCATTTTGCTAGGGCTAAGGCTACCAAACAAGTAAGCCAAGGTTAGCTAATGAGCTAAGTTTTATATCAAGCAATTTGCTGATTAGCTTAGTAAAGCTAGTGTAAACTAACATTAGCCAGAGAAAAGGAGGTTTATCTAAAGAGCTTGTGTGGTCAAGGAAAAACTTATTCACTGTGAGAAAAATCAGGAATTCAATTTGTGGAAGGATCATCTGGCTGTAAGTTTTAATCTCTGATACAGAGCTGTCTTTCTTAACACTAATATTAGCTAATGCTAGCATGCCTGCTAGCGCAACTTTGTTATTGTTATACTGATGTGCAGGTATACAGTAAATATTTCGTTCTCTCAGTTGTCTAACATACATGAAATACATTTTATGGAATAGTGCAACATAAGTGTGCAGGATAGTCTCATTTGTGTCTCATCAACCTTATTTAGGTCAATGCACACTATGCTCTCAAACACCAGCTAACATTTGTTATTAGTAAAAATGTTTTTCTGAGATCACTAACCACATAATGTTAACTTGTCTGACATTTTGGATGTATGACGATTATGTCGGCCATGTAGGATTTAGTGAATCGAGCCCCAGTGGCAACCACTGGTCATGAGTGGGAAATGTGTATTCTCCAACTGGTTGGCACAACCTCCTTGTGATTTCTTTATCACTAGCATATTACTGCGGTCGAATAAAGGTAACTAAGTAAGTAGCTGTGAAAAGTGTGACACAAACAAGAAAAGGAGATGATTTGCTTTCAGAGTAAAAGTTGCACATCTTGGCTTCAAAAGAAACAAGGCAGCAGCCTAAAGGCTAAAATTGAGACTTTAAACTGTACTTAAGTCCAAATTCTGAAAGAGAAACACGCCAGGAATTGCTGTAAAAGTGACTTCTGAATCCTAAACTCATAAATAAAATAAATCCTTCTTCTCGCACTCCATTTTTGCCTTCTACCTGGTTTTTTTTTTTGTTTGTTTTTTTGAAAAACTTTGTTTATTGACATTTCCTATTCACAGTCATGGATTTAGTGCTGCCATGCTCAATTTGACCAATAGCTGCGTCCCCATCAGCTCAGAACCCTTCACTTATGTCCCAGCTACACCGGTGTAGTGCACTGGTGAACTGGCTCCTCCTGAAACATGGTCCTGGGAAAAGAAAGGGCCTGCTGTGTGAGCAGGAAGCTCCAAGGACGTGGAACAGAGGAAAGGGGAGGGAAGAGGAGAGCGACCTGGGTGTTCCATGATAGTGGACCTCTTGGCTGTTATGCTTTCTAATTCCCTTCAGCTCAGAACAGCATGGAGACTGAGAGAAAAGAAGGAGGAGAAGGGGGTGGAGGATGATGAGAGTGAAGGAATCATGTTTTCACACCAAAGGGGAGCAGGCGGGTGGGCTGAAGGAGAGTGGATATCAGTGTAGGCCAAAGGTTTTACTTCTGTTCCAAGCCTGAGGGCCCTGAAGTAAGTGGTGCCCAAAGTTAAGGCCAACATATTGGAAATTAATCCTCAGTAATTTTAGTTTATAGTGACTTTCCTCCTAATTTAATTGATTGAGTGTTCATCAAGTCAAGAACAATCAGTGGTTTCCCTCATTGCAGGACCCCACGTATGTCTGTGTCACATAAACTGTATCATTTGTCCAAGTTAACAAGAGTCTGTTGAGAGACTAAACACTGTTAAATATATCTGTCAGCTGTTATTCACATTATGACATCAGTGCTTTTTGTTTTGAACATAACATTGTGAAGAATAAGATGCTTGAAAAACTGTAATATAGTCGTACTCAGTAAAAAAGATGGATGTATTTTCCTAGTTGGAAAAAAGGAAGCTAATGCGGAAGTTCCTTAAACCTGCCTTGTATCTGAAGGCCACCAGATGGTGATAGTTGTGGTTGCAAACAGATTTCTGATCCCATAGAAATTATTGGGAATGTATTTCTGAATTTACCTGAAAATTAGTTTCCTACTCATTTCGGGTCATGCAGAGTAAAAACGTGAATCTGTTTTGTAAATCTTACTCCTTTTTGAAACCAAGATGAGTATTTACTGCATGTTCATTGGCTAAGGACTTGACAAGTTTTTTGCCAGCGAGCAAGTTGTTTCACAGTCTGACCCACCCTTCATCACATTTAGATTTTTATGCAGCTAAGATGGTGATGCAAATGCTCAACTCGCATCACAGCTGAGCAGCTTTAACATTTTCTAATAGCCATTGTAAATACACGGTAACCTAAACTTAAGTTAATGTTATTTATTGTTCATAACACAAACAATGAATAGATTATCATTTTCTGAGCTTTTGCATGCACCCACCGTAAACCTTATTAAATTGTTATCTGAAAGTTGCACATACATGCTTATAGCAAATACTATGCACTGTATTTCTGAACATTAAGTGGCTGTGGTACAGTGATGCTCAAATCGACATTTTTAATGCACATAAAATGAGCAGGTGGAGAAGAAATGGTGTGGAGACTGCAGTTTGTCCGATTTCTCTCACTGTTTATTTTTACTGTCACTCAGTGTAAACTTTTGCTTTCACTGGCTCTTGGGTTAGATTTAGGCACTAAAAAATACTTTTAGGAAAAGAAAATACTTTCAGGATTTAGAAAAGTATACCTCTTCACAACGTTGATCCTGCACATTTAAAATATACCTTCAAGGGTAACTAGTTCATTATAATATGACTTTAGTTTGGGAAGAGTTTGGAGTGGGGGCCAGTATCACCGCTGTGTGCACGAGGCACCTTGTGACTGTCTCTGAAATGCCAACATGCTATATAAAATGTTATGTATGCAAATTAAAACTTGTAGTAAATGATATAGAATAAAATCCATTCATTACACTTTGGTGTACATAAACTAATAAGATAAAAAAGATGAATCATAATAGGACGTTAATATTAATTTAGCATTTACTTTGAGTTTATAGTTTATGAATGACTTTTTGTTTTTAGTGTTATCTCTGTGGCTTTGGTCTCAAGAATGCAGCCCGATCTCAGAGTGCTCGGCCTGTCTGCGCATTAATCATACCTCCTGCATGCTGGCTTGAATAGTAAACTGGACACTAATTGTATGCATGTATGTATTTCTTGTATCCTGCAAGTTTGGAATATTCCCTAAAAGAGGTTGCTTGCATTGTTTGTTTTTCAGCCTTGTTGTTAAGCAAATGAGCCGCACACGTGTGGAATGTGTCCACATGCGTAGAGTATCCATAGAAGCGTGTGCAAGTCCACAGCTGTTCATGGATGTGGAAACCATGAATTGGCCTTTATTTTCAAAGCCCTGGGAAAATGTTGGCGTTGCTAAGCAGAAGTCACAAGCAACACGTAGAGAGTTGCTACACTCAGTAGAAAGTGCTGGGATGAATTCTCAGTTTTAGTAAATGCAAAGTACAAGTTATGATAATTCAGAGTTGCATTGCCAGTAAACCTTCAAATCCTGCAGGATTACAAATTCTTCGTCTTTATTGTAGAAAATTGATCAATGCCAATACAAAAAACGGTTTACCTTGCTAATTTGCATTGTAATTTGTGCCGAAAAAGTAAATAAATTGAGGAAAAATGCTTCATTTGAATCTGATGATGGATGGTCTTGGCATAACGAATTCTAAACTTTGGACATTTCAAGCTCAAACGTAAGAGTTGTGTGAACTTTTGCTGGCTTCCTAGTGAAACAGGATTAATCATCCCGTTGCATAATAAAATAATACCCTCTCAGTCATGGCACGATTTGTTTGCTATTTCCCAACAGCTTTTGAATGACTGTTTCTGGTGTTGAAACGTGATGATGACAGCTGCATTTCCAAATGTTTAAAATCGTGCTAATGAGAAAAATGGGCAAAATTGGATCAGAGGGCAAACAGTTTGAATCTTTTTAATTCCATACTGCATAATTCTGTCGTCAAACTTTCAGCACCACCTGGCACCAGCTTGCTCTGATCACTCCCGAGACCAGAATGACAGCTATAATCACAGAAAATTAATGAGGCTGTGAGGGCCATAATTTAATACATATACAGTAAAAGATACATTCTCTCACAGCTCCTCGTGTCTGGATTCAATATACTGTCAATTTAACTGTGGGTCTGGAACAGATTCACATGAAGGGTTCAGGTCCTCCCCTCCACTCCCCCTTCCCAGCCTTCTCTTGTCCTACTGGGTGTGGTGCTGCACCCTCACCCTGACCTTTACCCCCCTCCCCAACTCTATCGCCCCAATGGCCACTGAAACCCCGTGACACAACCTCCAAACAGGCCATCATCTGGTTCTGCTTGCCCATCCCGCAACCTCCCTAAGGCCACAGGAAATAGCTGGAGCGATTGTGGGCCCGCTTCCCCAGGGGTGGAATTAACAGGTGCACCAGTGTTTGTTTCAACTTCTCCCCATTACCACTGGATAATGGTAATAATAAACATGCCAAGGCCAGGTGGGGTGTTGGCTGTGGCTGAGGCTGTCTCCCTATTCCTGGGGGTTTCTGCTCTTCTTCAATGTGTTTCTGTCATGTCTTTAAAGAGTTAGCACTCTAGAGTTCTGATTCTTTGGACTTTCTGATGAAAAGAATGGGGCCCTATGGAGCGCTAAACCCAAAATGTAATTTTATTAGCTGAACATCATTTTTTTCATTTGGAAATGTTCTTAATGTTTTGATTGATGGGAAAGTAGATATCTATTTGTTTTAATGGATAACACTTAATCTGACTTTACCTTAGGCTACATATTGTTTTAAGGCATTTAAGTGATCTTTTTCATAAAACGTGTTGCATGAGGTTCCACTGGGTGGCAAACTTCAGTGATGGAAAATGATACCTGCGTTGGCACCCAAGAGCTGTTGATGTTCTCCGACCCCCTCTCTCTTTACTAATTGGTGGCCAATACCCCAGCTGCTATTATAGCAGGTAGATCTGCCATCTTGTTCTCATATTACCCAGGATCCCCCCTCTTAAGTGAGCCATCAGATTGGGTAATAGGAGGAGAGAGGCAGTTTAATGGCATACAAGGTCATCTTGGAGGGTCGAAGGTGGAGTGGGGGGGGTCAAATGTTGCCATAATCCCAGGCTCCAGGTTCAGCCTATAAATAAAGCTCAGCAGCTGAGAAGGAGGAGGGGATAATTGATTTGGTGAGAGGGGGGCATATTTCACCTGAGAAGGAAGCCGAACTGACAGCCATCCTGGTTTGTAACCATCGTTGGATTAGCACCTGTGGCGTGGGAGCCGGTGGGCTGGATATAACATAGAAAATTTTCAGAGATTAATGAAGTTGGGCGGTATAAAACGATTCCCGCAAGAGTTGCAACAGAGGATTCTGTCTCTCTGTCTTAACTGTGTAATTTCTTGGTTTAATGCAGACCTTCAAACTCGAGCCCCAGGTGCTGATTGTTTGCAGAAGGCAGAAGTAGACTTTATTGGTAACGCTCCATTTCTTTTTACGTCAGCTAATATCTTTTCTGCTCCTGGTAACATGAGACTCTGTCTCGCTGGAGTCTTGCTGGGAAAAATGGACAGATGAAGTTTTTTTTTTTTTTTGCAGCAATAGAAAAAGAAGGTTTAGGTCTACTGAAGACCACAGTATGAAAGGAGGAAAGGCGAGCTACAGAGCCAAACAGAAACTGTAGAAAAGGAAAAAGATATTTGATTTGAACTTTGTGCACACTCAGTGCAGCCATGTTTTGCAACCAGCCCAGCCCTTATGGACTGACATGTGTGTAACTGGACAGTTTATGTATCATTGGTTTTATTGCCTTGCACAACATTCATCGCAAAACACGATTCAATTTCAGCACTCGCTCTCAGACAACAAATGACGTACTGATAAGACCTACATTCTTTTCATTGATAAACATGTTTTGATTGGCAGAACAATTTCACAGACAGACTGAAACCTGCAGGATATCAGGAGCAAGCAAGTGAGTGACTGTTTCCTGTATAGACAGGAAGTGAGGGCTTTTATGAGGGCAGTGCATTGATTTCCTTGCATACCAGGTCTGGGAGTGCAGAGAAAAGAGCCACTTCCTCTTGAGAAGAATGCAATGCCAGCTATCTAACTCTGAACAATCTTACTCTGTTAGTGTGAGAGGTTATAAACAAAATAATCTTTGGACGGTTGCCTTCTGAGCTGCTTTCATTTTTTATCGACCTGCACCTTGAGATAGCACAGACAGGCCATTGGGTGAATTGAGTATGAGGTGCTGTGGCTACACTTTGTTTTTATGTCATCTGTTTTACTACACTTACAATAGTCAGTTGAATGCTTTATTGAAAAAACTGCAGCTAGTAGATGATCAAAGTGGCCTATTATAGTCTAAATTGTACAGAGAGATGTGACTTGAGACCTTTTGCATTAATTTTGACCCACATGTATTCTTTATCATATTTCTTGCAGAAAATCAAACTTTAGGAAAATACAGGCTTTTCTCAGCCTATCTTTGCTCATTTGCTCATCCATATAGTGCTTAAGTGCATTAACCTGTTCATAGTTGAAAACCTTGAAACTATGAAAACCTTTAGCTCCTCTCTTATATAATAAATGAAACTTACCTTACCTTACCTTTTAAGTTTTATTGCATGCACTGTAATGTCCACCTAGTATTGATGATTCTCAACTGAGGAGGCAGTGTCCACCGGTCGGATCTGCTCCACATTTCAAAATCAGCTCCTTTCTAAGCCAACACTCAATATCACACTAACTAAATATACAAGATCTGTTCCAAAATTTTCATGAATGGACCTTTAGAAATTAAAAGCATTACCTGATTAAAAAGTTGAACCTTCCTTAATGTCTTCTTGTACTTTTGACTCTTGATGTGTGATGGATCTCCTCCACTGTCAAAATGGTGATCCTTTGTGTTATTTTTCATTTGGCAGTGGATGAAATAACAGCAAGCCAAATCTGGAAAGCAGTTTAAATGTTCAGAACAGGACTCCAGTGGAACAATCTAAAAGTAACGCATTCACCCCCAAAATCCCATTAACCCTCTTCAAGTTGATCCATTCGGTTTCAGCCAAAAATAGCAGCAGTTTTTCTTGTTTGTGCGTTTTAAATATTGTATTTTAAATTGGCATTTTTTCTATTGTGTCTCTGTTTCCAGAACATTTTAATTCACACTTTTTACAGTCCAGAGCTCTTAAATAGTAAAAGTCATGTAAGCCATATCAGCAGGGGTTCAGCATGCATGATTGTTACAAAGTACATTTGGATTTTGAACAGTTCCCAGAAGTGCATTACATTAGCAACTGCTGGCTGGCTTTGATCATACTTCAGAATTTCTACTAGTCATGTGAACACACATGGGAACCAAGACTTGAAAGGTATGTTATCTCCTGTCCTGTAATGTCCTCACGAGTCTCCTTGTTTTAGAATGTGCTAGATGCTTGAAATTGTTAAATGGTGGTTCATAGCCTGAAAAAGCCAGAGTGCACTTAGTTACAGTTGGAGACAAAGAAATCAGAGTAGCATTCCACTACATCAGTACATTGTGTACTCAGTTTGTTCCCTTAGGGCCTCTTCCATTCGTCCTTTCCTCCTTTTTGCCCCTCCCTGCTCTCTTTACCTCATAGCCTTCTCTCAACTCCCCTTGTACCCTTGTATCTCCAGCATTTCTTAACACCTCACATCTTCTCCTCCCTCCTTTCTTCCTTTCCATCCTACTCTCTCACCACCTTATCTGCCTACATCTTTGTCTCTCCACCCATGGTTCAGGGCTCGAACCCATGTCCTCCTCCTACTCCTGTTCCCTGACAGCTTCTCTGTGTTAGCCGGTGGTCTCTTGGAAGGTCCCCGAAGAATTGATACATTCTCCTCCTTAACATTCAGTGTGCTGGAATAGATGTCTGACGCAATTCTCTCAATTACCTCGGGGAATGAACAAAGCCAAAAGAAGAAGAAAGGGTGGCCACCCTAAGAAGCCCACACATGACACATGTATTCATACAGTATGTGTAAATCACATTTAACTAAATTAAGCTCTATCTGCATCAGTCACTCTGTTGTTTTTTCCCAGCACGCTCTAAATAAATTAATCCAGAAAATCAGTCAGTATGTGGCGATTGGTTGTTTACATTTTGTATGTTTTTCACAGTCCCCCCTCCCTGCATCCCCACAGGTCAGGGGTGAGGAGTCAGAGGTGAAAGGCGAGGTTGTCGGCAGCTTCTCCTGGAGGAGATGAGCTGGTGTTCGAGCTCCCCTCCCAGCTTTTCAGTTTAGTCTGAGAAGAGACAATCCTCCTCCTCCCCCTCCTCCTCCCCCTCCTGTCCTGCACATCTGGCTGCCCCCAGAGCGCTCATTTGGAGGGAAAACAAGAATGTTTTTATTTCCCAAGAGAGTAGAAGAACCTCAGAGTTAAAACACAGAGAGGCATCCCGGGCCCTCACACAGCCTGTTGCTAGGATGTGATGGTGAAGAGTTTCTCCTCTCTGTCTCATACTCTCCCTGTTATCTTTCATTAGCTTCTCATTGTTTCTTTCTTTTTATTCATGCATTTTCTTTTCTCATATTTCATATGAAAGTCAACTTATTTCTTTAAATGCTTCCTTTTTAGATATTTTAATCTTATAATAATCTATATAATGTCTGATAAGAAAGTTAATTAACAGTTAGTTACAGTTGCCGTATGTTTCCATTATTTCATTAAGGGAACTTAATGGGCCTTATCTAGGAGCTTTCCTTAACCTTAACTATATGTAAACTTTTAGGGTAGGGGTATATTGTTATGTCTTGCTTCTGTACTGCATTTTAGAACTGGGAAGGAAAGGGTGCGTATCATTTAAAGTGATGTAAAAATGGCAGCAGCAGGTCTCATTGTTTTTTTTTTTTGTTTTTTTTGTTTTGTATATGTGTCAAAGAATTCAAATACAGCTTTGTAAGTACCCACCCATTCCCCTGCAAGCACCTGCAACTATGTTTTGTTTTGTTTTTTAATTTCAGATACATTCAAACTAAAAAAAATCATAAAACACAGAACCCAGTGTCTACAAATTCCTTTAAAGAGTGCTCAGTATAAATTGAGAAAAATATTTTATTTTATTTTTTATTTTATTTTAGTTTGGTTTTTAGACAGTATTAATTTTTTATTGTAAAAGCAGGTATAGTTTTTATTTGCGGTGTGTAGCATGGTGGTGCGGTGGTTAGGACTGTTACATCACAGCAAGAAAGTCCTGGGTTTGAATCCATCAGCTGGCGGAGCCTTTCTGTGTGGAGTTTGTATGTTCTCATCATGTTTATATGGGTTTTCTGCAGGTACTCTGGCTTCCTCCCACTGTCCAAAGACATGCATGTTAAGTTAGTTTATGAGTATAAATTGGGTGTAGATGTGAAAGGTTCTTTGTCCTTTGTGATGGATTGGATGTGATTGGATTGCATGTGAAGGTCAGCATCTTTCCTCATAGCAGCGAAGCGATTGCAAGAGTGTGGTTGGCTATTATGTTCCCCAATTTAGCTGTTGATTGGCTCTTAAGCACCTGCCATCTTTCCAGAATTCTCTTGTACGTTTTGTAACTTTCTTTGAGCACCATGTCTTTCTTATCTGTTTGTTTATCGAGGCAAATGTAAAGGTTAAAAATTCTATTTGATTTAGACGTTTTGTAAAAGAATTCACAATTTTTGCTCATTATTTTATGCGCGCTTTTCTTTTTTACCCATGGATCACAAATTGGAGTAGGTGGAGAAACTAAAAAGCCTAGAGGAGCAACAGGTGGCCTTTTTCAAGCACATAAATGAAGGTGTTATGTCCGCTTGTGCTAGAATAATCACAATTTCTCTAACAGTTTGTAGCCAATAAAGACCGAAGGACAGTAAGAGGTCTTTAGTTGTTTTAGTTTTCCATCAAAAATAGAGCTGCAACTGCAGCCAGATGCAATCAGAAACCAATTTCTTACATTTACAAGGAGCCTAAAACCTGTCTTCCTCCCATAGAAACATGTTAGTCTGCACAACCTCTCTGACGAGCTTAACACACATGCATGCACACTCACGCACTTGCACACACATGCACGCACAGCTGTACTCTATTACAACAATGTACAGTAGCCATCTCTCCACCCCTCGCCTCCAGCCTTCTCTGTAACTGTTATTGGAAATGTAGCACAGCAATGGGAGCAAGCTCATGGCGGATTTATTTGACACAGGTGCACACTTCTGTACACGTGCACAAACACACACATATTAGGAGGCACGCGAGTGGACCAGCCAGCAAAGACTGGATCTAATGTCAGCCACTTAATGTCTACACAACTCATGAGTCACAACACACTTCAAGCTTATACACACACACACTCACACACACACACTCATGTATATTTCTGAAATGCTTAGCTTTGTGTGGTTGCTGCTCTATCACCAAGAGCCTCATCGTTCTGCTGCCTGAATAACCTCATCTGATTCTGATTTTTGACTTTGGAGATTGAGTATGACAAAAATGTCTTTAATTTTAAGTTCATATATTTTCCTCTTTGCCCCCAATGTCCAGATCGCTTCTTTTATTCTGGGAATATGCCAGGCATTTCCTCCTTATGCTACCCTGGTTTTCCAATAAGAGGCAGGCCGAAGGTATGCACAAGCTGGGCTGGCCTCCCTCTCTGGAGTTCTGTCATGGCCTAACGGAGGCAGGGACACCAGGGATACGGTTTCCCTCTGGAAAACACACAAAGACATTCCAAGGAGAAATGGCTCAAGTGCCTACACAGCATAGATGTGTGCTTAAAACTCTGGCCACGTAGACTAAACTACAGCACCTGTAGATCTTGCTGGTCTTAGCAGCAAATAATTTAAGATACAGTGGTATTTAGTATTTCTCCTTTATTTTTCATGAATATGACCGTTTAGTATCTGTTGGGATGTCCTTGTTGAGCATGAACAAAAAACTGAACATATTCAGCAAATGTCAAGCGGTTCTCCACACCGGCCTCGGGAGGATTTTAATCCGTTCTGTGGCAATGTGTGCAACTTGGGTTCTTTCTGTTTTCCTGCTCTAAGACCCACCATCTCTTTGGCATTGGAAAACTTTGAATAAGCCATGATACTACAACTACTGTGTTTCACAGATTGGATACGGTTCTTATGCTGGAATGCAGTTTTGCCCTGTCTCGAAACATAATGAAAGCACAAACATCCTCATCCACCCCTGTCAAGGTGAATACACGTTGCTTTGATCAGGACAGCCTTTGCAAATATTTCCTGCCCAGAAGTCTTTTATAACTTTTAGTATAGCTCTGTTGGACCAATCCAGCTGACATATGATACGATCTGGTATGATATGCGTGTCAATCGCGCATAGTTGTATTTAAATTTGATGATGTTACTGCAGCACTTTCTTGTTTTGTGTCATTAATGTCTGTAACTGCAACTTCTTTACTGTGGTCAGATTTTTCTGACAGTCACTTCAAGACACAAATGGACTTTGCGAAAGGACAATACTAAATCAAATCTAATCTAAATAATGCTTCTCTTTTACACTAAAAAGTACTCTTATCCATCCATAAAACAGTGTTCGGAGAGTCTTGTGGCCTATGAGCAGTCCTGCCGTGCACAACGTTGTTGGTTTATGTTCTTCAGACAGAGGAACTCACAAACATGAATATTAGTTAATGCACAAGGAGGCTTTAGTTCATATTTGTTAGTTGGGCACTCCTTGGGAGGTTACCAACGCTTTTGAATTTCCTTTATTTGAGCAGTCTTTACAAATTTTGTGTATGTGCTTATCTAACCCTTTCAAGTCTTCAAATATCGCCTTTGTTTTTGCTATAATGCAGTTTTACAAAGATGTTTTGTTCAGACAGGGTGCCCACTCACAGCTCAACCCTGTTGATTGAATGAATGAATGTAAAACATACTGAACCAGTTGCATGAATGTGAGTTTGAGGATGACTGTGACTGCATTCTTTGGGAGTATTTCCCAGCATGCACTCTGCCTTCAGATCCCACTCAGCCACCTGGAGAAAGGAGGATTGCTGGGAAAAGCGCAGAACACAGAATATCTCAAATCTCAGGACAAGGGATACCAAGAGACCATTGACCAAACTGACCTGGAACTGGCCACAGATAAGAATAAAAAATTTACAAGCATCATGATAGTCTATAAATTTCTACATAAAAAAAGAATCAGATTATTAATTTCATATAATAGTTCTTCTTCTAGGTTGCCCTGCTTTTGGTGGAAGAATCTTACATATTTTACGTTTCCTGATTTTAGGGTATCAGACATAATCTTAGCCTGAAATCTTATAGACCAGTGACCCAAAGAAGTTGCTGTGAACTGACATGTGGTAATGTAGTGTTGGACATGTGTGTCTCGTCAACCCATCCTTTCTGATGTTCATCCCATTATATTGAAAGAGCAGAGGGCAGGGAGGCTCCCTGTGTGCCACGTGGTACTGATTTAGCTGTTAGTGTCAGTCTCTTCTTTAATGAACAGGCAGGTTGTAGTGTTTCTTCTTGTGTAACTTTTTTTGTGTGTCACAGTGGAGAGGTTTTATCCCTTGAGGTTGTTTGAGAATCTGCATGTGGATTTGAGGGCAGGGATTGTGGACAGGAGTGTATATTTTTACATTTCCAATAAAGCGGCAGCAGAGAATTGTGCAAATTTAGAGATGAGCAGTACCCACACAGCAGGCAAACCTGCTTAAGCTCCTGTCCATGGATGTTGTTTTATGACCACAATTTGGTTAGACAGTCATGGCCTTTAAAAAAGAACCCCCTTTAATTTGGTTATAAAATAAGTCATCTAAAATGTAATAATTTCAGGCTATTAAAAAGACTTGAATTGAAACTACATTAAGTTATTGTAGACCATTGAATAATTTTTTGTAGATTAAAGGTGCATAAAAAAATAAAACATTTCACTTATATTTTATGTGTTTGTGGAATAGTTGTGATCAGAAAACTGCAAAATGTCCAGTTAAGCTAGAAGTATTAGTATTACTAGGCAGCAGTTACTTTAAATATAAATGAAGAAAAACTATTAAAAACAGAGTCCTTTCATTTTTGAGCCAAATTTCTACAAACTTTGACTTTCAAGCTCATTAAAACAGTGCAAATATACATGCTGTATTTCCATGTGTGTTTTCTGATGTTTCACTAAATTCCTGCACCTATTTCACATTTGCTTGGTAAAATATAAAATTCCTTTACCTGTCTTAAGCACATCAGTAGCACCCTCCCCTTTCCAGTAACGTAAGTGATAGAGCCGGTTGTCCTTTTGTCTCAGAATGTGCACCTACTACCTCGCATGGCCTCTCTCTTCCACAGGAATGTGAATGTGTGCCACAGTGCCACTAGCGTTAAAAGGTGCAGTGTGCACACTATTTACTGTTTACAGGACACTTAAACAATCTAATCATTTTCCTCACTTAAATAACATTTAAATTCTGGATGTAGCTAAAAGACTGAAGCAGTGTTAGAAGTCGATTAAACTTTGTGTCAGTTCTGACAAATAAAGGGATGAATGAATAAAAAAGGAGCGAGTGCAACAGAAGAACAGAGTAATAGGAAAAACGGTAAGAATATGAATTGCTCAGCAGTCAAAAATTAAACTAGCAGTATATTGTAACACGGATTTGTCTTTTAAAGTACACAAAGACTGTCAAGCACATATGATCATCCATTAATTAAAGGATAAGTATTTGGAGGTTTTTTCGGTATGTAAGGTATTGCTCAGGCTTTGCTGTGTGCCAAGTTTAAACTGTGGTTATGGAAACAGTGAACCTGTTTGTCTTGTTTTACTTTTAGAGCTAGGATAATAGCAAAAGATAAGATGTTAATACTTCTGCTTTTACTTTGCTAAATTTTGAGGTTGAAAGAAATAACTGATGCAATGCACCATGTCATTATCTTACTCCTGGCTTACAGGGACATTATATGTATTGTTTGTTTTTACCCATCAGTAAAAAACAGGGGGCGGGGGGACACCCAGAAAACTGTCCCAGTCTGTCCGAGTGAAAACTGTGGAATACTGCATATGGTGATAGATTCCACTGCAGCACCAGTATCAGCTCCAGGCATTAAGGACGTTGTTGTAACATGTGATTTTATTTATTTTTTTTTTAAATGCCAATACCAATCATTTTGGAGCTGTCTAAGCTGTCATGAGGATCTGCTGTCAAGGACAAGCCCACAAATCAACTGTAAAGTCAACAACAGAGAATTATTAAATTGTTTTTCAGTAATTTGTTGCTGACATTGTCAATCAAGCCATACAATAGTTTCACCCATAGGGTCTTTCTGTGGTTGCATTCACAATTGTTTAGCCCAACGACCAAACTCCCAAGGATCTAGCTTTTAGTTGTAACCACACCTGTATGATGTCATGCCCACAGGTCTTTCTCAGTTCTTTTCATAGTAAATGTTTATTAGATTGCTATCTGTAGATGCTAGTTTTGCATAATTTTTTCCAAACGGCTCTGTGAGTGTGCGCTCAAGTAAGAGAAAGAGAGCAACTTACAGTAGATGCTTATCAGCAGGTCTAATCACTACCATGTGCTTTATGACCACTTGCCTTTTTTATTGGGGCTGTTGGAATCCCAGCAATTAGTCTCCCTTAAATTTCACACATGGCCAGTGTGTTCGTCATATAAACTGTCCCACTGAAGGAAGACCTGGTCTAGTTCTGGGCTCTCAGCTTGTCTCTTTTACAGTGTCTAGAGGCTTTTACTACCCCTGAGCTCAATTCACTCACTCCGGTGGTCCACGAGCCTGGGAAACAGTTTCTCCGTTCAGACATACACGCTGACGGGGGGGAAAAAATGTAGTTGAGATCATATTTCCTTTGTTCAAAAAGATCCCCTTTCATTTTTATTTTGGTAGAAGGCAGAGCTGCAGATTTTGAGTTTCTGTTTAATTTGGCGTGGATTATTATTTTGTCTAATTGGCTTTTAACGAGATTTTGACTGAAGTATGTGAAGAAGCTGGTCTGGTTCTGTACCACCCACCCACAAGGTCCACTCAAGGTTAACCCCATACAGATCTGCATCTTTGCTTTCCTGTTCTCCTTCCATTTCTCTCCCTTTTAAGCTTGCTTAAGATTGCCTATATAGCCTGTAATAGAATCATATTTTGTCTGAGTACATTTGCACTGTTAACTTATGCATTGTCATTTTTTACGGCATTAAATGTATTGATGTTTTTTTCAAATATAAGATTAAACTTCTTAATTGCAAATGAAGTATATTTAAACTGCAGTTCACATTTAGCAATAAAATACTGTAACAGGGGCCAGTGTAGTATTAGCTTTTGCTGACAATACTGTAGTGTGCTTGTATTTAAATGTTTTTGGCTACTACAGAAGTGCATCTACTTATAAACTCAACTCTATTATATTTACCAAATTAGCAACTATTGTGCATATTTTAGTGTCTTAGTTTCTGTACAGTGATTAGCTGGAACATTTAAGAGTTTCACAGGGTACTTTTACTTTGAAGGTGAACACTCTTTACAGATATGCAGTTGGTGAGTGTTTACAGACACGGGTAACCTATAAGCAATCTGCTAGGAGTTTTTTGTTTTGTTTTTTTTGTTTTGTTTTGTTTTGTTTTTTTTTTTTTAGTGCAGCAGAGGCAGCCAGCAACTTCCTGCAACCATTTGCCAAGCAGTTGCCAACTGGTCTCTAGGCCTGTGTGACTGGGGCCTTAAATATCATTTAAAGTGGTATTAACATCTTAAAAGTGCTATGTATACTTTTCTATGTTAGACTGAGTAAAACAAATACTCTCTTTAAAGATTAACTGGGGGATATTGTTTTCAGCAGTGAATTGATCATATTGTCAGTCGGAAACAATGACACACTAATTATTGTAGTGTGCACATTATGCTTTAAATGGCACGCAGACCTTGAGTTATTATAAATATACCAGACATCATTTTGTTATACAAGGATTAGCAGAAATGTTCACAGTTTTAACACGGAGGCATCCCAACATCTTTGATGTGCTTCCACAGATTATTTGAGGTTTTGAGAGTTTACTTTACATGACAGCGAGATCCTGATTGTGAGGGTAATGCAGGCTGCAAGTGCCAATCAAAGGTTATAATGGAAAAGTTTAGGATGATTTACTGAAGGGAAGAGAATAATGATTGTAACATTGGCTTTCTCACATGTCTCTGTGTATAATAGACTCAATACAACACATACAGATGAGCGATTCATTTGTCGGTTTCTAAGAATTATTATTGTTGTTGTTGCATTAGTGCCTCACTTAAGCTGCCGCTTTCCTCTGAGTCTAAACTGTTATCTAATCAAAACAAGGGATTCTTTGAATATTTAGATTCAGGGAAACACCCTCAAGCAATTGTGTGTGTGATAGGAAGGAAAATATTTCCCACTAAGTCTGAGCGAGTGTGCCTGGGGGAAATTCAAAACACTCCTGCCGTTTGGTCTACATTGTGCTCCCTGCCAACTATCACTATCATACAGAAACTGCTTTTGTTTCTTGTGAATTTTGATTGTATTTGTGTGCACAAAAAGGTGGATTTCAATTTGTGTGTGGATGTCGGTTTTGTTTTGTTTTTTAACGTTTTGAGGTTTTGGTACAATAATGTGCAGTGTCGAGACACAAGGATTGCGTTTTCCGTTAGGGGAGAGAAAGTGAATGAGAATGACTGATTTTTTTTTTCTCTACATTATACATACTTCTGATCACACTGGCTCCATTGTTCAGAGACTTGTTGTAGAGAGGAATTGTTTAACCCTGTCCTGCTACACAGTTGGATTGATGTTGTAGTTTGGTCTACTGTAATTTTTAATGTATGTCCATGTTTATAAGCTGCGTGTGTGTGCAGGTGCACATTTTCATTACTTGGAATGTTTATGCATGCTCATACAACTAAAAATGTGGAAATCCATGCCTGTGAATGCCAAGGCCAGCAGCTTTGCAGATGAAGTATTAAGTGGTTCCACTGATTTATGCTGCATTACAAAGAATCTGACAGAATTTCTGCTTGACCGTGACGAGGAAACAATGAGGTTTCTGGATAAAATTTGCTTGTATACACATGCCCTCGTGCACTGAAGACATGACCACCCACGTTTACCGCCCAGCAGCTCACCTTTCTTTTGAGTGTGTTACACTGAATTTAAAATCAAACCTTTTAATACTTTGATCCTGTTCCCTAACCTAAACCACTGCCCTCATCAGGAGTTTCCCTTAGAACAGTCCCGACTGTCCTCCGGCTCCTAAATTCTGCTCACTCATTAAAATATCAGCTCTAGTATTTTCCATGTAAGTCAGTTGTGGAAATAAATTGTAAAACCCTTTGAAGGACCAGGGCGTGTTGGTGTTCTATGTGATGAGAGGGATGTAAAACATATAGCAATTTAACACCAATTCTTATTTTCACAAAATCTACATAAATATGAAATATTTGAGTAGGAACAGGCCCAGTATTTAAGTAGTTTTTTCTTTTAGGTCCTCTTTGGAAGACTTTAAAAATTGGAAAACTCCAAGGTACTCTCTGTTAAATAGCAATAAAATGCCCTTATCCTCAGGGCATGGTCATACTTTGTTTTTTTGTTTTTTTTTAAAACCACATTTCAGCAAAAGCATGCAATGCATTTCATATAGACACACTACTAGTGTTGTAACAATGCAGTAGGAACTTTCCAGTTGTAGGGTTTCACCAAGTAGTAAACTTTCACCTCGGGTGAAATTGGAATCTTCCAGTAGTTACGGTCTCTCAGTAGGAATCTTTAAAAAGGGTGTGAACAAATAAAGACAGCAGAAGCAATGTAAAGCAGAACATAATAAGATCAAGCAACAGCGTTAGTTGCAAAGCTTACAAGTGTGTCTTAAATACACAAATACATAAAATATGCAATTTGTTAGAAAAGTGGTTCAATCTCGGTTTGAGCATGGAATCTGTAAATCCAAAAAGCTTTGGTTGAGTTTTTTTTGGCCTGTTACTGCTTTGCTTTGCATGAAAAGTGCATTTTGGTCAATGCCAAAAGTTTGAATGGCTTTATGCCACAATCACACTAGGGAAACCAGTGGCTGGGGACCATGACAACACGACCATGACAACACGACCAAAATTATTGAAAACCTAAGCAATAAACTTGTGATCTTTGTGCCTTTGATATTGTTGCTTTGAAGAGGAGGACCAAGTTTTACAGTCATTCGCTGTCTTCAAAGCAACATTGGTCAAATCAGCAATAAAACAGCAATAAAACGGCAATAAGACAGACTGTCTGCTATCAGTTTGCAATTGAATAGGGTGGAGCTATCATTTTCATGGAACCTGACATTTTTTTCCTATTTAAATATAAAGAGAGCAACTTACAGATTTAACTGCTTAAACCACAACCTCATAGACTGACAAAGAAATTCAGAAATCACTCCACATTCAGGTTGCTGCAGGACTGCAAAATAATGTAGGCACTCGACAACATTTATTTTTATATAGGAATATAACCAGAACAGTGGAAAAACGTTGATTCCCATCGCCGAGATGCATTGCCAACGAGTTATGCTTATCAGCGCAGATTGATTGCAACATGTTGGCAATCTGTCTGAGTTTATAAAATTAAGACTTGATTATACTTTCTGGGTCGATAAGTACACTAGGAATGAGTCCAAGTGATATAAATTTCATCATTAAACATAGAGCATACGGGTTTGTGCAAATCTGTGTGCCTGCCTCTTTTTTTTGTTTTTGGGGGTTTTTGTTGTCGTTAATTTTTTGACTGCGCAGACTGGTCTGGGGAGAATTTGCATTACAATGCATCAGGTATGTATGTGCCCCAAGCGGGGAACTTCAAGCAGGCTTCAAAGAAGCATAACAGGAATGACTGCTTACTCGTGACATCTCCAGCTGTCCATGTCCACTTCCACTCTCTTTTTTTAGCATCCATCATCAGTATGTGGGGATTGAGTTGTTGCTTTCTCTTTTACAAATCTATTCTCATTTTAAGCTTGTTACACACATTTTCTTTCTTTTAAAAAAATCATTTAAATACTTTCCAGTCAGTAGTGTAATTCCTTTACTTCCAGCCCTCAGCTTAATTCCTCTTTCTTTGTGGAGGAAGTGGGCTGTCCGCTGAGATGAAGTCTTCCTGTAGTGACTCCCACTGCAGCTCCACAGGAAGGGTTGGAGCAGGAGTGTAAGAGCAGAATGAGTCCACCCTCAGGCAACGGCACTGGGATGGACCCATTTAGTTTGGCTGAGGTCAACAGAATCAACAGAAACGTTGATTTCCAATTAAAATGCAAAATTTACTTTTATCTGAGAAGGTTCACTGAGCAACAGTCCAGTTCTTGTTCTCTTTAGCCTAAATGAGATGCGGCTGATGTTTTCTCTCGTTCAGGAGTGGCTTCGGTGTGATATTGTAGCTCCTATTACAGGAAAAGTGTGTACCTGGTGGTTCTTGATGGTTCTTTAATAAACTTTTTTGACAGTCCTCTCAAGGCTGCAGTCATCCCTTTTGCTTGTGCAACTTTTTGTGCCACACCTTCCACGTAGCTTTTTACTATTATGCAATGACCACCAATAGGTTATCCTCCTTGTGGAGTACAGCAAGTTGACGATCTTAACATCAGTCAAATCAGTAGTGTGTACTGAACTAGGATGAGAGATAAATGGTAAATGGGCTGGTTCTTGCATAGCACTTTTCTACTCTGAGTATTCAAAGCGGTTTATACAACTTGCCTCATTCACCTATTAACACCCATTCATACATTTGCATTTGTGTCCTTTTTCTACGTAAGTGCTTTCTATCTAATATTCACACTCATTCATACATAAGAACAACTTGCTGTTAATCTTGCTCAACGATATTTGGCACGCAGGCTTGAGCAAACTGAGATCTAACCACTAACCTTCTGACTAGTAGGTGACCTGCTCTACCTCCTGAGCCACAGCCACCCCAGATATACAGTATTTTAAACAGTTTTATATTGGAGTTCTTTCTTTCATTAGATGTCAGCCATGATTATTGAAATTTAAAAAAAATGCTTAAAATATTTCATTTTGATTTGATTAGATTTTCATTGGGATTATGGGTTTCCTATATTTAAGGCAGGAATTTTGGTTTTGGCTTTAACAGTAGAATTTTTTCCTGCATATAAAATTAAAGATTTATGTTTTGCAGTTGCATGCAACACAGTTATTCAACACTGGTTTCAACCTTAGGTAAAATGCCACTTTTTATGCTATAAATCTGTATTAGAGCATAGGGCAGTTAATATTTTACAGTAGTTTGCCCTCTTTGTCAGCTGTAATTGTACTGTACATTTTAAACTTTAATTTCATAGCAAAGAAATGCAAGGGTATAAGGAGCTCTCTTGAGAACCTTTCACACACACATTGCCATATGTAAGGAATTTGCAAAGGTCAGCATGACCCACTGAATCTGACCAAACTTAGCCGCTGCTTTATTATCCGTGTACCCCTCTGGGTGTCTGACTGTGGAACAATGTGGACCAACAACCACAAGACTGTGCAGTCCCTGCTGACAAGCTCCAATACAAACACAGCCTCTCTTGCTCTCCCTCTCTCTCTTCTTTTCATTCTCTCGTTCTCCCTCTCCCATAGCCAGGGGTGAGGCATCTGTTTCCTATGCTCAACATGTGGAGGCACTGCATATAATACAAACACACACACTACTGTTTACACTACTCTTGTCTTATCTTACTCACTGGACACATTAGAGGAACATTTCAAAAGCACACACCTCTAGTAGGTTCAAAGCTTGTGTGTGTATGTCAGTCTATGGTTCGTATGTGTGTAACTGTGGAGTGACCGTGCGGTTTGTTTTGATGACACTGACTGTTAATCGCGTGTCCTTTTCAGTGTCGTTTGGCTTTGGGTTTGTGTTAATGTTCTGATGTTATCACCTTAGTATCAACAGGGACGCCGCTCTCATCTGATCTGCTCTCCCTGCTGATAACTGGTGCTTGTGCTTGTGCGTGTGCGTGTGTGTGTGTGTGTGTGTGTGTGTGTGCGTGTGTGTGTTTGGGGGATACTGTAGGAAGCACTGGAGTTATGTTTACTGTGCTTTGTGGTTGTGGGAATAGTGCAGTGTCTGGTGGCCATATGTGTGTGATTGCTTCAACAAAATTATGATGAAATTCAGTTTACAAGCAAGGATTACAGTCATGTGAAAAAAGAGAGTTTTCACAGGACTCTGTGCAGTACTGTGAAAAACTAAGTACATGATTCAGTAGCTTATAGAAATATGTTTAGCTGCACTAATCTAAATGAATCATTTTCGACATGAACATTTTATTTGTCTCTCACATCGTCATGGAGGAATTTTTGCCCACTCTGCTTTACAGCATTGCTCCAGATATTTGAGGTTCACCGGCATTCATTTATGCACAGCTCTCTTAACGTCCTGCCACAGAATTTCAATCCTGTTGTGGTTTGCACTTTGATACTTTGACTATTTTCTTTTATAGATTTGCTGGTATGCTTCTTCTTTGCACAATAGATCTTTAACCTGCATTTGTGGAAAGCATAAAGAACTGTGTTCACAGCTAATGATTTCTGGAAGTTTCTGATGGAGTGATTTCAAAGACAGAATCAAGTCTGTTTTTAATTTAGTGTCGCCTGAAGGCCTGATGATCACGGGCAATACTGACTTTCCGCCTTATCCCCTGCACACAGAGATTTCTCCAGATTCCCTGAATCCTTTGATGGTATTATGTACTGTTGATGATGAGATAATTAAAGTTTTAAAATTTAACTTTGAGGAACATTATTCTGAAATTGTTCCACAATTTATAGATGCAGTTTTTTGCACATTGTGGAGCCTCTGCCTGTCTTTACTTCTGACAAAAACTCTTTAGGATCATCTTTTTATCTCCAATCCTGTTATTGTCCCTCCAGCTATCCTTTATGTTCCACTTACTTTACAGCCTTTTATTGTCTTGTTTTTGAAGTTAGAATAATCAAAAATTCTAAATCTTCTAATAGTTTTCAGTAAATATTAAAATGTCTCAGCAAACAGTTGAATAAACTATGCATCTATGAGATTTGTTGATCACTGCATTGTTGTTTTATTTACACTGTACAGAGCATGCCAATTTTTTGGGAACAGTCTCTTTTGTCAGCATGTTAAGCATCAAGATAGGCAGCAGTAACACAGCATGTGAGTTCACGATGAAAACCCATACAAGCTAGAGAGCGCAGCACCAAGCTGTTGTGCAAAGCAGTTGTGATTACTCTCTTAGCAAGTGTCTGAGAGACCAATTCACAGGTGGTATCAGAATGTAACTGATCAAGTTTAACTGTGTGTCAGTTTTATTGTGTTACATATTTCTGTGTAAAATACTCATGTTCTGATGACGTTAGCCGGACGATGAGTCTGTCAGTAGCAGCAGGTGAAAGTAGATAGCCGATTTGAAAAATTCCCACAGGAAACTGCGGTGTGTGCCACTGTGCTTCAGGAAATAGTGAATGTGTTTTTGTGTGTGCGTTTCGGGCCTCCCTCCCTCCCTTCACCCCTGCTGTGGCGGTCAGATAACATTAATGAATCAACAGGCACTTAAAAGAGAGATAAAGAGCGTGGAGGATGGAAGGGGATTTTATCTGTTTTTAAAATATTATGTTGTGCCCATTTTGTGTTTTGCAAAAATGATGAATGTGCAGTTTCCCAGCTGTCCCCGAAGACCCCCCCCCCCCCAAAGATCTTTAGCTGAATTTCTCTGTCACCCACTCCCTTATCAGTGTTGTCTCAGTTCATGCAGATAAGACAAACTACTCATTTGACAGAACACAGATTTTTATTTTTCCAAAATCACAGATTAGCTTCAGTGATATTCTTTAATTATTATTCTTTCATTTGGCACATTCTCTATTTTGCAGGATAACTATGGTGTCATTATTTGGAAGCTCTAAAAACTACTTGCTTAGTTTTACATAAAGTGTGTGGTCATGGTTAAATCTAACTTTTAAACTTTCTACATGTCTTATGCCTGAATTATGCTTCAATGGGAAATCTATGTTGTAACTCACCATGTAACCAGAGCCCTTGTTAACCCTTCTCCGTAACCTTCCATGCCAATCAGACTCATTGCATAACATGAGAAATGTAACTAAAGATTCAGCCCACAATGAGTCTGACTGACGTGGAAGGTTAGGGAGTAGGGTTAGGGAAGGTTTCTGGTTACAACATAGATTTCCCGCTGGAGCATAATTCAGGGATTAGGCCTCACTGACATGGGCCTAGAGACCGGTCAGCAACCCCCTGCAATCTCCTGTCACTTGGCAAAAATGTGTATTCCCCTTCAGTTAACAGGAGCTCACTGCAGGTTCCTGAGTGAAGCTGGTCGCACAAAGGGTGGTGCACCAAAAACGTCCTTGTGATTGCATTGGTCACCAGGACATAACCACGGTCAACCCATAGTTTCTACACAAATGTGACTAGTGAATTTTTTGTTGGGTATGGCAGAACTGCACAAAAATTCCAAAATGACAAGACTAAAAGCCCCTGACAAATGCACATGGGTCCTGCATTGCTTCCATCCAAAATGTTTGTTACTTTTACAAATTGTTATTTTTACAGCAATCATTATAATCAATACTGCTGATGGAAAATATCAGTGGCTGTCAATACACACTCAATAACCCACTGCACAGATAATTAGGTGGATGATTCAATATGACTGCACAGGTTGCTGCAGTGCAGAAAGAAGGCATGAAACACAATAATGTATGGGTGGTGTGTGTCACTACTTTCTACTGTTGAGAAAAAAAGGAAAACTATTTAATGGTGTTCACGTAACATTATGAAAAATGTTTCTCTAAAAGAACTGCCTTTAAAAAAAACTTGATGCCTAATTAATCCAACATGACGTGTGGCCCCTGCCCTTAACAACATTTTTAAACATGTGACAAAACGCCGTTAAATTGTTCACTCTGTATTTCTGTCTGTTGCCTGCTTTTCAGCAGGGGAGTTACTCTTCCACCTGCAGTAGGGATTTGCATACCTTTGTCTCAAACACACAGAGTTTGGTATCTCATCCACACACCTGCTCTTCATTGTCCAATTTGTACAAGTGTAGTGGCCACAGAGGAGTGTAGAAACGATAAACAGGCTGATAGTATCTCCGATGAGATCACTGTAGCTTGAAATGCATTTTAGGCACAGAGACGTGGTCCAGCATTGACACATGCCTTCACACACATAACAGCTTTGAAGGGGAAAGTGACCATTGTTCCAAGTGACAGATTAAAAGCAGGGCAGCATGTAGGAGCACAATCTGTGTTCAGGCCTGTTTACACTGTAAACAGTCTCTTTCTTGCAGTGCAGCTTCTGTTTTCAGCCCCCCAAGGTCGGGGGTCACGAGTTCAAATTGAAACAGTCGAGGAAGTCTGGCAATTCAATTCACAAACACCCGTACAGTTTCCTCACCGCCCACTTACTAACCTCTCGTCTTCTGATTTCTGCCTTAAACATTGCAGGAAGGTTAAAGGATATCTCCTCATGCTTTTTAATAGCTTTCATTAAATTTCTGCCTCACTCCTTCCTTCTTGTCATTTAGGTTGACAAACGTCTCTCATTTTTAACTGATCCGTCTGAGTCCAAATTCCCATGGAATTATCTCTTTTCAGATTTCATGGAAAGACTAAAAATATTCCAACTACCATAAATTGCATCTACCGCCTACGATCAGACTGTTGCAGCCAGTGACATCCCACAATTCCTGATAACACGAAATACACAAAATTTGCTTCCTGTGTCACGTTTATCTCCACTTCACATACTCTCAGGCCCTTACCCCCCTTTTCAAAATAGGTCTCAAAAACTAAAAACAATGCAGTTCTTAGAATTTATGGATGGAACTAAACGTTTTTTGTTATTATCATGCTCTCATTTCTTTTTCCTGTTTTTCTTAACAGATACTGAAAGAGTAGTCATGTGATGTTTAGAAATTCTGTTTTCTTCAAATATATAAAAGAGACAAAGCCTCACTTTTCAGAAACTGAATGGGAATATTTGACATTTAAATCCTGAAAAACAAGAACTTGTTAACTTTGCAGCATCATCGTAAGCCACCATGCGTCCACTTTATTCTGTCACAGTAGATTTTACCCTCGCCCCCAAGAATCTGCTGTGACATTCTGCCTGGATATTGCGGTGTATGGTGAGAGATATAGAAATAAATATAAAGAATAAGTTTGTTTGTTACCCTGTGAGGCAGCGGTCATCCTACCCATGCTTATGTTTGTTTTTCTTCCTGCCTCGTCAGAGGGTGCTCAATAAAGAGAGAACTTTTCTGGCCTAACATCACTCCGCCTCTAGCTGCTGATGCCTTCTCTTACAGGATCCACATTCACATGCATCTTTTTTACTGTGTGCAATTCTGGGTTAAAGTAAGTTAAATAAAGAGCAGAAAATCTGAAGCAACTATTTTAAACCTTTTAACTATTTTAAACACGGTTCACATCCTCTGTAGCCTCTGCACGCTGCCTATTCATAACCCAGCTATAACAGATTAGCATTCAGCTACTATATTTATCATTACTTAACTCATGTCTGTGTGGATATGCGTGTCTGTGTTGCTATCCCCCTTTTTCTCCCCAAAAATGGTAACACACCCACATCGAATGAGAGAGCTCCTTTGAGAAATGTGTTTCTCGGGTTCTCACGGTGTAAAAATTATGCTATCGCTAAACTCCGAGAATCAGCAGCTCTGTCTGCATTACATGGTGCTTTGCCCAACCTGTGTGTGTGTGTGTGTGTGTGTGTGTGTGTGTGTGTGTGTGCATGCATGGATAATTTAGTTTGCTAAGTATATGTGTGTGAATTTGAGACTTAATAGTGAATGACACTCTTTATGAGACCCCTGTCCATTCCTGTGGTGAAAACATGGAAAGACTGTTTAACTGCTCATACAGCCAGAGGTCATAGCCAAGTTCAAGTGTGTGTGTGGGTGTGTGTGTGGACTTCCCCATGCTTGTGTCTATCTTTAGATATACAAACCCACTGATAATATCAAAGGAATGGGTGCCGGTTTGATTGATGGATTGGTTTATCAATATGAGATGGCTGAAGGAATTTCATTTTCCTAGAAGGCAGCCTCGCTGTTTGATTACAATAAAATAATCTTTTGATATATTTGCAACATACAACGTCCTTTCACACAGAAGAGTAGATCTCTCTCTCTCTCTCTCTCTCTCTCTCACACACTCACACTCACACTCACACACACACACACACACACACACACACACACACACACACACACAAATGTCCATTGTCACTGTTGGCATCATCAGTGATTCAGTTTTTTATCTAAATAAAGTCATATGTCACCATAAGGAGAAAGCGTTAATGCCACATGTGAATGAATACAAGTCTTTATTGGTGCCGGTGGATTAAATCTACTATTTATAGGCTAAAAAAACATTTAGAGTCCTCAGTAACAATTGAGTGCACTAAAAAGTTTTGAGAGACTTCAGATGTTCAGCTTTCTTTACTTCGTAAAGATTTAGTTACAGTCATAAGCTCACAGAATAAGAGTAAATGCACATGTTTAAGTTAATGTGATTAACTTATTATAGTGGTCAAAAAAGGGTTAAAAAGTCAAGTGAAAAGCAAAAGGAGCATTATTGTCTGTACAACACAATGATGCGACCCCCAGCAGCCTCAGTGTGATGACAGGAATCTGGAAAATTACATCTTGTATCATTTTCCAAGAATAACATCCTTCAACCATGAATGGAATTTTGAGTTTTTATGTCTTTAATTGTAGCGTATGGACATGTGGCACAGTGAGTAGGTTTGTATTTCCTCACTTTTTTCTTCATTTTCCATCAAGTGAAGGATATTTGGGCAATGCCACTCATCTTTTCACAAATTTAAGTTACAACAGCTTTTGAATGCGGGGGGGACATAGAGTAAACGTATTCCCTACGAGTTCTGTTAATCTCAGACGTAGGCTCGAGAACTTGTGGACCTTCCAGAAGAAACACCCAGAAATCAATAAAATAAAATGTTTAAACTTTTTTTGATCAACTGAAATTTTGTGGCCTCTGGGTTAACAGGCTGTTGTCTGTGAAAGAGTATCCACTGAGGCTGACCACTGATGCGAGGCCCGTCCACCAGCAACATGGTCAGAATTAAACTGACAACGCAGAGGTGCGGTTGTCCCTGCGTCATCCCTGACCATGTTAAAACTCTGTGTGTTTTTGTGTGTGCGTGTCTGTGTGCACGTGTGTGTGTGTGTGGGTGTCTGTGTGCTTGCGTTCAGAGTGAGGTCAGACTGTAAATATAGCCTCTTCTGTCTTCAACTTAACATCCAGACAGCCTGTGTCTGACAGGGAAAAACACTAAAGTCTCTGACTTTTTTGGTCAAAATACAACAGGAGAGACGAGTGGGAAGGAGGGGGGAAAGGGGAGGAGAATGAAGAATGAGAGTGTGTGTAAAGGGGGTAGGAGGGTTAATAATTTCAGCCATCTCTAAAAATAGTAATCTTGGATTTAAAAAAAAAAATAGAACCATTTTTAAAAAAATAAAAGAAGCTGCTCTGCTAAAAATCACAGCTCCATAGCAGCCATTTGGACGATGTGTACTCCCTGAGGTGGAGCCTGGGAAAGTTGTGTGTACTAGCATGTCTGTGTGTGTATCAGTGTATGTGTGAAAATGTAGCCCTAAATTGAATGATTGAAGTTCTTACTTGCATTTAGGCACAAAACGGTTGGAAAGCAGTTATGTTGAGGCTGCTAATGCCTGGTCTGTCCCTGCGTTTACCTCATTCGGCCTGTCCGGGTCTAACCTAAATTCGTTTGGTTCAGCCAAGTATGGTCTGGACTGGTTCACGGTTCTGTCAAATCCTCCCCTGCCCTTTACTGACTCACGAGAAGACATTTGGGGATTTTCAGATAAAGACAGAATGAGAGAGAAAAGTGAAACATATCTAAGTTAAGTCACATAAAATATGTTGGAAATGAAAACAAGTTAGATGAAACTGCGATGGAACTCTGCTCAGGAACGTGTGGAATGTTAGCCCACCAGTCTCCATTTCAGTGCATTTAGTCTGCATTCCAGTTTGATATCTGGTCCATGGCTGTCTAGAAAGAGCACGTCCAATTTGCTAAAAAGACATTCATTTAAATGTTATTTTTACCAGCTGGTTTATCTGTACTTGTTCTACAGCGGACGGCAGGACTTAGTCACAGAGTCGCAGACTGAATGTCTCTTCATGCCCAGCTTCAGAGCCTTGTGAGTTTTTTGTGTTATGTTGTTAAGGATGATTACCAGTTGCCAGTGTGCAAAGTAATTCTGTTGTGAGTAGTGTTGTAACTAAGTGGTGGCAAAGGAAACACTGTTTCATTCAACATAATTGCATGAAATAATCCTGACTTTCACAGTCATCAAAAGGACATAAATTTTATATATAGTTTGTTAGCTACTGTTAAGGTTTCGTTATTTATATACACTACACTCAAGTTCTTCATTTCATATTTAGAGCTGACTCGAACCAAATTCTGCCACGTATAGAAAAATCATTAAGCTACACATGGGCTACTTATGTTGAACATTACATGATATGAAACAAGTGCAAATGGAGAATACCCAGGATTCTTAGTCTGCTATCTTTCAAAAATGAAAGATTTATTTCCCACTGGTCTGGGCTTAGTGCCCTGACAGAAGCCCTTCCTGAAGAAATGTGGCATTGGCAGCATCATGCTTTGGATTTCTTTTTCTGTGACCGGGAAAGAGAGAATAGTCAGGTACAGAGATGTTTTAATAAAAACTTGCTGCATAGTCCTCAGAACCTCAGACATTGACACAGACAAGGGCCCAAAACACAAGGCCAAGACAACAGTGAAATTTACTGGGGACGACTCTGTCAAGTCCTTCAAGTGACCCAGTGAAAGTCATGAGTTGAACCTGAACCTATTTAGACCTCTCTGGGAGACCCAACAATGGTCGTCCATCGACAGTTGCAGGCTAAGCTGAGAGAGCTCGATGCTTTATCTAGTTTCAGTTATGTATATAATTGATTCATTTTCAATATTCAGTTGTTAAGTTGTTAATTTAAAAAACGGTTTTAATTTTCACAAACCACTCTGTCCCTTTTCTAAAGCAGAGCTAGGTGTTATTTGAATTTATCAGGTGGACCTTGGTTTATGAGTACAAGTTTTTAGTAAAGGTATTAAACAAATAAATAAAAAAAACACTTCCCAATATTGATCATGAAATTTATCTGATCAAAGTATAAGTCAGTGAGTCTGACCTGCTTTCCACAGCATTTCCACAAATGCTACCTGTAGTTAATGCTGCAGACGTGTTTCAGCCAAAACCCGACTCTAATCAAAATTCCTAAAGGTGACACATAATCCTGCAGAGTTGTATCTGCTTCTCTTCCTTGCATTGCTTATTTGGCTTTTAAAATGTTTGTACAGGCATGGACTGTGTGTCATTGCTGTGCCGTCAGGAATTGTTATGTGATACGCCGTTTAGAGAGGCAAGGAGGGCTCTTGGTTTATGAGTCACTTGCATATTGACAGCTCTAAACACTTTGTCGGGGCCGTTGGGGAGGGTGTAAACATGTAAGGTAATGTGTTTTACAGCAGTGATGCACAAAGAATAAAAGGGTGATCTTGGGTGTATCTTTCAGAGGAAGCCGCAGTTGGAATCATCTACACCATGCTGGAATGAATGCTGTAAAACACATTCACAAGAATGTTTTATTTAATAGACAAACATATACACACTTGTCAAATGAGTTAGTGGTTGTGGTTTAGTTACAAATACCTTATATGTATATTTGTATGTTCTTGAGCATTACGAAATATATTTGAATCATCATAATGTTGAATAACTATATAAAAGGAAATTGAATACTGGGGGGTGTCCACTGAGGGGTCTGATTGAAATCTTACATGTAAGATCAGTTTGGATTAAATTAGGCCTCAGTCACCCGAGCCTAGAGACCTCCTGACATGTCTGGATTCTAGAAAAATGTGTATTTCCCAACCAATTGGCAGCTGGTTGCTCGAGGCTTCTAGCTGTAGTTGGGTGAAGTTGGTCTTAGAAAGATTGCTGCCCAAAAAACCTCCCAATGATTGCTTTTATCACTTGTAGTTTGCATTAAAGATACCGATTTGTGGGCAAAGACTTTGTAACTAACCACCAAACAGCAGTGAATCTCAAAAAAAAAGTATTAGTTCACCTTTAAAATAAAAGTTGTGCCTTACCACTAAAATGAATGTTTCAGAAGTTGCAACTTTCACTTTAAATGCAAATGATGCAAACTAGTTGGGGAATACACATTTGTCTTGGAGACCTGGGATTACCGTGGGGTCACTGACTAGTTTCTAATCCTGCATGCCTGTTTCACAGTTTTCACCGTACCTCCAGCAACCAACCACTCACTAGCCAGATGGGCAATACAAATTTTTCCCTTGCAACCAGTGGTTGCCAGGTAGTTGCCAACTGGTCTCTAAGCCTATGTGACTGAGGTCTTGGAGCACAAGACTATTTGCAATTGTTGTCGGTGGAACAAAAGAATGAAGTTCACCAATAACAGTGAATTGTCTGTGTATCCGTTTACGTAAGTGTAGGCTGTGCATCATTGTGCTGCGATTCCGAAAGCCACCAGACAATTCTGAACACAAACTGATGGAAAAACAGTTCAATAAACTATTGTTCACAGACTTTCCTCTAGTTATTTTCTGACATGTATAATGTCTTAGAAAAATGATGTTAAATCCCTTCTGGGGTCAGAGAAGAATGGAAAAAAATCAGAGTGAAATCAAAACATTTTACTATTGACATCTGAACCACTCTAGACTATTCTGGATTTTAGGCAGAAGTGAACGAGCCAACATCGCAGCATTCGCACCTCAGTGGGGGTGGGGGCTGACGAGTGGCAAACAAACATCTCTGTTTTTCTATTCACTTTCTGAAATGCTGGCAGAAAAACTGCATGGGCTATGAAAATTTCTGGTTTAGTGATGATGGAAGGCAGAAACTGGGAGAAAGTTCTTATCATTTGCAGCATCTTTTCATGACAGCTTTATGAAAAAGTATATGAAAACCATGAACATAGCAAGGACAAGCACCAGTGGACTTGTTTGATAAGTCTTGAAGACTTAAATTTTACTGATGAAGAACTGTGTAGAAAATCTAAAGAAAGTAACCCCTGGTATTTGTCATACTCTGAATTGTTGTGAAGTAAAGACGGTTCTTAACACAAAATAAGATTATTTTTTTAATTGTTTTGAAAAATATGATGAATTTGATGTTAAATATAATCATATATAAACATCCACAGTAGTAAGAGGTTAACTGCCCTCAGTCTGGTATCAGCAGTGGCCCCTAGGTCATTCTGAAGTCGTCATTTCAATACTATTTGCCTAATCTCAGTACAAGATGGCTGTAGATGATTGCCACTGTATCCGGGAAGTACTGGCCCTTGATGGATGTGGGTCCGAAAAGACCAGCCGATAACACACACTTATGACGTACGTGGCCATGTTTGAGCTCAAATGTGACGTATCATAGTATCATAACATAGTAGTAAGTGCAGGTCATTAATCTCATTATCAGTGGTGAGCGGTGGGCCCGGCAGACTGGAGCTGTGTCTGCTCGAATTCAAGGCTTCACTTTGGTCCACGCCAGAAAAGAAAGCGTTTCTTTTAACTTTTCAGGCTGTAACATTCTTGTCTGGCAGCTGTGCAAGCATGTTGTGGAACAGGGCTGAGAACCTCTTAAGCTCCAAATGAGCTGGAAAAGCCAGCTCTGGTCGAGCTCTATAGCTGAGAAGACATGAAGTTGCAGCTTCTCAAAACACTCTGCAGCACAGCAGAGTGAGCAACATGTTATATTCTAACTGAAACTGGCGTGACCAGTCCGTTTATAAAGCTCTGTATGTGTTTCTGGAATAATTTGAATAAATGCCCGCATGAATGTATTTGTGCTTTTCATGTGAAAAGTGGCTTTGCTTTACATTTGCATGTGTGAATGAGGAGGAAAGTGTGTGCATGTTCTGGACATTAGCTGGCTGCGACTGGGGCCGATGGCTTTGTGCAGGCATAATCGCAGCTCTATTAAGTGTTCACTGTGAGCCATTACACATGTCAGCTAGAGTCAAGCAGCTAGAGAGGGAAGATGGAGTGGCTATAACAGCCTGGGAGAGAGGCGAGACGCAGAGTGGGAGAAGGGAGGAGGGAGGGGTCAGCAGAGGAGGGAGGTCCAGATAAGTCATCACTTAAGTTGCTGTTTGGGTGCTCTGTTTGTTGTAAGATGCTTTTTAGGCACTTTTGGAAAACAAGGAATCAAGTATAAGATCTGTTTTCTGCCTGAGGACTGATTTAACACTTGTTTAGCAAAACAAAACAAAAGGTTTTACCTTTTATTCTCTGCCAGCTTTGGAGATGATATTCTCTATCGGAGAATATTTTATCGACAGAGACTTTGACAGTATTGCAAATTACTACATATATATTATTGAAAGACAGTCAGCAGTAGCAGAGAGTTGGTGTCATAGTGGTGAGATTGCACTTTGTGACCTGTGCTCAGTACTCTGAGTCAGCAGGCTGCCTTTGGTTTAAACCAGGGATTTTCCCGCAGCTCAGTCCCTTTGGTTGTGTTCTATCTGTGTTCTATCTCACAGGAGCATATGGAAAAGATTAAATATAACACACTGTAAGAAGAAAAAAAAGAAAGAAAGTCGCAGCCACGGCAGTTGAATGCTGAAGCCATGAAACTTCTACCGTATTAAGGGGACGCTGCCCTGCTGAGGTCACTGCTGAGTCGGTTATTACTGAATCAGTTATTTTTGTCTGAAGTTGCCTGAATCTGCACACAGATATTTTGTGATTTGTTTTAAATATATCATAGACTAACTCCATACATTTATATTTTGCTTGTTAACCTTTTTTATTGGTGTAACATTTTTCATCCGATTTTATTTTGGCATTCATGGTCATTTCCAAATCAAAGTGTTTTGAAGCAGGCTTTATGTTTCAGTGTTTCCCTGTCAGCTACAGAAGGATGGCATTTTATTATAACATGTAATATTAAACTTTGAATTCAATTTTAAATCATTGCATGTATAATTTTTGGTACATCTTTTACTGTTGGGACTATGTTAGAAAAACGTCTCTTCAGTCTATCAATCATCTTGAACACTGAGTACTGGTTTGGTTTTAAGTCTTTAATAAAAAGAAAAAGAAAAAAGTAAAATAAAATTATAAATAAAATTTAATAGATTTACTGATTCCCGAATTATATGTAGACAGAACTCTGTTTTACAAGATAAAGAAAACAAATAAAATACAACAACAACAGATAAAAAATGAAATAATTTGTGTTGAGTTTTTTTAAAATGAGTAATTATCTCATTACATTTAGTCCACTAATTACATTGCTTAATATATAAGCAAAGTTACTCTCCAGAACTCTATATTATCCAGTTTGTTTGAAAATTTTGTAAAGTATTTTAATAACTTGAAAAGCAGATCTGATCAGATCTTTTTTTTTTTATAATTACAGATGTCAAATTGAGTAACAATAACAACAAGAACTGTACTGAAATCCACATTTCATATCACTTCCAACAGAAATGTATAACTTCACAGACAATAGAAAAAAACATTGAAACGTTGGTCAGCTCGGTTTCCCCTCGTGTGTGTCAGAATATGTTTCAGGTGAAGGGGTCCGCGGTGCTCGCTGGGGTCGGTGGCTGTTTCTGAGCTGCAGTCAAGTGTGGAGTGTGTGATGGGGGTCATCCTGTGGCCATGTGAACAGGAAGGTGCGGGTTCAGTGTGAAGGGCTAAACCTCTGAGCTGTTTATCAGATAGCTAATGAAGCAGAGCGATCCTGAGGGAGGAGGAGCGGGAGAAGGGGAAAAAGAGGGTAAAAGGTAAAAGAAGGAAAGCGGGGTGTTGTAAAGAGGCCGAGAACGAGATGGAAATGTTGGCGTATCCGCGGAGAAGTTATCGCTGAACGGGCTGAGATGAATAAACCAATCTTCCGTTTCATTCTTCTTTATTCCCACTACAATACATAGAAAAATACACATCAGAATATTTATTACATATCCTTGTTAAAAAAAATCAGCAGAGGCCATATCACTCAGCTCCTGCCGTAAACATTTTCTCTGGCTGCAAGAGAAGCAGACCTACGTTTCCAATTCCCATCATCACAGCCATCCAGTTTACTGCAGGCTACACATCCATCAGTGTGGTTTGCAGGAAAAGGGAATGAGCCTGCTTCATTACAAGTTCAAATAATCAGCCAGTCAGATGATCAAAACAGTATTACAGTGTAGATGTCAGTGTTTGATATTCCACTGTTTCCAGTGATACTTATTCCTGCTCACGTCGAAAAGGAAAGCGCTGACATATTTTGGAAATGGCAGACTGGGAACTCACCTCTGATTAAATTCTCAGGATTGATGTCATGTCTCTATTGTTGATATCAATTTAAAATATTGTAGTGTAATATGCGGGCTCCTTTTGTGGTAACACTCAATTATTTTGTATAAACTGTTTAACGTAGCAAAAACAACAAGAAAAGAAAGATCTGAATGAAATTGACATCTAAGTTTGCCTTTGCTGTCTAAACAGCTTCAATATACACTGATATAATGGATAAAAGCAAACACTTCACTCGTCTTCACTCGAGACTCGTGTGCTTCATGTTTATGAACATGCCGTCGAGCACTTTGGAGCTGGAGCTAAAATAAGACTGCAGGAATATTGCACAAAAATGTCATAGCTCACTTTATATCCATGATCAATATTTATGCCATTATCCATGGAACAGTTTAGTTTTAACTCAAAAAGATAAAAAATATGGAATGGAAACTTTTTATTGTTTGATTATTGAATATAAATGCGCCTGTAAAGACGGGGAAAGTTTAGAAAACTACAGTTTTGATCTTTATGGACTCCTGTTAAAACATTGGGGTCCTCTGCATCTGCAGGTGTTGCTGTAGTAATAAAAGATTAAAGTGTTTTACACCATTTGACCCACGGGGCTTTCTGCTTTCAAATAATTCATAATCGTGGTCAAAGCCCTGGAAAAACATAGCAGTTCTCACTTGGCCCAGGATGGTTAACATAAAGGGCTTAAACTGTCGGACTGCTAATGAAATATCCTGTTATCTCTTCTGCTTGTTTGTTACTTATGATTTGTCAGAAGCAGCCGTTTGTAAGAGAATTTAATTTTCCTGTAAACTTCACAGACCCAAAATGTGGTAGCAGATTGAATAACATATTCTGATGACGCCCTGGTTGCTTTGTTTTGCTGTCAGTTGCATGCCGAGTTGCAATTTTTGGCTTGTGTAGCCGTGTGAGAGTCTGGTTTGTTCATCAGAGGCCAGAGGGTGAGAGGTCGGAGGTCAGGCTCAGGGGAGTCATCACTGTTGAGCGCTCAGGTGACCCTGAACGATCCTGAGGTAGAATGGCCCTCGCCTCCCTGAGGAAGTTCATTCCATCACTGCTGGTGTGTTTGCGAGAAGGCATGTGCTTAAACAATGCCACAACAGTGCACAGAAATGTGTGCATACAGTAGTTCAGCATGCAAGCTTACAGCATTACGCAGCATTTATAGTAAGAGAAACGTGACTGTTTTTTTTTCACTACTGGTGACATTACTTGATATGAAAATCTGATGCAAAGATTACTATTCCGTATCACAACTGACTTTCTTTTGACTGTCAGTTTTTAAACTGTTGTGTGTAAAAAGTACCCCGAACTGGTTTTCGGGGTACTTTTGGGGCTATATCAGTGCATGTTGGAATCAATCGGGTACTGAACACTGAAGCTTGAACCTTTTCACAGATGTACTAAAAGGTACCTTCACGAGATGTAAGGGGTTTTAGTGATCACCCAAATGTCTCAAGGCACGTTTCATTTGTTGTTTCATCAAAGCATCGTATCGAGCAGTTTAACCTTTGTTTTTGCACTGTTTGCAATCTTTTAAACTTTAATGCACAGAAATGTTTGTATCTTTCTGTGCAAGTTTTACTGCAAAACCAAAAAGTTTCCAACAAACTGCCGACCCACTGACAGGAAGTTCTAAGTGTTAAATTTGACCTTTTACCCATAACATTGAGAAAAAATGATGAGATGTCAGAGATTTTAATCTGCTGATATATTTTATATTTACAAGCCTAGTTGTTGAGATATTGAAGGGGAAATAATGAAGAGTCAGAGAATACGCTGACATTCATGACTGTTTGTAGCAACTTAATATAACAGCTGGGTTTAATTTCACAGTATTTTTTTCTTCTTCAAATAGTTCAGAATCTGAAGCAAATAAATAAAAAAACTGAAATGAGTTAGCACAATCTGAAACAATAGAGTCTCAATTACACACTGATTTTAGACTTGTTTATATAGAAATTGCATTTAACATTAAAAACTTAAGACTAGGCCTTCTCTGTCATTCTCGTTCTGTCTTCTGTGATTTTAAAGAGTGGAGACATGAGCGTCTGTTGGTCTGTCTTTGTGTCCCTGGCGAGTTTCTTCTAATCATGCTGGATGTGCCAGGGGTCAGCAGCTCTGACCTGCTGGCTCCAGTTCACCATAAATATTATGGAACCACGCCTTCGCTAGCTGTTTAATATAGCACCGTGTCCGTTAAGGGACCTAAAGTAATGGGTTACGCTGGGGTATCTAAGCTAATAATAACGTTGCCTGCACAGTGTAATTAGAAATAGTAAACACGAGTCAGGATTTAAGATTTTGGAAAATTCATTTGTATTTGTGGAATTTCATCAGCTTCTTTACTTTCACTTTATGTGTGTCTTAAAATATCTTTGAGTTGTTAGAGTATGTCAGTTGCGCAAAGCTGTTGGCCTGAATGCACGTGTATTCATGGCCACGTGTGCATTTTTGTGTGCCAGCAACACAGTGGGCCTGTGGGAGTGCTCTGTCCTCCTTTCCCACAGTATGTGTCCCCTGAGCCCTTGTAGTGACGTCAGGGCAGAGGTATGGGCGAATGCCTCGCTCAGAGGTCGCAGGTTCACTTCCTGTCTGTCAGGGCTGAGTTTGGCACGGTCCAGTGTAGATCACCGAACTGTCTTTATGATCTCTCAGTAGTTTGACCTCTCTGTCTTTGTCTCTGTGTCTGTCTCTTTCAGGCTATGTGGCTGATGCTGCAACAGGAGGAGCCCGAGGATTTCATCATAGCAACAGGGGAGGTGCACAGTGTGAGGGAGTTTGTGGAGAGGGCCTTTAGACATGTGGGAAAGACCATTGTGTAAGTCAACATGTCAGTATTCTTTTTGCAGTCAAAATCACAGATTTGGCTGAGAGGCCTCAATATAAGACACCCCCAACCCTATGTCTCTGGACTTGGAAAGATTCCTCCCGTGTTTAACCTGTCATTCACCTCCCCTCTTATGTCCTGTGAGATACTGACATGTGGTGAAGGATGTGTGGGTTTGAGGGGGAAAAAAGGCAGGTGACATGTTTTGTCTGGATGAGACTATAAGGAAACAAACTACACAAGAAGTAATCACGGCGCTTGAATCTTGGAGCAGGTGTGGGAAACTCTTAGTTCCTGCTAAGATTTCTTTCTTTCCAGGTGGGAGGGAAAGGATGAGAAGGAGGTTGGCCGTTGCCAGGAGACAGGGGTGGTACATGTGAAGGTGGACCCAAAATACTTCCGTCCCACTGAAGTGGTAAGTCAAGTTTCTCCTACCATTTGTGTCTATACACATTTGCATTCCCTTTTTTTATTTGTCTCTTAAGTCGTACATCACATACAGACTAAAATGTCATAAAGGTTTTCTGGCTTCATGAGGCGTAACAAATACAACACCTTTGGTCTGTTTGCCCCTCCCTCTGTGGTCTGGGAGCCTGGAGATGCTTGCTATAATGGTCTATATAAAGTCTATAATACACATTTACTATAGTGGTGCAATCTATATAGTTGCATATAATTTATAACGCATCACGGCACATATTTATTGTTCTATATAAGGATGTTTCATGATTTTTCTTTGTGTATGTGATTGCCGGTAATTGTGTCTGGGACTATACACTTATCAGCTACAGTGGATGCAGTCATTTGACAGCCTCAGGCATCTTATTGTATGCTTTTTTAAACAGCTGGAAACAAGCCAGACGATCTCTTTAAGAGTACTGAAGGCCATATCCTGCCAGTTTATGCTAAGTGCGTCCAACCTGGAAATTTTTAATACTAACAACTTGTTAGTTTGGGTCCAAGGGTTAGTGAGGCAATTCTGCTGAATGAGAGGCTAGTTTGATAGCACAGGAGAGATATTGGTGCCTCTTTCGTGAGATTGTGCTTGCTGAGATAATAGTTCAAAAAATCAAACTCATAATGTTAGCCAGTGTATTACTCCTCCATCTCTGGAAAGGTGTCTGCTGAATTTGGGAGGTCTTTCTCTCATCACCCTGGTCAAGGGTTATTGCAGTTACTCCCTGTGGACATTCTATGGTTACCCTGGGGTGTTGTGGCTGAGATTAGCCATCATCCTCTCAGTTTAAAGCAGGAGCTCCTCTCTCCTGGGCTTTGACCTGGTGAGATTAGAGTTGAGATGCAGTTGAGTGATGGCAGAGGATTAGTAAGGAGCCCCTGGTGACTGACAGCTGAAGGTACGGCAGCACTGGTTACACACCTGGGCCTCTATTCTCTGTTCGTGTCAGCTTATTCGCTCAAGGTCCTAACCCTGTATCCACATGGACAACTACTCTAAAATATGATCAAATCAGCCTACAGGTCCATTAGTGATAACCGGCTAATTTCTCTGAGCATTGCACAGTCTGACCTTGGGGTAAATTTTCTGGGGCATCCACTCCTGGGAATATTGTGGCATTGTGTTAACACACATGTGAATGCTCCAGACAGCAAACTTCCAAAACTTCAACTTTTATAGAAGTGCTTTCACTTGCTGATGATCAGTCAGTGTATTTGATTTTCAGCACCTGGCTGCTAGTTACCCTCTTAATACCTGTGGAAGCAGCAAGGGTGTGCTGTGCTGCATCCTTTCTGTGAAAACCTTCTTTTTCGCATGACCGTATGTCCTTACGCTACCCAGCACTATAAAATTTATCAAACTGACAGCTTCCTA
Source organism: Oreochromis niloticus (assembly GCF_001858045.2). Lineage (NCBI taxonomy): Eukaryota > Metazoa > Chordata > Actinopteri > Cichliformes > Cichlidae > Oreochromis > Oreochromis niloticus. The sequence continues at coordinate 27,265,930 of NC_031981.2, read as the reverse complement.
ACAAGTGTTTGAAAACAAGAAAAAGAGAAGCCAGCAGTGAAAGCATTATTGTTGCTGCTTTTCAGCCGAGTCACCTCACTTGACCACAATTTGCAGTTAAATGGAAAATTATCGTAAACATTCAAAGAAAGACTGTTCATGTAGCAAGTGTGGAATAACTCCAAACTGCTGACCCGTTGCTGCTTCCATGGTATATTGCTGTGGTGCTCCATGTTATTAGCACTAGCAAAGGAAGCACTGCTCCTGACGTGTGGTGTTATAAACACAGAGCAACAACAAAGAATTAAAGGTGTTCTGGCTCCCTGTGTCTGTATTCCTGCGTATACATATGACACATATCTAAAGATTAATCATGAATGTGCAATTTAAATAAACTCCACAGCTGTCATTGATCACATTAAGGGTGGAAATAATTATTTATTTGTGTACCTTGCCGAGCAGCTCAGAGGGAACTGTAGGTTAAGCTTGCATAGATAACAAGGGGAGGACGGTTCAGTAAGAGCGGGCAATTTCTCTGCTTTTTCCCTTTGTCCCTTCTATACGGCTTAAAGAGACTGAAGGATGTTTAACCTCTGACCCCTGCAGACAGGAAGTGACTGACACTGGGCTCATAGCTCAGCATTGTGCCTCACCTCAAGTGGAAATACCTGTCATCAAGTGTGTGTGTGTATATCCTAAGACTTCAGCTGACTCAGACTCTTTTAGTGTCATGTTTGCTGTTTAGCAGTACAAAAGTTTGAATGTGTGTCCGTGTGGGGCCCAAATGCAAAATGAGTTGTGTGTGTGGCGCACGGAAGGAGTGTTACCTCAGGCTGTGTGCTAATATCTGTGTAATTCATCATTAATTCTGTCAGAGTGTGTGTCTGACATGAGCTTCAATCCCCTGGGACAGGAGCCCCAGCAGGTGTGCTTCACATGTGGTGCAGTGCGTGAGTGTGAATGTGTCTTTTGTGCACATGTGTGAACCCTGCAGGGCTACCGGCTTGACAGCCCGTTTGTCTCCGATTGTAGAAGCAGTTTACCTGATGTGATGCGTGCTGGTTAAAATGAGGACAAAATAAAGCTACCAGCATTTTACACCAATAGTTAACACGTGAAATCGAAAGACATGCAGTGCAAGCTGTCAGGGCTGTTTTGAAGACAGCTACAAGTAAGTTTCACATCGCTCCAACTGTCACGGCTTTGCAGGGCTGTCAGTCACTCTTGGCACCATGTGGGCTTCTGTCAACGCTCCTGAAGTTTGGCTCAGGTGAGCCGCCTTTGCCTTAGCTTTACAGAGGTTTGTCTGTGCACTACTCTCTAATGGTTCTGATTAGTTTTGGTTGCCAGGCGAAATACATATATCAAGGTGTGATCACATGGGTTCTTCTGTCTTGCTTTCTGAGTTTCTTTTGTACCCGATTGTTTTTCAAGACTTATGATGTTAACTGTAAATGTGTATTTGTTCTATGTGATTTGTTAAAGAGCCGCACACACTCACATAAAGGGCACACAAGAGCACAGGTAGAGGAAAAACTGGTCTATAAATGAGTGCCGTGAGTGGAAGCCTTGACATTGTATTTTTCTGACATGGGAAGTTGAGTACAGAATATGCCTGGCATGCAAGTGACAATAAAAAGTCACATCATTCTGGAAAAAAAACCTTCCACTTTACTGTCATGCAAAACCAAAAGTAATAGTAGAAGCAGTTAAGATCTATTGCTGTAATTTAATAGATTTAAAAAGATGGATTTTTTTTTAAAAAAAGGCCACATATTTGTATCTCATTTTACATACCCTCCAAAAATATAATCACATACTTTCACATACCTTGAATTAAGCCTTCCCCAATCCCCACCTTACACTAAAACCTCTCCCAATATCATTACACTATTACTTTTTAACATACGTCTTTACTGTATGTTAAGGTTTACTGCACAACATGTGTGCGTGTGTTTACTAAGGTTTCAACATGCTGAAAGATGTTACAATGTCACAGTTCATCCTAAAACTCTTCCATTGTTCTGGTTTCCAGCTCCATGTTCTTTAGTTTTGGGTTTCAGCACTTCAAATGCTTTCAAAAATCCTCAACTTTGCTATTTTAATTTGTAAATTTCCTCTATGAGCTGTGTCATCTGCTGCTCCAGCTGCTGATGGGAATACTTTTGTCCTGTGCATAATGTCACCATGGAGCAGTTGTGATTAAAAGTTTTAAGAGGTTCATGAACTCTGTTATTTCAAATAATGTCTTATGCACAGGTCACCACTGTAGGTTGTTCAGTGGCCCCAGGAAGTTGAACTTGATTGACATTCATGATACAGCATCTGGAAAACTAAGTTTGATGTTAGTCCCTTGAGTTTCACATTAGAGAAGTTTAGTTTTTCCGCTTAAACCTCCAAAGCACAATGTATACAGTACGGTAGTTTGCTTTTGAGCGCATATTACCTAACAACATGCATCATACAGTTGACAGTAAATGTGGGGAATTTTTTTAATTCAGTTTGCCTCCTTGCCTCATTTAAACTTCAGCATGAAGTATTTATTGCAGATCACAATTTGTCTCTCTTAACAAAGTTTTGGGCCAAGACGGCTGTATTTGTCTGTGCAGAGACAAGTGTGCATGTCACTGACTTGGCGTTCAACCGCATGCATGTAGATGCTTGTGCATGTTCATACTAATGCACCCTGGCTGTCATACTTCCAAGTTCATGTGCTGCTGGAGGGTTTAAACTGCTGTGAGTTGATTGACAGCTTGGTGGTTTTTCTTCTACCTCTCATGCAGAGAAGGAGAAGTGATGATAAATGGGAAGTTGTCTCTCAGTCTGTTCTTATATTTCTGTAACCCGTCAGTGTGTGCATGATGGGATGGCCACTGTAATTCTTCCACTATCAATTTTATACATTGTAAGTACACACTTAGATCTCTTTCTAAATCATAGTAATCCCAATGATTGAACCCAATCACCAGACCCGATGATTATTCTAATTTCCAGCTTATATTTTTAAGTAATTCAAAGTAATCCCCATTTATCTTTTTACTGGGCCTTGGTTCAGCCCCTCGGTTCATTCCCAGTCAGAAATAAGCTATTTTAGCTTCTCTCCCTTTAAGCCAACTTTTTCCGACTGGCTGCTACCAAAGTTATGAATAGAAGGTGAATGGGGCTTTTGTGCTCATAGCCAAAGCTTTATGGCTGAGGTGACCAGATTAAGGATATGCACTCTCCTGGATGTCATACATGTCCAAGAGTACAAAAAATGTCTGAAATGGAGCATTTACAGTCTGATACCTGTGATCTTGGCTCAGATGAATTACCTTCTACGAGTCCATGCACTGTTCACATTGCTTAAAAGTTAGGCCACATTTAATATGAACATCTATCATTGTGTGTATATTTTATATATATATATATGTATCTCAGCTAACACTGCACACCTGGATTAAGGTGGTTTATCTGATCCTATTTGTAGATCTTCTCAGTTTTTGTTAGATTGATGTATCTAGATTAGATTGAAATGTCTTGGTGTAAGGAAAGGTTTGAGTCTTTGGGTTGGCTGGGGCCTTTATGTGTGGATTTTACGTGTTCCTATTGTGAGCTCATGGGTTTCCATCGGGTATTCCAATTTCCTCCTGCAACCCTAAGGCATGCATGATGGGTTCATTGGCTAAATTGGCCACGGATGTAAGGTAGATAAACGCTTAAATATATAGACAAAGGCTATCTTTGAGTATATGGGTGCTACACAGATCCAGTCCATTCCATTCTAATCCCCAGTTTTCTCTACAGACTGTGATTTTAGAGGAGGCAAACTAGGGACAGTCTGTTTCGTCCCACAGCCACTCCAGTGAGACCTCAGCTCAGCACCTTGTGAGGCTGAATGCAAACTTCACACAGAAAGGCCAATGGTGGATTTGAACCCAGGAGCTTCTTGCTGTGAGGTGGAAGCTTGTCTTCTAAAATTAATCTCTAACCGGCTTTTATTTTTCCCCTTTTTGAAGTATTTCTTTACTTTTCGTTATGTGGCTGTTAATGACTATAAAATGGCATGTAAAATGCAAAAAAATATAATTATGAATTCGTTAATCCAGCTGTTCGACAGAAGTGAATTGTTTATTTTGCAGGACTCCATTGTGTTGCGTGTTATTTTGTTTTTTTTGTGTGTAGCATGCTCTCAGCATGAAATGTTTTAGCATGGTGCATAGTAGCTCCTCACTGTTCCTTGCAATCTGTATTGATAAAATCTTGAAGTCCTCTTTGTTTATTGATAGATTAGGATGATTTCCATCTATGAGCTATCAGTTTCTTGGCAGTTGAGGAGTTGCTTGCCTAGGGCACCTCTGGTTGAGTGGTAGCTTTTATTTGTATTGTAGATGGCCAATGAGTTTAAATGAGTTCAAAGTATGGACAGGTAATCCCTGTCAGCCAAATCCTCAGGCTTTACACTATAGTAGACATTCAGTTTTGCACAGTTTTTTTATACTCTTGAATCTGTATGATGTCAAAGGCAATGGATGTCTGTAATATGGTTGTGCACCAAAAAACAAGATTTTATAATGTCACAGAGAAATCCAGCACATCTCGAAACAAGAAGCTGGAATCAACAAATGTAGATCTGTCATTTAGGTTTAATTAATAGCTAAGACTTATTGTTGTTTAATTTTCCACCAGTCATTAATCCTCTAATGAAAACACCAAAACGTTGCATGATCATTTTGCTGACAGGAGAGCAATTCAGTGGCATGACTATTTATCACCGTTGTGTGCTTTGATTGATGGAAAGGAATCACCAACTGAGGTTCCCATGTATCAAGAAGAACAGATGTAAATTAGGCTTTGTTGCAGTCACGTAGCAGCATTCCCTGCAGTGCAGTCATGTACTGTCAATACATGACCGATTGTCCTTTTGTTTTAAATTTGCAAGTTTATTCTTGCGCACTACAGACAAGTGTGAAAAGCAGGAGTGCTCCATATCGCTGCTACAGCAAGAATTTTGTGATAGTGTCAAGCTTGTGTTGCTTATGTATAAACAAAGTAAAATCCACAGTTTGTTACTGCAGTTTATCTGTGTGTCCATGCAAAGAGAGGAAAGACACTGATCAAATAAATCCTGCTCTTATCTCAACTTTGATCCTGTGACGCTTCCTTCTGCTGCATCAGATCACATGTTAGCTGGGTAGTGGTGCAGTTGTTCATTGCTTATTGGTAGCAAGTAATGGTTGCAGGGAGTGCTAGGGAAAAGCATTCAACATCCAGTAAGATAGCCTGCACCAAATGCAGAAACAAAAGAGTTCTGTAATGCTTGCATGAAATAAAAGAATGTGTGTTGCATTCGCCTATGAGATTTTGACAGAGTAGTTGTTCTGCCTGTTTTCCTCTTCTCCCATCTGCAGGTATGAATCGAAAACTCCCACATCAACCCCTAAAAATAGCCCTCTTCACATACCACACCTCAGTATCTGTCAAGTGCTTGTCCGCAAGTGCCTGGGCAAAAGTCTGAACTTCCTTCTTACTTCAGATGGCATTCCAGCTTTGAAACGTGCGTAACGAATTCACGAGAACCACGCTTGGTTGCATGTTCTCATACGTCATCGATCCTGTCGTCACTGGATGAGAAACCTAGACAATGGATCTAGTTATCCGCAGTAATAATGATGCTGGGTGTTGTGGTTACCTTTTATAACTGTTGGCAAGGGAGTCAACCCACCTGTTGAGGTAATTAGTGTGAGACACACCTGCCTTATGTAGTTTCTAAATAATGTTTGGTATTGTGAAGCTTTATTGAGCTCAAAGGACATTTCCACTCTTGGATACTTCGATACAGTTGGATATTATCGTTGATCTTGAATGCATTCCTCACGTCTTTGTAATGAAGTGTTGCAACCTGCCTTCGTTACTTTCATTAGTGATCTCATGAGTCTCACAGAGAGTCTTTTGACTTCTCTCACAGACCTGACCTGAACCTTTCTTAGTCAGCTGTGTGAATAGGGACAAACCAGCACAGGTTTTACATCAAAGCAGTGTGAATGCTAGGCCCTAAACCATAGTGTATACAAAGTCACACCATCATGCTATTAGTTAATTTAATTTAAAGCATTCTGTCCTCTGTGATAAAAGTCACATATGAAGTTGCAAACGCCATGCATAACATTTACCAGCTTTACCAACCAAGACTGGAAGATGGAAAGTACCCGTGTCTGTATTACACACCCAGACAGAAATACAGATGCCTAAAATAGGATTGTGAGCAACCTAAATCAGATAGTGAACTTTTACTTTGGCACTCACTTACTAATATTACCAGCAAACTTAAACTCACTTCTTAGGAGAAAACTGGGCAATGCAGTAATATCTTTAAATACATCAAGCATGTGTCCCACAACCTTTTTACTGAAAATGATGATGCAACATATTCTGGCACTATTGTGCCATAAATACTTTCAGTAAACATTCAGTTTGATGAGTTAGATGACTAACGTGCAACCAGTCATGGCCTTGCAGGGCAATATTATTATAATCTTGTTTAGTGTTTTTTTTTTTTCCAGAAATCAAATCTGTTGTTAATTAGTTTCAACTACTTTGGTGTTAATGAAATGAACAAGAGATGCACTCGAGGGGCAACGGTGAGACAACCCACAAAACAGGAATGGTTTTACATGTGGAGGCTGCTGACTTTTTTCCCCCCATGATCTTTTCTGACTGGTTTTTCACTAGTTTAACATTTCTCTAGGGTCCCAGGCACTACTGGTAGCACCAGGCAATGCCTGGACCCTACAGAGGTTGCACCAATAGTCCACCTCCTCCAGGATGGCACATCAATATGTGCCATTACCAGAAGTTTTTCTGTGTCTCCTTGCATACTCTCAACAACAGCAGCATATTTGCCTTTGTGCAAGAAGAAACAGGATGAGCAATGCCAAAGCTACAAAATGACCCCCGAGAGGCCACTGTTGTGAATGTCTCTGACCAAACAATCAGAAGCAGACTTCATGAGAGTGGCATGAAGGTTAGAAGAGTGGGTCCCAAGCACAGTGGAGCCCAAGTGGCATTTGCCATTACCAGAATACCAGAAATGGCAAGTCCACTATGGCACCCTGTGCTTTTCACAGATAAGAGCAGTTTCATACTAAGCACATGTGACAGATGTGAAAGGGTCTGAAGAAGACGTGGAGAACATCACTTAGCACGTCCAGTTTGGTGGCAGGTCCATAATGGTCCGGGGAGGCATTTCCACGGAGGGATGAACAGACCTCTGCAGGCTAAGTAATGGCATGACTGCCATTAGGTATCGGGATGAAATCCTTGGATGCATTTTCAGACCCTAAACTCATGCAGTGGATCCTGGTTCCTCCTGGTGCCCGGCCTTATGTGGCAATAGTATGGAGGAGTCGATACCAATGACTGCCCCCCATGCTTGCTCTACCTCACTCCAATAGAACACCTCTGTGACGTTATGTTTCAGTACATTCAGACTGTCCAGGAGCTCAGTGATGCCCTGGTCCAGCTCTGGGAGGAGATCCCTGAGGGTTTGGGTTAGAAGCAGTCATTCGAAGTATGCCCTGACATTGTCAGGCATGCATACAAGCACACATGGGGGCCATACAAACTATTTAATACCATTTAGAGTTGCACCAATGAAATTTCGGCAAAATACACTAACCTGCTTCATAATTTTTTTTCACTTTTTGGGCTGTCTTTAAAATTCAGCCCTCTGTAGGTTGATCATTTTTATTTCCATCAAACAATGTGGCACCCTTTCATTCCTAACACATACACAGTCCATTTTAGTATACATATGCAGCATGATTTGTTTTTCTCATTGAGATTTGATGTGTTTTCAAAGTGTTTTGTTTTTGTTTTTTTGAGTAGTATATTTTATTTTCATGTCAAACCATAGTGAAATATGGATATATTGACAAGTGCCAATATAATCAAAACATTCCAATCTTTTATAGTGCTGCCATAAAAACATCATGGCTGTACTCAGTGTAAGCATCATATAGTTTGAGCAGAAAGGTAATATATGTCAAAATGTTGTCAACTGGAAATTTAGTGAATATTTTTGTAACTTGAGGACTGCTTAAAAAGATTGAGCCATCTTTAAGTTATATTTCTTAATATTATATTATATCCATCCATCCATCCATCCATCCATCCATCCATCTTCATCCACTTTATCCGAGGCCGGGTCGCGGGGGCAGCAGCCTAAGCAGAGAAGCCCAGACCTCCCTCTCCCCAGCCACCTCCTCCAGCTTATCCGGGGGAACACCAAGGCGTTCCCAGGCCAGCCGAGAGATATAATCTCTCCAGCGTGTCCTGGGTCTGCCCCGGGGCCTCCTCCCGGTGGGACATGCCCGGAACACCTCACCCAGGAGGCGCCCAGGAGGCATCCTTGTCAGATGCCCGAACCACCTCAACTGGCTCCTTTCGATGTGGAGGAGCAGCGGCTCTACTCTGAGCCCCTCCCGGATGGCCGAACTTCTCACCCTATCTCTAAGGGAGAGGCCAGCCACCCTTCGGAGGAAGCTCATTTCTGCCGCTTGTATCCGCGATCTCGTTCTTTCGGTCACTACCCACAGCTCGTGGCCATAGGTGAGGGTAGGGACCTAGATCGACCGGTAAATTGAGAGCTTCGCTTTTACACTCAGCTCCCTCTTCACCACGACGGACCGGTGCAGCGTCCGCATCACTGCAGCCGCAGCACCAATCAGTCTGTCGATCTCCGGCTCCCTTCTCCCATCACTCGCGAACAAGATCCCGAGATACTTGAACTCCTCCACTTGGGGCAGGAACTCATCCCCGACCCGGAGTGGGCACTCCACCCTTTTCCGGCTGAGAACCATGGCCTCAGATTTGGAGGTGCTGATCCTCATTCCCGCTGCTTCACACTCGGCTGTTACGAACCGTTCCAGTGTGAGCTGGAGGCCCTCACCTGATGAAGCCAACAGAACCACATCATCCGCAAAAAGCAGAGATGAGATTCTGAGGCCACCGAAGCGAAAGCCCTCCGCCACTTGGCTGCGCCTAGAAATCCTGTCCATAAAAATTATGAACAGAACCGGTGACAAAGGGCAGCCCTGGCGGAGCCCATCACCAATCGGGAACGAGTCCGACTTATTGCCGGCAATGCGAACCAAACTCTTGCAACGGTTGTATAGGGATCGAATGGCCCGTAGCAATGGGCCAGACACCCCATACTCCCGCAACACCTCCCACAGGACACCCCGAGGGACACGGTCGAATGCCTTCTCCAGATCCACAAAACACATGTAGACTGGTTGGGCAAACTCCCATGCACCCTCAAGTATCCTCGAGAGGATAAAGAGCTGGTCCAGTGTTCCGCGACCAGGACGAAAACCGCATTGTTCCTCCTGCATCCGAGGTTCGACTAGCGGACGAACTCTCCTTTCCAGCACCCTGGCATAGACTTTCCCAGGGAGGCTGAGGAGTGTGATCCCCCTGTAGTTGGAACACACCCTCCGGTCTCCCTTCTTAAAGATGGGGACCACCACCCCGGTCTGCCAGTCCAGGGGTACTGCCCCTGATCTCCACGCAACATTGTAGAGGCGTGTCAACCAGGACAGCCCTACAACGTCCAGAGCCTTCAGGAACTCGGGGCGGACCTCATCAACACCAGGGGCTCTGCCACCAAGGAGTTGTTTAACTGCCTCAGTGACCGCGCCCCCGGAAATTGGCGGGTCATTCCCCTCATCCCCAGACTCTGCTTCCTCCTCGGAAGACGTGTCAGTGGGATTAAGGAGGTCCTCAAAGTATTCCTTCCACCGCCTGACAATTTTCTCAGTCGACGTCAGCAGCGCTCCGCCAGCACTATACACAGTGCAGGTAGAGCACCGCTTTCCCTTCCCGAGATGCCTGACGGTTTGCCAGAATCTCTTCGAGGCAGTCCGAAAGTCTTTTTCCATGGCCTCTCCGAACTCCTCCCACACCCGAGTTTTTGCTTCAGCCACTGCCCGAGCCGCATTCCGCTTGGCCTGTCGATACCTGTCGGCTGCCTCCGGAGTCCCACAGGCTAACCAAGCCCGATAGGACTCCTTCTTCAGCCTGGTGGCTCCCTTCACCTCTGGTGTCCACCATTTGGTTCGGGGGTTACCACCACGGCAGGCACCAACCACCTTGCGGCCGCAGCTCACTGCAGCAGCTTCGGCGATGGAGACGCTGAACACGGTCCATTCGGACTCAATGTCCCCAGTCTCCCTCGGAATGCTGTTGAAGCTCTGCCGGAGGTGTGCGTTGAAGATCCCGCGGACTGGGGCCTCTGCTAGACGTTCCCAGCACACCCTCACTACACGTTTAGGTGCACCGGGTCTGTCCAGCGTCCAGCGTTATATTATATATTATTTAAATATTTATATATTATATATTATATACTTATATATTATTTATATATTATTTAAAAACCTTTTTATTCCACTTTTCAAGATACCACTTTGTTCAAGGCATTTTCATTTGTCTCATATAAGACAAAAAGAGTCCACAATGTATATTAAATAATGGAGAACTAGCCTAACAAACTGCTTTGTATGATTTGTTACCAATTAAGTCCAAAGATATTTTATAGCTGCAAATGGAAACACTTTGAGTGGATGAAAAGTCAAATTTGGATAACAGGGCATGCTATCAACCTTTTCTCAAAGCCTTTCATGGTGTTGCACTCATTTGTACAGATGAAAGATGGCAGAAATAGCAGGTTTTAAAGGCGGAGAGGGATGTCAAGACTGTTTAACCTTTGGTTGACGCATACTGACCTTTAGAGGGAATATGGTATATTTTGTAGCTGTAGACACAGGGACTTGGTTGTTAGGCCTTGTTGAAGAAGCAGAACTGGTTTGGGGTTTCATTTTACTCCATGCAGGCATTCCAGACCTCATAAATCCACTCCCAGGGCTAGTGTTGTTCTGTCTCCAGCACACAAAATTAGTACTACACTTTTTCTGATTTGAAGAGAATGACATACAAATGTTACTGACACTCTTCTCTTTGTTCCCACTTTATCTCCACATCAAGTACTGTTTTTACTTTCTGATCTGATCAGTGCACAATAGTGTTAGTGCTAGACAATCCATGCAAAGATGCAGTAAGGAGAGATGGTAAGATTGCAGAAAGCACACAGTCAAAACCCACTATGGAGGAAATTCTTCATCGTAACAATGAGAAAAACAGGTATAGCCCCACAAACATATGTGCTGTTAACATAATGGCTCCTGGCAGGCAGTAACTCATACACTGTCCCTATGCCCCAGAGAAGAGTTTAACAGTTGGCCTGTTCTGTGGTGTAATATCTGCTATTTAATGAAGCCTGAAATATGGTCGCCATTTCAGTTTCCCAGTATTAGGTTGGAATTCTCTTTACAAATTGATCCATTACAGCATTTTAATAACTATTTTAATTAGAGCGCTATATGACACTGCAGCACTGAATTCTTCATTGTAGAGCAATTTATCTACAATGAAGAATTTCTAAAAGTCGATTACATGAGTTATACATTAAATAGCCCCTGACTGGAACTGTTGGTTCTCATTCAAAGCGCATTTCTCCATGGAATAATAAAGGGAAAACTTGTTGGAATCCATCTCCAGCAATCCACAATGTAATAAGGACCTGCGTTCATATCTGTTTACTGGTCTTTTTATTCACACTTCTGATTTAACCAGCTGTTTTACTGCTTATCCAAACCAGATTTGCACTACTTTCTGTAGTGTTGCCCTAATTGATTGGAACCAGTTGTCAAATTTAACAATACGTAATGTTAAACTGCTACATTTGAAGGACCAACTAAATTTAACTCTTAAAGTCTTCGTCCCAGTGAGAGTGTTTGTACTGTCACACCTGTTAATACACTGAAATTTAACATTTCATTGTGTTGTGTATTTTCTTGCACATTTTTAATGACATATAGGTTAACAGACTATACCTTCTGGTGGTTTGCACACAGTTTTTTAATATAGAAGAATAGTTAAAAACTTTTAAGATTCCTTGAGTTCTATATGCAGCACTTGTTTTTCACTACTTTTTCACTTCTAGCTGTTTGCCAATGCTTTATGCAGTCGGTTTTAAATTCTGAAAAGAATCTCGCAGGTTACTAAGTACATCATAATACAGTATTCCTTTCAAAGGACCTCTCTACTTTTGCTACAACACTGTCACAAAACCCATCAGTCAGAGTCAGTGACCTGCCAAAATTATGACCTACTAAATATGTTGGACTGGATTCATAGATCTGATTTCACTGAGGCTATAAGGTGAGGTATTCCCCTGCATTTGTCACTTATCATTCAATAAAATATAGTTTTGGACAATTTGACCCTGTCTGGTCGGCGGGGACAGAGAGGAATGAGCAGCTATTATTATCCTGCTTTACGTCTCTGGCAGTGTAGCGGTGTCAGTCAGGGGCTGGCGGTGGAAGCCAGGGGGCCGGTTAGGACTGCTGGCTCTCTGAGGTGCTTCATCTTGGGACCAAGGCAGCGAGACCTCTAACTGAACCGCAGCCATTTGGATGGAAAAGTGCTGAGGCAGCAAGCTTGGGCCGTTTCACTGGGTGGAGTTCTTATACTGTACTGCTAAGATGTGGCGTTTGGCTGAGAGCCAGTTTATGACTTTATTATCATGCAAACATTGTTCCCGTGCTCAGATTCACACATCATTGTCAATTATGTTGTTTTATTCCACACTTGTTTCTCACCACCAGTAGTTACCACCAGCATCTGTGATCAATTTGTGTGATTTATATACCAGAAATGAGTCTGTGTTTTAAAAGCCACATGTGTCTGTGTTTCACCTTGTCATATTGGCTCTTGGCAAACAAACTCTAAGATTCCTGAGATTCCTCTTAGTAGAAGCCAATGATAAGGGGAAATGCGAAGTAAAGAGAGGCCTTAGTGTTCTGACAGCAGTTTGCCTCATTGATGGATTGAGGTGAATGTTTGAACACCAGACAGACAAAAAGAAGCAAATGGCTTTTATGAGCAGCGTGATTTATCCGTTGAACAAGCTTTGTCGAGCTCTGCTGGCTGAATTTATGGCACTTGACACACGAAACGGGCTATCAGTGCTGCTTTTGGATGTTTGGCAGACGCCCACCGTACTTTCACACAATGGAAGCATGAAATATTAGCATTATTTTAAAAGGTTTCCGTATATTAGGGAGGAATTGGGTGTTCTTTTCCAAGATGGTTCACAGTAAAGCCATTTACTGTCTGGAAAGATCACTGACAGCCAGGTCTGGATGGAAAACGATTGAGAATGATATAAGACAAGGTTCCAGAAGTGGTTGTAGATTTTCACTTGGAGCTGAAAATTGTCAGTGGTCAGTTGTCAAGTTGTCAGTCAGTTTTCATAGATATTTAAACATTCAAATATGAGTTTTAATGAACTGAGGCTCAGAAATGTTGAAAAATGCCCCTAGTTTTTTAATGCTGAGTTATTCTGTGCCAAGTTACTAATTTGTTAGAACACGGAAATTAATAACTTCAGTAGTAACGTTGCTGTTTTCCCCCAACTCATCAGCTATTGTCTTACGGCGAAGCTTCTGGGCCAATAGCTAATGTCTCAGCATCCATAGAGTAACCTGAGAAATCTGAAAATGTATAATTGATCCCCAAGCCAAGACTTTCTGCTCCATATGCATACCATTCTTTACAGTCGAACTTTGAATGCAAGGAGTTTTAAAAAGCTTTGTAACATCTAAATAATCACCACGTGGGTTTGCTAATTGCACCTTCCTCTTGTTCTTTGTAGCTCGCTTAAGTTGTTGTTCATCACTACTTAGATTACACAGCTAAACCAGAAAGCTATCGTCACCAAAGGATCTTGTTTGTATGACAGTAGATTGTCCACAACTTTGTCAAAATTCATTGCGTCAGTTCATTCATTATGTAACAGTTGTCATTTGTTCTTATTTGATGTGACAGTGTATCAAGCTGAAAAAGGAAAAGTTCTTTTATCCAATCAGCCACTGACCCACAGGTGATTAAATGAATAGAAGGGCAACTGAACAGCTTTTCTCTACTGCAGTATGTTCGTCATCTCTATACTCATATTTCCATAGATGTGCTTATCTGATGACTGGCAATCAGATCTTAACTTCCTCTCGGATCACTTAACCAACTTTATAAAGCCATTCTCTGTTTCCTTCTCCCTCCGCTCAACCCAGGAGAATGTCTCTTTTTCTTGACACAATTTGAATTTGTAAAAAAACACATGAATTAATTAATTGTCCATAAATTAGTTCTATAATATATATATATATATATATATATATATATGAGTGTTAAAATATTACTGATGTGCAGAAATTTAAAAAATGCTAAAGTGTATGTGCTTATGTAGAGGTTTATGAGAAAATGATGACTTGTCAGTTTCAGTGACTCTTTGCGTTTGTTCCCATGTTTGACTGACAGACAAACCATAATTAAACTGTAGTATGTAGTTCAGAGACCGCAACATCATCAAAAGCTGGTTTATGCTTGGAGAGAGTGCATTTATGCACTGTTTACCAATATACACATGTTAGCTTTGACTGTGGTTTGCTTTACTATACAAGCTATGATTTAAGGGCTGCTGTCTGCCATTGGTATATCGTACCAAGTGGCTTGGTTGACTTTCTTTGTTTTCTTGTGATCGCCCACATGTACTGAATAGTTACGTGGTAGAAGACAGCATTTTACTTCTTATATTAACATTTTAGTATTTTCATTTGATGATCTGTGATCTTCAGCTATTGGAACACAGGATTTCAAGTTTTAAGACCAAATGATCCTCATAAAAATTCTTGTTTGATGTGGTCGTTCACTTGATAGTTAAACTTTTATGTTGGCACACCTTAGATATTTTATACCAAAACTCTACTGTTCAAAAACTGTTATAATAAAGGAACACTTGATAAATACTCATGGTCAGTTAAACTTCAGGGATGTCAATCTGTCCAATTCGGAAGTTTAAACCTGCTTTGGTGCAAATGAAAATGGCAAAAAGTTCTCTGGAGAGGCAACAACAGAACATTCGCCAAGAATGGACTGGTTTTGCAAGTAGTGGTCACAGACCGCTATTCTTATTGCTCTGTCCTTATAATTCCTGACTGGTTTCTCTTTAGTTTTGCTCTTTGCAGTGTCCTCGTCACTTCTGGTAGCATGAGATGCCTACTGCTGTGGAACGTGCATTTTTAATATAGTAAATCTACAGTGCAGAAACTCCACTGGTGAGCTTGGAATTCACTTCGGAATAATTTAGGTTTTGCAAAGGAGTACAAACTCATGCTGTATGTTCAAAGCAAGATTTTTACTTCTGGACGTGCATGTCCACTGATTTCTTTTAATACTTTTTTTATAGCAAAGAGGTTGGCTTTCAATGCACAAGGTCAGCCCAGGTTCAGTGTTACCTCCCGGTAACCCAATCCTCCACAGCATGAAAATGCAGACTTTAACAGAGACACACCAACTCAATGACACAAAGAGGCCAGCGGTGTTTTTAACATGTTTTTAACCATGTCCAATCCTTTGTGTGAGTGCTCCCTGAGATGAGAGGACTGTCTGTCAAGGGGACACTAAAATGGCTATGTGGGCGAGGACAAGGGGGAGGTGTGGGTGTATGTGTGGGAGATGAGATGGAGGGCTTCCGATGGATACCACTCCTTTGCCACGCGTGAACTGATGTGAATTTAGGTGACAGAAGCCTGTAACCTCTGGGAAAGAATCTGTAAGGGGAAAAGGGGGACAGAGAGAGCTGAAAAATGGGATTGACCCTTAACCCTCAGAGTCGGTAATGTGATCCTGGTATCTCTATTGTGGAGGGAGGGAGGTGGGGAGGAGGAGGTCACCAGGGAAAAGAGAAGGTAGTAGCCACGCCGTACTGCTGATTAGAACTTCCTGTGGTCAGCCACAGTGTTCCAGCTTGAAAACACACAAAAGTAGGCGCACACACACTTCAGACAAAGATAACTAAGACATTCATGTAAACTTTGCACTTTCGGACACAAAAAATGACTCTTTAAACTTGACAATGTCAGCTGAGTTAACTAAATGACTAAGCTAAGGCAAAGACTAGTGTTTAAAATAGTTAAAAAAAAATAAAATAAGGAGGTCCGCCATTAGATTCATTTGGAATCACAATTTTTAGAATTCAGTTGCATCAAATAGCTTGTTTGAAGTGATTTTTAGTGTCAAATGACATTTTCCTCCTGGTGAATCAGCAGCTTCCCTCAAGCCTAACTAGCTTTGAAATATGTTACATGCGTTTGCTGCTAAACTGGCACTCTATCCAGGCTGTCACCTTAGCTGAGATAGGCTCTTTTTTTTACGAAGATGGATCGGATGCCTGAAATAACCTTAGCATTAGTTCAGTGAATGTACGATGCTCTGTCACTTTTAGTGGAATATACAGTAGAAATATACAATTAGAGTCAGACAGCCTTGGAAGAGGTGTGCTGTTTAGGACTGCTTTTATTGACGTTGTATTCAGGCACAGACATGAGTTTGTGTTTCACTTCTGTGTAATTATCGTTCCAAAGAGGCCAAATTTCAGAGACTTCCAGATACTCTGACATTTCACACTCTGTGGGTCAAGCTCCAAATACATTATATCCTACATTTCCCACTATTGTTTTCAGAGGCTGAGTGCCACTCCGGAAGGCACGGACACTAACATTCATGGGTAAAATCAGAGTTCCCCTTTAAGTACCATGGAAGACATCATTTAAAATGGTATTATTGAACTTGTTGGGGATTTTTCACCAACCTTATGACACATGCTTCTGTGACTGACTGACTCTATTGCAGTCACACAGGTTTTATCATCAAATCTGAGTCTGTGCAGTCACATCAGTGAGAGACCAATGTGGCAGATAATACACTCTGTTCTTTATCTTCCAAGGTTTCAGTAGCATATTGTCTCTATAAATAGCTCGCTTTCTATCGGGACCTTTATTGTTTTAGCACAATAAGATTTCAAGAAAATATGAAAATGAGGGACAGTTTATCTATAGAGAACAAGTGTTCTGGAGTGAAGCAAAGCATCAGTGATGTCAGCGGTCAAAAGCATGCAAAACAGCGCGGGACAGTTGCGTCACCACTAACCTATAACGATTTGAATGGTGTCAGGGCAGACCGCAGTGATTAATTTTCAGAGGCAAATCTCTTTTGTTTCCGTCTTCCCCAGCTCTGCAAAAATGTTCTGGACTGTTTTTTTGTAGAGCTGGGGAAGCTCTCTGTGAAATTCTGTTTTCTGTCATTGATGGTAGCTGTGAGAAAGTCAAACTGCAGCTAGGAAGGTTTTATTTATTTATGTTGAAAAATATAAATATATATTTGGGATGAATCAAGTCTTTAAATAAGATGACTCTGTCTCTCTGTTTTGGTAAACTAGAGCTCATACTTATTTTTGTGAGGTAAAGATGCCTGTTTTCTTGCATGTTAGTGAATCTAATTCCTCGTTCTTCTGGAAGGAAACACCTCAGTCAACTTTTAATGGTGTGTGTGGAGAGGTAGGGCTCTCAGGGGCAGAAACTTGGCTCTGCTGTGATTTATTGTTTAATTGAGCCGACTCGTTAAAGTTACCTGTAATTGATGCCATAAAACCCCTGGCCGTCTGCCAGCTTCTGGGTTGTGTAACACTGCAGGTTAACATGCAACCCGACATACCTGTGGATATTCGACTGCACCAAACAGAACTGTATTTTCAGATCGTCTGCTTGTCTCAGTGTGACGGAGCTGAAAGTGAAATAAGGCAGTAATGGACTTTTAACTGGGGCAGTTTGTGCAGCGCTTTAGTCTGCTAGTACTTGAAAAAGAAAGGGAGATTGTGTGTGTGAGTGTGTATGTCTGGCAGTTTGGTATTTCCTGAAGGAGTTTCCTCCTACCGTCAGAGCGGAACCACCCTGGGCCCCTCAGCAGTCCAACCCACAGACTGACCCGGTACTGCTCCCAGAGAGAAAGAGAGAGACATGGCAACAGTATGGAGTCTCATTGGATGTGAAGGTGTACAAGTATAAAGAAGCATTGATAAAGTTGTTGCACACAGAGAACCAGATTGTTATTAAGATTAGAAGACTTGTTCTCGTCTCCCCAGTTCTGCCTCAGGCTACAGACACCTACACATTCTGTTAGTCTAACGTTCCTTATCATCCATATTTGGTCTGTCATTTGTGTCATAATGCCTGTGGCTTGATGAAGAGGTGTATCCTCAGCACCTTACAGCAATTTGTTGGCCACAGTGTTCCCCAGAGATAGCGAGGAAGCACCAAGGAGGATCGTGGGCTGGGATTCCTGAGCTATTAGCCAGCATTACTCATCCAAAGGCCTGACAAGAGAAACCTGGCAGATGAGGAGAAAAGGCTGAGGGGAGGGGGGAAGAGAGTAAGAGGGTATTGTTGAAAGAGTTACAGAGGGAAGAGTGAGTTTTGTCAGCCCTTGTCTTTGCCCCCTTGTCACAGCTGGGCTTGATTACCCAGCGTTCTCCGCTGAGCAGCTTCAGGGAACGTGGATACTGGATTGTAAGATGCGCTGACCTTTTTCGGGAGAGGCGTGAAAGATCTAGGCACCCCAGGGTAACCGTTGACCTGTGTTACATTTTCCTAAATGGTTTTATAAATTCACTTTCGAGCATTAGGCTGGTAATGTGGACATAATAAGAGCAAGAAAAAATAAAACTCAGTCTTCTGACTGAATTGTAGATCCAAACCATTACCATCCTTTGGGAGACAGTCAGTGATTCTTTGCCAAAGCTGCTGGTGTGAGTAATTTTCTGACACCAAAGGACACCTTGTGCGTAAGGCTCATATGCACAAGCAGCATCTGACAAAATGGTGTTATATTTTGTTGGTTGTTCCTAAAAGTGACATTTTGTGTAAAGCATCTGCTTCACCTGGAATATTTGAATCTTTGACACTTACGTTATTGCTCCAATTTTGGGCACTATTAATAATATAATATTAATACTGAACATATTACATTTCAATCTGTGGTTGACTGGTGGCCCGTCTTCAGTGTCTCTGTTTGTCCTTTCTTTTGGTTTTGTGATGAGGAGAGTCTCCCCAGAGACCTATTTCATGTGTGTTTCTTTCATAAACCTTTCACAAAGGGCCACTTTATAGTGATTGAAGTTGTGTTTACTAATGAATGCCAGACTGAATGTTCACCCACCAGCTCATGAATATGCAATGATGTCAAACCGGCGCTAACACCCATGAGTTGTCTTTACTATTAACCGCGACAGGAGGTGAAAACTGGAGCCCAGCTAAGAGTCTGGGAATTACGGGAGAAGCAGGAAGGAAGGAAAGGAAGAAAGTGAATGAGAGATGTAGGTGCAGCATTGGCTCAGAGCGAAGCCGCTGAGATTTTTAATGTGTCTCTGAGAGTGTGTATGTCCCATAGAGCAGTATGTTTATAAATCACAGAGTCAGGCAGTGTGTGTCTTGCAGGGCCGGTGTTTCCTGCAGTGTAATCTGAGTCTCTGGTGGAATGTGTGAACCACATCCGACTCCACTCCACTCAAGCCCCCGACTCACTCAATATCCCACTGTAAACAACATGGCTTTGCCAGGGATTCTTGAACAGGACAGGTAGAGTCGCTATATCTCCCAAAAATAACAGAGTGCAGGAAATGCTTCAAAATAAGAGCATATTGGGCCCTGCAGTCAGCGAAAGTCACCCCTGAAAAGTGATATTAAACTTTTATTCACTGTGTTTGCAGTGAACCTATGACTTCTTTATTGTGTGTGTGTGCGTGTGTGTGTGTGTGAGTGAGAGAGAGTTTAGACTAAGAGGTTAATTGTAGTGTGACCTCCCTAATGTCTTTCCCTGGCTGGTTATCTTGATTGGGTAATTAATTCTGGGGCCGCTCTCTTCAGGCGACCCAGTATTCACACACTCACAAGTCTCTCTTTCTCATACACACACTTTTTTCAAACTCTCCTGAACTCCAGCACCACACATTCCTGTAACCCTAAGGCTGTTCTATTGCATTACTGTTACCTTTTCTCTTTATTTCCTCCCTTACTCGTTCTCTCACTCACGCTCAATGTCTTTCTCTTTTTCATTCAGTCATTCTCAGAGCTGGCTCATCTGATATTTTATTCTCAATCCTTCCTCACAGCTTGAACCTTAGGAGAACTGACTGAAGTTAAAGTAGCTGCACAGTATCAATACAGCAAAATTTACTGCAAAAAGTTGCAATATAGGCTTTACTGTTGTAGCTCCAAATAGGGCTGGGCGATATATCGAGTTTTTTAAAAAATATCGATATATTTTCATACGAGATATAAGATGTGGCAATATCGTTTATATCGATATAGTATATGTTACGTTATAATTATACTGGAGCCGCAGGTTTGCCTCTCTTTCGTCCACTTTAGTCTCTGTGCAACGATACTGGGCTTCGCCTCTCTCCTTCACTGAACACAACTCCCCCTCCTCCCCCATCGCTTCACCTGCAGGCAACGACAAGATGGACACAGCAAATCTCCGTTAACGACTTACCGCGGATCGCCCCGTGCGTGGGGCTGGACGGCGTCAACGTGTTAGCGAGCTAATCGCGCTAACGAGCTAACCGCGCTAACGACATGCATGGCCTAAAATCCTTTCATTTTCTCAAAAGTCGACAGTGCGCCTTATGTATGAATTCTGGTTGTGCTTACTGACCGCGAACCAATTTTATGTGGTACATGGCGCTCAGCAATCTGTCAATAAATGTTTTAGTTCGACTCTGGTAAGCTACGGGGCTGCACTGCTTGATGGATTGTCGGAGCATTACGGCTACCGTAGTCCGGAGCCTCGCGGAGTAATACGTACTGTGCTTCAACGTAATATTACCGTATTGTGTGTGTATAAGGACCATAAATGGCACCTGTTAAGAGACATGGTTACGAAGCGGATTTCAAACTCCAGGCTGTCAGTCAGGCAGTAGAACTCGGGAACAGAGCAGCTGCGAAATCTTTCTATGTTATTATGCTCAGCGTCTTTTAGTTTACATTTTGACTGCACAATTGTGAGCTCTTTATTATGCACAAAAACATCATTGTTTTCTTTTATTTATGGAGCATTATTATTTAATAAATGCTCATAATTTATTTTTGAGTAATGTCTTCATGTACATCTATGCTGTATGTTAATAAAAGTGCCTGTGTGACATCTGGGACACAGCTTTGACTAAGAACTCTCTTTTTGTTCTTACCTTATGGCTTAAAAAATATATATCGAGATATATATCGTATATCGCCATCCAGCTAAAAAATATCGAGATATGAATTTTGGGTCATATCGCCCAGCTCTAGCTCCAAACAAGTAGTTGTGTCTGCTTCAGATTTGATACTTGCTTAGGCCTCAGTCACACAGGCCTAGTGAACGGTTAGCAAGCCCCCGGTCTGGTCACTAGGGAAAAGTGTGTTTTCCCCAGCCCATTGGCGAGAGGTTGTGGGAGGCTGCTGGTTCAGGTGAAATCAGTTGCAAAGAGGGTGCTGTACCGAAAACCTCACCGGTTGCTAGCAGATTGGTGAGGTTATCCATAGTTTAAAGGAAGACACCAACTGAGCGGTGCTGAAAATTAAAAAGGTATGATGCAACAGAGAAGCAGCCAGTGTTTTCAAAGTAAAGATTTTTCCTTACTGCTAAAACCAACTTGTATTAAAAGGTGCAATTTTTACCTTGAGAGTGAACGGTCTCCGTTTCTGGATTGCATTACACCAGTGATTCTCAAAGTGTGAGCCGAGACCACCTGCTGAAGGTACTGCAGGTAGATACCACGAATTCAATTAGAAATTACTCAAAGTGTGTACAGCGGCACATTTATATGAATGTATTTATTTATATGACAGTTAAATTAAAACTGATAACAAGAGGTGGTTACTTGCTTACAGTGTTTACTGCTCTTGTATTGAAGTTTGTGTCCCAGTGGCTCACACATTAGCCTTAACACTTTGCATATGACTGCGTAGCAATTTATAGCCGACAGCCTGTGTTGTTTATGTTTTTGAGTAAATTTTAAAGGGTAAACATCACTTTCTCTTGTTTTTCGATTAGAGTGAAGATTTCAGACTGTAAATGATTTTAGTTACTTTGAGGAAGCTTGCACTTCCTCCCCTCTTTCTGAATCCATAGTTTTTTGGAGCATGCTCAGTCTTCAGGACTGAGCGACCACTTCCTCTAAGTGGCAGACAGCTCACTGTTTTCTTCCCCACCTTATCACTCTATCACCAGCTAACAGACACAGAAAGAGAGAGTCAGAGGACGAGAGAGCAAGCAAAGTAGCTGCTTTTTGCTCTCTCTCTTTCTCTCTCCTGTGCACTCTTTCAGGTTTGGCTCTCCCTGTTTGGGCACGATGAGAACGGCAGATTATTGGAGCTGATAAGATGAGGAATGCTGCTTAGAGAGGAAACGCCATTCTGGATGAGATGTAGCCTATAGAAGACTGTTCCCCTGTCCACGACATGTCATCCAACACCGCCACTGGCCTTTTCCTATCCTTCGTGTTATAGAGGCAGGATAGATATAAGGGAAGTGAGCCGGGATTGAAATCCATTGACCCAAAGCAGATGAGCATGTCCATTCAAGCCACCCTTTTCCTCCTGCTTGCCCTCTTTCTGCCTCTGTCTGCTCCTGTTGTTTTGACTTCATTTCTCTTGAATAATAATAAATTCAGAAGTGCGCACCAGTGGCCTCAAAAATATCAGTAAACTGTTGTCATTAGAACAAGTTTGTACTGAGAAAATGTCACTGGAAAATGTGCTAATGAAGCAGTATGTGGAGTATCTAGAGAGATACTTTTGTCAAATGTTATTCAGTTTTTTACTGTATATGTGCTTATTTAAGAAATGAAAAAAAGTCTTTAAAATTCATCTCAAAGGGAGTGAAGGTGGAAATGTTGTGGTTTGTTCAGATGCAACTTTGTAGACCTAAGCTGTGCTGCCATGAGAGAAGAGGCTTTCTCTTGGAAACCCTTCCTAACAGCTCATAATGGTCAGTCTTTTTCTAATTGTACTGTTATGAACTCTAGCATTTAACATTCCTACTGAGTCCTGTAAAGTCTGAGATGTACAGCTTGGATTATTTGCACTTTATCTGAGCGTTCCACGTGCTGACTTTGGGCTGAATTTAGTGGGACATTTATTCCTGGGAAGACTGACAGGTGTATTTAACATTTTCTGCTTGTGAATCATTTTCTCACTGTAGAATAATAGACTTTAAATTGTTTTTAAAATGGCCTTATAACACCTTTGCAGCAACAATTGTTTCGCTAAAATGATTGATGTCTTTCCTTGGCATTGCACTAAGACATACTTGGATACTCCAGACCAGCAACCTGCCAAAACATCTGCTTAAATCAAAGTGTTCACACTTACTGCTCATCAGTTAATCAAGTAATTCTGATTAATGTATTTATCATATCATATATTTATATGATATGATAAATGTTATACATTTATAACCTGTATTTGATTTGATTATGTTTGATTTAACATTTGAGTTGCCCACTTAATCCTATGGAATTAGTAATTGCGTACTTTATAAGACAGATAAGACAGATAATAGATAATATCTTACATGGCTGTAACATATTATCTATACTAAACTTATGAAATTAAATTAAAATAATTTTTTTCTAGAAGCAGGTATAAATACTTCAGCTGTCTTGCCAGTGTTCTCTACTTCACCCCAGTAAAACATTTAGCTGCTGCATTTTGCAGAATCTGAGTTGTGAGTTGTAGCCACTTGTTGAAGTTTTAAACCCTTGTAGATTCCTTATCGTGGTGCTTATCCTACATTTTTAAAAAATTGTTCAATAACCAATATTCCAATGTGGAAATGTTTCTTCCTCCATGTGTTTAATGTTCACATAAAAACAAAAAGAATACTAGAAGAGTCCGAAAGAAAAACTATTGTTTATTAGTCTCTCAGGATTTTCTTAGGACCACTGATCTACCTAAAGCAGTGAAATGGCAGTTTGTGATCAAAAATGAAAAGTACATAATATGTTACTGTCTTTGATCACATTTTATTACATTCTTTGATTGAAATTGTCCACTTGCACACATGTATGATACAAAGAAAAGCCCAGCATTCCTCTTGAACCAGAGCAAACCTGACTACATCCAGAAAATGAGCAATGGCTGGTGAGAGTCACGGAGGAGAGACAAGGTTGTATGTTAGCAGGTTCAGAGAGCGGCTGAGGTGAAAAACGGAGAAGGGGAGAAGGAAAGGGCAAGAGACTAATAAATAGTGTGCTGGGAGTTGAAAACTGCAGACAGAAGTTTTTGTGTGCGACTGCCTCGCTTAACCCCAACGCCACTGAAAGCTCAGCCAGGGCCTGAATTAGATCACATCAAGGGATCATCTCACTCTGTGTGCATGTGTATGCTAAAGTGTGTGTGTACCACATCCTTCAGCCAAAACTCACCTGTTGATCTTCATCCCATATAGCTGACGTCTATGCCACCCGTACTAAAACAGCTCCCAAAACGAGGGCAGACATGTAACCTATACACGCTTGATGTGTGTGTTTGTATGCTGTGAGGCCGAACTAAAAGTAGATTGTTTGTGTGATAGAGGCCAAGGCAGGAGAGAAGTTAGACTTTTTTGGTTTTGGCTCGTCAAACCATAATTTAATTTTGTTACCACTGGGCATATAATAACAGATCTGGACATCAGTAATAACAAAATTGTACTCACGCTAAAAGCTAAGATCTAGAACAAAGTCAAACAGGGCAAGAAATACAAGTTAGACTGTCAGACAGGTTTCAAACCCACATGTTTGCCAACATCACTTGTTCCCAGCATTGAACAGTGAAACGATCACACAAAAACTGGCTGACTTCTTGGTTCAACTGTGACCTACCAGTAAGTCCTCCCGTACAATGAGGGATTACGCCATCATTTCAGGTGTACTGACTTTCGGCTTTACCTCAAAATATGTTGGGTTACATAATCCGCCTAAACTCTTGGTTGGTTGAAAATCTGCCTGAATGTCTGACTTGTGGGTTTTTGTAGAAATTAGTAGAAATGACGCTGCTATGCTCTCAGCAATTATTTTGCTATGCACAGTGTTAAGCAATTGCAAAAGCCTTCCAAAATAAGACCAAGGTTATAATTTGGTGTGTGTTTTGGGGGGAAAAAAAGACAACAGCAACACTTATGTGAAGTTGTGCAAGAAAACAAGTAAACCACCGTGCCCAAGACTCCCACATTTAATCAGTTGAGGCTGTGATGTTATAATCATAGATAAGAATGCTGATTGTGCAGCTAGAAGACAATGCCTGCACAGTCCGGGAATGCAGGCAAAATCCAGTAAGCCAAACACAAATCTTTCTCTATATATTATTCCAATACTAATTTTATATTGCATGTAGTCTTATTATGTTTTAGAATATCAATAATTGGGGTTGTTTCTCAAAAAAAGTAGTGTTACACATTACACGTTATGCTTCTTAAAAGTTATACAGTAAGTTACTTAATTAGATGCCAGACAATCTAATTTGTTACATTATTTCTCATTACTCCATAAAATAACCGTGTATTGTCACATATTTACCAGTTAACTATATAAAACACTGGCTACAGTTCACCACATGAACAGAAATCCCTAATGAGCACACACATAAGAGCTTTCTTTTAGTGTTATGTATGAAAACAAAGCCGTCTACAAAAAGCAAAGATGACAACCAGCCCACAGAGATTTGAATTGGATTGCCACAGTGATTCTGCTGTAGAAACATGTACATGTAGTAGAACTGGAGGCTAAAATGCTGCAAGCCTGACTGTTCATCACGTTGTTACCTGCTGAAACTCAGGCTCTGGCTGCTGGGCTGGGGTCTGCATATACTCAGCTTTATCATCAGCCTGCGTTCTTGGCTAGCTTTGTACTAGTATTCTGTCTGTGCAGGGGCTTCCAAAGAGCCAAAGATGTATTAGTAGCATAATTGTTTCTATCCTGGGTGCAGATTGCAATTAACCATCACGCTCTTGTCCTGTTGTGCAATAAAAAATTATAAAAAGCAATGTCCACGTCTCTGCTGTAGGCTGCTCCACCAGTTTCCTCCTCCCGCACACCATCAGAAATCGGCTCATTGTGTTACAAGTGCGCAGGAAGAAAAAAGCATGTTGTCATTTGCAACACATAGCAGTTGGCTCAGTCCATTCTGCTTCCTGAGTGAAAGGGCCTTTAGCCGTTTTCTTACTGTAGCATGTCTCATTAGTGCCATACGGTTTATGGAGATAGCTTGCTCATTATTTAAAACTCCAAATATTTTCATTTCAGCCTCCAAAACATCAGTAATCATTACGTTGAACCTTCAAAAACCAGTGGGGGACATGTAGGGGTGGGGTACCAAATTCAGCATTTGTAAGGGTGCCAACTGAACTTACTTTGGTAATACTGAGTACAGATTTGCACCAAATCACTGGGTGCCACTTTTGATATCAGTTCATATCTGAGTTTAGCTGTTCCCACCTGTTCTTGTCACCCGTGTAAATGTTGGTGTGTGCCAAAAGTTACACATAATTGTTGGTGTGCAAAATGCAAAGCTGGCCATGCAAACCACATCTAATCAGAGAAAAAATCTGGTCAAAACAGAGAGATTTGGTTTTGTGTTGTGTGTAGTGTTTCAAAGAAATAAAATGTTTCAGTGGAGAAGTATAGACTCAAGAGAAAAATGTTAATTTATTATTTCGTTTTGAGCAAAGTCCAGAAAAACAGCTGTCATTCACTTCTGGTACCAAATACAGGTACCTGTACTGATACCAGTGTGTTTTAATGTATGAAAGGTACCCAGCTGTAGTAACGTCACAGTGCTTGTGTCCATCTTTTATATATAGTCTTCAATTTTAATGTGTAGGCTTGAGGTCTTAATGTTAATCTGCCTGTTACCAATGTCCTCTATACACATCAAAGCTGCATCTAATGTTAGCAGTGTAGCTGTTACTTTAATCCATTTCAATTGTTGCCATATTAATCATATAAATTGGACCCAGACTTTCCTTCAGCATGGAGAATATAGAAACTACTTAACAGTCATCATCTGTACCAAAACACTGAGGCTGGGTGTCAAAGCCTAGACAAACCCCTCGATGCTTAACTGAGATTACACAACAATTAAGATAAGAGAGGATGAGATTTTCCTCTCCCCTCAGTCTCTCACCCTCTCTCACTCAATCTCGCTCTCTCTCTCTCCTTTTTTAAGTATGATTGTAAAGAATGTTGTTTAAAGAAGGGAAATTAAGTTTGCCTTTGATGTCTTCTGAAATATGAAACAGCCAGACGCTTATAGAAATGTTAAACACTCACCACACACACACTCACACTGACACACACCAGCTGATTTCACTGGAAGCCGCTGCTTCACCCAAACTTTATTATACAAATGCCCAAACAGACTAAACACTTACTTACTTTTCACTGGAAATTACTTAACTGCACAGTTTCAGTTTGACCTCAGTGGAAGTGAGCAGTCACCTGAGCCACCCCCACCCCCTCACCCTCGCCTCCCATAGTCTTTTCCCTCCCTCCACCTCTCACTCTCTCCCTCTCTCCCTCTGCTGCTTTCTGCTGACTCCTGGAATTATGATCTGTTTCCCGTCCACAGGAATAATAGAATACAGGAGGAAGAGGGGGGTCGGCAGCAGCTCTGTGGAACAGTAGTGAGGAGTCCAGCTCCACTGTGGTTACATTCTGTTTGTATGTGTGTGTGTGTGTGTGTGTCTGCAAATGCGTTCATATCCAGATGTGCTAATGTGCGATGTTTTCCTCTTCATTTCCATAAACTTCACACATTAAAAGATTATCCTCGGACACGAACACACACATAGAAACAGAACTTAAACTCCATTAATGCTCATAAATCTTAACCCTCCTCCCATTATCTTGACAGTAAACGCCTCATGTATACAACCACGCGGCAGGCAGTGGGTCTCCACTCTCTACCAGAGCCTCCAGGCACTTAACACTATCAGCAGTCAGATCCAGCCACTCCAGTGTGTTTGGAGTGTGTGTGGAGTGTGTCCTCAGCCGCATAAATATTTATCACACGGCTACCCCAGGAATTTTAATGAGCACTGATGGAGAGCAATCAACACAGTAGAGCCAGTAGAGAGAGAGAGAGAGAGAGAGAGAGGCGAGAAGATGACATGAAGTGAGAGTTTGTGATATTTTAGCTTTTAAATATTAACATGACTTTCACTGTTTTCCTGAGGAGATTCACACACTCCTGTTTTTCTACTCATTTAGTTTTTTAAGAGTTTTTGTGTTTGGCTTTCTGCACTAAATTTGTCATTACTGTGTATACCTGTGTATTTCCCACTATACGTGTGTGTGTGTGTGTGTGTGTTCACATGTGCAGTGTAGTATTGTACATACTCATCAAGGTGACAGGGCCACCCCTTAGAGGTCACTTAACACATTGTGTGCAGGCCAAGCTGCATGGGGAGTGAGGGAAGGAAACCTGAGCTGTAACTCACACAGCTCGCTCTCTCTCCCCCGTAGACACAAGCGCATACATACAATGAGACACGCTGGACCTGGCCTTTGACATCTGGCTGGGAGCGGCTAATAACTGTCTTGGATTCCTAAAGACGCAGCAGCTTGGAGTTCATTGAAATTTACTGCAGTGATGCTTTATTGACTTGAGGAAACAATAAATATGAAATCACTGATTTGTGTTGCCACAGAGTGGCACAAATGAAACCCACAGGTCTTCGTTTCTTCTGCTCAAGATTCCAGGATTTCATAAGATGCCAGATAAATTACACTAAATAGAAAGTATGTCAGTTTGAAGGAGTAGTGCAGACAGAGGTAACCTACGTTTTTTATGACTCTGGTTTCCATATTTTGTTCCAGTGTAAACAACATATTGTGTCAAAAAGAGCTAAAATAAGCGGGTGCAGTCGTGCAGACAATATTTTTTCTTCAAAAGTAACTGAAAGGAAAATATATGAGGAAAATTTTTAGATTTTAAGTTGTTCAAAATGTTTAACCCCCTACCATATAATAGTAAATTCCTCGTAATACTATTTTTAGTTTATTTAAAGCAATAAAGTAATAACTTAAAATATTCTGTATAATCGAACCTGTTGGCCTGAATTTCCGTCACTTTATTACATTCTCTTTTCATTTCAGTCACAGTTATATCTGCTAATGTAAGATCTGTGTGTGTTTAACTTGTCTTATTAATCACTTGAACCCCACCTTAGCGATCCTGAGCCTCAGCCCCAGGCTGAGAAGCACAATCTACTGCGCGACAGATACTTCATGTCAGAGTCAAATTTTTGTATCACTAGAATTAAGTTTTAAGTTATTACAAGATTATGATGTACTGTGAATTTAATTAGAAAAAGAAATGGTGAATGTAAAGCACTTAAAGAGCACCTTTTTAACATTCACCTGTTAATGCACAAACACAACCCAGTGACAATAGAGCAGGCCAATCATCAGTAACATCTTAGAATTCAGTAAGATGTTCAGAGATGCCTTGGCATGTGGAAGGGCCATGGATCAAACTCTCAGCCATGTGATTTGTGGACAGCTTGCTCTCACACCTGAGCCATTAAAACAGAGACAACTGCTGTTGTACAAATTACTGCATCGGTCTCCGATTTCATCCCTCCCTCCTCCTTCCCTTCCCTTTACTTGAAACTGAGGGTCTTTTGTGCTTTAAAGGAAGTGATAAGTTGAGGCGATGCTGGCGGAGGTGCGTTAGAAATTGACCAGTGACAGATTTGTGACTGTAGGTCCAAGCTGCACTGAAACGATGAAACTCACTGTTTTTGCTACAAGTATGTCCCCACCTGCACAGACACACACACACACAAACACAGACAGCGACTCACACACCTGTGCACATTGTGTATGCATTAACTTTCATGTTTCTGCAGGCAGGCTAGGTATCAGTCTGCTCCTTCCTCATTGTCCCGCCTTCATGTCCCTGTCATTGTCCGCGCAGTAATTCATCCCGGGTTTAAAAGCCCTGGATCAGGGATGACTTCTTCCATCAAAATCCCACCGAGGTCAAAGATCAGAACATCTGGGTCTGGTTGGAACATCTGGGTCTGCTGGGGACATGGAGACCGTGGGCTCCAGACTCTCACAGCGTTCTCGGCCCTTTATCTGATTTCCTTTGAAGTATTTGCAGCCTCATGTCCACTACTGTACAAATACCAGAGACACTACTGGACTTCCAAAACCACATCATAGTCTCCCAGCATGCAATCCTCAGAGCGAGAGAGAGGAAAGAGAATCAGTTTCTTGAAAATGTTTGATCTGGGTAGGTTTGCAGTCGGAAGAAAAATAAATGCAGCTTAGGGACATTTAGCATTTTTTTAATCTATCCTGACAATTGTACTTGGTGTGTGTGTGTGTGTGTGTGTGTGTGTGTGTGTGTGTGTGTTCACACATCGCTGCCTGTTAGTGTGTATGTGCCCTTATGTGGGGGTCAGCCCGTGTGCTGTGTGATTTATTGAAAGGCCTTGTAGTGATACCAGATTCCTTTGCGTTAAATGCCTGCTCTGAGGGCCTCTTACTGGCTGTGTGCTTTATGGACCATGATCACACCCTATTTGTCTCTCACTTTTACATTTCTAAGGATTAATTTTACGGCTTCTCATCTTTA
This sequence comes from Oreochromis niloticus, assembly GCF_001858045.2. Lineage (NCBI taxonomy): Eukaryota > Metazoa > Chordata > Actinopteri > Cichliformes > Cichlidae > Oreochromis > Oreochromis niloticus. The sequence continues at coordinate 27,235,355 of NC_031981.2, read as the reverse complement.
TTAGACTGGATAGTGTAAGAAAAAGGGCAAAAGAGCAGAATGAGCAAGGGAAGGTCAGGCCGCATACTTGAGGGCATGTCAGGCTTTTTGTACTACGAGTGATTATTAGATTGTTTGACTGTATAGGTTACAGTTATATTTTGAGTCTTTTCAATAGTCATACTGCTTTTGTTTTATCTGATGTTTCTTTCTAGTCCAAAAGTACTTTTTTAATGAACAGAAAACTGTAGGAAGATGTTGTGGCTTTTAGATTGTCCAGTGAAATTCCATTTATTTCCAGTCATTACCAGTACAGCTGATCAAATAAACTGAGCTGATCAGGAAAGGAAAGGAAAGGAAAGGAAAGGAAAGGAAAGGACCACCTAGGGACCAACTTATATGCATTACCAAAGCATATTACAATACAGCTGGGCATTGAATCCTAGGCAGGCATGTGATGAAAATCCTTTTACATCCCAGTCTCATAACTATTGCTTTGGAGCTAATATTAGATAAAACTGGGGATGTTGTGGTTTTATTTCAATCTGCAATTTGAGTCTGTTCTTTTTCTCTTTCAAATTTTGGATCAATCTGGGATCGGTTCAGCCACTACAATGACTCCATTTGTTCCTGAGGAAAGTTTCTGGCTGGTGTGTTCCACATACCAATTACTTGTGGCAGTATTCATCGCATAAACAGGACAGAAAATCGTCTCAGAAACAAAGATGTGTTTTTTAATGCTAAGTTAAGGTTTTTAATTCAGAAACTTGTAGAAATAACTTTACAGCCATGAGTTTACGATCAGAATTGACCGAAATGATGCTGCCTTATTTGTGCAGCGCATTATAAATAATAAATGCGAACACCCTCTTTTTATTCTGTCTGACAAAATGAACTTCTTTCCTAATTCTTTGATGCTACTCACCTCAGAGACCTCAGTGCCCCTTCATAGGCTTTAACTTAGTCTCGGTTGATGATCGGGTGTAGATCATATTGTCATTCAACTTGTGAGAGCCACATTTTGTCACTGCTAAATTTTTTTTTTTGTTAGATTTGTGCTGCTTAATTTTGTTATTATGACTGCTACATATTTGCAGACATGGACAGAACGCTGAGTTAAACAGGACGTACCAAGCTGTTGGGTTTGGTTCCAAATCGGATCCATATGAAGATTATATTGTGCCCCCATCTGTTAGTAGTTCATGTTGAATTATTCGCTACATGCTCTGTTTGGGTGAATTCACTTGGCCGCAGAACGCTCTTGTTAGCAGTTTGGACTCAGCTTTTATTTCACTGACTGGTACTCTGCAGTATGAGCTCTGAGGGTGAGGTTGTCTGTCACCTGTAGAAATCCTGGTTGACAAAGACCAGACGCTGGATTAACTTCCTGGATGCTGAACCGTGTGGTTACGTGCTAAGAAGGCAGACTTAGCAGACAAGAGTCTGATTTCAGCAGATGTTTTCCTGCCAAACTCCGATGGAGATTTCAGGCCTAACAGTGGTGGTGACAAAAATGCTGATTTAAATACAAGGAATGGCTCTGCCTTCTTCCTCCCAGCTTCATGTGTTGTTGGATTTACATGTATATTATGTGGTGGGCTGTATAGCCTTAAAAATATATCATGATATTTCAAGAAAATTCACAAAATGATATTTCTGAAAAAACAAAATACTGAGCAGTCTCTAAACTGAATAGTCTCTCCTTCCTCGTAGCCTGGCTGTACTCGATGATGTGTTTTTGCCTCAAGTGGTCAAAAAAGTGCCTCCACCTTTAGCAGGAACCGTTCTCCGAGGTTGTTACAGTAGTTTTACTTTATTAAATCCTCATTGGAGGCTGTGGTCATCGTGGCTGTCACTGCAGTAGCAGTGATATTGCAATATAACACTTTAATATTGCCAAAAAAAGAATAATTTCACCTGTATTATCGTGGATAGTGCACACCCATCATTTAAATCCCAATCTGCTCAGTGCTTTAGAGCTTTCACTGTCTTAGTGACGTTACTATTCTACAGAAAATATACAGGCGGAGATAAAACAAGAGTACGAATACTTGCTCTAAAGATACATTCATCTTTTTAGATGTGTAGCTGGTTAACACATCAACTGGAATCCAACCATTTTTGACATCACATAAACTTGTAATATGCTTTAATAGGTCCTTTCCATTAGCAGCAAGTAAGGATTTATGTTGTCTGTTTTGGCACAGATTCTGCAAGAATTTCTTCTTTAATATTTAGATAAATTATTTAAACTCACAACCTTACGGTTACTTTAGCTTCCAGTCATATAAAACCACAAAACGATGTGATCTTTTGATGCGTAATACCTATTAAGCACCACCACCGTGGACTGTAAATAGGGTATGAGGGAGATGTCCGTCATGCGTGTTACCCTTTGAAAGGAAAACAAAGTCAAAGAAGTAAAAAGTGTGCCATGTGTGGTCAAGGTTCACTTATAAAATTGCCTCTCCTGACCATTAACAGCACTGTCAGGCCATCTATCAGTCACACTGAATGGCAGTAAAGGAGCTTGTATTAAGCTCCTTATGCAAAACGCTGCAGCTGGAAGTTTGGAGTCTCGCTGCTCTGCATTTCCATCACCCTCCTCAGTTTCCCTCACAGTTAACTTTGTGTTGTTGCTAGCCTGCATTACTGTTTCTACAGTGTTTCTAAGAGTGCTGTGATTTACCAGATAAGAAGAAGCTCAGGTTAAAGTACAAAGACCTCTCCATCTCCTCCAGATGTGACATTACGTTAAGAAAACACCATCTGTTTTGGACTTTCGGGTAAATTTGCTGGTCAAAGCTGCTGGTCAAACCTGTACCTGTAAGGCAGTCGCAGGCTTTGGGAGCTCGCCTCTAAACTGCAGGTGCATGGATGAATTTGTCACTTGTGTTGGTCTCGTTTAACAGAACGCAGACGCAGTGACTCTTTAAAGATGGAGTCTGCGCTCCAGGTTCAGTCCATTGAGTTCAGATAAGGGTCTTGCCATTGGCAGCAGGTGTTGCAGCTTCATATTTATTTCACTTCATTTGAACTACGTATGCATGCAGACAGAATCTAAACAAAAGGCAACTTCAGGATTTTTTTCCCTGCAGGTCAAACTTCCTGCATTTGTTTACTTTCCCTTTTCGAGCATCTGTCTCTGATACACTCACATCAGATTAGACTTAACTATCCTGCTGTTTAGCAAACCATCACTAACGAAGGTATAAACCACGTGACTGTCTCTGATGTATAGAAATTATAAAGGAGTTGTAGTTGCTACTTGTTAATGTCAGCTTACCGCTTTTCTCTAAACCAGTTCGTGACTAGACCAGTCGATGTTTCTTTTATGCCAGCTATGAAATGTTCTCCATTACAAACCCTAATCAATATAATTATGAAGCAAGTGGATTATTTAATATAATTGTGGAGTAAGTCGCCCTATAATAATTACATTCAGCCTCATGATAAATTATGTCTCATTGCTGCAGGTAATTAGTCTGAAAATGTTTCCAGTTATGGCTTTGAGTGCCAAAAACGTTTGTGAGTAATGTACAGAGCTGCTCACATGAGAAAGAACTGTTTGTCCTGCTGTTACAGACGGAGGAGAAAATGGGCTGAAGCTTTCATCTGCTCGGCTGTATATAGACCATGCAGAGTTAAAAATAAAAAGACCGCTCACCCAGAATTGAACCAAGTTTTCAACTCGGGCCGAATAATATCAAACTGAACGCTGTCAGAAACCTGAATCAGCCTGTACTTGTTCCCTCCGTGTGTGTTCAGTGTTCTTGCCTTTGTGTGTAATCAGAAGAGTGTGATTAAGCGCTGTGGAGCCTCTCTGAGATGTGGGTCCCTGCTCTCTAAAAGGCTGAACTATGCCAGCGCTGCCGTGTGCGTTCCTCTGTAATAAGATCACCCAGAAAAGACGTTTTCAAGAGGTTTAGTGTCAGATGGTAACACTGCTCTGCTCGGTGCACTTTACCCTGGGCTGCTGTTCATAGGTGGGGTTTGGCATCCCACTTCCGGCTAACAGTGTGTGCTATAAAGCGATATTCATTTCAACTTTGCAACAACAGTTTGAAAAAGAGCCTACTGTGTTTAAAGGACAAAGCCAGGTCCGTAAAAGAAACGGTTTGGATGTGGAGGAACTTTACCGACTGCACCCCACTTCCAACGTTTGCGCGAGAAGCGGGTACACCGGCTGTGAGTCGGGCCTCGTCGTTCAGCCTGAGTGTTGGACCTCACTGATGCTCATGTGGCTGAATGAAAGCAAATCCCCTGCACGTTCCAAAATCTTGTGGAAAGACTGAAACTAGAAGAGCGGCATCTGCACGCAGCAGCAAAGTCAGTTAAGTCTTAAAATGGTAGTTCTGGTTGACACGGTGACACTTCAGGTTGTTTAAGCTGGCAACACTAAGAGCGGATCGACCATGAAATTCCCTTTTGAACTGAAAGTTTAGCGAGTATTTTAAAACCGCGATTGGGTTTACAGTTCCCTTGGTTATTTGTCTTGTGCTGTTTTTTTTTTTAAGTAAAACTTGTTTTTCTTCATGGATTGCAGTATCCTTACACTAACACTTACTGTATACGTATCCTCTTTCAAATTCCAGAGACCAGCTCTTTAGCTCTTCCTCTCTTTCAGGTTACGTCACTACATGTGATGTTCACACATGCAGGATCTTGTCCACTGAATTCCATCCAGTATGCGCATGCATCATTTTCTGTATACCTCTCTGTGCACATGGCATGTTTATTACTTATCAATGTATGTGCATATGTGTGCCGCAGCTAACAGCGAAGATCAGCAGAAACACGATTAGCCTGAAAACACAGATGCCAGGTTAGTTAAAAACAAATAATAACACCCTTTAGCAGCCACACTATGCATGCATGTAATCCATTGAAGCAATGACAGATTGCACCACTGATGGTACAGACTGCTGCCACAGTGAGTTTCAGAGGCTATTTTCTTTCGTTGTCCTCGGACTTTTGGCCTTGTAGCATTAGAAGGCCCGTGTAGCGCAGAGAGAAAAGAAGAGAGAGAAGCACAGGGGAAACCCAGCACTGCACTTTGAGCACTTCTTGAGAAACCACCACTGCAGCAATAACTGTGTTTAGCACGAGCCGTCCAGTATAAAAGTATTAAAATCACAGAATCAGCCTTTCTTCGTCTGTGTGTTCGACGCAGTTGTCTATGAGTGAGAATCTTTGTAAATATGGGAAATAGAATAGAGGGAATAGAAGTCAGAGAAAGGACTGAAGCTTAAAAAAGACACACAAAGAAGAGGCTTCTCTCTCTTTTTTTCTTTTTTTATTTGGACTCGCTTTGGTGGTCTGAAGCAGGGTCTCATTGGATCTTGAACCCGGTGCAAAACCCAGCGGGGGGGAGAATGAGTAAGGGGTTGAGGGGGAGAGGGTGAGTGGGGGGTCCTGAGCTAGGGGTTACGCCACCAGAGTCCCACAATTCATCATGCTCTGGCACCAACGGGGGCTGTCTGGACAGATCGGAGGTGGGGAGCCGAGAGGGGGGGATTGATGGCCGGGGAGACTCTGTGACCTCCTTTTTCCCCCAAGAGGGGAGATAATGTGTGCATGTATGTGGGAGAGAGAGAAAGTTATCATCACCCTCCATCCCTTACATCCTGTTGAAGACATCAAGTTTGGATATTGAGTTTGATCCAGTACGTCTTCATATCGGAGTGACACATCAGCTGGGCTGCAGGAGTCTCCTCCTCACAGGCGTCAGATCAGTCATGACAGATCATTTGTTTTTCTTTCTCCCCCTCTCTCCTTTCCCTTCTTTCTCCTTTTCTCTGGCTCCTCTCTGTCTTTTTACTAGGACTACCTACAAGGTGACAGCACCAAAGCCTATCAGAAGTTGGGTTGGAAGCCAAAGGTGACTTTTGAGGTAGGTTGGTTTGAGAACACAGCCGGTTGGTCCTGCTGGATAGCATTAGCACACATATAAATGTAATGGGAGTAGTTTTCCACGCATGTACAGACAATGGAATGACGTGATGAAATCAAAGGTGACTGAAAAAAACACCAACTCAAAACATTTCAATGACAAATGAAAGAATGGCTTTGAAAGCCTGTAACGATTTCTAGAAACCAGCCTTCTTTCAGCGAACCGTTAAAATGTTTAACGTAGAAAATGCACAAAGGTTCACTGCATCAGATCCACACAAAGCAACAGAAAACCAACCAGCACACGAGTTTTATGTCTTTTAGCTTTTAGATTAGAATTTTATACTGTTGTATATTTTATCTACTTTTGATTTTATACTGCATCAGATTATTATAAAGCTCTTTGGTACCAAAGCTCTTTGTTTATTCCTTTCTGTGAATAGTGCTATATATATAATTACTTGCTTTATAACATTTTGTATGTTGTTTAGAAATCAGCCTTTTAATAAAAGATTATTAAGCAAAGACTACTGTAAATTAAGCAAATATTTCTCAATATATATTTTTTGTAATTATATAATGAGAAAAGCACTTCTAAAAATATATATATATATTGAAATATAATGAAATGTACTTCAAATAAATATTATACATATTTTAGAAAACTGAATTTTTTGAAGTGCTTCCACGCTTTGATTAAATAGTTTCTAAGGCTAAATAATATATTAATAATGCAGCCAGTGTTGAGAAAACACAACTGTGTTTTTCGGTTAAACCTTATTTATTTTGGAGAAAGAAAAAAAAAAAAGAAAACAGCGGTTCAACGTTTCATATTTTCTCAACTTTACCGGCTCGGGAAGTTTGGCTGAACTATAAAAATATAAATTCTGAATCTTCTGATAAACAAAAAACAATCTTATCTCCTATCTGTCGCTGCAGACACTCCAAAGCTCTGCGCTCTTATCAGTACAATATGACCCAACGACACGAAGCAGGTTATGGATCATTGTCAGGTCCTAATACTGATAAACTCGATGTATTTATTATGTTTATCCAGCTGCAATATAACTGTGTGTGGAAGGGAGGTCTTCACGTAGGCCGAGTTTAAACCGCGGGTGTAAACGAGCCTTACTTCATGTAGAGATGTATTTTATGTTTTTGTCTTTACCTTTAGAGATATCAACCTTTCCAAATATATAAATGTGATCCTGTCCTCTTGCAGGATCTGGTGAAGGAGATGGTGGATGCAGACATCGAGCTCATGGAGAAAAATCCAAATGCCTGAGGCCAAATGAGTCAGTCCTTATAGGACGGGCATGTTTCAGCACTCCTGTGTTCTGCCACTGAGATCCACAGTGGAAGACCCACGTTTCCTTTTTACTTGTATGACTCTTCCAAATGAATTGATTGTCTTGTTGCGGGTGTTCGAGTGAATCACGGGTGATGTTGTATCTGGTGTCTGTTTTGATTGATTAAATGCCTTTTACATTTTAACACTGATTATTTGATATTTTTATTACTGAGGGGTTTTTATTGTTTGTTTGTTTTTTTCATTGTTTTGGGACTGTCAACGCTGAAATCTTTTCCCCTGAAGTGTGACATGGAAAAAGTTATAAATGAATAGAAATGAATGGAGATTTTTATCTTTTATTAATATGAGCAGGTGATCCATTTGGTACAATAAAAAAGTCTTTAACATCGTGTCTGTTTGTTTTCTCATGAAACACAATAAATTCTATACAAGGCCTTATTTTTTTTTATTTTTTTAATTCTAAGGAAATGTGGGAAATAAAAGCTGCAAATCCAGGTTTGAACCGCAGGTTGCGTGCGCGGAGTGTGCATGTGCACGCGCATGGGATCCCCAGTCTGTGCAGAGGTCTGGCTCTTCTCGTGTTGTTTCTTTCCTCTCTGTTTGCTCCTAATTCCAAGTTTTTCTTTAGAATTTACCAGAACACTGCGCTCCTTTATTCTGAGGGAAATGCGTTTTTCTCCTGCACTCATCTACCTGGAAACATCTAGATCTGGATCGTGAGCGGCCTTGTGGCCTAAAATGAATGCCCGCATTTAAACTGTTGGCCCTGACTTGGTGTGACCCTGACGGTGACGGTTGCTGGGTGTGTTGGACACTCGTAACTGTTCCCACTTTGCAGAAGTTGGATGACTTCTTCTTCCTTAACAGCCACACTGCTTTCTCTTTGCTCGTCTTTATTGTTTAAATCGAGGTATTGAATCCAAAAGGGTCGTTTTCACGAGGGCACGTCAATCATACTTGTTTAAGAAAAAGAGTATATTTGATTAAAATGGTGCGACTGGAAGTGCTGCAGTGCTGTCATGTGTCTAACAGCCTAGTCATCCATCCTCTGCTGTTATTGACTGTATAGGAGACCTGACGCTCTCTATAGATTACATGATATTATTTGTTGTGTTTAATGATGGGCCTTACTATCTTACATCCTGCCCTCCTGTATCACACTATTAATAAATATGAATGCAGACGCAATCTAGTGTGTTTACAGTATTTGTGGAAATTTATCTCTTTTTAAAAACAGTCGAACAGTAACTCTGCATTTATATCTTCAAAAAATACAGTATGTGCGTGTAGCCAAAATCTACTTTATCACAAATGAAAGTGCACGTGCACCAGGATGGCCTCTCTCAGATGTAGTATAGGATATTTTATTAAAGTATTATTACAAATATTTTTTAAACCGGACCTAACTGGAATCACTCTAATGTAATGCGCCTTTTCTCAATTTCCCGAAAGTCATTAAAGTTGTGAAATAAGTTTTTTGTTTTGTTTGAGTTTTTTTGGTTGTTTTTTTAAGTGCAGCATCTTATTTCCACGTGGAATGCTAAATGAAGTATCTCCGATTTAAATGCAGCACTCGGGTAAATGTCGGTCCCTCCTCAGAGCACACTGCTGCTGTCAGGTTTTGACATTCAACTTGCGCGGACCCTGAAGGTCTCCCTGAGCGGTCTGTGGAGGTGGGATCGCCTGTGTGTTTTTCTGGACGGCACCTACAGGACATTTAAAAGTCTCTGTGATCGTCCTGGACAGCGCTGAGTCTGTGCGGACGCCAGATTGGAAACAGATGTTGCTCTGAGGTTGTTTGGGCCCCCGAAAGCGCGCTGAGAGCACACAACACACTGAGCCCGCGGCCTCACACAGGTGCACCGAGTATTCCCCTTTAATAACACTTAGGCACGTTTTGTGATCGGGTCTGCTGTTGGCGCACAAACAAAGAAAAGATGACTGAGATTTGAACCGAGAAGGAGTCTCGGAAGGAGGAGGGGAGCAGACTTGTGCAGCTAAATAAACGTTTTTAAGGAGATTAAACGGCTCTAAAGTCACGATTTTCAGAATTCCTGAAAAACGCGAATATAATAATTTTCTGTCAAATCAAACGCACGAGAGATATTGTAGGGGGAGATAATCCCTCGAGTGAAAGCTGCAGGAGGGAGAAGCTGCTCTTTTCTTTCAAAGCTCCAACTTTACTGAGCACATTTGGACAGACGGCCACAGAGTGGAAGACGGAGAAAAGGATCCGACCAGTGCCCTCTATCATTTGTTATTAGGAAGAGAAAATACTGATCTCGCCCCTGAATATTATCCGTCCATCCATTTTTTAAACCTCTTATGGAGTGAGCCTATCCCAGCTGACATATGAGAGGTACGGACAGGTCGCCAGCCCATCACAGGGCCTCACCGAAGATCAAGTTCAATTAAATTAACACGAATCTGAGCACTATCCCGGGACAGGGGAGGTCACCTGCTTGTCGTGTTACTGAGATATCAAGGACATAAAAGAGATCCCATTCTTTATTATTACTGCTGGTCTATAGTGCAGATGCCTTAAAATATTACGATTAAAAAAACATGAAAACAGTGTAAATACACATAAAAAATTAAACAAATGCTGGAATTTAAAAAATCTGAAAATTCATAGTGCGAAACTGGCAAACTACGTGACTAGAGCCTTCACCAAAAATCCACGCAGACAGCAGGCACAAAACAAGACGCAAAATAAACAGTTTACACTGAAGCCTCGATTTCAGCCCGCTATAGGCTAAACGGTGAATCCTCACTTCTTTAATTGGTTTGATACGTAAGCTGGGCGAAGGACTGAAGTCATTAGGACGCCATGGACGCCTTTCTTTCTTTTTCTTTTAAGAAAAATAATACATCGAGGAAAAAAACGCAGGAGGCCAGATTCGTGCAGGGTTAAATACAGACGCGATTTCAATCACTGCTGGGATTTAGCTCTGCTCCCGCGAACACACACACACACACACACCTCAAACAGCAGAGGTGAGGAGTGTGTCAGGGGGGTACGGGCTTACAGTTTAACTGTGAGATGGCCGCAGTTGCCAGAACTTATATGCATATAAAATGCAAATTTGAAGTATTAAAAAAATAAAAACAATAACAAAAAAATTAAGCTGTGGATACAAAAGGTCTGTAATGATGGGAGAATCTGGTTGGTAGTTTGGACGCAAAACGCGCAGCGAGTGTCAGTGTGGAAACTGTTCCTATTTAATTTCAGGCTCAACCTTCAGAAATAATAAAAGTTTAAACTAGAACAAAATGCATAACACCCGTGAAAATGCGTTAAACTCTGTAGAGACTTTTATTCTATGTTGTTTTTTCTGTGTGAAACAGAAAGCTTTTTAAGCAGTCAGTAGAAAATAGAGCCTCCTTATTATTTTTTTAAAAAGCCCCCTTCAAATGTGTGGGGCACCCACGTTTCCAGGAGCTTCATATGTTTCCCCATAAGCGCTCTGATACCTGCCAAACCTTTAGGGCGCATGCTGTGGGCTATCGGGTTGCTTTGTCACTCGTGACTACGGCACTTGTGCAAAGATCTGGCCTTCAACGCTAATCAGACACTGGGATGAATTCCCCGTGTAGAACATCTGCAGACTGCCGGGGCCGTAAACTACACCTACGCACGTGTGATCCCTCGAGGCTACAGTCATACTAATGTGAACATTAAAGTATCCCGAATGCGGCATTAAACAATAATTCCTTAACCGGGGCTTCTGTGAGCACTTCAGTGCGCGCCTAAAAGCTCCCCTTCTCTTCCGGGACTCCCTTTAGTTTGACTGTTTGTTATTGTTTGATACACTGCAGGCCGTGAAGCTGCCACGGCCAGCCTGCGATGTGCACTGCATGTGAAGCTGCTTTAGATAAAGCAGGGACGGGCTTTAACGCAGGCTGCTCACCGTCCTTCCCTAAAGTGCATTGTTGACATCCTCTCCACTGACCTCCATCACCTCCTCCTGTCTTGTACTTGCAATGAAAAACGATTGGCTTTTCCTTCCTGACTCTTGAGTGCTGATCAATCACAAAGACGTTTGTTTGGAGGGAATAACGCGTTTCTCGTATTAGCCTGCGCTCTGCGTGCAACTGGTGGTTATTTCCACATTTATTTATTTGATTTGTATGTAGTGCAGATTGCATTTGAACCGCAGTCTTAACCTCACCTGCGTGGTTTGTAGCAGAGGAGAAACGGCACATTGTTTATGTTAGCTTTAATGAGCTTGACTCATCTGACTGCTGGCCCTGGGGAGCGTTTGTGTGCTGGATTGTTTTCTTTCTTTCTTTCTTTTCTTTTTTTTTTTTTTTAACTTTTACTGACTCATTAAAAACCAATCCACACGGGCCGAAAACTAACAGTCACGTTTAAGCTTCAACTACCAGCTATTTAACACACACACACACACACACACACTACTCTGTTTTGTTTTCAGCTTTCAAGTCCTGCAGCTGGATGATTGCAGAGGTTAGAAGGCGCCATTAAAAGAATTATTGTTATTATTATTATTATTGTTGTTATTATCATTGTGTGGCGTATATGTACTCGCTAATAAGATTATAATAATAATAAATAATAATAATATAATAATTGTTTAAGGGGTAATTAAGGGGTTCCCGCCATGATGTTATATATAACGGATATTTTTCCTGATTATTTTCTTCTAACTTTATATATATGTATATATATAGTTTTTTTTTAAAGTCAGTTTTTTAAAACAACCACAGAGACCATATCTAATTGACACTGAGCATGCGTGTCTCCGTGTAAAACTGCCTACGCGCATAAGAATGAAATTTGAAAGGCCGCTGTAAAGTTTTAATAGCAACCTTGTTTTTTTGTTGCTTTTATAAGGGAGGTGGTGGTGGGGGGGTGTCCCCACGTCATTGGGGAATTACTGGAATAAACACGTGACACAGCAGCAATATTTCAATCAGCCAGTGCTGCGGTAAATCTCGAGCCTCCAGGAACCAAACAAACATTTAAAAATAAAGCAAAGCTGGCTGCAGTACATCCCTCTGTCACAGATCGTATCCATCAGGCCTTCATCCTCGTGCATCAACAAGGACCCCCCACCACCCCCACCCCACGCGGGGGTCTGCTCCAGCAGCAAAATGAACTCTGAAGACAAATCCAAAAACAACTGCATCCAAAAAGCTCCTATCATCATTCCCAAACAGCAGTCAGACGGAAGCCTGCTCACTTTGTAATGACTGATTTGTTTTGCTGTCAAGGCCTTCAGTGAGTTCAGACCGCGTTGGTGAGCTGCTGCCACACGTGCATTTATTTACCGCCGGCGTTTACACTCCAGGACTGAACATATACAGCGCGCAGGTGAGGCTGGAGCCTCGCATTAAAAAAAGAAAATGGCATCTGTTAGGCTGCTTTCACTTTGAAAGGTAACCTCGGCTCGCCTGTGCAGGGCCACAGTCTGAATTTAACTAAATATAAAGCCTTCACAGTTCCACCGAGTTATAAAAGCTTTTCCCTCAAGTTGGAAAATTTATGTATTCACTTAAATACTTTAATACGCGTAAATTGGTTTTTGTTTGCTTGTTTCTTTCTCTTTCTCTCTTTAAAAAATCAGAACGTTTAGGTGAATTTAGCGCTTTATAATACATTTTAAATGTTTTGAATTGAAATATATTTTAACTACTGTGCAGCTATTTCTAAATTCAAGAAATGTCCCTTTACTTTGGCTCTAGCGTTACTAATAAATCACTCAAATTCAAATAAACGGCACTTTATTAAACAAAACAAAATGTAATGCCTTCAAAATATTTTTTTAAACAAATAACACAAAATGAATAGAATAAGTCAGTATAGGCTACACAGTCCCTCTATTTCTATACAAGAACTGGGACAATTAAAATGCAGCAATAAGAAAACTGCGGAGAGGAAAAAAGTGTTTGGTCCTCAATATCCAACCACTCCCTTTTCCTAAAAAATAAATTACTATATTAGGCTATAATTTACAGTCTAGTCGTAACAGCCGGGTTTGAGCCATCTTTAGAAACTATTCTCGAAGTGAGAGGGAAGGAAACTTACGTGTTTTTGGTGTTACACAGCTCTGCACAAAAAATACAAAAGACAAAAAATCTCTCTGAATCGCTTGTCCATTCGGAGTGTGAATGAAAGACCAAAAGTACAAAAAAATATATAGAGAAATTATATATTAGAGTTATTAATTTAAAAGAAGCGCTTGGCTTTCAGAACTTGCTGCAGTCATAAACAAAAGCTCCTGAGGTGCGGTAGATGGACTGTCCGGACGGGAAGGCCATCTGACAGCTATTATTCCCGTTCACTGGAGAGCCGTTCAGCCCGATCCGCTGGGACTCAAAGATCTCCCGCACCGAGTGGAAGTTCTGCTGCTGCGCCGGGTAACCCGGGCTCAAGTGACTCAGGTCCCCATACCAGGATGCGAGCCGACCCTGGTGCGCGTGGTGACCGTCCTGGCCCGCCTGGCTCAGGTTTCCGTGCCCAAGTGAGGATGCGGTGGTCGTGGTGATGCAGTAATCGGGCAGAGCCTCGTCCACCGTGGTGGAAGGGGCCAGGTGGCCGCCGGAGGATCTATCCCCTGCGTACAGGCTCATGGCTTGCATGTTGCAGTGATAAGTGGCGTTGGAGCTCGTGGAAATGACGTTCTGGTTGCAGGTCGTTGAGCTGTAAGCGGGCGTCTGGTTCGGCGAGTAGCTGAGCGACAGTGAAGGGGCGATACCTGTCCGAGAGGAGGCGATGTGAGGTGGGGAGAGCTCGGCCTGCGGAGACCCCCGCATGGAGGTCATGATGTTATCCACGCTGAAGCCCTGCGCAGGGGCCTGGCCGTGGTGATGGTGCTCGGTTCCTTCGATGCTGAGTGACCGGGTGGAGGGGACGCTGTGCGGGCTGCCCGTTGACAGGCTGCTTCTGCTGTCTGGACTCTCGATTTTAGGCACGGCGCCCAGGGTCGGGGATGCGGCCTGAGGCGGCGTGGAGTTCCCATTCTCAGTCTTTATATCCTGGATCCGCACCGGCTGGGAGCCCTGCATGGGCGTCTCGGGCTCCCGGCCCGCGGTGCGCACAGAAGGATCTTTGCTTTGCCTGTCCCGCTCGTCCTTGTCCCTCTGCACGTCCTTCTTTTTGAACCTCTTCCGGCGCCGTAGAAAGCTGCCGTTCTCAAACATGTTGTAGGAGTCCGGGTCCAAAGTCCAGTAGCTGCCCTTACCGGGCTTCTTGTCGTCCCGGGGCACTTTAACAAAGCACTCGTTGAGGGACAGGTTGTGCCGTATGCTGTTCTGCCAGCCCTGTTTGTTGTCCCGGTAGAAGGGGAACCTCTCCATGATAAACTGATAAATCCCGTTCAGGGTGATCTTCTTCTCTGGCGAGTTCTGAATCGCCATGGTGATGAGGGCGATGTAGCTGTAAGGGGGTTTCACCATGTCCTTCGGCTGGTGCTGAGGAGTGTACGGTCCGTACGGCCGGGCCATGCTGGCCGGGTACTGCTCGTGGGCTGCATGCGAGTACATGCTCATAGCCGCAGGCATTCCCGTGTATCCCCCGCCGGCCCGGTAGTAGCTCTGATCGCTGCTGATGTAGGGCACGACTCCCAAAGAATTGGGACTGGAGACGGAATAACGCGCCTGCATCCTGCGCAATGCGTAAAACCTCCCCAAAGCGCTCTCCCTCCACAAACTGTCACAACTTCAGCTTGCGCTCCGATCTCTCTCGCAGCTCTCTGTTCACTATGGAAGTTCCTTTTTCTAAGCCGCAGCTCGCCAGGGTGAACCGAAGAGAGCACGCACTGCTACAGTGAACATTTGGAAACTAAGAGGGCTGGAGGAGTCGCAACGAGGAACTTTTTTTTACCCTTCACATTTTTTCCTCCCTTTTGGCTGCTCGGACTGCTCCACCCCGAATCCGAATGTGTGCTCCATTATCCAATGGGACGGCGAAATGAACCTGTGGAAACGCTGCACGGTGATAAAAGTTACTACCCCCACTCTTTCCTCCACCACTCCTTCTCCTCCTCCCCCGCACTTCTTTCCCTGACTTCTCAGTTCAGATCACAGAATTATTAAAATGCTTTTCAGGGTGTGCCCAAAGTGCCAAAAGATTCATTTATTGGCCCAAATTGCGAGTTATTTATTATTTTCTATTAGTTCTTCATATTGAGACTCGTAAAATAACTTCACGGTGAAAATGGAGAAAGTGGATTTATTGTGTATAAATGATCGGAATAAGGTTTTTTTGTTTTGTTTTTTTTGGTTACCACACATTCTTAAGGAATTTCTCTCATAGCAGACACGAGCCTGATATCAATTTCCAAAATTTAAAAAAACGCGAACGCGTTCGTGCACAATTAAACCTGCAGTTAAATCCCGTCAGTGATGCACGGTGATCTGAGACCTGTCAGTTTTGTGAGAAATCAGATGAGCCTGAGCCTCTGAATAAACAAGCGGACATGAAAGAGCGTGGATGCCTCCCCGCTCCTCCCCGACAGCGCCGGTGGGCGGTGTGCGCAAACTAATTAAAGGCTAAATGAAGATCATTTGGCCCAGCTGGGTGTGGAGTAGTTCCCCAGGGCGCGAGCGGCTGCTGAGACGTTTTTGAAAGATGAAGACCTCCAAATGTGATTCGCACTAGACGGAGTGTTAATAGAGCCATGGAAGTTCTGGGTGATTTCTGTGAGGCTGGGGGTAAAAATAAAAAGTGTGAGAGGTGTTAGCCGAATTCAAAATAATTTAAAGGCTTTAGAAATTTACATTTGTTTATTTAGATATTCTTTCAAATAATCTAAATGATTAATCTTATCATACAAACTAAGAACTTAATTGAAGATAAGATTTAAAAAAACTAAACTATGTGGTTTGTTTTGTTGCTGATTTTCTGGTAAAGACGGACTTCCCCGCCATGCTGCTCTATTTCAGGCAAAACTCATATTTCTCTCATGTTTTTAAAGTTCAATATTGTAGAGAATAATTTTCACAGAGAAGTCCGTCACATTTTCTGTTATAAATCAAGTTTTTACCGGTGTTAGTTAATGAAAAGATGTGTTTATTATTACTTAAGAACTTATTAATATAAAAAATAATATTAAACAAAGCAGGCCTGCATGGAGCACCGCGTGGCTTTCTCTGAAATATTTATTTATTTATTTTCTTAAACGATGCTTGAATGAAGGAGACACGAAACTCAAAGAATCATAAACGAAAAGCTTTTGGTGATGTAAGTATAAACAAGTGTTTGAAAAACCGTATTTGGAGGCAAAGCAAATTCTCAGGCAGTTTTTTATGAAATGTAAACAGTTATGTCATCGGGACATAAAATCCGCATCTATAAAATCAAAGTCAAAACTCAATATTTGATAATGCTTCTGCGTTAGGCCTTGAAGAGCACAGAGACTCATCTGTTGAAAACACTGCAAAATGCAAAACAAAACAAAAAAATCATTCACGTCTCTGCGAACTAACTGCGCTAAGATCAGTGACACTCTCAGTTTACCCCTGAGCAAACATCTTCACATCAACTTCCGATTCACAAAAGTCTGAAGTCTCCCGACAAAAGAGCAGGGATTAATAAAATAAACAGGCCTCGTGCAACAAACAGGCCCATGTCGACATGTTTATGCTGAGCTCGCTTTTGAAAACTGCCGAGACTTGAACATTTTCAGAGACAGTTTTCACAATTTCAATTTTCCTGCAGCACAAGAGAAAAGTGGAGAAACTAGTTTTTGTTTAGCTATAAAATCAGTTAATTTCTCACGTGTGTGTGTGATTATTCAGCTCTTTGTTCTGCTATTTGCATGTGTTTGCAGGGCCAGAGGAGACAAACGCTTTCACCTGTGAGGACCACGCACTCTGTGTTTCTGGCTGACCGGCAAACACGTCAGCTGGCTCCGCCACATCCAAAGCACACCCCTCTATCTGTCACGGCTGACATCTCAATGAAATACAACTACACCCTGTAATAATAATAATGTTAATAATAATAAAAAAAATAATGATAATACTCCCTTCTGTCAAAAACCCCACACCAAATTCAAAGGTTCTTATAATGACCTGCAAAAGGTTTTAAACCATCTATATAAAAATGGTTTAATGAGACATTTATTGAGTTCTTCAGCAGAGATCAGCGCTGGTATCAAGCCGGACGCGGTTCTTCTCCTAATGTGAAAGAGAACAGCTCCCCCGAGTGGTCAGTACATAAAAGTGCAAAATGCAGGCTGTTTTCGCATCAGCAGTTGTAATCAGTATTAAGTAACGTTAGGCAATTAAACCTAACTACATTATAATTTGAGTTCCGGTCATTTCGCTCTGGTAAGCCGCATAATAAACTATAACAGCAGCTGTTCACAGGTGTAACATATAAATGTATCCGACGACAAGGTTAACTCCTCTTTGAGCAGAGGCGGGGAACTTTGTGTAAACAAGAACACTATAAACACAGCTGTGAGAAATTAAAAGTAGAATTTTGTAATTGTTGTCAAATACTACACATTAAAACGCAAACTGTAGATGCACAGAACTGCTACTGTGTGCTCTTAAAAAACATCAGAAATATCATATTAGAAATATAAGTTATGGCTGAGGTGCTGCGCTATAAATTACGGATACCCTGATATATTTAAAATGTCAGCAAATGAAACGATATATTGCTGAAGTGAGACTGTCACACTAAACTTATATTTATTATAAGTATCATGTTTAAAAGCGAAATGCTGATATTGTGTCAGTAATACTAAAGTGATATTTGTGATATATGTGATGTTTGTGAAAAAGACTTTAATAAACAAAGTAATAAGTCTGACCATATGATTGCTATTTGTTTGTTTGTTTATTAAGTTTTAAATACACAACATGATAATATTACATATCCTTTTTAGTTTTTGGTCACGATGATCATGAAGTAAGAATCTGATGTGTAATTTGTTTCATAAGAACTGCTGAAACATTTAGTTTTATCTCAGAGATGCAGTTGAACATGTGTTGCAGTCTATAGTGACAAGTATAAGGAATCCAAATGTGGCGATATAATATTAACTATATTTAAAATTAATATTCTATTCAATTCACAATTCACCTATTTATATAGCGCCAAATCACAACAACAGTCGCCTCAAGGCGCTTTATATTGTAAGGTAGACCCTACAATAATACATTGAGAGAAACCAGCTTATTTCTGGTTTTCATTGTCTGACTGCCTGATCTTCCACACTACTGATCCCAGTAGTGTATTATAACCATCACCTTTAAAGGTGAAATGCTGATATTGCGTCAGTAATGCACATGACCATCTGCCACCCTTCTTTTTGTTTTTGTACAGTCGTGTTTACAGATTCTCTCACTACCTTCATGCACATTACTGATCCCTGTAGTGTGGAAACAGGCAACAAAAACAGCTTAAATGACAGTTTTCCAATATTGCTTAAACTCGTTTCTTTCTAAGTACTTTTCTGAAAATTATTAACACAAAATCCTTTTTACCCACCCACAAAAACCTCTGACACATTTGGCAGAATCCCATCCAAACAGTCTGATCTGCGCTCTAAACCCACACAGTGTCTTCAGGTCACCCACACAACCAGTCAAAATAATAACATTACTGAGCATTCATTATGTACTATGGGTCAAAAAGCAAAAAGTGGAAGCGCAGTGATCAGCACACAGGACTCAAGTCACACATAATTCTAAGAGGTAAGCAGGAGAGACTTCGCTTTAAGTGATTAGGATGATAGATGGATGGACAACAACGTGGTCAATCACGGCGTCTTAAACTACTGCTCTTCAGCGTCAGCTTCCTCATCCTCCATCTATTCCTGCTATGAACCTGCAGCCACTCTTTATACTGCGTCACGTGATTCTATCATTCATCACAAGTGAGTCATTATAGAATATGCGTTTTGGTGATTGAGATTGTGTTTAGAGTTGTGATTGATTTAATAAACTGGCTTTGGGACGTTTGGTCTTTGGGTTTAAATGGTATACTGGTTCCACCTACTGGCAAATTGATGCATGTACATCATAAGCAGCACAACATGAGAATTCACAATAAAAAATAATGGGTTGCTTACCCAGTGACAAGCTTTATGTATGTTAGTCCTGAGCCTCACAATAGTTTGCGATATTATGTTTAAGACTCCCCCACACGGGATTGACTGTAAAAAATTTTGTAGGCACTTTAATGTCATCACCATTGTTTCTATAAAATGCCTTATTAGATACAGATGAGTTTCCCAACCTCAGTCATCCATCGAGAAAGCACATTAAAATAAATAGCTGCCAGTCATCCATGTGCAAAAGATTCATTTTCTCTTTGATTCTGTCTTTGATGCTTCAGCCGTGATTGGTTTAGAGAGGGTAAAGCTGTTTTCAAGGCCACATTTGGTCGTTCCCCCCTCCCATTTAACCCTAAACTGGACATTTAAGATCAGCCGACAGAAAGAGCTCGCTGGAATCCCAAATACGGGGTTTAATAAGAATCATATCAACAAGCAGTGAGCTGTTTCTGATTAAGTGACTCTGAGTATGCAATCCATTTCGAATGAGATCTGGACTAAGAGAGAAAGTGAGCAGAGTAAATGATCTAAGCAGTATTAACTACAAACAGAAAACATAGTTCAATAATTATCTGTCTTTGACTATCAGCTTTACTGGGATTTTGTACCCAAATTTTCTAGCATGAGGGAAAAAAATGCCAGTGGCTGCTTTAATTATGTTGCTATTTTTAAACAAGAAATTTCTACAATATCACCCCTATTGGTTACCATAGCGATGTGTTATTTATCTTAGTAGGTAAATAACTACAACGCGGATAATTACTCAAACCAATAAAATCTGTTTAAACTAAGCAGGAATAGAAAACGTTGCTGCTGAACTCTGCCCCCTAGTGGAGCATTTAAAACCAACAACCATTATATTTTTTTCTTTAAAAAAAAATATAAAAAGAAAGAAACATGTTTGGTTAGTGAGTGTAAATGCGCTTCTCTTCACACTGCGTGGAATATAGTTGTTTAACCATTAGAGGTCTAATGGCAACTGATCCGGTCAATTCAAGACCTTAGAGTCAAAGCTATTCTATGTCCCCCCTCTTACCAGATCTTTCCCATCTGCTTGGTGAGATTCATTAAAAGCCCTCAAATTCACCCCTCCTCACTAACTTCACGTACGTCTACTCCAGCAGGCCGTCAGTCTTGCTGCCCACACCCAGCGTCAGCACACGAGTTTCTGCTTTAGAAAGGTTAGGAGCAAAGCAGTTTAACCTGCCTGTCAGATAAGAGCCACAGAACAAAAATGTTTCTATGATGCCAAGAAGTCTGCACCTGGAGGGTGTTTTTTAAAGTAGCCAGATATGTTTGTAGGCTCTGTAGAACTGATTGACCTCTGCATTATCCAGTGGCAAGAAGAGATGTCCTGTTTTAAGGTGCGTAACTGGTGACAGTAGCATGGTGTCCAAGCTCTGACCTCAGAAGCTGATGATATAGGGAGCAAAAACGGCCTGTGGCCTGTACAGGAGGAGTGTTCCTGGCTGAAGCCCATTTCTGTTCTAGGAGTTCTTGAAGTGAAGCAAAAGAGAAGAGCAACACCTGTGGTAACATTGAAACAAATACTCACACACAGCTTCACGCCCACTTCCAAAGTACGAGCCTAGCCCTGCCTACAGACATGTTGCCACATGGTCCAGTTATGCTTGACTGAAATCTGCCTATGAGGATGATAACCACAGTATCTATTACACCACAGTCTCTCTTGTGATGTTTTTTTCTTGTGAGGTATTTAAAAGTGTTTGAAAAGTATGCCAGTCAGTCAGACACCACTAAACTACTGGTGACAGTGTACACTAATCAATTTAATTAAATTCGGTGTTATTTTTTATTAACAATGGTTACCTGAAATAAATAGGCCATTCGTCATAGAGCACATTTTCTTCTCTGCCTGAGCATTCAAAGCCTCATTAACCCATTCACATGGCCACTTTTTTCTAGTTCCTTTTGGCTGACATTCAGATTTCAATGAAGCCATCTGGGGGCATTTCAGCGTTCAGTATCTTGCCCTAAGACACTTTGACACATAGATTGGAGCAGCTGGAGACTGAACCAGCAACCATTCCTATTAGTAGATGATCTGATCTGCCTCGTGAGCCACAGCCAAGATGCTTAATCCTGTAAGATGAAGACCCTACATTATTAGAGAGAAAGCCCTAATGGTCAGAATACCCCTATGATGAGCGAGGAAGAGGCTTCCAGCAGGACCAGGTTCAGGGAGGGGCAGACATCTGCTTTAACTAACAGCTGAAAAGAGAAGACAGAAAAGAGTAGTCAGCTTATCAACATTAAGAGAACACAACTATCCACTTTGTGAAATATACACTACTACTTATGAAATTTGATAAAAGATTAGGTGATACCAGCCAAGGAAAGAATGTAGAATAGAATAAATAAATAAATAATGGACCCAGGATTGAGCCTTGCGGAGCCCCACGGGTTAGAGAGGCAGTGGCAGAAAAGAACTTGCTCTCCCTAAGAGAAAAAGTCTTGTCAGATAAACATAAGGCAAACCAGTCCAATGTAGAGCCAATGATACGAGCCAAAGATGTAAGCCTTTTCAGTAAAATATTATGGTAAGCATTATCAAAGGTTACACTGAGGTCAAGTAAAATGAATACAGAACAATTTCCTGCATCAGAAGCCATTAAAGGATCATTGGTCCTTAAATAACAGATATGATCACTGCCAAACATGAATCTGTGGAGTTTCTGTGTGCCTATGTTTTCTTAAATGTTAGCTATATCTGCACTGGTATCATATCCCACACAACACACATTTAGTTTGGTGGGATCTGTTTTCCTGTAGAGCATAAACATCTGTATCTAATTTTTATGGCGGTCCCTTCAAAGTTGGAACTTTCATTTCAAGCAAAAATGCCAATCTCAATGTGGGGCTAAAAGAACAGTCAGGGAACTGTTAGCATTACTAGACCAAATAGATGGGTCAGTTCTGGATTTCTTCTTTAATTATGGTATTTTAGTTTGCTCAGATATTGGTTTCTGATTCTCTCGGGTAGGGATGCCAAACTCATTTTACACTGTGAGCCATATACATCCCACTTTGATCTTAAGAAATTCCCCCTTCTGATGATATTAAGATAGTTTAATATAAAAAAGAAGTGTAATTTCAGCAATACATCTCATTTTTTCTACACGAAAAAAATGTTGCTTTGTGCTAAAACTTTACGAAATAAATCTGTTCTGTTAGCTCATTGCACAGAATGCCCTGCAATCATAAAATAAATGCTTTTTGTTAACTGAGAGAATGTTGTTTTATGGTAAACCCACTGCAAAAATTAGAGATTTGTTCTCAGTGTCCATCTATTACCTATTTACTTTGGTATAGCATGAATGATCATGGAGGAGGTCTTTATCGATGGGAAAAGCTGTAAAACTTGTGAAAATGCAGTCAAGTCTAAAATGTATGCCCTCCTTCACATTTTCAAAACCGTCCAGCAGGCCCAAGATTGTAGTGTTTGTCAGGCTGATTCTGGCCCCCGGGACTT
This sequence comes from Oreochromis niloticus, assembly GCF_001858045.2. NCBI lineage: Eukaryota > Metazoa > Chordata > Actinopteri > Cichliformes > Cichlidae > Oreochromis > Oreochromis niloticus. The sequence continues at coordinate 27,212,641 of NC_031981.2, read as the reverse complement.
ATGTTTAACACCCCTGCTCTTGGGTTTCCCAAACCTGTCAGTAAGTGTCCCTTTCAGGCCAAGTACTGTAGTTGTAGCAACTAAATATTTGTGAAACTGCATATGTTTTTCATCATGTGCAGTTGATAATGTAATTTCGTTCAAACTGCTTTGACTTTTTGTCTTCAAGTATATCTTGTTTTACTTCAACAAATACTAATTTGCAATTAACACCAGCACAGAAAATACAATGTGTTATGAAGAAAATAGCACATGTCTGCTGCTGTGCTTTGAATTTACACTAGTTTTAGAACAGTGCTAAACCTACAATCATCTAGTTCAAGACCTCTGCACACCTCAGTGGGCGACTAGTCCAGGGAAAAGTTACACAAAACAGTTAAATATACTGCTCAAAAACTGAAAGGAACACTTTGAAATCACATCAGATCTTGATGGAAATGGAAATGACCGACCTACAGAGGACTGAAAATCAAAGTGAAAAAATGATGTGGCCTCTCAGATCTGGACCAGGGCATCTCTGAACTGGACAGTCTGAGATGCCAGGTGATTCTATTGGATTTAGGTCAGGCGAGCATGGGTGCCAGTCAGTAGTATCCTTACCTTCATCTTCCAGGAACTGCCAGCATACCCTCACCACATGAGGCTAATCACCAAACCCAGGGCCCACTACACCAGTGTACCAATACCTAATGGCAGTCAAGATGCGGCTGCATATTCTATTCTGGTTCTGGAGGTCATTTTGTAGGGCTGTGGCTATGCACTTTCCATTCCTCCTTCCACAAAGGAGCAGATACTGGCTGATGGATTAAGGACCTTCTATCGCCCCAGCTCCTTAGAGTAACTGTGTGTCTCCTGGAATCTTCTCCATGCTCTTGAAACTGTGATGTGAAACACAGCAGAACTTCTGATAATGGCAAGTATTGATGTGCCATCCTGGAGGAGATGGACTATCTGTGCAACCTCTGCAAGTTCAGGTATCGCCTTATGCTACCAGTAGTGATACTGAGCCTATCCAAATGCAAAACTACTGGGGAAAAAAAAAGTTAGAAAAGATAAAGAGGGAATAATATCATTGGTCTCCACCTGTAACCCCATTCCTGTTTGGAATTTCATGAACATCATAACAGCTGATTAACTGATTAACACTCTCTCTTACTTCACTGACCAGATCAATAATCTGCAAAGTTAACTGACTCGATGCTATACTCTCATTAAAAGTGTTCTTTTTGCAACTGTGAAATATTGTTGTTAGTTAGACTTGTTTGCTACTTGCTACTTTGAAGGCTATAATGTTAAAATGCTTTAAGAGATGCTTTGTCAAAAAATATAATAATGATCAGTAAACTGATGCAACTAATGGTAAGTTAAAAAAAACTAAACAAAACAAACAAACACCTGGATCTGGTAGGAAAGCTGCTTTTTATATAAATACACATGTGAAATGAATTACATTGGCCATCTGATTAAGAATGCAATGTTCTTGCTTTGGAGATGTGATTCCAAACCACAAAAACTGCCCAAGACCTCCACTGAACATGACAAACAGACCAAAATGTTGACTGGGCTCCCTCAAACCCCACTCCAATCAATCGTTTGCAGGAACAAGCATCCTACATTCATTCCCACGGAGGTCCCACTCTGTTGTCCCAAAGGACCCAAAGGAGCAACCACCAAACATGGTTCCTGACACCACAGCACACCTCCAGCCCGATCAGAGACATTCAGCGTGCATGGAGGTAGTTTACACAACATCGTGGTAGTTGTTTTTAATGTTGCGGCTGAATTGTGTAAAGTTGGTCACCTGAGTTTCTGTAAAAACGTCTCTGTTCTATGGCAGTAACCACTAGATGGCACTGTTCACCACTATATTGAAATAAGAGGCCCCTGGAAAAATCCTGTTTGGGAAAATCCAGCAGCTGCAGGGTCAGTTTTGCCACTTTTGTGTGACAATATTTAAAAAAAATGACTTTTCTGTCTAGTCAGAGATATTCTTCTTTTTGATATGTGGCTGTAGATGCTTGTTTGCTTTTGCTGTGTTACCAAGAAGGAGCCCACTTCAGAAAGACCAAGATGACTCAGTCGGCCACTCTCCCATTGTGTTTTCCTCACACTGACTCTCACGCTCACTTACACACAAATGATGAAGATTGTGAAAGGGTTTGTTGTGCAACTGCAGCCAGGTCATTCATTTTTCTCTGCAGCGTGATAGCAGCAGATTTCATCACGCGTGAAACGCAAACGTGACCATTGGTTTTTGCACCGGTTCAAATAAGAAGTGTGACCTTTTGAAATATGAAATGTTATCATTTGAAAAGGATTCTTTACTCTGCATAAAATTACGTTTAGGTTACGTGAGAACAGGTTTTATTTCATTAAGGGCCAATAAAAAGAAAAGAGTTTGCTGTCATGTGTTTAAAATGACAAACGGTGACGTGAGAGGAAAAAGCTTTTCTCACATCTTGTATTAAGATAGAAGGTGTGCCTGCACAGAACAATCAAAGGTGCACGTGATATCAGGGTCCTAATAAGGAGCTCCAACAGATGTGGAATCTGTAGGATGCTGCATTTGATTCGTGACCAAAAACCATGCAGGGAAAGAAGAGTAAGAGCACAAGTGCGGCAGTCCGAGTCTGCTTTGTGTTTGTGTGACGAGGCAGCTCTGTGTCAGTCTGATCTGTTTACCGCACTCTAAAAATACCACTTTGTTGCATTTCCACAGACTCGGGCCCAGTCGTTTCATTTGTTTATATGGCGTCTTGAGATGTTGGCAACCCTGGATGACCACATGGAAAGGAGCAGCCTCAGGATGCAAAAGATTTTCAGCTGCCTTCCACGGGCTAGACACGGCTGTGAAACATGTGAAATGAAGCAACGTTCAAACTAAGACTGGTCTGAAGCAGTGATCATTCCCCCCTCTGATCTTAGACTCATTATTGTCCTCCCTCCATGTTCACTCTGTTTCACTCAGAGCGTTAACAAGAATCCCGCTTCTCTTATCTATCAACATAATTTAATATAATATACAGTGGTAGCAAGTGCCTACATACATGTACACGCGTGTGCTTTTAAAGGCATTTTACTTTCCTGGATTTTCTCTTATACTGAGCTCCGCTACATTTTTCATTTTTACTGTATTTATTCAAAAGCTGTATCTACTTTAAACCCGTGACTTTATAAACAAAACAACATACCAGCTGATGAAATAGGAATTATTGTTTTAAATTTAACTACTTAACAGGATATAAATAAACTTCATATCATCCTCTTGAAATATTTATAGTATGTTGATCTTGAAGCAGTGCGCTTAAAATCCAGTAATATACAAAATGCGCTCACAGGACTGTTATAAGTTACATTGAATGTTATGAATTATACGTTTTTCTGTTAATGTCTTTACTTAAGATTTAGATCTGTGATCCAAATTATACATTATGTATTTTCAATAACTGTAATCCCTTTACTTCAAATAAGTAAAAACTCTGTAATTACGACTACATATCCGAACAGAAACCAGTAAAATGATTACTCAAACAACAACAATAACAGAAAAAAAATCTGATCCTCTCTCAAGTGTACCGTTTTAAGCAGAAAATTAAAACAAAGGCAATTATTGATTTCTTTTCTTGACAACTAAGATTCTAAACAAACATTATAGGGTTGTATACAGTATGTTACTGAATATTCGCTGTAAATTATTTTAGAGAATAACAGAAATGTATAGCCTGACAGTCAGTGCAGGAAAATGCACTGAGATCCTTTAAGACAAAGTAGTTATGCAACAAATGAATAGATGCTTAATAATAAGCATCCAAGCTTTAAGGAAAAGTAGAAATATTGCCATGAAATTGACCTAATTTATCAAAAATGTTCAATATGCAGCAGCATCTACCTTGTCCGTGTTTGTAGACCACGTGCGCTATCTGTTAGATGTATTGGCGCGTAACACATAGGTGACACTTTATTATGTAATCTAAATAGGTTTGACAATTTTAGTAAATAAAAAGCAAAAGTAAAGAATCAGAAATTTAGCCAAGCACATCTGAGGCTGACCAAATAATCCAAGAACTTTCTTAAAGGGCCTAAAAGACAGCTCTGTTTAATTAGACTATGTGTTTTTGCTCCATGCAAGCTCGAGATCAGCTCATTTAAACTCAAGTGAATCGATTTCGTTCCACGAAAATGTGATGGATACACGCGCAGGGAAAGACTGACGGAATTTAGCCTAAAATATATATCAGCTTTATTGAAACATTTTACAGGACAAAACAAAAAGAAAAAATGGTAAAAGGATTATACAATAAGTGCAAGGTTCGTTGCAGTTCATGAAAGCCTAAAGCGTTGTGTGTGTAATAAGATACAGTTACATGGAGTATAATTGGTTTGCACGTGTTACAAGAGCAAACGCATCGAAAGTCGTGTTTCTGAAACTTCTCTTGAAGAAGAAAGCTTGTCAGGGTTCATATAGGCGAAGTGGTATTTCTAAAGGCCTCTGGAGTTTCTTCATTCATGTTTTCTTCAATGCATAGTTCAAGTCCAGCAGAATTAACAATAATAAAGATATTTGGCTGCATAGGAGGCAAACATGTGAGTGCGGACTCCACCATCCATGCTAGCACGAATCCTTCAAAAATTACAAAAAAGACAAATAGACAAAAAAAAAAAAAGTCTGCTTGTTTGTTCAGATGTGGCGGAGCTGTGATGCCTCTCTTGTTTTGAAGTCCGCAGTGACAGGAGAGCTCACATCACGCAGGGTTTGATGTCCTGACAGACGCTCTGGGGGTGGTGGTGGTGGTGGTGGTGATAGTAGGATCCGCCGGCCGAGGGGTGGAAGGAGGAGATGCCGTTAAAGTTCAACACAAAATCTTTCCTGTCGCACACCGAGGAATGGCTCTGATAGCGCGGAATCCCCACTGTGGAGAGGCAGAGAGGAAAGGTTTTTAAATAAAGGAAGACATTTCTGATCGATGTGAGGAAATTAACGGTGGCAATATAATATTCAGAAAAAAAGAAAAAAAGAACACAACAGCGTGGTGCTTAAACGTTATGAGCTGAACTTGCTGTCTTATGTAATCTTATCGAAATAAAACATAAAACGCTTTTTTCATATATCTAAAATCAGTATTTACTTTGATTCTAAATGTTTAAATTAGAACTTCTGAATGCAGAACATGAGCCATTCCCCTTTTAAACAGTGCTGTTGATCCTTTTGTGTGGCTTTAAAATCAGCACAATTGTTGATGGCGTAAACTGTCCTTCTATAGTATTTATAAAAATAAAGTGTCCTCTATGTGTTTACGCTTAAATTTTCAGTTGCCATAAAAATCTAATATTTCTTAACATAAGTTTAAAAAACCCAAATTCTTTAATCATAATATTTTTCCTTTTGCAAGCCTCCCTGTTGGCTCACAGCGCAGTCACACATCCGTTCTTTTCAGTTTTTTTGGTTTCTTTAGCGTTCTTATATAAACCCAATTGATGCTTTCAGCTTTATATCCAATTACATTTTATCGTTATTTTTCGAAAACACTCAGAATGCTGCGTTATTTCAGTCAGATTCAGTGGCCATCGTCTGTGTCTGTGAGCGAGGCTCTGTTTCCAGAAACAGAAAACTAAAAGTGGAGACTGCGGCTCCGTCAAGGTCATAAGGACTCCAGATGTGATCGTGTTTTTCAGGGGGGAAGACAGCAGGCTTTATCCTCCGGGCCACAGCTCGCTGCCCTGCGCCCGTTTTCACAGACAACACACACACACATGCACACACACAAGCCTCTTTGACTGACAGTACTGTTAGAGAGTCTGCTGTGTACAGTCCAGCACGTCTATCCTCCGAGCAGGCTCAATTAGAACGCTGCGTAAAGTTTAACAAGGCCTTCCGTCTCTTGTGGATACGCCGTGGTTGAAATCCACCGCCAGTGTGGTCCGACCTGCACAGTCTTTGTTTGGTTAACCTCTGGGACCCCTTTCGGGCTCCAGCATGGGTTTTACTCGCCTCGGTAGATCCCCAGATTTTCGTAAAGCCTGGCTGTGTTCTGTTAAAGTAAATGAGGTTGAACTGGGAGGTGACTTGAGAGCGCAAAATAGTTGTTTTTCTTAATCTAATAATTCGCCGAAATATCCCGTGACGTGTTTTAAACATGTGACTTTATGGAAATTATACAAACGGTGGATGAAATGACGCATTTTCTGATTGTTAATGAAGTTACATACACAGCAAGAAATGTCACTATATTTACTGAAATACCACAACAAAGCGCTGTCTGGCTTTGTGATTCAGCCAATATTCGATGCATTTTTGCCATTTAACAAAATTAATGAAAACATTTGTTCTTATTTTGTAACTAGTGTGTTCGGGTTACATTTTGAGGCAAATGATGCGGATAATGAAAACTCTGCTTTAATCAAACAGATTAAAAAGAATAATCGTAAATTATCTCTGTGTTTTTAATCGCTTTGCACAGATATAAATTTCCCTTTAAGAATCTTTTTCATCTTTAAATAGAGGATCATCTTTAAAAATATACGCATATATATATATATCTATATATAGATATATGTATATATATAATTTCTGTGTAGTATACAATTTCATAATTACACGTTACAGTTGTCACACGGGCCTCTGCAGAAGAAAAACCCGCTCATTTAGAGTATTGCGCTTTAAATGTTCTTATCATGCAGATAAAACTCAGATGGAGTGAAAATTATTATTATTATTATTATTTTTTGGGGGGGATCCCAGAGATTTTAATCCGGATTCATCTACCCCTCTGTAAGCCTCGAGTTATTCTGTGGTACCTGAAATATCAGTGGAGTGGCTGTCCCTGCCATTCTGGTGAAGGTAACTCTGCTCCAGGGAGTAAGGCGACATGCCGGAGTGTAAACCAGAGGATGCTGGGCTGCTGGAGGCTAGAGGCTGTTGTTTGATGTAGGGGGAGCCGCCGGAGGACGCCCAGTGTGCGGATGTACTGGCGTACGGGGAGTGGCCGTCCAGCGCGCTGGCCATGGCTGGAGAGGACGGTACAGGACTGCTGCTGCTATCCGGCCCATATTCCCCGTTAGGAGGCACGGGACAACTCGCCATGTATGTGGAGCCGGGACTCGGGGACATGTGAGGTACGTGGTGCCCGCCACTCAGCCCGTCGTACCCCCCGGCCATTGAATTGCTCATCATGTCCAAGTTGTAGCTGTTACTGTGACAGGCGAGGGTGGCCGATGGACCCTGGAAATCAAAACTCTGTGGAAGAATTGAGGTGCCGAAGCCTATGCCATTCATCATCCGATACATGGGCTTCAGAGCTTGACATTTTCTTCTGAAGCCTCTGGGTCTGCGCCGAAATGAACCTTCCTCGAACATGAACTCACTGCCTGGATCGATGGTCCAGTAGTGGCCTTTCCCCGGCCTGCCCAGCCCTTTTGGCAGCTTGATGAAGCACTCGTTAAGCGACAGATTATGCCGGACAGAGTTCTTCCAGCCCTGGTACGAACCCCTGAAGAATGGGAAGCGAGCCTGGAGAAACTGATAGATTTCACTGAGTGTCAGCCGCTTGGTGGGCGAGCTCTGTATTGCCATAACGATGAGAGCGATGTAGGAGTACGGCGGCTTTTCCGGTCGCCTTAAACCGGAGCTCGTCTTCTTTCCCTTGACGCCATTAGAAGAATTTTCTGTGGCGGCTTGTGGGCTCAGCATAGCGGGATGCAGGACGCCGGACGCCGGGCTGGATCTCAGAGGAGGCGGAGGTTCCAGCTGCTGCTGAGGGGTCTCGGTCGTCATGTCAGCTCTGACGTACAACTGGCGTAGAGAGAAGAGAGGGGAGGGAGAAAAGACGACCTGTGAGGTGTTTCGGGGGAGAAATATGCTGGCTCCCAGCGGTCAGTGTCCTTGCAAGTGAGCGTTACACCGCCAGCGGTCCTCAGAATCCCAGCGCAAAATGGAGTGAAATCTGTCTCCAGTTACGCACGACTCTCCCGTTACGCACGGTGCTCCTTTGACGCATGCAGAACGCACGGCTGGTACGCACTGACAGAGAGAGGAAGAGGAAGAGAGAGTGGGGGGAGGCGGTTATCCACTGGAGACTAAGTGTCCAGAGTTGTAGCTAGACATAAGGACTCCACGGGGTGTCACAGCAGCGCTAAGTGGCGCTGTGTGACGCGCCGGGTGGCCATCGACCGCCTATAATAATCCCTCAAGTGCAGGAAACACGAAAACCCTTGGTCTTATTGCGCGCAACAGTCCAGCCAAACAAAGTCCGACCACCTATCATTGCATAAATCTTTCTTTCCTCTGCTCGAGCCCCCGCCTCTTCCCCCGACCCTTTCTCCTCATCCGCACTCTGCCCCTGCAATTCTCCCTGAAATCAGTGTCGAATAGTTCCACCCCCCCCCACCCCACCCCACTCCCCCCTCACCCGCCCCCATGCCAAATTTGGCCCAAGTCCATTTACCGTGCAGCAGCCTTAAAGCCTCTCATTCTCTCCTCTCCTTCGTCTTGTTTCTTCCCCTCCCACCACCTCTCTCCAAGTTCGGACTACACGCAATTAAGCCATCTATCAAACCTCCCCCAGACACTCCAATCAACAACGCCACACGCCAGCCGCACAAGTTTAAAAACGAGCTATCCCCCCGCCTCTGCTCCTCCATATATGAAGCAGTGATTTCGTCCCGATGTGCCACAGAGCATAAATTTCCTCTGACAAGAATAAACTACCGCAATATGTGCAAAATGTCCAGCTTGCATCTGAGACCGCGATGCCCAAAACATTCACACGGGCCCTTACATGATGTCCCCCGGCAGATAATACCCAAGCACATCAGTGTGAAACACCGACAGAAAAAAAAAGGCCACATTGCGTTATTTGTATTATTTCGCTCATAATTTCCTCCCAAACTGGTCCAGAGGATAACAAAAACAAACTGTCGCGGTGCCGGGCTGGGGAGAGGAGTGTGAGAGATGGAGAGGTGGTGGTCTTTACGGTGCGTGTGTGTAAGCGGGGGGTTGCTCTGAGTAAATGACTTTGACATGAGTGGAAGCAGGCTTTTTCCATCAAGCCCGGCCCTGGATACCACACACAGCGCGCCAGTGTCAGCTTACCGCCCCGGGCCAGAGTCGGTCCCATGGGCCCCACGTTCATTAGACAGAGAAAAGCGAAATTAGGCGAGCGGGCGTCGACAGTTTCCTCCCCTATGGAGACATCACACACAGATTTGTCCAACATGATGGAGTTATATATCCCATAAAGGTAATATCAACATCCGTGCTGCGACAGAGCGGAGAATATTGGGCTTTGAAGAACAAAAAAAAAAGAAAAAGGTTTTACTTCTGGAGCTTTTAGGTTGAATTGTGTATGATTGTAAATCTTCCCCCTTTCTAATTTTTTTTCAGTCACGTATTTGTAATATTTCAGTGTAAATTTCAGCCGACTTCAACTTCTCCCTTCATTTCCACAGAACCCCGCACAAAGGGAAAAAACATAAAGCCCCACGCAATCAAACATAAATATCTACGTTTTCGCCTCTTTTTTTAATTTCCCGCTCAAGTGTGTCTGTGCACGTGTGTGCCTAAGGGGCCTTTAAAGTTTAGATATAGCCTGGAGGATATAAGCAAACAATAACCAGACACACTAACCTTTGCACTTTGCAGAACAAAGGATGTGCGGATAAAATCGTTTTCCACTGCAGTTTCGAGGACCTTAACGGCCCCAGAAATTTCCTGCGACATCAAAACTTATGACCCCCGCCGAGATCAGGATGCCTTGGCTTGGAGAGGGAATCTTTGTTCTGGGAGGGCTTTGAAGACAGCGATCCGGTTGCTTTTTTACGCGCTGATCTTATAGGAGCTTCTAATTTGGTCTTTTGGAATATAAAGCTATCAGCTGCCAGCGCACAAACTAGATGTGTTTCTGTTTTTGCAGCACGGCCACGACTGAAGGCCGATATGAAGTCACTGCGGACATAATAAGGCCGTGTGTTTGTTTGCATGTTTGGACGAAGATATATGATTATCCCACAGAAAATATCAGACAGGGTTAAGAAAAGGGCCTGCTCTGACCTCAGGTAACTTACAGGCCTCCTTTTTTTCTTTTTGTTTTCTTTCTTTCTTTCTTTCTTTTGTAAAGGATAAAAACAACTATCCTGCTTCTCAACACAATTTAGAAAAATGTAGTTTTTTGGACGAACATTTTGCACTTTCATTGCTGTTTTTATTTGTTAACTAATATAACCGAGCAGCTTTAAAAAGAAAGCTCATTTCCGAATGTCACGCAAAGGCAGTGTTCACGTGTGTAACAGTTAGCTCTGTCTCAGTTGTTTTGTATGCTCCTTGTTTGTGCAACAGGCCTGAAGTAAACAATATTCATCAAGTGAAACAATAACAAATACAGATTTCAGGTCTCTCTCTCTCTCTTTTAAAGGTAATCTAATATTTTTTTGGCTGCTCGGCTTTTCTCCTGCCGCTCCGCCTGCGTTTCCTGTGGCGGTGCCGGGAGCTTTGGAGCTGGCTCTCCGGGACTCTAGGAGGTCAGGCGCGGTTCAGTTTGCCCGAGTGACAGACTGTTTGGACTTCCTAACATTGTGCCTGCCTTATAGTTTTGTTTCATAACACCGCGGCTCTCAGTCAGCCTCGGAAGAGAACCCCCCCCCCCCCCTACTCCCACAGTTCTCCCTACAGAATGCGTGATGGGTGCAGAGAAGAGACGAAGGCTGAAGTGGATAAACAGAGAGCGTTTTCAGCCTAAGGTATGCGCCTTGGTGTCGAGATTATTAAAAATGTAAGGGTACTGAGATGACTGGGGCCACGTGACAGGCTCTGAGAGCGACAGGTGTGCTGTTCCGGTGTTTCACCTGCAGGTTGCAGCATTGTCCATAGAAACAGGAACGAGTCTCACCTGTCACCTGTCTCAGCTGCTGAGTGCGCCCTGTAAACACACACCTGCCCCCGTACTGCCAGCTCAGTACAGGGGCCACGAGCATATGAGCTACTGCACGGCTAACTCAGACTATACACTTAACTATACAAATATTTTATTTTATTTATGTTTTATTTATTTGTTTGTTAGTTCGTTTATTCCTCAAGATGCACGTAACAAAAATAGTTACGTGAGATATTCAGATTTTTTTCTCGAGTACAGTCAAAGTAACCTCCATTTATGAAATTCCAATAACTCTTATCACTTTATAATTTAGTTGCCCTGAACATCTCTAAAATAGAACTGATCCACTGTGTTGTTTTTTTCCACCCCAACAATGAAATGTTGCAGTTTTGCTATCTAAAGAAAGTTTAGTCCACTACAGTCTTCAACAAATCACTGACACCAGGAACTCTTATATTGTGAAATGTGTCACCAGGTTTTGTGTCAGAACTGTGTATCTTTACTTACAGCTGAAGTTAAACACAGCAGAGTGTGTACGAGGCGCAATTCAAACCGAAACTTTCTGTTTTGTATTTGATGGTACAACAAACAGATAAACCCAGAATGGCAGAGTGAGAGAAAAAATCAGTTGGATTTTTATTTTGAACAACTGGTGCTAATCAAGAAAACAAAAATTATTATTACAGCTTAATTTGAGATACTTTTACTGAGTTTGGGCTAAAAGCGTCGACGCACTGATGAATTATTCTGTCTGAGCTCACGCGTGATTTTTTTTTTTTTTTTTTTGTGATCGACACCTCGTTAGGAAACCCGCGGCCCCGAGTCTCGGGGTCCGTTTCAGGACCGAGGAGAGCAACTAAAGGCTCCTGCAGGGGACACGGACAACAAACAGCCCGCGTGTTTTTAAAGATCCTGATATGCGTGTAAATCTCAGTGTGGTCACAGAACATAAATCATAAATGGCCTTTTGTAGATGGAACAAAACAATTAATTGAAGAAAAATAAATAAATAAATGAATAAATAAAAAGGATAATTCTCCTTCTGTTGTTCGGTTTAGTTATTTATTGATTTGTTTATTTGATGAACTTTTATGCAGTGTATATAATACCAGTAGATTATTTTAAACGTTGTTTCACTGAGTCGTGTTGCTCGTTTATGTAAAACTTAAGATGGCTATTACAAATAAAATAAGTACAGAAATAATAGGCTTTTTAAAAAGGTCTTTTATTTTGATACTTTCTTGTGAGTGGAAAATGAAACCATTCTTGATTTGGGGTGAAGTCTGTCTGTGAGGCAGACCTGGCACATTTGTTTGAAATGTAATGTGAGACGTTATGTTGTTACCTGACAAACTCCTCACCGCTGCGGAGGTATTTTCTTCCATTTGGACTGAGTACAATAAATAAAGTACACGGAAAATAATACGAATAACAACCATCATCACAAAAGCATTTCATATTTAACGTTTATTAACGATGGCTGACTTTTATTTTGCCATTTTACTAAGAAAATACTCGCTAATATTTATAAGTTTGGATAAACGTGCCGCACTAAACGCGACATCGTACAAAGAGCCTGAAGGCACCAGACTGAACATAACCTTTGATTGTATATATTTTATATAACTATATATCTTTTGACTTTGGTAATTTTGTAATTAAGGTTTCATTTTCAAACGAAAATAAGACCAACTTATTTTCATTTTTGGCTCTAACAAGAGAAACCACACCAAACACCTACAGCAGGTGTGAGGCCCTCCCTCTCCCTCCACCGCATATTCATGCACCTGCTTCTGATCTAACAGCTGCCTTCCCCCCTTTCATGTCAGCAGTGAATAACTCAGTGAACACCAGGGTCCCATTGTTTCACGTGTTTTGTTTATTCATAAAAATAACAGGCATGCACCTATTAATCAATCAATCAATCAATCAATCAAACAATCAATCTCAGGAAAACGGCACATTTTTCCATGCGTTTCTTAGTGCAGCCACGTGATTCCTAACGCAGCCCAGTCAATAATATTATACAATATTTATACAGCAGGTCATACAAAACATGAAAATATAAATAAAGTGATACTTTTAACAGTTTTAACAGTTTTAACGTGGCACTTTGCTGCCGTCATACAGTAGAAATGACCAATGAACCATAGATACGAATATGAATACTCTCTCTCTCTCTCTCTCTCTCTCTCTCTCTCTCTCTCTCTCACACACACACACACACACACACACACACACACACACACACACACACACACACAGTGGAATGTCCTACAATGACTCTAATGATTTGCTTAGTCAGCACACAGTTATATCTAGATTAACAACTCGCCATGTTTGTTTTATTTTTCTTTGACTGAAGCTACAGTAGTCATGATGAGACACACCGACTCTCACACAGTAAAACAGTTGAAGCATTGAAAGCTGAGAGTGCCCACCAAAGTGCACAATGTGGGTGAGAACACACAAGTCCTGACAGCACTCTGGATGTCTCACGACAGCAAGGAGTCTATATGAAATCCTCGCGCTTTGCTGGGCATCTTGAAGGCGGCCTCAGGTGCAGCGGTGCCCGGTGCTGTGTGCTGGAGGTATGTGGGTACATCTCTGCCGGGCTCTGTGCCGCTGTACGCCGCCTCTGACATGTAAGTGTGCTGTGCCGGATAGTTCAGATTATAGGGCAGTACGTGGGCCACTGGGGGCCAGTACATCCGGGGGCCGGGCTGCTCCACGCACGAGCTCTCCTCCCTTCGTTTGAAAGGTGTGCCGAGGATGCTGTCGATGGCGAACGGGCTGGAGAACTTGGCCCCCACTCTCTCTTCCGGGGCCGGGAGGCGGGTGTCCTCGCTGAGGATGTCCGGGCTTTCCTGCTCCTTGAGGGGCCTTTTGGCGATGCGCTTCCTCCTGCGGCGGAACACCCCGTCAGCGAAGGTGTACTCGCTGTGTGGGTTGAGCATCCAGTAGTTGTCCTTGCCCCAGGGCCTGGACGGGTCCCGCAGGACTTTGAGGAAACAGTCGTTGAGCGACAGGTTGTGGCGCACGGAGTTCCTCCAGCCGGTATAGCTGCCACGAAAAAACGGGAACTTCTTCATCAGGTAGTCATTGATCTCTGCCAGAGTGAGGCGGCCGCTGCTGGACTCTCGGATGGCCATGGCGATCAGGGCGATGTAGGAGTAAGGGGGCTTAGGTCTGCGGGTGTAGGGCTTCCCTTTGCCGCCATCGCTGCTCTGTGTGACAGGTGCCGGGCTGTTGGCTACGCAGTCTCCGTCCGAACCCAGCTCGTCTCCGGACAGGGGAGAAGGGACTCCCGCTTCTGCGTCAATGCACAACTCCAGCGGCTTCTGCGCGTAGTGATGCGCGGAGAAAACTTCAAGTTTCATTTTCCAAAAAAACAGGTTAACCGTCTCCTCTCGGTAACCTTGCCGTTTGAATGGTCTCCTAGATTGGACTCTCGTCTCAGCTCAGAAGCACAGCAGGTGTACGAGTCCTGACAGCAAAAATGTGCCTGAGTGTTTGTTGTGTGTTGTAAAGGCTCGTGTGGAGCGCTGGAGGCACCCTGAGCCTCAGTCTGGGGCAGCAGAACACAGATCTGTCTCCGGAGACGCGCTTGTCTTGTTATAATATAACGCCTCGGAAAGGGACGGCCCACAGGCGGGGTTTCCAACTCGAATCCATTGAAGCGACTGAAGTAATATAGTATATGTATGTTTACAATTGGACGTTACCATGCCACGCCAGGAAAGAAAAAAAAACACAGGGAGGATAAGTGAGGCGAGGCAGGGCAGGTATGACAAATATAATTAGCTTCAAACGCAATCGTCTATCTATCTATCTATCTATCTATCTATCTATCTATCTGTGAATAGCTCGTTATTTCTAGTTACGAGTTACTTTTTATGGATTCAGTAAAAGTGCGATAAATAAAGGCGAATAATACAGTAATTTCTTCCTCTCACTTCTTATTAAAATAACTTCAGCCCACTAAGGTTATGAAATTAAACACGTTTTTGAAATAAAATTTAAAAAACTTGGACAATTTTGCGCACAACAGCAAATCCTTCTTGGAGTGTTGAATGCCTTGGCTTTTACACACACACACACACACACACACACACACACACACACACACACACAAAAACAAAACAGAAGACGACGACACAGAAAAACCCTAGGTAGTTTAAAAAAAAAAAAAGGGTGACACGAGGGTTGATAGAGAAAAATGCTGTTGACTGCTTGTCTCTTGAACCTCTCATACCCATCCGCCGGCGCTCCGGCGGAACGAGGAAGTAACGCGAAGTCTAAACTGAAATAAAAGCGATAGATTTTGGATGAGTTCCAATTAACGCACACTGGATGACGTGTAAGTCGTCACACGCAATAAGACAGAAAGAATTCACAGAAAATTCGCAAAGATAACCCGCGAGTTCACGGGGAGTTCAGAGTAGAGAACCATTGCACCTGCATGCATGGAAACACCTGAGCGAAGAGCAGAAAAAAAATACACTTTCTTCTGTCTGAACATGTGATGTAAATGAGCGAGAGGGAGGTATCCACTGTCTCCGAAACTCCTGAACCCTAATTTACTGGAAATACATCACGTTCTTGGATAATTATATTATAGTGCAGCATTTCCTTTAGTATAAGGAGTATAAGGAGACCTCGGCACTGACTGCATATCTGTACAAATAGATGTGCACTACTTCCATTAGAGCACTCAGACACCTGGGCCTTGCTGCTTTAACTTGCTGTGCGACAAGCGAAAGCAAGCAGTTGAAATAAATTGTATTCTATTTCAACAACAATTGTGCACATTAGGACTTTAAAGCACTGAAGTTTGTAAATTAGATAAATTATTATGCAAAGATGGATTTCAAGAGAATTTAAGAACATCAGGCTTTTTTGTACTTTGTCAGTGTTGCAGTACAGGTTTGGTGACAGAATCTAATAACGAGTTAATATCTGAGCAATAAATCACAGCTCCAGTCGAGAGCTTGTCAATCAGTTACAGAATGGAGCTTACTTAAAACCTACTGGAGCAGGTTTTAAGTAAACTGACGCCCCTGACACCTGTAAACCGAATATGTTAGTGGCACTAACTCTTTTCCTGTCAGCGCCTCGGCCATGTGACGATGCAGAGAGCAGCTGGAGTTAACATGAGTTATGAGCCTTCTTGCCTCAGGCCAGTTAAACTGTCTACTCTGGCACTCCTGTTCCTTTGTGCCTGCTCGGACTCTTCGGGGCCCCCAACAACACAGAGCAGGTTCAGCTTCATTTACCCTAATGCATGTGTGCGTGTTTACATAGTTCTGTTGAAAATGTTTCTATTGGTAGTTCCTAGTGAAAAATATAAGATAGGGTCACTATAAACTACCTACTGCCTTCCAGACAGCAGAGAGCACTGAGATACCAATCTGTGTTTGACACCCTGAGCAGTTTGTGAGTCTACAGTACATTTTTATATATTATCACATAATTATCACTTTGGGTATACATGACAGTCGTGATTAACGATAGGACTCTGAACTGTTTGTGTATGTACGTTTGAGAGAATATGGAAGGTATGCATATCAACTATATGAACATGCACTTTGAAGCCTGTCTGTTTTTCCAGTTGTGTTATGAGAAGCCTGATGGCAGCTTGTTTCTTGAAAACACAGTTTCTGTTGTTTCGTTTCTTTCGTCAAATTCATGGTCCACTTGCCTGCTTTTAAGAGGGCACTGCTGGATGTAGGAGCTTGCACCTGTAAGGGCTGTACATGGCATCATTTCAAAGGTGCTGGTGGTTGATTATCTGAGAGCCCAAACTTTCTGACAGCCCTGTAAAAATACAATATATTGCACACAAAAATCATATTTCATTATGCATTCTAAACAAATCCTCACAGCTAAATGTGAAATGGGTTGCCATGTCATTTCTATCAGAACCTTCTCTGACACATTTTACATTTTTCCTGATAAGTGGCTGGTAGCCACACCTACCACCCACTTATCATGTACACCCTGCTAAAGAAACCTTTTGTCTTCAGAATTGACTTAATTCTTCATGGCAGAGAATCAGCAAGGTGCTGAAAATGGTCCTCAGAAATTTTGGGCTATATTGACGTGATAGCATCACACACAAATGTGTTGGCTGAACACCCATGATGTGAATCTTCCCTTCCATCACATCCCATAAGTGCTCGACTGGATTGAAATCTACTAAATGTGGAGGCCATTTGAATACAGTGAACTCATGATCTGAGCTTTGTGATGTGGCGCGTTCTAAGCACTCCTTTGTGACAGGAAAGGAACGTCAGAGAAACCAAAGGTTGTCACATACAAATTTACATTCTGGAAACAGCTTTCTTCTCTCTCCGGGAATTCGGGGAGCAGCTGGAGAGCTGAAATTGTTTTTTTGCTGAAACTCAGGAGGCTGACTGCTGAGAGCGTAAAACCAGAGCTGAGGAAATCAGCGGCATGTGCGCTATCATTAACGCCGTCGCTGTACAACAACCTGGCGAGGCGCAAAGGGAATTTCACACTGCTTGGCTGGTGGTAGTTGTGTCTGCATGATTTTTTTTCTTTTTCTTTGCAGGAGTGAGATGAGGCTGTATACGATTTCAGGTACTCTGCCAAGGCAGCTACACACACCTGTGCCAAAGTGATGTGGTGTGAAAGGAAGCACACCTGTTCTCAGTTTTTTTGTGCGTGTTTTATTCTTTACATGGCAATTTGAAATCACAAGTGGAAAGACTGTTTACCCAAAGGGATCAATAAGGTATCACATTATCATTTCACTCTGCACGTTCGGATTAAGGTGGAATTCAAACCTTCAAATCGCTTGAGAAGGTCAGGCTCTTCTTTCACCTTTAGGCCATAATGAAAGATGATATATTTAATGCATTAAACTGCTTTAACTGCATTGTCATATCAGCAGAGTCAACTCTGCCCCCCTGTTAGGCTAAAGAGATGCGTTATGCTTATATAACCTGTTAACAAGTCTCTTCTAAAATTGGGAACTTGATGGTTTGGCTCACCTGTTGAGAATTAACGTGTCTTTTTTGAGCAGCAGAACTCTTTTAAGTGCTGACATGAGTGGCATTCCAGTTATGTAAATTGACTGGGTGAATCCCTCACAACTCCAAAAATAGCCCCACCTCTGCAGCGGTCGGCGCTCACACGCTAACCCTTGTCTGCAAGTCTTCGGATGACTTCTTACCTGTATCTCATCTTTGTTGTCTTTCTTCTCTGTGAGTGAAGGATGGCCAGCCCCCATGTCTTTGTATAAACAAAGTGTGAGCTGTGTGTGTGTTTTTATGTGTGTGTGTGTGAGCAGGGTAGAGAGGAACGGCAACAAGAGGCCCTGCGTGGCTGAGATTCCCAAGATTCCCCGCAGCAGATATAGTCTGACAGAGGCCGCCGATAGTAGACATGCTTCACTGGGGCGCACAGGTAGGTACAACAATGTGTCAGCTTCGCAGCCAACTCAAAGATCAGACATTCCACATAAGCTCCACTCATTCCTGCAGTCTGCTCAGTAGGCACCAGCTCAGGGGCGTGTGTGTACTGGGTGTTTGTTTGACTGCAGCTGTTTGTCCTCTCAGGTGTGTGGGTGTGGGAGATTGCGCATGTGCTGTGGCAAAATGCAAGAGCAAGACGCATACGTTCCATCTAGTTTATTCTTCGAGCGGTGATTACTGTAATTACCCTACGATGTGGCCTTCTAAGCGCTTGCTGCCTGCTTTGTTGTGCTTCTGTAGAATCAAACCTTTGTGTTTTGGAAGATAAATTGGCGGGGGGGCGATCAGCCCATGTAATCAGAGGCACACCTGAGTACTTATCAGTGACAAACAAAGTTCCCATGAAGCTGTTTTGATACATAACCCAGGAACTTTCCACACTGAATGCACTCCGGAAACTCCTGCATGTAGCATCAAAAATGTATCCGTGACACCTGATAGGCGAATAAACAGACACGAAAACATGCAGTGACTCACAGTTTTCATAAGCACGGTCTGATGTGCATAAATCTGTGCAGCATGTGTGTCAGCGATTAATAAATGAAATCTGATATATGTATAAAAAAAAGAAAAAGAAAAGAAGCAGCATATCCTGGAGTCAGTTGGCAGCTGCAGGTTGCTATTTTGGGTTTTCCTGCATTCTTACCTAAGGTGTGCACACCCTTGCCAGACCAACAGAGAGAAAGAGAGAGAAAATAGATACATATAAATAAACAGAGCCAACAAAGGTATAATTAAAGTAATTAAAGAAAGAGGTGAAGCACAGGTGAAGTACAGGTGAAATGCAGCCTGACACTGGTAGCACCTAAAAGTCATGCAAAGTCATGTGACTCAGTCCCCTGTAACATCCCCCCAACCAAGTTACTGTCTTGATATGCGAACACATTTTTAGACTCCCACAATATGTTAGTGCAGTAATTCTGAACTGCTACTTATTCTTTTGTTTTATGTTTTGCATCATAGTAGAGTCATTTCAAATAGAACGTGTGGTTATTTGGGCGGTCCAAGTGTGTCATTAGCACAACAGCTCCTTTGTTTCACCAGCTCCAGCTCCAGATGTTCCCCTCAGATTGGTGCAAATGACACTGATTGGCTCACAGGTTCCTCTGGCTAGCAAAAGAACCAAGTGCATGTCTTGGTGTAAGTGTCCATATAGAACCCTACAGAACCTCAGCGATTTCATGTGGTCAACTCAAATGACCTTATGGTAAGCATCAGTACATTTTTGATTGTATCAGTGCTCTTCTGTTAGGCCTAAATTAATAGCAGATTAACAAAACAGCTCCTTTTGTGACCTGATCCCATGATTTAATTTATCCTATAGTTTGTATAAATCTGAAGAATAGTAAATGCACTGGTTCATATGTAGAGCTTTTCTGCACAAGCCTTATAAGTTTTCAACATACCTTAGTCACCCATTCGCATACAAGCCCCCTTTTCTTTCTAAGTGCTTTCTAATTTTCACATACACAATGCATCAAAGAGCAGCTTGGGGACTGGAGCATGCAGGTTGGAGCAGCTAGGATCAAGCCACCAACCTTCTAGTTTTTAGAGGCCCTGCTTTACTTCCTGAGCCACAGCCACCCCACTCAGCCAGAGAGTGTTGCTATGGTAAACAATTTAAATCATACAACTGTCAATCAGAAGAAAACCTTGTTTTCAAAACTCGCTGCTAGTTAACAGTTAGAACTACTTGGCAAGGTTTAGGAAAAGGTCATAGTTGGGATTAAAAACAACATGACCTGGTTAACACATGACCACACATCTGTATGTGACAGACCCGGCTCATCACCGCAACCAATTTGCAACCAAAGCCTGCACCATCACTAGAACACTTCCAGTAAGTAAGTAGACGCTGATATCAGATGGTAGTTGGCCATCTCCAAAAATTCAAAACATACCCCCTCAAGAGAACAGCAGACCAAAGTGAACTTCTTAGTCCTGCTGGTAAAATGTTACTGTTAGGGCTTGTCTGTCAATGAACCTCAGCCATGCGGGCCACACGGGCTTCATACCTCCTGCCGTATCTGCCGCTATCGTCCATTTCAACTCTTCACACGCTAGAGTCCCCTCATAAGCTGAGGTAGAAGGCATGGTGGGGGCCATAGAGAGCTGGAGGGTAGGGGATGGTGGGGTGGGGGAGAAAAATGAGCAATGATTGATCTCAGCTATAGACACCTCACTTTATCGCTGCAGCTGATAGGACCTAATTCCATTCAACTGCGCTGTAGGCTGTTTGGTGTAAGCATAAACACGGGGCCAAATCAGTACCTGTGCTGCTCTGTTTACCTGGCAGCCGTTCAGCTTTTTTCTGTCTAAACTTGAAATAGGATCCAAACACTCTACTCACGCATAGTGGTTTGCACGAGATGCTTTGCCTGCCTCTCAACCTACCACGAGGCTCCGCAGCTCTATTTCTGCACTGTCTGAACCTTAACCGCCCCTCTTATTTCTCTGATTGAGAGGTGGAACATCTCGCTCGAGGGCTTTAACTGCAAACACGGCGCTGAATTTGAGCAGTTACTAAGGAATTATCCCGTAGTTAACCCCAACAAACACCTCGCTGATTGATAACATTAGCGTGTGGGTTGTAAAACGAACTACTCCAAGCCTATATTTTTCTTTTTTTTTCTTTTTACCTTTTACTGGTTAGTCAGCAAATCTCTTTGTATTTTTATTAAAAGTATTTCTTAAGGGTCTTGTGTATTTGTTAGAAAACATACAAAATACAGTTTTTAGGAAAAGTCTGTACTTATTTACAGGTTAGATTAGTTGTTATTTCTTCTGTCACTCAAGTGTCGCAATACTAATTTGGCACTAAAGATATTTTATATATAGATGTTGATTTTAAGTTTAAACAGACATACTGTTATGTACTCTGTGTCCATAAAAGATACATTTCAAAAGTATCAAAAGTTAACTATGTTCATCGCATAACACAAGACACCATTAAGTAATATGGTGGAAAATTTAGGATCCAGTGTTTTGTGGGATTCACATCGTAATACTAAAAATCAGTGCAGTCAGACATTCTGTCAGACATCTGTTTCATGCAATTAAAAAAAAAAAATACTAATCTCAGTTTATATATGCAACCAACTTTGAATGCTAAGAAAGACTTTGATTTTCAGTGAACCAAGAAGAAAGTCAAGGTGTGGTTCAGTAGCTGTCTCTGTTTCCAAGGAGCACACAAAGGCAAAGCCACACTAAAACATTTTAGTTTCAAAACTTCTTCTAGCTAATAGCGTCCACACTATTTTGGTGCTTATGGTGCCTCTAAAAGTGAGACTCCAGTTCAAACAGTTAAGGATTGTATTTAAGAGTATCGAATTCCCAACTAGACGTCATCAGTCACCGTTGTGTTCTTCCCATATATTGAGCATAAAATATCAATGTAGCCACCATAACTTCTCTGACTGGTTTTGTCTCCACATTTGATTCAGCAGGAACATGCTGATGTTGTGAAGTGACCACATTTGGATGTGCAGTGGTAACGTAATAGCTAATGATGGCTAACTCCATTAGCAAGTATTGATAAACTGTAGGGTTAGAAAATACAGCTCTACCAATTATTGCTAAGTGACAGATAAGAAAATACTAGAATTTCTTTCCCTCAGCAACTGAACTCAGTACTTTATAGAGTACCTACCAAAGCATCTTCAGGTAATTAATTAGTTGGTTGTGTTATTTAATATGCAGGTTTACATTGTAACTTAGCATTTTCACACTGGCTGCACTGAGATGTCTTGTCAACTTGCAATGTATGGTAAACAGATTATGTGAGGGATTATGTCTGAAACATCTAAAACCAAGAATAATCTATTGTTGCTATTTAATATTATAATTTGCAAAAACTGTGGCAGTGACATCAACATCACAGACGTTATCAGAGCGCAACCGAGGCAAGTCGAGTGGGTAAAATATCGTTATTACATTTTTTAAAAAGAGTATTTGGTGAGAGATGTTTTTTTATTTAGTTCTTCAAAATGAGTAAATTACAGAAAATGGCACCGTTGGATAGTTGTACTAAATTCCAGTGTGTGGGAAAAAAGGCAACAACAGCACAATTGAGACTGGATCAGAGATTTGAATTAGTAAAGGTAAAAGCTAACATACAGCTACCAGATACACTTTTCAGCACACCTGACATCAAGTAAAGTAGACTTCTAATCTAAGCCTAGTAGCAGTGTAGTATTTAAAAAAAATAAAAACCATTCAAAGAGGTCATAATTGTTGAGGGGTCATTATTGGAAGCGTGGTTTTTGGTACTTTATGTTGCCTTTATTTTCTGTCCCCTAAGGCTGCTACTTGGATTATTCCACTACCAAAAAAATTAAATAAATAAACAGTGAAGGAAGATGTTAACCTTGAGAAGAGTGAATAACTGGATAACAAATTATGGGCGTTGTTGACCTTGCTGTCCAACCTAGCGGCAGCTTTTCTTGTTATTGTTAATCTGCACCATCATATTACTGCTGCCTCATATGTGGGGGACAGAGGTCATGGTCATGTCATGTGCAGCTTATTGCCACAGTCCGAAAACATGCAGTTAGTGGGGTTAGGTTTACTGGTTATTCTGAATTCACATAATTGTGAATCGTTCTCCGTCTCTCTGTGTTAGCCACGTGACAGACTGGCAACTTGCCCATGGTGCACTTTGCCTCTCGTCCTATGGTACCTGGGAATGGCTCCAGTGTTTCTTATCAACCAAGGGAAGAATTCTACTGTCGCCCACTTTGGCCGATGGATTACTTCTTTTTAAGAATCTACCAGATTGTTGATTTGGCATCTCATAAAATGATCATTTTGACAGTTTTATTTTGCTTTTTCAAGCTCATGATGGCCTCCTGCGTTTGAATCCACATTTCTTTAAACTTCTTATTGAGGATTTCAGTGAAAAGCTGCAAAATGCAAGTTCAGCATGTGGAATCATCTCCAGGTGTCTCATCTGCTAATTTGTCAGGACATAATAAAGGAACAGACTTCACCTGGCCATGAAACTGCTTGTTAGTCATTTACCTTTGAGTTTCTGAACACATGGACTAAGTACAAATATGGCTGCAATTCCTATAATGGCTATAATTTTGTTAAACCCCTTGAATTAACATCAGAATCTAAATCACATACTCATTATTGAATTAAAAACCCATTGTGGAGGTAGTCTGAGCACAGTTTAAAGCCATCAGTCATTTTCATACATCATAAAGATATAGATTTAGATTTTTAATAGTGAAATTAAATAAAATGAAATTCTTAACAATTTCAACTTTGATTTTTTTTTCTAACTAACCTTTGATGGGAGGAGAAGAAATTCTGGACTTATACTTTTTTATTAAGTCAAATATTAAATGCAGAGGGGGTTTTTCTTTCCTAATCTCAGTACACGGCTCATTGCAAGGGCAATTAGAAACCTGCGCTCCTGTGCAGATGTTACTGTTTGTAGAATGTGCTATTAGATATTGATCTGGTGATAATTTGTAAATGAATACTATTAAGGATAGGAAGTTTGCTGACAAAAAAGCCTAATCACCTCCAGCTGGCCCAGGTCTTGTAATATGTCCTGCCTCCGCTCCAACATTGATCCATGGGAGTAAACAGCAGCAGTCTCACTGCAAGATACAGAACTTATCTGGTGGTTAAACATACCTGATAATGTAAGAGGAGAATGTGTAGAAAAGTGTGACATAAATATTATTTTGTAGAGAGCAGATTATGTTGATGAACATTTATTTTATATTGCAAAAGCAATCCTTTACCTTGTGTTTGTTCTATCAACAAATCAAATGAAGAAAACCAACACAGTGGATTTATCCTATACTGAAAAAGAATGGTGATGTCTGAGGTATATCTTACTCCATGCTACCACTGTAAGGACCCCAGTATGTTAGAAGTGTAACTATTTCACATTTCTTTAAAAAAGTTCAGTAAGATCTGCTCGTAATCAATAATCACAGATCCAGCCTGCAGTCGTTTTTATAAATGGCCATATTATTTGTGAGCTGACGCATCAGTTTTGCTCTTGTATGTGTTATACAAGAGCAAATACTGATCACATTTCTTACTTCATTTAATCTCTTTAATGATTCTGTAGATGACAATACAAAAGATAAAACGTTCACAGGCTTATCCATGCTATGTTGAAGGTGAAACAATTAATTAGTGGTCAGTGTTTATCTTTTTGAGTTCATGGTGTTGTTTTTGCATAATCCTCTTACTCTTGTTTAAGTAGTAAATGGGTCTGGCCTGGATGTATTAAGTCTAAGATGTGTTACCTCCAACTGCATGCCAGAAAACGTGTTTAGCCATTGGGTCTGCCAGGTGGATGGTGGGGAGGGACAAAGGCTTAGCATCAGAAACTGCAGCACTTGCTTCTCCGCTGGGATGGACAGTTATGGGTAAACTGCATGATAACCGGAGTGTGATTCTATCCTGATGCCTCTAAGTGAAATGACCTTCAGCTGTGCCACAGTCAGAGTCTAACACAGAAAAATACTTCAGTTTAAGTGCTAATATGTCAGTATTACCAGTTCACAAAGGGGTTAGAGTGATTAAAAATAGAATCATGTGTCAGTGAATGATGCACACCTCTCTTAAAGTCAAGTCCCACCATCTGCAATTATGCTAAAAAAGAAGAAAAGCATAATTGCTGCACTGTGAAGCTGGGTCATGTTGAGAGCTGTGTCTCTGCCACACCACTCTAATTGAACTTTCTCTTTAAGGCGTTGTGAGAAAACAGGCGGTAACTATTTATACAGCTACACACCTGACCAGGCATCTATCCAAACAAAAGGTCTTGAACCCAGCCCTTGCGTGCCTATCCAACCCAGACATCTGATTAATTATAGTGTGGCCGTTAAGGCAAAGAAAAACTAGCTGATGAAAAGTCAGCGAGTCTGCAGGCTCAACCTGCCCAAACAGCATCATGCGTGTTAGCTTGTAAAAGCCTCCGTACCGCCTCCCTCCCCCGCCGCTCCGTGTCGTTCCTCCCACACACCCCCTGCCCCCACCCATCCCACTGCCTCCCTCCTCTGCTCCGGGCCCATTCGTGCAGACGAGGTAAAACATCTCTCTCGCTGTGTCAGAGCCCCGCAGGTGGGCCCCGCGTTCTCAGGTAGATAATATCACTGTTACTATAGACCGTGTTTGGGTTAGCTCGAAAACACTCTTCACGGCAGGAGCAAAACAAAGTGCTCTGCAGTGCGTGATAACAGTCGGAGCTGCTCCCTACAAATTAACCTGTGGAAACACTTTGGCCTCGCACGAAACTCATACGCATAATACCTGCTCCTCCTACCGGCATTGAAGAAAAAAAAAAATCAAAGTTTACACAATGTTCCTCTAGGATCATGGAATAATTTTGTAAGATTTCAGGAGATTTAAGAGAGTTCTCTTATATGTAATCCACCAAAGGACTAATGTTAATCCAAAACAGTGAAATAAGCCTGTAATGTCCTTGTGGTTATGTTATAGGACGGAGCTGCCTTATGTCCAGATTGAAAGCATTGCCCCGGTTGGACAAGTCTCTCTGTTTCTAATCTGCATACTGCCTGTGCAGTAGACTCTATAAATTGACTTTCTTTAAACAAAAGCGGCATGAATAGCTCGAATGTGCTCTGGGCCAGAAGCTGGGATGGCTTCCATAAACAGATCACCCAGGTGGTCCATGTGTGAGAGAGGGAAAGGAGCTTTGGTTGAGAGGCCTGCTGCTGCAATCACAACCCCAGATCTTCTTATTTTGCTAACTTGCCGTCTGTGTCTCGGCAAAGTCTGAATATCAAGTCCAATTCATTTGCAGCTGCTGGTAACAAAACAATATACATTTCATCTTTGATGTGTGGACTGCGTGGTGTCCATTCTTTCAAGTTCGGTTGCACTGTTTTCTAGAGCCAGTACAGTTTTTCAATGTAAAAGACCCACCTTTGTCTTTCTTTCATCTTCAGGAAAATGTTTTTTGTATCTCTATATTTCTGCTTATTCTGATCACTCATAGAAAGTCCTGTACTTTTGGTAAAAAATTAAAGGTACAATGAGTCTCTGGGGACACCTAGAAAAAAGAAAGACCACAGAGAAGATGGATGTCGTGAAGGCGAACATGCTCACGGTTGGTCAAAACGGAGGCAGATGATCCACTGTGATGACCCCTAAAAGAAGAAGATAACTCTTTTACTTGAGTATTTCTTTGTCTACATTGTCTACTTCGCAATCCAGAGGGGGAATAAATAATCCAATATCACTGTCATCTCTGGTTTTATCACACCCAAAAACACATGACAGTAACTGCGACACAAGACAAATACTATAGGGTTTTTGGCCTGAAGTGCATGTTTGTTTGTTTTTCTTAAACTTAACACGATCCATTACCTCTGAATGCTCATTTCTCAATCACTGTGCCTGACTATAACTGGCACTGCGCTTGTTTATAGCCTAGCTTATTTTGTGACCAAGGCCATAGTGGCTCAAGATTTACCAGATGGAAAAATACATTCCTTACACCTACACACATCACATGACAAGTGTATTTCTCATTTTTAAGCTAGGTGAGGGTTCGCTCCAACAATAGCATACACCTCACTGCTTTATGCAATGTTTAGGTAGCATTTGACGTAACTCGCCTTGCGTTTTCTTTTCTTCTTCTTTTCTAATCACAGGTTGAGCATGTTACCTGGACTGAAATTGTCCCTGGCTTCCGTCATCCCATCAGCCCCTATCTTATCACGCTGACCTGAGTTATTGTAAGGAACAGTTGTGCACGGCGATAGTTTATGTACAGGGAGTGTGACAGATCATCTATCACATGCAGACTGGTCATTCAAACCAACATGTCCAAACATACTTGTGCCATTAGCGGCTCACTCATGTTTGTCTGAAAAAAGGATTAGTGTGAAATATGAGGAAACGGTGACTGACAGTATGGGACTCTGAGGGTAACCCAGCTAGTGTTTCACAATGGTAAATAGTGTCAGGTAATAGCTGTGAGTCACTGTTGAGGGTATACTATCGCGTGTGTGTTAAGCAGTTGAGGTTAGGTCTGTGTGTGTGTATGTGTGTGTGTGTGTGTGTGTGTGTGTGTGTGTGTGTGTGTGGGTGCTATTAAAAACTGGTTCTCGTGTAATGTTGTTATGACAGATATCAATAGCACAGGGATCACCAGATACAGGGGGGTTCCCTCCAGTCAAAAACAAAGCAAATTTTAAGTTCCTTGCTTTTACAGTATTTAGTCTTTGCCTGTAATCCTGGGCAAGTGAATCAGGTCTGACATTACTCACATGGGTTTAGATACAAGGTAACAAGTACATGTTTGTCTGTGTCTTAAGCTCTGCAGAAGTTTCTGTTGTTTTTATTCTACATGCTAGTGCTCTGACTGCAGCTCTAAAAATAACACAAAGCCCATAATTATGGTTTTAACTTAAAGCCCCCACCCATTCCTCCTCCACTCCCTCCCATTCTCTTGCTTAGCACCTGTGCTGATATATGGTGTGTGTGCGTCTGTGTGTATTTTCCGGATGATTTATTGCATTACTGCTGTCAGACTTTGTGCAGGAATGCAGTCTATGATGTCAGTAAGAATTGATTCGATGGTGTAACAAACCCAGTGACTTTATAGAAACACTGACGATGACATGAAAGTCTGGGTCCTCAATAATAGTGATTAGTCTATTTATAGTGCCACTATTTTTTTGGGAAATGTGAGGTGTGGCACTGAGGATTAAATAGCCACCTGATGGAGTTCTTCTAACTTGTGCCTCAGGCCACGTTGACAATAAATGAGACTATGCCATTCAGTGTAAAGTCACAAATGCACATTTATTTTGCTCGAGTATGCCATAATGTTCGCTTTGGCAGAACTAAGGATAAAACATTGAATGTACTCTTGGATATACAGATTACAGTGTTGTGCAAACGTTTTTTGTGTATTAGGAAACAGGTCTAGTGATTGATTGAAACAAGCACACAGAAATATACAGTGGCTTGCAAAAGTATTCGGCCCCCTTGAACTTTCCCGCATTTTGTCACATCACAGCCACAAACATGAATCAATTTTATTGGAATTCCAGGTGAAAGACCAATACAAAGTGGTGTACATGTGAGAAGTGGAACAAAAATCATACATGATTCCAAACATTTTTTACAAATAAATAACTGCAAAGTGGGCTGTGCTTAATTATTCAGCCCCCTTTGGTCTGAGTGCAGTCAGTTGCCCATAGACATTGCCTGATGAGTGCTAATGACTAAATAGAGTGCACCTGTGTGTAATCTAACGTCAGTACAAATACAGCTGCTCTGTGACGGCCTCAGAGGTTGTCTAAGAGAATATTGGGAGCAACAACACCATGAAGTCCAAAGAACACACCAGACAGGTCAGGGATAAAGTTATTGAGAAATTTAAAGCAGGCTTAGGCTACAAAAAGATTTCCCAAGCCTTGAACATCCCACAGAGCACTGTTCAAGCGATCATTCAGAAATGGAAGGAGTATGGCACAACTGTAAACCTACCAAGACAAGGCCGTCCACCTAAACTCACAGGCCGAACAAGGAGAGCGCTGATCAGAAATGCAGCCAAGAGGCCCATGGTGACTCTGGACGAGCTGCAGAGATCTACAGCTCAGGTGGGGGAATCTGTCCATAGGACAACTATTAGTCGTGCACTGCACAAAGTTGGCCTTTATGGAAGAGTGGCAAGAAGAAAGCCATTGTTAACAGAAAACCATAAGAAGTCTCGTTTGCAGTTTGCCACAAGCCATGTGGGGGACACAGCAAACATGTGGAAGAAGGTGCTCTGGTCAGATGAGACCAAAATGGAACTTTTTGGCCAAAATGCAAAACGCTATGTGTGGCGGAAAACTAACACTGCACATCACTCTGAACACACCATCCCCACTGTCAAATATGGTGGTGGCAGCATCATGCTCTGGGGGTGCTTCTCTTCAGCAGGGACAGGGCAGCTGGTCAGAGTTGATGGGAAGATGGATGGAGCCAAATACAGAGCAATCTTGGAAGAAAACCTCTTGGAGTCTGCAAAAGACTTGAGACTGGGGCGGAGGTTAACCTTCCAGCAGGACAACGACCCTAAACATAAAGCCAGGGCAACAATGGAATGGTTTAAAACAAAACATATGTGTTAGAATGGCCCAGTCAAAGTCCAGATCTAAATCCAATCGAGAATCTGTGGCAAGATCTGAAAACTGCTGTTCACAAACGCTGTCCATCTAATCTGAGTGAGCTGGAGCTGTTTTGCAAAGAAGAATGGGCAAGGATTTCAGTCTAGATGTGCAAAGCTGGTAGAGACAGACCCTAAAAGACTGGCAGCTGGAATCACAGCAAAAGGTGGTTCTACAAAGTATTGACTCAGGGGGCTGAATAATTACGCACACCCCACTTTGCAGTTATTTATTTGTAAAAAATGTTTGGAATCATGTATGATTTTCGTTCCACTTCTCACGTGTACACCACTTTGTATTGGTCTTTCACCTGGAATTCCAATAAAATTGATTCATGTTTGTGGCTGTAATGTGACAAAATGTGGAAAACTTCCGAATACTTTTGCAAGCCACTGTATATAGGAGCACATAGTATATCAGGTAAACAGATTTCCGAAATCTACTTGAAAGCCAATAGTTTTCATGACTGCTTTTGCTCTTCAACGCAGCCTGAACTCTCTCAGGAAAGCTTACTTGTATTTTCTTTAAATAGTCTTCAGGAATAATTCTCCGGGCTTCTTAAAGGACACAATGAATCTGTTGCCAGTCAGATGTTTTCCAGATGGTACTGCAATGTGGATGGTGTGTGGTGAATCTGACTCTTCTGCATTTACATTCATAAATTCATCAATTTTGACATGATTCCCACTTGAACCAAAAAATTCAAATTTCATCACTCCATAAGACCTGCTACCATTGATTGCCACACTTTAGTCCAGTTCTTGTGTAATTTTAGCATACTTCAGCTTTATCTTTGTTAAAAATGGATCTTGAGAGCCAGTCTTCCAGTGAGACCATTTGTGATGAGACTTCAGAGAACAGTAGAAGAACTAAAGAGCCAGATGAATCTCTCAGGTCAATGTATGACTTCTGTTTCTTAAAGATGTGACTTTTATGTTTCAAATATCTTTTAGACTTTTAGACGCTGTTCATCTGCTGCAGAAAGTTTCAGGCCTGTCACTTCTTCTTTTGTCCTCCAGTTTCCTTCAAATTCACTGAGGACATACTGCACACCATGCCGAGATATGACAGATTTTCAGCTAATGGCTCTTTAGAAATCACCTTGTTGGTGCAAAAATACTATTTTATGCCTGTCAAACAGTTATGTTAGGGATTTTTCATTGATTTTGTTAAAGAAATTGGAACAAATTGTGAGGTACAAGGACTGGACTGAAAACATAAAGGCAGCAGAGGGTCCTGTCCTCCTCCCATCACTCCCAACTGGTCTTGCCAGATGGCTGCCTCTCCCTGATCCTGCCCATATGGAAAAGAAATAGTAAAAACTTATAAAAGACTTGCATAAGATGTGGCCTACTTCATATAGTGAATCATATAAGGCTTATATGATTTACTCATGAAAGTGGCCACTTCCTCATTACTTTCATATATTATTTTAGTAAGTATCCAAAACATACAAGTTTCATTTATATAATTTTTCAAGGGATCTTATATCTGTTTTCACTCTTGTATGCTTTCCATACAAGTTTCACACAAGACAGATACAAACTTTATAAGATTTATATATATCTTTTCCATGTGGGTGGTTATGATGGAGGTTTCTTCCTGTTAAAAAGGAATTTTTCCTTCCCACTGTTGCTAAAACACCTGGTTATAAGGGGTCATCTGATTGTTGGGCATTTTTCAGTTTTTGTTTCTGTAGTATTGTATGGCTCTTAGCCCACAATACTATCACAACTGGCACTATACAAATAAAACTGAATTCAGCTGAAGTGCACGACTAGGTGTTTGATTTTACACACATGGGCAAAGGGACCAAAAACACCATAATTCAGAAACGAAGAGGTCTGGCCCAATACTTTTGTCCGTATGTTATAAATATGATGGGCTTCTTCCGGATGATGCAAGCATTGCCGGCTCGGTTGGTCTATGTTCATATTACATCAATCTGCAGTACACGGTTTATGTTCACTGCCAAAATGATGCACTGATGAGTTTAATTTGCCTTGACTATACTGTCAACATATTGCACTTCTCCCATTTTTAAAATCATGATTTGTAATTGTATAGGTTTCCAAATAGTGTACAATGAGTGATAACACAGTGATAAATATTATTGCAATATGCAGCTACACATAAAGTTATGAATGACTTCTTGATTTACTGTATCATGACTTCATGCTCACATATTGCCCGTAAAAAGATTCCTTTCAAAAATGTATGTCAGTGGGAGTCATATTCCATTCAATTAGTTACTGAATGGTGGGAATTATTACAGCATTATTCAATGGCCCTGATGGACAGCGACAGGTTATTAAGGAGGAAAATGAATCATTTTGTTGTGTGGTGCAAACCTCAACTGACCAGCGGTGCTTTAGCTGTGAGCTAATGTTATTATGCTGACAAGCTGACTAAAACTTTATATTCTGATTTATTTATTATTTATTATCATGTTTTATATCTTTAGATGGTCATATGATATGCAGCTGTGGTTCAGATGGTAGACTGGGTTGAGTATTCTAGTAATGAACACTAGAAGAGTACTACAAGATTTAGAAGGTTTATACACTGTTTGTAAATCTGTAAAGCTGTACTTAAAAGTTTATTTTTAAACGCATGAAATCCTAATCTGACTGGAAATTCAAGTTCAACACAACTTTTTGTTCACAGTATTCTGTATGAACTTTACATAATTTAAAAAACGTTGATATTTGTCTCCATTAACAATCAAGTTTGGATGTCATATGAATTTAAATGTTTTGGAATATATCATTTGTAACATGCCTCTGTCATTCCAGACTTCCTTATGGTATAATACAGTATGTGTCCCTTTGATCAGAGATTGTCAACTGTGATACCAACTTAGAGATGTAACTTCAAAAAAAAGAAGAAAAAAGAAGGTAAAAATGTACTTTGGCTCCACTGTTTTCCTCAGAGCTATGTACTTTACAAGCAATCTGCACCAGAGATGTAACAACAATGTTATCACATTTCTTCTTCTCACCTCTTCTGCACATTCAGTAGAGCAGCTCCACCACAGCGGCTGCCTGCCTGCTATCAGTCTCCTCATCGCTGCACCGTTTCTGTTGTTGCTTGATTATCAAGCATGCGACAATAACATGCCAGCGTATGCGGGCATCTTCTGTCAGTTCAGAGAGCTGGCACGCTTGGCGGGGCGCGTGACGTCAAAGAGGCGGGGCTGTAGATCTGATCTGACCATGTGGCGCAACTACAGCATACTACATGACAATACAGTATTCCGAACAATCAATCATATACCGGTTCTGAGCTTCAAACAAGCTTCTGCCAGCCAAAAATGTGTTTGTGCAATCGCCACATTGAAAACACTAAACTGTATTTTTGTTCCGGAACGTTTTCACAACAAACTCATCAAGAAATATTCTGCTTCACCTTTATCCTGTTTACATTTTATTGTATCTTTATGAGGCCACATGTCAAGGCTCAGGGGGTAGACGGGGTAGTCTGCTAAAAGGTTAGTGATTCCCGGCCCCCCTATCTGCAAGTGCTATATCAGTACCAGCCCACTTACTATTTACCATTTACTATTTGATGAACGACTAACTATTATCTACATCCCATCTGTGGATCATAAATAACATGTACCCACAGACTCCACTCATGCATCAGGCCTGCACTGATGGTCACATATCGGGACCCTTGAACATGAAAGGTGGTTGAGTTTGACACAGAAGTTGATGATTGCAGCACAAATTCTAAGTAGGTAGTGAAATCAATACATACTTATTTATGTTGAAAACAGGATTTCCAATGATCCAGGAGGGCTGAAAGCAGTGTATTGTTGCACAAGGAGTCAGAGCCATTAGAGCCAAATTTAAATCTGGTGTAGTTTTGGGTTTTGTAGGTGCAGTATTTAAACACGGAAGTAATGTTGATAATAAATATTCATGAGTACGTAACCAGTTAACCCCTTTATTATGTGATCAGTGATGACGCTACCCTAACCCTCACTCTAACCCTAAGCAATCAGAATAGGTCTTTTTTTAAATGATTAAATGTTCTTCCAAGTTTTGGTAGTTAGCAAACAAATACAAGGATCATGCAGTTTATTTGAAAGAGCTGCCAGGAGAAAGCCTCTTCTGTTTCAAAAGAACATTGCCCCACAATTTATCTTTGCAAAGTTACATCTGAACAGACCAAAATTTATGGAACATTGTCTTTTGGACAGACAAGACCAAAGAGGAGCGGGCTGGCTATAAAGCACAATGTCACGTTTAGCAAAAATCCAAACACAGCACGTCAGCACAAACACTTTATACCAGCTGTCAAGCACAGTGGT
Organism: Oreochromis niloticus; assembly: GCF_001858045.2. NCBI lineage: Eukaryota > Metazoa > Chordata > Actinopteri > Cichliformes > Cichlidae > Oreochromis > Oreochromis niloticus. The sequence goes on along the minus strand of NC_031981.2, from coordinate 27,178,803 downwards.
GGAGGGGTGGTAATTTGGGCTGTTTTGCAGCCACAGGACCTGCGTGCCTTGCAGTCATTGATTTGAACTCCCCTTTATACTACAGAGTCTAAAGTGAGGCCATCTGTCCAACGGCTAAAGCTTGGCAGAAACTGGGTCATTCAACGAGACAAAGATCCCAAGATTAGCATTAAATCCTCAGTGTTTGAAAAAGAAAAGAATGAAGATGTTGCAACAGCGCAGTCAAATTTCAGAACACAACCCAAATGAAATACTCTTGAGGGACCTAAAGGGAAATGTGCATAAATGAATGCCCACAAACCTCAATGACCTGAAGGAACACTGTAGAGAAGAGTGGGCCATAAATTCCTCCACAAGATCTAAAGTCATACAGAAAACCGAAACGTGGCTCTACAAGCTAACTATTCATGGGATGTACCTAGTTTATAACAGGACTGCATATAGTCCTTTGAAAACTTTCTTATCCACATGACTGTATATGGCAAAAACTGCACATTCCATCCTAACCCCAGATGGTGACCGAGCAGATGTTAGGACATTCAATCTGTCTTGTATTTTTAAGAGATTTTGTTGTGCAGGCAAAAATGTCTTATTATCAAGACAGCCTTGGAGCTCCTTCATCATGGGATTTCTTTTGGTGTTTCATGAAGCAAACAAACAACCAAACAAAAAGTCACACCAAAAGCGTTCATATCTGCTGTCCATTGTAGCTAAAACAGGTGCTACAGAAGAGCTGAGACCTCAGAGCATGCCAGAATTATCTTATCATCTTTTGCCACTATGAAGCAGATTAAATTCATTTTGTTTGTTTTTGGAATTAACTAATGCTACTGTGCAATCTGTTACCATTGCCGTTTCACTGACATTTGAGAATTAATGGAATCCTGTGTAAGACAAAATCTCAGGGTGAGGAATGTGGTGGTGAAAGGGCACAAAAAATATGTTTGCAATGTCATTTGGAAAACAAAGAGATAAACATGCTACAGTATTTCTCTAGTAAAGAGCAAATACATTCTCGACGCAGTACACAGGTGCGTGAGAATTTCTTACACTTGATTTAATGAGCTGTTCTCTCGGATCAGATAAGTCTTATCAGATCTGTGCTTGAATTGTTCTGTATAAACATCCAAGATAATCTGAGTGTGTGTGCACGTTTGTGCATGCCTGTGTGTCTGTGTCCGCATATTAGAGTGTAGAATAGGTGGTTGTATGTTTATATAGGACAGATCTAAGAACTAAGATCAGGTTTTAAACTAAACAGGGCAGTAAATTTAAACTGGCAGATTGCTGCTGTGGGGCAACCAAGACTGTGATCTCTCCAAATTCACCTGAGCGTGTGTCCCAGGTGTGAGCACTCACTCAGTTCATCAGCACGGCCTCGGTCAGGTGCATACCCCATGTAGTGGAACCCTATGTCTCTGCATCACAGTATAAAGATCATGTTTTAATCCTGTAGGCATTTGTGCGAAAACAGCACATCAAAAATCTCTGTCTTTTCATGCGGCACCTGAATTCAAGGACCACCTGGTTTCTCCTAAGCCTGGTCTTTGCTTCAGGTCTGTCTTTATTAAAAACAAACAACATCAACTAATTCACATTATCGCGTGAATTTGCACGTGTCACTGTGTTAACTGTCTTGCTAATATCCGACTATGGAAGAATTATGACGTTTATTTAAACTGGATTAAACAAGGTAATTAAAAGAGCTGTACAGTCAGCACAAAACAAGTCTATCTTGATAATAGTCCAGAAGGACAAGTCATTTGGAATTTAAATAAATAAATCTTATGGCCAGGGCGTATTTTCACTTAGAGGACTTAAACCACCTGCTAAATTTGTTTGTTGCTATGCTTAGTTCAGATGTAGATAACGAAACGTGGATAACTTAGTTAGGGGCGTGGCCACGTTGACTGACACTTAGACAAGTGTCAGTCAATGTGGCCACGCCCCTAACTGAGTCATGGTCTCCTAGGCCTTGTTCACTACATCAAGTCACTGGACTGTACCTCTTAATGATGTGTGTGTGTATGTGTAATAGATGCACTAATATTATGACTTGCTTTGTAAGAAAAAACTTTCAAAACTTCCTTTTTTAAAAAACAATCCTACTAATTCAAATAGCTAAAGTTCATCTAACATTTTCTTCCATTTGCGTTACTTCAACTTATTATTTTCGATCAACTTCAGCTATTTTGCATAGTAAGTGCCCAATACCTAAAAATATAATTGAATTTTACTTATTCATTTTAATTACATGGCAATCATCTTTGGAAGGTTTTGATGCCTTTTGTCAATTTGACCCCAAACATATAAGATATAAGTCTTTATTCTGATATAATTTAGATTCTTAGAAATCAAAATTTAGTTTTTGACCGGTTTTTGCACTTACATTGTGCACAAAGTTAAAAAAAAAAGAAGTTTTCTTTGTGTTTTCCACCACTGAAGACTCTTTGAAAGTCCAGAAACAAACGGTGGCTCTCAGTGATGTGCGATACTGCAGATTTTGGTATCGATAGAATCAAGTACACATATAGGGCCAGTATTGTTGATACCAGTACCGATAGTGATACTTTTATTCTATAAAGGCAGATTATGTAGGGGAGAGCAGAGTATCATGATTTATGACATGAATCATCAGACATTTGCAAACACATTTTAATGACCACTAAATGAAAATGCTTTTTATGCATTTTGAAAAAAAATAATTTCACATATTTCAGTCGGGTACATACTGAACTTAGATAGGATAGGATAGAAACAAAGTATCAATCCTATCACACTAGTATTGATCCAATACCAAAACTGGCGTTGTTTTTAATGCTTTTGATATTTGAATCGATCTCCCCACCTCTAGTGGCTCTGCATTCATCACTGTTGAATGTTGCCAGCATTGTTTGTATCACAGTAAGTAGTCAAATTTTCTTTAGATTTTTCTTTTTTCCAAACCACTTTAGTGAAATGTCAGCAAAGAAATTCTCCTTTAGTGGCAGCTAAAAGTTAATAAGCTAACAGCTAATAAGCTAACAGAGCCACTTTCCTAGTTAGCTTAGCTCGTCACAGCTGAGACAGACTGCTAAATTTTTAAACCTAGACAGTGTTATTCTAAAGTATTTGGGTTTTTTTCTCTTTTTCAGTTTTAAGGTGAAGGAGTTAAATAACATTTTAGAACTGATGAAAATGGACAGGAGTAGTTGTTAGGTAAGTTACATGAGCTGGTTAAAGCAAAGAGAAGTCACCGTAGCAAAGATGCTGGCAGGTCAAAACTTGAAGTAACCCTGTCAACGTGCTCTTTTTCAGTATAGGTGTACTACACCATGTTCATGCAGAGCATGCCCAAGACATTCTACACCAAATTTGACAGCTGTCTTATTCAACCGATAACTTTATTTAAATATAAGGCTGGTATGTCAAGTAGTAAGTACACTGTAAAATGTAATATTGTGTTTAATTAAAAATATTAAATAGGCTGAACTCAATTTTTATCAAATTGTTATTAGAACTCAATTTAAATAAGTTACCAGTACTTTTTATGCAAAAACGCTGATAAACTCCATTTATTTGAGTTGTCTTAACTTAGAAAAACTAAGTAAGCTGGAAGTTTTGCTTCTCAGTGCGGAAGGATGAAAGATGTGTTTTGAAAATGCCACGTGACTACCGTCCTCCTCCCTCTCGGATCAGTCCGCATGTTCACGGTGCATTTTTTATGGAATATGTTGAGCAAACCTGGAGAAGCGTCAGCTCAAGATATTATTGTTGTCATTGCTGTGGATCTTTACCTGATACACTGACTTGGTGAGTAAATGTTTACTCTTATTCAAACTGATTTTGTGGCTTCTCTTAGTTTAGCACTAGGTTTAAAATCTTGCTAGCTAGTTAGTGTTAGCCTAGCGTTGCTGCTGCCGCTGGGCTCGTCTTACTTAAAAATTAACACCACAGCCTTAAAAACCTTACATAAAACTATGTGGTGAAATTTTCTGTTGATTGTTTGAAATAAATAAGTGAGATAAGAGCCCAGACAAAATTCTTCGGGAGGTGCAGCCGTTAGGGGTGGGGGGTGGATAACAGAGCTCTCCGAAAACGTGGAAGCACTTTTGCAAATATGTGATATTTTGATAAATTAAGTAGATATTTGAGCATTACATAGCTACATTGTCGCCTGAAAATATCTTAAAAGGTTATTTTGTGACCCAGAAAGGGTAGTCTGGGGAAAAGGAGGATCGCATTTGTCGGCCACGGTTGTCGGAGCCTGTGCGTACTTGTAAGCGCGGCAATGGCGGAGGAGCGCCGCTGAAAAACTTATTACTTTTTCTGGGTCACAAAATAAACTTTTAAGATATTTTCAGGCGAGAATGTAGCTGTGTAAATTTCAAATATCTGCTCGATTTATCAAGACATCACATATTTGCAAAAATGCTCCGACGTTTTCGGAGACGTCTTTTTTTTTTTTTTTCATGCTTTGTGGCAGCTTTAGAACATCTGTGGCATCTATTAATGTCAAATCTAGCCTTTATTTAACAACATAAGCAAACTCTATGTTACAATGGTTGCACAGCCATTAAGGATCAAATCAGTTTCTGAAAAATGTTCTGTTTTTTCTCCCTCTGCTTGCTTCTTACTGTCTTTGAGGCTCGGGACCAGCACTCCTGTTGGACAGAAAGACATCAACTCAGTGGTAAGTATTTTGGTTTTCCAATATATTAGCAACTGTCAGTGACATTTATATTAATCAGGCTGAACTTTAATCATACTTTAGATCAGCCTGTTTTACTTGTTGTTTTATTTGTGCTTTGGTTTGGGGAAGTTGTTTCTTTACTGATCTTTTCCTGTCTTCTGTTGTTAGACTTGAGATATGACTGCACTATGCTGTTGCTGGTGACCACAGTTAATTCTACAAGACATGCTGTGTAAGTAAACAAACAACAACAGTTTGGTCTGCATTTCTTGAAAGATCACATCCCCCAAACTTAGTTTAGAGGGTCTACACTGTATATAGTGAAGTCTGCAAGTTTTCTAACAGCAAAATCTGTTTTGTGCCCAAAATCATTTTGCACATCATTGGAATGAAAGTTATTGGTAAATGGCCTGTATTTATATAGCGCTTTTCTGGTCCCTAAGGACCCCAAAGCGCTTTACATATCCAGTCATTCACCCATTCATACACACATTCACACACTGGTGATGGCAAGCTACGTTGTAGCCACAGCCACCCTGGGGCGCACTGACAGAGGGGAGGCCATGTTTGCATAGCCCTTTTTTAAAATGATGCTTTCATGACATTATTGTGTGTTGGGTGGTGGTCAGGGTTATCCAGACTGACAATTTGGGACATTGAATGTCACCTCTCCGGTGGGGAGGGAGCCTGAGATTGTCTAAATTGGAGTCTGTTTTATACCAAATGCAGAAAAAAATGTTTTAAGAAAGCAATTAAGTTCATGTTCCAAAAAATATGATTGTTTGCTTGCAGGACAACAGGAGAGATGAGTCCTCCGTCACAGATGGTGTGGTCAGTGAAGATGGTCGCCTGCAGGTTCAAGCTCATTGCATCTCCAACCCACATCCACTGCCACTGTACTTAAGGGAAGTTAAAGACTTTCTTCTGCACTTACATTTGGATCACCTCGATCCATGACAGTCATTCAGGCAGTGATGCCTGGACTGGAAACAAGCATCCTTAAAATAATACAACATTCCAGCTCATGTGTTGGAATGGAAAACAAATGTGTTGTTTAAATTAGAGACTGCACTTGTGACAGAACAACAAATATTTTATTTTGATTATATAAGTAATGTAAGTACAAAACAAACTTGTGGTAGGCCTAAACTTATTTTCAGAATAATTAAATCTGAGACTTTGTTTCATTGTAAGATTATAACAGTGATGGCAATATAATTGTTTGTTGTTCAGCAGAACAGTGTCCAGTATGTTGGCTGTTATACTTTGTTGTGTTTGAAAATAAAAGTTGGGCTGATTTTAACATCATTACAAAAATTGTTGTTAATTATTTTTAAAAATATTCATGGTACCACAAATTGTTTTTTCATTTAGTTGAACTTAACATGTTTGTCAGTAGGTAAACAATTAGTATTGTACAGTCAGAAATATCAAGTTATTGTTAATACTGCAAGTCTGCAGTATTATGTCTGTTAGGACAACTAATGTATAAGTTGTCCTAACAGTCATCTTAAGTAAGCTTTACTTAGTTTTTTTGAGGCAACGAGTTTCCATAATTTTTACTACTTAATACTGCAAGTCTGCAGTATTATGTCTGTTAGGACAACTTATACATTAGTTGTCCTAACAGTCATCTTAAGTAAGCTTTACTTAGTTTTTTTGAGGCAACGAGTTTCCATAATTTTTACTACTTAATACTGCAAGTCTGCAGTATTATGTCTGTTAGGACAACTTATACATTAGTTGTCCTAACAGTCGTCTTAAGTAAGCTTTACTTAGTTTTTTTGAGGCAACGAGTTTCCATAATTTTTTTGAGTTCTGGGAACTAACAAGGCTGTACAGTGTACTCAAAATGAGTAAGTTGCCCTAACTTGGTCATCTTACGTAAACTTGATCCAATTTTTTTGAGTTCTGGGAACAAATGAGCTTGTACAGAGTACTCAAAGTAAATAAGTTGTCCTAACTTAGTCATTTTTAGCTAAGCTTTACTCAATTTTTTTGAGGCAACGAGTTTCCATAATTTTTTTGAGTTCTGGGAACTAATTAGATTTTACAGTGTATGTCAGCAAAGGTTTTCGCTGAAATTTTAAACTTTCACAATTGTTACAGCCCATCTGCGGGTGGCCAGGCCATAGCACAAGGGAGATCCATCCTCGTCAGACTACAAGCAGCACATCACACAACTGATAGCATTTGATAATGATTTATTTACAATGAGTTGATTCCTAAGGTGATTTGACACAAAAAGAAGAACTGATTACAAGTTCAGGGTGGACCTAACGCCAAAACAACAAACAAAAAGGGAGCCTATCTCGGGGATTTAACAAACTTACCTACTGAACAGAGTTAAACCAAAAGACAACAACTTACCTCCCCTAAGTAAGAAAAACAGGAGAAAACTATAATGAAACAAAAAGGCAGTCTACCCCTACATACTCCAGTACAAAGCAAGTAGCATCAAGCAAGTAACGAAAGGGTTTGCTAGTTGGAGTGCGCAGAGGATGAATCCACTGGTCTTCGATGGCTGCGTCTCCAGGTAATTAGCCAATCCGCATGAACCGTCCCCTGGATCCACCAATGACGGAAAGGCGCCTGCACTCTTAAATCTGCATATGATACAACATTATGACAGCAGTCGTAACACAATGGAAAGAAATTTAACATGAACCTCAAAGTGAGATTTTGAATTCTAGCATTAGTTCACTTTGTTTTCCTATTCCTCTTCTTCTTCTGCCTTTCAGCTCAATCTTCAACAAACTTTGTCCACACTATCCCTACTCTTTACATTTACATTTTACAACTTAAGATTGAGACTCAGAGTCTGAATCACTGCATCAGAGCATACTATCTTGTTGTGTGTTTTGCTTTTGTTGTATTAAATTTAATGTTTTAACAACTGGACTACAAGAAATTTATGATGGTCATTATTTTGAATATGAATGTTAACCAAACATTATTATTTAATTGGTGGAAGCCAAGAAAATACTGTCCAACTAAAGAAATGTACTTAAGTTGTTAAATTTAGCAGTACTCAGTTCGATTAGACAATCAGTTGCCTTAATTTTTTTACGTTTTGTGTGACATGTCTTTGAGTTTTCAAAGTTGATGTTTGACTATTGTTTAATTAAAAAGGATTACACAAGTGGACAATAAATATTGCGTTTTGCTAAACTGTAAAAAAAAAAAGGTTAAAGGTTAGAAAAAAGATAATATGCAAGAAAAATTAGATGGACAATTAGATGACCCTTTAAGAGCATGCTCTTGGTGAGAGTTGGAAGGAAAAGCTCTCTTTTGACAGGAAGAAACCTCCGCAGGGGGGATCAGATAGGACCAGCCATCTGCCGCAACTGGTTCAGGGTGAGGGGAGGTAGATAGGACAAAAGACACACTGTAGAAGACTAAAAGACACTGATTAAAAATAAATAAATGCCAAAATTATGTATAAACACAGAAGAAGAAGAAGAAGAGCTGAAGAAGAAAAACTCACAGGGAGCCCCCAACAGTGAGGCCCATTGCAGCATAAATAAGGGAGGATTCATGTTCACCTGATCCAGCCCTAACTATGAGAGAAGTTTTAAACCTTATCTTAAAAGTAGAGATAGTGTCTGTCTCCCAATGGGCCAGAGCTGATTCCACAGAGGAGAGGCCTGAACACTGAAGGCTCTGCCTCTCATTCTACTGTTAAATACTCTAAGAACCACAAGTAAACCAGCAGTTGAGAACATATGCTTTATTCAGGTGACTTGGAACTATCAGGTCTTTAAGATAAGATTATTCAAACCTCGTAAGTGAGGCAAAAGATAGTATGTAATAACTGAGTAATAACAAAACTGTAACTGATGCGTGATTACTTAATTTAGTACAGCATTAAATTACATTACTGCCTCACAGAACAACGTAATATGAGGACAATGTAATGTGTTACACCCAACACTGCACATGGCATGTGATAAACAAGCTGTTAAAAAAAACATTCTTCCACGTCAGGTGATCTTTCTTGACACTCAGTGTTACAGAACATTTTGAGTTTTTTATTTTGAAACGGCTTCAGCTAATCCAATTCTGATCAAGAGAGGAATAATATTAATCTTCACAGCAACACTATGTTGATCATTGCACTCTCCCTTTTAAACTTAAACCAGTTCAGTCTGACAAGGTTTCCAGCATATATGTGTTAACTTGCTGGTACTGTTTTCAGTTTGTGAATCTGTCATCAAAACGGGGTCCTGAAGATGCCTACTTTAAAGGAAACTACCGTAAATGCTATTTTGCATACTTTGGCAAGTGTTTAATGTTTGGGTATTATTTTGTCAGCTCACATCCTTGCGGGAAAACATCATAGGTAAGTGATAACTCGTGTTAATGCTACTGGATATTGGTCACTGAAGTGGCACTTATTTGCCACTTTGGAAAAGTTGGTCTTCATAGTGTGTGTGTATTAGGAAGTGAACAAATAGCATGAAAATGAGAAAGTAAACATTTTTGGGGCTTGCGAGGACAGAAATAGTTAGTATGGGGATTGAACCATTGAGGCTGCTGTTGGTGACATCTGCCAGTCTTGTAAGGATTCCCTTATACTGCGAGGCCTTCAGATACACACACACATACCTCACATGCAATGGACTTGCAGTGATCTATCAGAATGTTATTTGTGTACTCTGAAATGTAATCCGACTGCTGCCAGTGGAAAATCTTATCTAGTAACTGCATTCACAAACCAGATGAGATGTGTAAGCATGAGGCTCCTAACTGGTTCCATTAATTGAAAATATCAGGAAAAAGAAAATGTTGCCTTTTACAAGCTGAGAAAAGCAATGTCCCTATCAACTTTTACTGGGGGAAAAGCTACATCAGCATTCAGCTGAAGCGCCTGAGCAGTGTTTCAGAGCCATGTCTCTGCATGCGTAGGATGATGGATCTCCTGCCCCACTACAGTTGCCATGTCCACACACAAACATCACACCAGTATTTCCTAAAGCAAGCCTCCTCTTTGCGTATGTAGGCTCAGGCTGGTATGCAGAGCCAGACATTCCTTTGTATAATGTTGGTTCGGAGGATGAAAACCAAACTACAAAGTGACGCACGACACTCAGTGACTCACCTGCTCGGCTGGTTGATGTTATTGTTTTCTTTCAGGGCAGATATGTTCCAAAGACAGCCAAGTATGGAAGGCTGAACATGCCTCAGTTATCATCAGTCACTTAAAATATGTAAAATAAAAATACTCTCCAGCAAGATGGCTTTCAGACGGTTAAACAGTTGCTTGTATTTATAACTGTTCAATAACTCGTCATTACGCTTAACATCGGAAGGGTGCTTAAGCAAATGCTTTTGGTTATTTTACACATTGTGTGTGTTTGTGTGTGTCCTCAAAAGGAAGATTATCTCATCTCGATTAAGAAAACTGGGGAACACCTGCCAAAATACTAGTTACATTAGTACATACCAAAAAGAGAGCAAAAGAGAGAGGGTGTGTGTGTGTTTTCTTGTCTACCAAAGTGATAAGCAGATCAGATAAGCTGCATGTAAGCATAGTCATGGCGGTGGAAGGCGAGTCGCACGCCATGGGCTCCTCATGTCTCAAACACATTCACTTTACCTCAATTTATTTTATTTATATGCATGCATATGTTGTTGCAGGATTGTGCGCATCCTTTACATAAGAACGCGTATACCGCATGTTTGTGTGTGCCGGCATGGGGTGTCTAGCATGAGAAACGCAGCAGGAGTTTTGCTCTGTCGCTCGGCAAAGTGAAGGAGGGGGAGCAAGGGGGAGGCCAAGCTGTGATAACAAACTCCATTTACTTCAGAAATAACAACACAGCACTTAGAGTGAACCACGGTCTCTATTCCTCTGAGAGCCACTGATCTGCCCGAGCAAAGAACCTAGACTCATTTACTGTCATTAGCTGTTACATCACAGGAAGGAGTCCTGGCTCTGCTTCAGAATGGATCACTTATCATCATATTTGCACTTTGTACATAAGGACACACCTGCGCATGCATGCATAGACCCAGAAATTTTTTTTTTTAAAGTATTCTATCTTTTAGAGTACACTGAGAAGTACTTTGAACTGTTTCACTTTTTCAGCCATCTACATTAAAAGCAGAAGCATCTGGGATCAGGATCCTTTGGCTTCAGCAAAGTCATTCTGCTAGTCTCACATCACATCTAGCCATCCTGGATTTATTCATATAAACATCGTGAGTGAAAAGAGGAGAGTAGATGTGAAGTGCCTCATGAGAAGTCTCCCAGCAGCTTGAGCATATAACAACAGGATAAACCTTATCGAAGATTTATAGGTGACCCTTTAATTACTATTACAGGGTAATTATAATGAAAAAATGCAATGAATCTGTATTACAGAATATGGTTCAAAAAGGTTTTTTTCCTACCGCACATTTGCTGCTTTTGAAAAAGTTGATGAAAATATGATCTGCTAAGATTTTACCCATTTTAGTCTTGGTTTCTTCGAGGGCAGTGGCAGGACAATGCCTGTCTTTCACTATTCATAAATTTCCTATGGATTTCTAGTACAAAGCAACACTTTGGGTGTGTATATAAGTGACATGACCGATTCTCATTTGAAAAATTCAGAATTTCATGTTGTTTTCTTAGCAGAGTACTCTGAGTGTAAAGGCTTGAGCAAAAACTACAGTACTGTATCAGAGGCTTATCCATTTTCCATTAGTTTCCAACCATATTTAGATCACCCCTCAAAAGAAGAGGTATAATGATTAGAGAGGATTTAAGTTTTGTGTTCTAGTGATTAAAGGCACTAGCCTAGACTAGCCACAACCTTTGCCCTAGTAAAAATAACTGTCAGGCTGCAGAAAAGCTTTGTTATGCCCTCCAGGTTTGGCATCTGTAAAAAACACACCATGAACTGTCGTTGGTAATTTAGTATTAAATTATGTGGTTTGCAAATTAGATATATTAGCTGATATATTCAAAACTGATTTTGTGAAATAACTTACACAAATTTCTTTCACTGCTCATACCTTATATACCTGGTATGTGCTGGGCCCATTATGTTTAAGTCCTAAGGGATCATTGCTTGAATGCTTTACTATGGACACTGCCAAGCACAAACAAACAAACAAGTAAACAAAACAAAACAAAAAACAGCAAAGATTTGGAGTGCCTTGACAATTTGGTTCAACTGGCAAATTGTTTCATTTGTGATTTCCGATATTAGCAGCCACAAACTGAATGCACAAAGAGCAGAAATGGAAAATTGTGTTTTTATTAAGTTAGGGTATACTCTAATTAAAAAACACATTTTTTTTAATTCACTCCTGCTTTTGGTTCTCCCTTTCCCATTTTGACCAGTGACAGAATGGCACGGACATCATAAAGCAAACAAGCATGGCATTACAGGTCAGCTGCAGTTTGTAGGTCAGCAGTCAGTAAGAGCAATGATGTTGTCATAGTAATTATGACAGAAGATCAAATCATTTAAACTTTTAAACCTGACTCTGGCATGTTGGGATCACTAGTTATTTTTTACCTCAGCGATGACAGCAGCTGTTCAAACCAATCAGAGAATTACCGTTAGTCAAGTGAAAAAAACAAAAAAAAAAAACATTAAAAATGATTTAAAATCAGCTTGGATGTGAACAATTTTAGAAAGCTTCAAGCCCTGATATAATCTAAACAGAACAATTCTATTATTTGCAATAATTACATAATAACTTTTGTTAAAAATGTGTCAGCTCAGTTGTACTTCTGACCAGAACACATATATAGAAGCAAATAGCAACGTCATCCAGTATAACATACCATACATTAAGCTTTGTTTTGATGCATTGACATGAATAATTTCAGAGCTACTGGGACATGAAGTAGGAGAGATTACTATTTGATCCCCTGCTGAATATGATGGATCAGCCCAAAACTACACAGGAGGAGCTCATTAATGATCTGAAGGCAGTGGAGTCCACAGTCACCAAGAACATCGTTGGTAACACACTACTAACTGCCACGGGGGCGGCCGTGGCTCAGGGGGTTGGGAAGCGTATCTGCAACCGGAAGGTCGCTGGTTCGATCCCTGGGCTCTCTATCCTGGTCGTTGTGTCCTTGGGCAAGACACTTTACCCTACCGCCTACTGGTGTTGGCCAGAGGGGCCGATGGCGCGATATGGCAGCCTCGCCTCTGTCAGTCTGCCCCAGGGCAGCTGTGGCTACAACAGTAGCTTACCTCCACCAGTGTGTGTGAATGAATAGTGGCATTGTAAAGCGCTTTGGGTGCCTTGAAAAGCGCTATATGAAATCCAATCCATTATTATTATTACTATGGATTGAAATCTTGCAGCGCCCACAAGGTGCAAGGAAATCTGTGGAGGGAGCTGAAGCTTTGACTTGCCAAGAGGTGGCCAAGAAACCTAAATGATTCAGAGTTTTTTTAACGACGAATGGGCCAGAATCCCTCCTAAGGTGTGTGCAAACATGGCGGCCAACTACAAGAAAAGTCTTACCATTGTCCTAGCCAGCAAGGGTATCTTCACCAAGTACTCGGCCATGTTTTGCTTGGGGATTAAATACCTATTTCACATGGTGAGATGCAGATCAGTTCACAACTTTGGGTTTGGGTTTTTGGTTGTTATTCTATGTCTCTATCAAAATGAAACTACCATAAAAAAGAGAGACTGTTGATTTCTTTGAAAGTGAGCAAACTTCCAAATTCAGCTGGAGGTTGAAATATTTGTTTCCTCCACTGTAAAACTGCATGTACAGAATCATCTGTCAAACCAGATAGAAAGTTTTCAGACTCTTTCGCCTTCTTTGCTGTTTCAGAATTCCCCAATGGTTTTGAATTCAGCATTGCCTGAGTGCCACGTTTCTCTCTCTCACAACGCTTTAAGTCACGTGAATGAGGTAATTCTGAGCTGTGATATTACAGGTAAACACCAGTGAGTTCTTGGAACCCATTCATCAGTCATAACTCTGTCACTCTGGCCGATATAGACTGTATGCTCTCTCTCTCCCAGCAAGGCAGCCAACATGTTCATGACTTTCTACACGTAATGTTGTACAAGCACCCTGGTTAAACGGGCAGTAATAAAAGAAAAGCGGGACAGAATAAAAATGAGAAAGGCTTTGCTACAGATACAGCTAAATGCTAAAAAGTAAGTTTCAATTCATGTTGTTTGAGTAAGTGTATTTATGTAATACATGTAACCCAGAATTATACCTGACTTGGCAATAATCATCGTATATAAAACTGAAGTACTGACATCATGTTAATATAATATGCTACCTTTTGTTATTAAAGGCAGCTAAACTTTTCCATTCTTGCAAGTTGGCTGTGTGCTCATGTGGGACACAGATTACAGTCAATCAATTCATCATATTTCTGTGCACAAAATCAAGCAAAAAAATCCCTCTTCTGAATGGATTCCTTGTGTGTGTCTGTTTGTGCTGTATGCAGTTCACCAAAGATAGGATGATGAATACCTATTTACACTCCTTCAGTAGCTATGCGATCTGCAGTAGCAGCCTTTTATTTAGATGTCGCCGAAGAGCTGAACCCTCTAGCCTGTCTGGTGTATTTACACGGTCTGTCAAGTCTTGAGAGACAGAAATCTTTGGAGGCATTGCTCATTCCTTCACATTCCTTCCAAAGAGCGTCTGTTGGGAGTGGAGGTTAATAACATAGGTGACTTTGGCTGTGGTATGTGTCTATCCATATGCATGTAGGTTGATAATAATATTGCTCAATCAGCTGTGCAAATGCTCACAGATATATTGGGGTGGAATGAACACACACCTCAGTACACAACACACTCCTATCATCAGTGTCAACTTTCATAATGGTTTTCATTCCATACAAATGTCTCATGCCTTTTCTAGTTTGAGAATTTCTTTGTGTTTCACAGCATTCAGTGAAGACTTGTAGCAAAGTTTGTGAAAGTCTAACTTCTATGTTATTTTGGAAATGTGGTGAAAGGCAAACACCGGTGTGAGTGCGTTAGCTTGGTTAAATCAAGCATCCATGATTTTAGGTGGTTGTAAATCCAACAAGGGACAATGGTTGAAAATTAGTGATAGCTACAGGTGCATTACATCAGCTTCATGTTCCATACTTGAACTATGTTAAACTGTATGGTCCATTTTAAATGAATAAAGAATAAAGGTGACCCTGAATCCTCCCTTAGTTATGCTGCTGGGGGATTCCCATGATGCACACGACGTTTCTTCTTCACTCACCTTTTTCACTCACTATGTGTTTATAGACCTCTCTGCATTTAATCAATAGTTATTATTAATCGCTGGCTCTCTTCCACAGCGTGTTCCTTCACCCTGAACCAGTTACGGTAGATGGCCGCCCCAACCTAAACCTGATTTTGCTGGAGGTTTGTTCTTGTTATAATGGAGTTTTTTCTTTCAACTGTCACCAAGTAATTGCTCGTAGGGGGTTGTCTGATTGTTGGAGTTTTCTTTGTATTATTTTAGTGTCTCTTCCTTACAGTATAATGCACCTTAAGGCAACTATTGATTTTAATTGATAATTGCAAATCTTTTCCTGTCTACACACTGTACACGGAAATTCACATTAAACAGAAATATACTACTTACATTGAGAGTTCAGCCAAAACCTACAGATTTAAAACTGAGATTCTTCAAAATGACACTCAGCACTCAGCAATACTTGTATTATGTAGGATTATAAACAGAGTTTAACCGGCTGGCAACCAGTTGAGTCAAATGCCCTAATGCAAAAGGACAAATCACTGACTGGAAAATGTCTGAGACTTATTACGGTCAGTTGGAGCGCAATTCTTTTCCTCCTACCAGGTGATACAGCCTGTTCCACAATTTAGTAGCAGCTTCAGCAAAGGCCTGATCTTCACTGTGACAGCTATTTGCACAGCAGACTTAGAAACCGTGACTGATGTGTAAAGTTAAGAGATCAGATGGGTTGGGAGGAGCAAGCCATCCTATACAAAGCACCTTGAAGCAACTTGTGATTCATCACTATATAAATAAAGTTGAATTGAATTAAATTGAACTGAAGCAAATGGATTAATCTTTGCAAGTATCTTGTCCCGTTAACTCTGGTGCAAGATCCAACATTTTATAAAACACACTGACATAACGTCTGATTTGTTTGTTTCTTCCATGAACTCGTGCTTGAACAATGTCATTTAGATCTATGCTTCCTGACAAGGGTTTTTTAAAAGGCTAGATGTCAGATGTCTGAATGCTTCCAAGAGCATAAAACAACATAAATATAATAGAACACTTGAGTTTCATTGGATTTTAATCATTTCTGTTGTTTTTTGGAAATGGAAGATCCAAAGCCAAGCTTGTAGCTCTGATCTGCATCCATTAACATCTCCAACACACTCACTGTGGTACAGTACTTTCTGTTGACATTTGGCCATTCTCTGACATGAATGTAATTCCTGTTTTTGTGACCGTCTTCAGTGTCGCCGAGAATGTGCTGACATCCATGAGATCATCTGTTGACATTGCTTAGCCTCACAGGCATGTCAGATGCTGCCTGGAGTGTCATTGTCTTTAAGGAACCACAGTGACCCGAATGAACCTTGACTGCTTACCGGATGAATGGCACCAGCAGTAGGCAGCAATCAAACTCACAAATCAGCTATACAAGCCCACAGATAAATGCCTTTAGTACCTTTGTAGACACACAAACACCCACACTCAAGTTGGAGCATGACAGGTCTGCATCGCCACCTCAGAGGTTGTTTGGCTATAACCTATCACTATTTGCAGACCTGTAAACAGTATTTTGAACTCAGCATATGAATGGAGAAGCTGTTTTCTTTTAAAGCTTCACATTTTCAATGCATGTTTAACTAACAGCAAAATATGCTGAGAAACACACACACACACACATAGAAGGGAAAAAAGGAACAGCCAGATACACACACACACACAGTTTGTATGCAAAGACTAGAACAGTGCTGAAATGACTCTACCGTACACAGATTACCTCTCATCTCTGTCAATGGAAGGTTTCCCCTCTGATATCGGGGACCTTTTTTGGGGCTTTTAAGTAAACTAATCTTTGGGCAAATACCACAGGCTGTTTCTGATGTTGGCACATAATGGGAAGTCTTAATATATCTGAATGAGAGCAAACAGACTCAACAAGAGGCTCACTGGAAG
The DNA here is from genome assembly GCF_001858045.2 of Oreochromis niloticus. Taxonomy (NCBI): domain Eukaryota; kingdom Metazoa; phylum Chordata; class Actinopteri; order Cichliformes; family Cichlidae; genus Oreochromis; species Oreochromis niloticus. Next base: position 27,161,992 of record NC_031981.2, on the reverse strand, counting down.
TTTGGGATCAAAGCTTTGGGGCACAAAGGCAGAGATTTAGCATGTTAAAGTGATCGTCACTCTTTCACAGCCAAGTATTGTCTCTGTGTTTCTCTCCTCAAGTTCTCTGAATTCCTGCTCTGTGTAAAACGCTTATTGTTATCCGTGGGTTTTACCACCGCAAACCGTGTTCCTAAACATCTCTACTCTGCCTTTCAGGCTCTCCTCTATTGAAGTAAAGATTAAAAAAAGAGAGAGCCGGGGAACATCAAACGGGCTAACGTTGTCAATTCACATTTTGCTGTTCAGTTATTGTCAGCAGACTTGACCGAGTGTGTAGTGAATCCAAGCAGCTTGCAAAACACCTCTTTTCTGTGGTTGCGTTTTAAGTGGTTGTGGGCCCAGTTGCCATGTTTACTGGGTGTGCTCCAGGTGTATTTGTACAAGATGCAGAGTTTCTGTGTGCACAGGCAGGTTCTCTCCTCATCTCAGCTTCATTTTTAGTCATAAAACTGTCTGATGATTTTTGGCGCTGGCGAGCCCTCAGCTTGTCGGCAGCAATCCCGATGCAAAGTGGAGGCCTTGCGCAACGCCGGGGTTGAAATTATTTTGTTTCCAAGGCATCAGCCTTGCAGTTATCACAGCCCACATTTAACAAACAGGTTTCATTGTTGCGAGAGGGCCAATCTGTACGAGCCCTGTGGTTAATTTGATTTAGTTCGATCCGTTCGAGGCTATTACACATCGCTTCCATCTGATCATATCTGATAACCGCCTGCGCTGCAGATTGTCCGTTCATTTATCTTTAGAAATCTCTCCCTCTACCTCCCTGTCACAGCATGTGGGAGGAATAAACCACTGTGATGTTTGTACAGCACACCTGTGCAAAGCAGGTAACACATTACCAGCTTATCTGAGTCACGGACCTGACTGACTGGTCACATTTATACACGATCCAAAGGATTTCTTTTTTAAAAAAAAGCACATATACAGTCATTTTTTAGTTCTTTTAACTCACATGCCATCATACCTTTCTCTCCTGGTATCTCCAGTTCTTTCCAAAACAACAACAAAAACAAAACAAAAAATGAGCTCTGACTTATTTAAGAGCATTTCTTCCTTCCAGGCTGGACCCTTGTGTTTTCTCTTTCTTCTAATTTGTATTTCTTCTTCTACATCATCCCTCTCCCTTTACTTTTCAGCAGGTTTCTCCAGCTTAGGAGCTGCTTTGTGGCAGATGGTTGTCCTTCCAGAGTCTTGTGACTCTGATCTCAGGATGGATTTAAACAAAGTTACGTGTACTTTTTTATTATTATTGAGACATAAACTGATCGATTGTTTATATTTCTGACTGATTTCTTTCCTTCTTTTTTTAAACCATAAAAGTAGTTATATATTAAAACATAACAATTTGAATACAGGTGACGAATTAAATATATCCAGCTTTCTAAAAAAAAAACTATTCCTGCAAAAAAAGAAAAAAAAAAAACATATAAAGACCTGAAATAAAAACAAAGATTTTGCATATGAATTGTTCTTTCCCACCTCTTTCTTTATGAAGCTTCCGTTATTTCTATTTTAGCAGTTCTTTTAAACAGGGCCTGAGATTTTATTAAAAGACTGGCTTCTGTTTTCTTTTGATGGGATTAACTTTTGTGTTACCTTTCCTCCACATCTCCAACTGAGCTTTTAAACTCTTTTGTGTCCCCACCTGCATCTCAGAGTTTTCACCAGAGCTTGGCAGAGCTGATAGTGCTTCCTGGCACACAAGAACGTGTTATTTTTCTAAGGTCATGTTAAAGGATGCAGGGTAAAGTATGATGAAGCTGTGGTTGTTGCAGCATGCCAGCGAAGGTCATGAACCATGATTGAAATATTTTAGTCTGTTTCACCTGTCTGTTATTATGTGCGTATCACCCCGTGTTATTCCTGCTTGTCAAACAACAGACATCCATCCAGAGCAACACAAACTAAAAGCCCTTTTGAACTTTTTCAAGAACCTGGGTTAAATTTGTGTCTTTCTGCTGTAGAGTGGTGTTAAAGCAAACAACAAAAAGAAAGCCCCAAGCAAAGCCATCCGGAATAATTACTTATCAGTTTAATCTGAGTAACATTCACAGTTACAGAGATGCAGTGAGAATGTAAATATGAATAAATGCAGTCCATGCGTTTCTCATATATATTCCAGGGAATTGTAGTTCCTGGGAATACTGCCAAATTATCCCATAACAGCTTCTAGCAATGGCTCAAGTATACACTAGATATAAAAGATTGACCTGGCCTGACGTGATATCCCCCATTTAGTTGTTATGGAGCCAAATCAGACGGTATTTAGGTAACAGGGTGGAATGCTAAGTCATCAGCTAATGCTAACTAGCTTGGTTAGCAAGCTAGATTCTTAAGCCATTACAAATGAAAGGCACAGACACAAGATATCTGCTAGTTAGTGTTAAAACGTACCAGAATGTTACTGACCAAAGCTGAAACAACAACCTTTTTCATGGGCTGTTTTGTATATTTTGCATATAATTGCATTAAAAATTATCCAAAAGGCATCAGCACCGCAAATGCAGTAGAAAAGTCAAGTTCAGTGACCAGAATAAATGGTGACAGGGTCTAGCAGACTAAATCTGCCACCACAGCTTTGTTATAAAAACAGAAATCATCTAGTCAAGTCAAGTCAGCTTTATTTGTATAGCACATTTAAAAGACATCAAGTGCCGGCCAAAGTGCTGAACAGTGGGACAATGTAACCAAATAAAAGAAAGAATTAAGATAAATCAGGTAAAAAAGATTACACAACATCCAGTCTAAATCTGTTTTTTGTAAATAATAATAATAATAATACTAGATGAGTTTTTTGCTGTAAACGTGTGTTTTTTTTTATTATGTGATTTTAGCACGTCGCTTTAGAAGGATTGACTCAATTTTGGAGTAAGGCTCAAGCGGCAACTCCGAGAACTGCAGTTTGTAGCTGTGTCCGTGTTGGCTTCAGTCCCAGAGGTGGCTTCATGGTCTGAAGGAAGTGAGAGATATGCAGTAGCTTTTATGGGTCTGTTTGGCATATAACAAGAGGCTTCGTGAAGACAGTTTTGTATTCAAGCCACACCCAAATTGCACTGAAGTAAGTTATATGTCAAAATTTGGTTGCTCTTTCGCTCTGACATCTTTCGAGCTAAGAAAGAAAAAGTACAGGCCGCAGCATTGTTTGAGACATGCTGCATGATTTAGCAAGATTTTGTCTTCATTTTATAGTTTTCAGAAATTTTATTTGCCAGTTTAATTGTAGAGTTAATGGAAACAGTCCCTTGGGACAGTCAGTACAAGTGGTCAAACAGGTTCAAAACAAGTTCCAAGTTTACTTTACAGTTCTTATTAAATCAGTTATTTGGAAAAGAAAACAAAACCAAATGTACACAAGAACCACTACACAAACTTGTGACTCCTTTGTAAACAACCATTACACGCTGTCGAGCTACTTTCACTTCCGTGTCATAGCTGTGAGCACAGTCAGTTTTACACTGTAGTGACAGCGTTAGCTAAATGAATCTACATTTTGAACTGCATTTTCGGTTTTACTGCCTTTATGCTTTTGTTTCTTCTTCTAATGAACTCATCTGATTATGCCTACAAGAATGATGCCCAAACCAGTATGATGAAATAGGATCCAAGCTGTGAAAAAGAGAAGTCATAAAGTTACTTTTGGAAAGTCATTAATAGAACCAACACACTAAGAGTCAAAACAATTAAAAAGCCTCCATATATGGAAAGTGAAGGAAACTTCCTGTGTTGCGAAACCAAGGAGTTTGTTTGTATCTGTTTGTTTAATTTCAGGTAAATGACTGATGATTCATTTTTCTGAGCATTCATTTCCTTGCCTACCTGTGGCTTCAGGTTGCCACCTCTAATCGGCATATTGCCCTCTGTTTGCACCTGAACTGCCAGGTTACATCAGACAGACAGACAAACACACGCACTCACATTGGCAAGAGTGCACCTCAGCTGGCATCCAGAGATGGGTTACAGCTTGCCTGTGTTTTATAGTGCATTTATTTACCACGGAATACTCCAAGTTTCACCCTGATGTGCAGTGAGAACTCTCCCAGGGGTTCACAAAGGGTTTAGCCAACCTGCAACTACGAATGTGTAAGCATGCATGCGTGTGTGTGTGTGTGTGTTTAGCAGCTCCGGCATTTCTGAGTGTGTGTTTGCACGTATAAACAGGTGAGCCACAGAGTGATTATGCTGTCAACTGCTGCTGAGTCATTCACATCTACACCAAGTTAATTAGAGATGGCAGAACATACCTGGGTTTTCACACACACATAAATGGACACGTACATACACGTATGCAACCGCGTACAGCACAAAAAAATTACAGTAAGGGAACGAGACAATAGATAAAAATAAACTTGCGTGCCATCGGTAGGTGTACACTGAACACCGTGATAATGTTTGACATTGTCAACCAAGGTACACGTGTATGCACACCTGTATGCATTACATGTTTGGGTGTTACTTTTTCCAAGGAAAGCCCCATGATTTCTCAGTCAAACATGCTTCTGAGTAATGCATCAGGATTCTGAGAGATAAAATAGTTTATTGTGCCACTATGTGAAGCTATATATGAAATAAAATCACCTTTTACATTTGAATAATTGGCTCTTAGAGTTTAACTTCAACCTTAGAAAGTCTTGAAGTTTTCTTAAGTTCTAAGAACACATGCTTTGAGACTGGTTGGCGACTGTTCCACAGGTCGTGAGGGAAAAATGTGTCTTTCTAAACTGGTTGTGAGTAGTTGCTGTACAATAGCAGTCATTGTGAAATTCACGCCAGCCATGAGAGCTGTCAGTGGCCACTGGCAAACATTGTTCGCTATGAAAACGCGTATATTCTGCAAATGTTGGCAAATGTTTGCTTGAGGTTGCTGGCAGTTGCTAGCATGAATTCGATCACATACGGTGCTGCACCAAAAACCTCCTTGCGATTGCTAATAGATGTAGTAGGTTGCCACAGTTGCCAGTAGTTTAAATGGAAGACATCAACTTTTCTGCAAACACTACTCACCAGACAGAAATTGTTAAAAGTGCCATGCAAACTGGAAACGGACACCATTCACCTTCAAAATAATAAAATAAATAAATGTAGTGCTATCAGCGTTAATCTCATTAAAGTGACGTTAATGCCATAACCGCATTAACGCGGCAAATCTCAACCCGCTAACGCAAGAGGCGCCGTTACCTCGCTAACACGTTAGCGCCGTGCAGCCCCACACACGGGGCGATCCGCGCTAACTCGCTAACAGAGATTTGCCGCGTTAATGCGGTTATGGCGTTAACATCATTTTAACGAGATTAACGCTGACAGCACTAAATAAATGAGAATTTCACTAAATAAATGCATAAATGCAGAGTGTTTGAAGACACGTCTCCATCTCCTAAAAAAATACTGCGTCAATTTTCTACCAACCAAAGAATTAATAAGGAAGTTTCAGGTGCAGCTCCTTCTTTGTGCCTGATCTTACCTAGCAACAGATAGCAATCACTTGCCTAACAATTGGGGACTACATATTTTTCCCTACCATTCGGCAAATGCCAGGGTGTTGCTGCTGCTAAAGCCACAGGCCTGTATGACTTGGGCTTTAGTAAGGGAAATGTTTAAAAAGACGGGACCCAAAATATATTTAGCTCATTTTAATGCAAAACATGAGGCTTTGCAAAAGTCGGTGTTCTAGGACACATCAAAGTCTCCCAGTTATTTTTAACTTTCTGGAGCCCTCAAGCAAACTTGTCTGGCTGAAAATAGCTGACATGAATAGTCAAAATAATAATAATAAAAACCCTTCCCTGTAGTTTTTAAAACACGTTTGTCTGTCTGGCAGAAGTGAGGCATTCGGGATATTTTTGGAGGTGGATCAATCTCTATCTGGTGCTGTAGTGAATGTGAACCAGCATGACACTGTGTGTGGGACTGAGTAAAAAGCAAACAACAGTGTGTGTGCTCATGGTGTGGCTTACTGATGTGAGTTTAATAGTTTTTTGAACACACGCTCTGTTGCCCAGAGGAAAAAGAAATGTCTGCTCTAGACACACATAGTACGTTATTAACAGGACCAATTCTTTATTTATTTTTTATCTTCTTATAGAACTTATAAAAGACAACAGAAGTACCTGGTGCCCCCGGCCTTATTCTTGAATATGACTTTTTCAGTAGCACTTTATAATGCAAGCCTGTTACTTATGGTGTCAAACTTCCAAACTCTTTCAAGATTTAGGATGCAATTTTCAGAAACTAAGAATATGTACAGTAAAACAGTCTTTTTGTCTTTGTTCCAGTAATGGTAATTAGATGACAAGGTTTCCAGTTTCCAGAGAGGAAGACCTAAACAACATATTGTATTGTTATCATTGCAAAATAATCTCCTTTGAGCGCACGCAACACCCTGTGGTCATTTTGTCACAGACACCAAGTCACACCTATGAGAATTATGCCAGGACAACAGACATTCATGTCTGAGTTTCATCTGGCCTTTATAAATATACGGTGACTCTTTTCTCAAAGGTGATCATTAAATTTGAGCTGGTTGCCAAAAATAGACACACACGCAGGCAGGCCTCCCTTCCTAAAAATGGGACATAGCATATAGCCGAGGTTATATTTTAACCGATGTCAGTTTTGTTTTCCCACAGTCGATGACCTTTTTTCTGATAAAAGCAAGATGATAACTAAATAAAAAACTGATGCACCAGGACAAAACCTATGGTATACTGACACTTTTGAAAACGAATAAAAATATTCTGGAGAGATGAGATCCAATCAGAACTAATTTGGTTGTGTAGAGAGCCGGAATGTGTCTGGAAGTTATCCAATCAGAAGTAATCTCCTTGAGCAGAAAGGTTAAATGTGAATATTTGATCTGCCCTTAGGAAATGGTACAGCTTTCTTTGAGGGGGGCGACTCGCTCCCACATTTGATGTCAAGGAAAATAAGATGCTTTGCGAACCATGTGGAGCAACTCTCACTGGTAAAATCTTTTACACTTTATATTTCAGTCAAGTGTGTAGACTTAGATTTAGTCTATGATAATCTTAAAATGCTTAGCTGACTAAAACTGAGGTGAAACTAAATTTTCTGTCAAACTTCACACTGATCTTATAGCACATATACATTTCTATATTTCAACAAAAAAATAGATAATGCCATCCTAATGCCTTCTCACATGTGGTATACAGCAATTTTCATATAGCTCAATGCTCTGTTATCGCTAACGAGTGAAGAGATTGTAATGTTATTTGAAACATGAAACCTTCCTGGACTTTCCTGGTTGCCTACAACAGCATATGGACTGATTTGTATGTGAAGTCTTTCCATGAAAACAAAAGGATATGACATTAATGTTTCCTCATCTCAGTGCCTCTTGTTCGCTGCTGATGGCAAGCAGCTAGCCCAAGTATGTTTGAAAGGGAGGTGGACTGCCATTTACGCCTATATAGCAGTTTTCTAATCTTACTGTAGACTACAAATCATATTAAATCATACATTGTTGCAGCACTTTATTCACCTCACATCCATGGCCAATTTAGATTCAAAAATTAAGCTAAGATAAATGGTGGAGCAATGCCACAGTGACCAGAGAAAACACCACATAGAAGCAGGGTTCAAACCAGGAACCTTCTTGCTGTGAGGCAACAGTGCTAACCACTCTACCTCTCCACTACCCATGAATACATTGGCTTATTGTTTTCATATTACTCTATCAGTAACATTACAAACTGTTGCCGCATTGATGTAGTCACCAGCTAGTGTGATTAATAATTTTTAAATCTATTATGTCAGACTGTATTTATGATGATCAACATTAACAGTAACAGCCAAGGATAATTTTAAACAGTAGCAGTTATCCCTACCTTTAACTTGGCTGCACAGAACGAATGAAGTGGAGTGGAGGAGGAGACAGATTGCACAAATGAGTCTGAGAGGCAAAATGACAGAAGAGCAGTAAGGTTGAACTTTTTCTCCCTTGGACGCCTTCTTTGGACACTAATCCTTGTTTCTCTTTAATGAACTGAGTGGTTTCTGTCACATTTCGGGCCTTTCAGAACAAAATGACTGGGATTGCATCAGATGAGGGTTGATCTCTCCCTGTACAGCTTACTGGGACTTCCCTTGGAAAAACCTGGAATCTATTCTAATGATCATCAAACCACATAGATATATATTGAGATGTCAAAACTCGTCATTAATAGAAACAGGAAAGGTTGTCAAATGTCATTTTTATTTACAGAATTAAAACACGTATGGAATAGAGGTTAGTGACCTAAAGAATAAACTAGCAAACATCCAGGAATGCAAGCAGATGAGCGAATACAGATCTTCCTAACATGCATGTTTCATCACTTGAAAATGTTAAAACCTACATGGAATGTGCTACGCACGAACGCAATCAAAAGTACGCAGACTTCAAGTCACTTAATGGATGTGGTGTCATTAATGACGTTTTTACTCTGTGCTGCATGCATATTGGAAAGCATGTGTGAAACTCTTGAAATTTGCTTGTGTTGTGTATTCACAGTGAATATAAAGTACTTTTTGTCAAATAAACATATATTGTCCGCAGGAGAAGCCTTATTACATACTTTAAGCTGCAGAATAACAGCGTGTAAAGAGATAACAATAAAAACATGGACTCTGTAGATTTGCAGAAGTGTCAGTGCCTTATTTTTATCACTTCCAGATTGAAAAACGAAAAAGAATAAAATGCTCAAAATTAAAAGTATTAGTCTTAAAATATTAAAAGGTCCATATAACATAGTTGAGGTCTGTTCAGCCATCTGAAGTCTGTCTGTGTGTGTGTTATGCTGCATGGTATGATACATTGGAGAAACCCTTTTAGAGAGTTCTGAAGGTTTTCTGAGCTGATGACTGACTGGCATAATAACCCAGAGGAAATTTATAATGCCTGGATTTTCAATTGTAAACTAAAGAAAGGTGAACCTCTGTTTCACATTTCACTCGTTCAATTACAAGATGCATTTTTCATAACTCCTTGTCTTAGGTTTTCCCTGGGTGTGGATGGAAATACAGAGAACAGTCCACCTAAAATGTAAACAGCAGTTTCTCATTTCTCTGCCTTAATTTCAATGTAAACCAAACCAATCGCTCCCCCTGCTCGCGCTCAAACCACCAAACTTGATGGTTTCTTGGTGTTCCTTGCCCCAGGCCACCCATTTGGCACGTTGTACCACACTGTGTGGCTCTGTCTGAAGGTCCCGGAAGAAAAGCAGAGACACACAAAAAGAAACGAAATGTGTTTGCTTCTTCACATGTCAGGTTCCCTTGTGAAAAGCAGACTCTATTGATCTGGTTATAATTTTTGCATCCAACTCTGACAAAACAAGAGGTCTGGAGTGATATTCAGTTTCAATGCCTCTTTGTGGTGTTTGTAACGGAAAATTAATGCATCACTGAATTCAGCTCTTTTGCAACAAAGGAACAATTTCTTATGTTGAGTTCTCACTCGGTAATGGTTGTAGGTGAATGAACAAACTGACAAAACTAATGGTTGTTTTCTACAGTAAACTGAGGGTCAAGAGTGTATTCACCGTAACCGTGATATCCTAATTAATGGAATATGGATCGTCTGCAAATAAATCAGATAAGATAATACTGTGAATAATTATGTAATCAGTCTATTGCATGTCTTTGTACAATTATAGTTACAAGGTCTCTTGCACCTTCACTAACACATTATGTGGACAAAAGTACAGGAACAGGAGCTGTTATGAAAATCCATGAAGCTCCCGGGACAGAGTTTTTGTGCTGATGTTAATGCCATAGGAGGTTTGGAATACTGGAGATACTGAATGAGCAGAGTGTTGACACAATGTCTCTCAGCACTCTGCAACCCCACTGTGTAAACTTACGTGCTCTGCCACTTGTTTTGCAAAATACTTCCACTTTGCATTGACCCCACTCACAGCTGATTGTGGAATATATAGATGGGAAAACTTTCACAACCTCTGTCATGTTCTATTATAGCACTAAGATCAATTTAATTGAGCTTCATTGTTCTTTAGAACGACCCATTCTTCCACAAATGTTTATAAAGCCAGGGTGCATGACAAGGTGCTTGATTTTGTACACCTGTGGCAACGCGACAGAAAACACCTGAAATAAAAGATTAAGAGGTGTTACCCAATACTTTTTAATTTAATGAATTTGAATTTAATGAGCACAAAAAGAATCACAATTAATTTTTACTTAGTATTATTTCTTTTCAAATTTTCTGTAAATATAGTGATAGTAGCTTTATCATGATTTTTTTAAATGTATCTTTTGCTTTAGTGAAAATCTGATACTGTGATGTGCTCTGTACAGTGTGACCCCAGTGTGTAACTGCAGTTTGACTCCCATTACAATTAGCAACAGGGCTGCCACAAACGATTATTTTGATAGTCGACTATTCACCGATTATTTTTGCGATTAGTCAACTAATCAGATCCTGCATCCATTGGACGTAAAACGTACAGCTTATTGCACCAGCATGCATCTGCTCTTATATAACTATCATTAGTGTTTAAGGTATGTGCTAACTAAAAATAAAGACAAGATGATAGTTTATTAAATTTTAATGAAATTTGCAGATTGTTTCGGTGGAGTTTAATAAACTCAGCCGTCTGCTCCTTGCTATCTAAAGTATAACGGACACCGGAGTATCAAGCATCTCACACTTCTGATAATCCGTTGTCTGCTTGACGTTTATTCAGCTGTGTAAAAACTATAACTTTAATCTCAGCCAAACCGATTTACTCAGGAACAAATAAAATACTGAAAAAAGCCAAACAATATCATTTTTAAGTTATCTAAGTGACTTATATATCATGTTTAACCTGAGTAGCGAAAGACGGCGACGGGTTTGAAAATGATTTGCCGGGAGTCCGGTGTTCTCACCGGCTCTAGTGAGCCTTGAACCCCGGGTAGCTATCGAGCTGGTGGGTAACAGACGTCTCCGAAAACGTCGGAGCGCTTTTGAAAATATGTGGTGTCTTGATAAACTGAGCAGATATTTGAGGTTTACACAGCTACATTCTCGCCTGAAAATATGTTAAACATTTATTTTGTGACCCAGAAAGAATAATAAGAGTAATATTAAAACTAACTAGCGGTTGCCATTGTTGGAAACTGAGCTGGGCCGCGCTATGAATTCTGGGATAGGTTGGGCCATGAAGTATACACCCGACCCATCCTTCAAATGTGGGGAAATGAAGGATGCATTTGTCAGCCGCATTTGTCGGAGTCTTCGAATTTGGACAGTCTTCGTCGTGTCGCTGTGACGTAATCAGCCTACAAATGCGGGCACAGGAGGATGCAGTTCCTGAATTTGGACACAGCTACGATACTGGACACTGCTTCTTCTTCTTCGGGGTTTAACGGCAGCTGGCATCCTTGTACATGCGGTGCTGCCATCTTCTGTGTTAGTCCATTATTACACTATTAAATCCTACTACTTATTCCTGCGTGTTTTGGGATCTTACAAAGCTTCAAACGACGCGTCGACTATTAAATTTGATAGTTAACGTAATCGTGACTAGTCGACTAATCGCGGCAGCCCTAATTAGCAATCAATCTTAATGTATTGTTATATAATGTAAATATATCACACCACTTTTAAATTGCATCTCTCACCAGGATAGCTTCATACATGGCTACAATATATTATGTTAGCAATTTTTCTTTTAAAAAAGAAAGGTAAATAATTCAGTTTATATCACTGCTAATCGCTTGGGATCAGATATATATTTCTCCATCAGTGCCTGCAAACCTTCCTCTTTACAAAGTTTACTGATATTTAGTTTCATTCACTTATTCCTTAAAGTGAAAATCATGTGATGATTTTACTGTGACAATGTGAAAGTAGTAACTTGTAATGAACCAACGACCCTCCACTGCAGGGTTTATTGTGGGCTTCCATGCTTCCCTGATCTAAAGATCAACTGTACTTTACCTGCTTAGCCTAAAAGGCTGACAGGCACAGTTAGAAGCTAGCTTGTGACCACAGTGAAGCATTTAAAGTGCCTGACAATAGGACAGAAAGTCACTTTCAATGAGTCACTTAGAATATATATAAAAAAAGTTGTTTTGGATTTGTTTACGAGTTTGCCGCATCAACATAAAACGCAAAGATATGTCATAGTGTTTGGTCCTCAACTTTTTTTTCCCACTCAAACAGCCAAATTTTAATGATGCAGTAAAGAATGCTTGAACTTTTGAAATAAATTTAGGGTTTGATTTATTTACAGCTGGTGTAATCCAGTCTAGCAGAGCAAGAGAGATTGATTGAATTTATTGTACTCCTACTTATCAGCTGTGCTTTGATTTCTCTACAAAGCTCCAAATAACAGGCATCAGATTTCTCTTGACATGACATAACATTCAAGGCCAAGATGTGGACTATTACATAAACATTCATAAATTATGGTTCTAATGTAGGGTTTGAAATCCAATGTAATCCAGAGCATTTTGGGAAAGTGGTACACTGATCAATTTTCTCGTGTTTAAAGCTTCAGTGTTTATTACGACTTTTGTGTCCTCTGCAGTGGACATGAAACAGATGATAATTAACGAGCTTTATTATACCTTAACTGCTTCTACAATTTGTATTTGCCCACATATATAGATAATAGGATCAATACAAGATGAGAAATCATGCTCTTGTAAAAAATGTAGAATAAACATGGATGTCTGCACTGACATTCAGGCATATTTGATCAACTAAGCTCAAATACAAACTGCCACCGGATTAGACAGCTATAAAACAATTAACTTGCGATAGCATGAGCCTTTTTATCAGCTTGTTGAGTAACCTGTTCCCCTACTGTGCGTGTTGCCACTGTGCTGGCCTGGGCCTGCAGGTCATCTGTTTCTTAGTCAACACTGATAGCGCACTGACAAGGCCAAAACCTGCCCCTGGGCCTGTTAATAAATTTGTAATGGGAGTCAAACTGCAGAGGATTGACAGCATAAATCCTGGTCTTCTGATAAGACTGTAGTGAAACTGGTGTTGATTTTGACTTTAGGGAGAATAATATAGTAATGATGAGTGTCAAATTTCAACACACATATTCAGTGACTTATTTATAATTTGTGCCATTATTTCCTTTACTAAAATTGTGTTAAAAAGTGGATGTGAACTAGAGCATTAAACGAGTAAAGTATTTAAATGTTTCCTAATTTAATTTCAATTGCATAAAAGAGAGATAGAGAAGCTGAGAACACGATTTACAGTAAAACCTGTATGGACACAATAGTGAAAATATATGCCAACATTATCGATTACAGTTGATTAATGGTTTTAATGCCTATGTGTAAATGTATTAACTTGAGGCCACACATGACAAAGTTCACAACTTTATCAAAATATGTGATATTACTTTACAGCAGCGTTCAATTTATGCTGCCAAAAGTGCCGAAGCACACACAAAAAAAGGCCAGGTCATGTGTCGTGGTTGAAAATGGTGCATATTTTCTAACACAACTTTAAAAATGGCAATACTGGAAGTTTGGGTTTGACAGTGATTTCACCGGCCTCTTGAATTTGATCCTTATCAGAACAATGGAAACATGTTCATAGAATCATATTTGGTTTTACAGTTTGTTTGTTTTTCATTTTCAGTTTTTATTATGCAACACTTATTCAGTTTTGTACAGCGAGTGAAAATGTTAAGCGCAGATTTTCGATGGGCAAACATTAATGCAAAAACCACAAAGTGGTTTATGTGATGATAACAGGTGGATTGACATATTTACTCATTTTGCAGCATTAATAGGTTGGCTAATGATTAAGTTCAAGCCGCTTCAACGAGCTTGATTAAATCAGGGTGTGTTTGAGGTCTAATACAAATTGTATGAGGTGCACTTCTCTTCAGTTACGTTCCCTTATGTAAAGTACTGGTATGAACTGTATAACATTCTTCAACTGAATCACCGTGATTTATTTAGAACTGAAAAGCAACGTTTAATCCTGTCTAAAAAGGAGATAATTGCAGCTGAATCACTTGTTTTCAGATTATAATAAAATCCCACATTAAGCCTTAAGAACGTTTCATCTGACAATGGTTTCCTCTAACGGTTGCAAAAGTGGCATACTTGTGCGTGTATGTCAGCTTAGCAGGCTAATTAAATTATCATGCAAGGCCACAAATATGTAAACAAAACAACCTGAGCAACAGAGCAACGTGGCAATACGCAGTCACATCCAGACATTAGCAACAAGACAAACAGTGGAATTATTATTCAAGCAAACTCCTCTCGCTGGAACCTGCTCTTACCTCACTACCTGCTTGAAATGTGCAGCCATCTCGACTGTTCCAGGTTTCCTTCTGAGCCTCCAGCTGTTGGCTCGGATAGTATATTTAGGCCTGAAGTAATCCTTTCTGATGGAGTTTGCAGCCACTGACTGTTTTCATCTCTTTTTGCAGGAACGTTCAACCATGCAGGCTCCTAAGAGTTCAAACAATTGAATCACTGTCTATCACTGTCTATCATGTTGAATTGCCTTTGTTCAAGTATCCCCAAGTGTTATTTAATTTTATTTGTAAAATGGTAAGGGTTAAAATACCAGGGCTGTTTACATTTTATGGAGTGTGTGGATTTTTAGCCCTCTTTCTAAGCTGTTATCATACTAAAAGCCGTGAGTCAAGTAGGTCTTCAGTCAGATATTTGACTAACACATGTTTTTCAAACATTCGTCTCTTCTTGCTGTTGTCTTGGAGGTGGATTAATGAAGCTGGGATACTCCCAGGTTTCACAATGCCTGGCTAGATAATGGATATGAGTGCCTATTAGCAGAAGAAGAAAACACATTGTTAACATCCAGCTGCGGCCAATTTTTATGAGTCATCAAACTCTTTGGAACTCTTTGGAAGCCTCAGGAGCTCAACACAAACACAGGCAGTTGATTAATTGTTCGAGTAGTTGCACATACTCATAATGTACACTCCATATGTTGGCCTGAATCTGCCTGTGACAAGCTGACAGACTGACTGCACTTAGAAGTTTTGGGCTACTGTAAGGTTGGTGGTTGGAGAAAAATCTATAGAGTGGAATACAAAGTAAACTGTGTTAGGCTCCTCTGGAATTGCATATGAATGTATCAAGATGGTAGAAAATAATTAGGTGCTTAAATACAATATTTGTTATTTTAAAGACACGTTTTCATGGTCTGACTTTTAGGACATGTTGACCTAAACATTTTGGTTTTAACAGCCTCAGCTGAGTTGTCTTAGTTCTTTTTATTGACTTATTTATTTCTCTTCTATATTTTGCTGCATCATTGTTGTGCATTTTATTTATTTTAGTGGCATTTTGCATTGTTAATCACTTTGTGCAGCATGGACTGTTGGAAATGTGCTATCTAAATAAACTTGACCTTGACCAAACTTGACCTTAATGCCTTTCAGTTTGCACAATAATCTAATTTTTCATTGCTAATTGCACCTTTTTATTTAATCTTCATGACAGATGGAGAGGAGTGACACATGAAAAGAACAGTCTTGATAAGTTAGTTTTCACAGTAATGTACTGCATGGTACAACTAATTAGATAATATTTTATCATTGTCTGCGGGATAAAGGCAGGTTGACTGCGATTAAGGCTGTGTCAACCAAATATCCAAGTTACTTTGAAGAAAGGCTCATTGCTGCAGAATTATTTAAGGCTGCTCAGCTGGCTCATACATTTGCATCCAGAGGAGGACACATTGAGCACTTGTGAACATTGTAAGTTTTATATTTAGAACTTTATATTTGACCATGTATTTTAACATTTACTGCAAGCTTTTATGTAAAAACAAATATATAGCCTTTTGAAATCAGATGATTCTCTTTGATAAACCCTGTATTTATATTTTAAAGCATGGCTGCATGCAGAACGCTGCAATGTGTAAATGAAAATGTTGTTGATGATGGACGGTACAGTGTTTGCTATCTTGGCCATATAAGAGAAAGGGAGCGACCACTGAACAGTAGCTACCGAGTTAGTAGCAAATTATTACAGACATTGCACACAAAGCCACACACGTGTTTACCATTGTTTATTATTTTGTTTATTCAAATGTAACAAGTTGCATATCTCTCAGTAGCTAGCATAATAGCTGATGTATCTTTATTGACCATTTGAGCAAATTTGCAAGTGCAATCCACACACATGGTCGAGTTCAATCTGCCAGTGAAATAAATGAGAAAATAAGCAATTCATTGTAGACACTGGTGGCTGTGCCTCTTTTTTTTTAACTAGAAAGCACCTCTGCTTGTCAATAGCTCATGGAGGTCATGACCTGTAGAAGGAGACGGTAGCAATATGCCAATAAAGGCTGTGGAACCGAAGACTGCAAGCTAGTGCATATGGAAATAAACAGTTTTACATGTTACTGGTGTTCTATGATGATCGAAAGGAATTTACATGTTGGAATCAGAAGCTGGGCAAATTTTTTAAAACTACACCAAACCAACAAAAGGAAGTGGTTTTCAAACACTGATAAACAAGTCTTCAAATGTTATTGATTTTGTGAACACAGAGGAGGATAAAAATAAGAAGAGACAAGCTTTTTTTTTTAAACTTTGGATCATGTTAAAGAAGCTGCAACTTAATATCAACAAGACGCTTCCAATATAAGTATTTAAAATATACACTGCAAATATCCGCCTTTGTTGTTGGAGCACAAAAATGTTCTCAGTCATTAAAAGAAGGATGAAAGTTTAATGATCCCCGTGGGGAAACTGGGAGAATCATATTTTAAATATGAAAGGATGTTTTCCCGACTTCATGAGGACACATGAAGGCAACGGCAACAAAGGGCAAAGTTTCCGGTCTTTGTTATTTTAATGTAGCTCTGCTGTGTGGAATTGGTTTGGAGTTTGAGAACAAATATCACTCCTTGTCACCGCTGTTGTCTGTTTCTCCTCTCGCTGCTCCTTCACCGAGGACTTCTGTTTATGCAGAGGCAGCGGTGCTGCTTCATCTGCCCCTCCACAAAGGAGAGCAGCTCATGTCGTTCTCTATGTTAATGGCGCTTTCTTTGTGTGTGTGCTGCGTATGTTGATAACTCCCAGCTTTAATCCAAGCCTGTGTCTTGGGAGTGGAACATTCCCGGTGGCATGCGTGCAAGGATTAGCCACAAGGGTCGCTGTAACAGAGCCTAATCTACAGCAGGCCTGTTCTTCAGTGACTATCTGCTCTGAATACGTCTGTATAGTGAACACAATAAAGGTGCTAGACATCAGCTTTCTGCATATGCGTGGCATTATAACGTCTCACAATAAGAGGCAGGTTTCTGAGTGGCATGCAGCTTGTCATGCATTCCCAGAACTAGCATGTATTTGTGTCTCTCTCCTTCCGCTGAACATGTTCAGGTGTTTTCGGGGCTGTTGAAAAGTGAGATATCAAATACGAAGGCTGTTTATCTGGGCTAACAAACCTTACGTGACTAGATTCGGTGACATAATGCAATAACATTCACAAATAGCTAAGGTCAGGCCTCTTGTATTAGCAGCAGCAGATAGGCCTGAGTAATGACTGCAGATACACTTCATATGAGCCGTGGGTGTTACCTCAAGCCTTTGTTTAGCCAGTCACTCAAGCACTTTCCAGTTAAGTGGAGGTTGGTTTTGGTTTTGATCCCCCACGCCAACCCCCGTTTCCCTTCTTGGCCGACGGACCCTGGACCAGACGTTCGCAACTCCCCTGTCCTGCAGGTGAACCATAAGAGGTGCTCTTGTATGAGGGTGTTTAACTTTGTCGACATATTAGGCGTGTCTGAGGGCATCTGGAGTGTGAAAATCTCAGACTGACAGACGAAGAAAGACAGCACAAGACACGAAAACAAGCTGCTCCACTACTGGTTTAACTCCATGGTTCAGTGGGTTCAGCCTTTGGCCCCAGGCCCGTGTGTGCAGACAGCTATGGAGGTCAAAAGAGCAAAGAGGTCAGAAACGTGTAGGTCAGGAATAAAAAATCCAAATAAGAAACATTCTGTAAATGTGCTGAGTCATTAACGTAATCAGTGATAGAAGAGGTGCTCAGTTCAACTTTTCAAGGAAAAACTAGCATTTTACAGCAGAAAAACACTCACAGTGGTGTTCAGCTATTTCTTTTTCAGGTGAAACAGAAATACTTAATTACCAGGCTTTACCTGAAGATTTTTATTTTAAGGCACTTTTATGGCAATTATTTTAATTTCCTGCACATATACCCTTCTACATTTCCTCAACAAGTGTAGCAAATTGTTAATTGTCAGATTCGTATATTATCTATATAACTTGATATCAGATTCTGAAATATGCTGGACATTTAATAACTCCATCCATCCATCCATTCGCTTCCGCTTATCCTTTCCAGGGTCGCGGGGGGCGCTGGAGCCTATCCCAGCTGTCATAGGGCGAGAGGCGGGGTACACCCTGGACAGGTCGCCAGTCTGTCGCAGGGCCAACACACAGGGACAGACAACCATTCACGCTCACATTCACTCACACCTAGTGACAATTTGGATTATCCAATTAACCTATCCCCTCAAACTGCATGTCTTTGGACGGTGGGAGGAAGCCGGAGTACCCGGAGGGAACCCACGCAAACACGGGGAGAACATGCAAACTCCACACAGAAAGACCCCGGCCTGATGGTGGAATTGAACTCAGGACCATCTTGCTGTGCGGCAACAGTGCTAACCACCGTGCCACATTTAATAACTCAGTTGTAAAATTGCTTGATTTGAATTTGATTTGAATAATATCAATCTAAAGACCATATTTGAAGTTTGCCTTCATTTTTATCTGGAGTATATTTTTTTCTTGAACTCAAACCCCCCCCAAAAAAAAACTAAGAGTGCATGAGTAAATTTTCCAGGGGCGTAAACTGGTGGGCCACTGGACCCATCTACCACATTTTCTCCAGTGCAGATTACATGGTAGTCATGTATGGGACCATGCAAATCTTAATACTCAGCTTTATTGCTGCATCTTTCATGGATGCATTGACTTCCACTTTCCTAATTAACACCTACTAAAGTACATGAAGCAGGCATTTCCTGCTACATTAAGTGGACCCATTTTTATCACGTTGCACACGCACTCACACACAAAATTAACGCTGCACACCTTTTATAAATACATTTTGTGATAATATTCTTTTGCTTTATCGTTATTCAATTTGGTCCCAAAGTAAAAGCACAAGAATATTATCAGAAAATGTATTTCTTAGAAAAAGATTTCCATTTTCAGCATTTGTTAATGTTACAGTCACCATTTAATGTCATTTATTTTAGAAATACCAGTAAAATTAAAAGCAAGTACTATGACAGTGTAAACTGTAGCCCCTCTGTTACACAAAAAGTTGATATCTTTAAGTGATTTTTACTGCAATGGATGGGAGTAATGAAAAAAAGTAAACATGACAGTAAAGTGGTTATGTAGTGTAATAAAAGCAAAGCAAAGTTGCTAAAAATGGCAACATTCATGATGAGAACAGACATGTAATGTACTTGCAGTGTCTCTCTGCTGCTGTCTCTGAGGCTGAAAATTGAGCCAGGGAGGTAAACAAAGAGGCAAAAAAGCTGGAGGGCAGGGACGGAGTAAAAATGACTAGTGAGGTTTTCGACACCTCTACAGCAGCTGGCTCTGGCAGTCACGCCATCCTGCGTGGGTACACTGACATGCATTACTTCACCTGCCCTGTGGTTACCCAGCTAGAGACCAAAACACACACACAGTTTCAGTCTTAACTATGCAATGCCCTATTTAGAGCCACCATCTGTTGGTTGAAATCCCAAAAGAGTTGTCTTGATTTCATGCAAGAGTCTGTGGATGTAAATCGTGCTTAATTATTGCTTCCGTTATAGATTTTCTGCTGTTGAGGTGTGTCTTCCATAAATAAAACATTAATGCCAGCATTCGGGAAGCTTAGGATGACGCAGACCAGAGTATTAACATTCATAAAATTCTTCAGGAAATTTACAAAGATTCAGTTGAACTGTATATATGACATGTGAGCAGTCAATCCAATGACTTCTTGAACTTTTATATTAATAATGTTGTTTTGTTTTTTGCCTTCTTCACAGTTCTTTAGCTCCTAATAGAGTCCTCCTCAAACATCCTATAGAAACTATCCAATTTTAGTATTTTTGAAGTTCTATATTTAAATCAATTTCAGCATGTTTTTATAGAATTATCAGCAACTGGTTGCATAAATTGCCCACCATTATTGTATTACTTATGTAGGCAAAGCATGTCATTTGTTTTACACAACTCTAACTTTAAGTTATCAGTTAATGTTAACTAACTTAGTTAGCAGATTTTATCAACTGAATATATGTGTGCAGACCTCGGACAGCCTAAGAGTTTAATTTAAAAATGATTTGTAAAACTGTTGCCTTAAAAATTCCCCCAAAACACTATAAAGATAATAGCAGAGATCGTTCAGTGTCTTGAATTAAGTAAGATGATGATTAATGCCAAATGCCACTCCAAATAACCATGCTTTTTATTATGCATAACTTTAGGCCTTAAATGTGAACATATCAGTTATAGCAAAAGTCATCCCTAATGAGGGCGAAAATTAACTGTAGACATAAAGGCTGTGGAGCTTAAGCTTATCATTAAGCTCCACATTCATATGCTCCCAAATGGCTTTATTCCTGCTGTAAAGTAGGACTCTGGGTATTCATTCACTTTTGGAGCCAGCCTGTTGTTGTCATTAAAGGAACTTTTTTGGCACAAAGACATTTATTTTCCAGGTTGCTGCTAGGTCAAAATACACTGTTAGATACACACCCAAGGACATAACATCCCTTTTTATGTCATGAAAGAAAGTGGCAGAGGATAGAAGTGATTAGTTCTCAGACAGTCGCCTAGGGACATATGCCAGTTACACAATGTACAGACACAGATACTCTCAGGAGACATTAGCAACAAAGGCAGCTTGATAACGTGACAGCTACACAGTCCGGTTTCTGGTGGACTTCTGAGGTGCCTGTTACATGCGATATTGTCCACTTAGTTATATAAATCATTTACGTTACATGAGAAACTGTACATCTGGGATTGTGCAATGTTATCCATATTGTGGCATTACAAACACACTGGCTTACCATCCACTGATTGGTCAGTATCACAGTTTCTTTTGTCCTCAGATCAGCAATATAAACACAGCTTATTTTATGGTATAATTACAAATATTAAGATGTTTTATTTTATCTTATAATATAAAGTAGTGACTATTGATGTGAATTGGTGCTATATAAATACAATTGTATTAAATTAAGAGGTGCTGGACCATTTTTACAAAACAAGCTTATTTAATTGGCCTTTTTGTACTCTATTTCCAAAAATATTCACTTTACATGTGGAATCTGACATTTTTATCTGTCATAAATAGTTTCAGAGCTTATATTTGTCAAAAGCTAATGCCAGGAAGATGTTATATTTACCTGAGGTAGCTTATATTTGACAGTATTGGTGTGTTGTTTACGACAGTATATTATGGCCAAATAATAATGTTAATCATTCTGAGAATAAAGTTGAAATTTTGAGAATAAAGTTGAAATGTGGAGATTACCGTTGTTGTTTCAAGTCAAACTGCCGTGTTTTCTATACGCTCTATCTATAAAATGCATTGTGTAGATGAGTTAGTGAAATAATTTCATCAGCTGTCTTGTGATAAAACATACGTCCTCTTTATTGCACGATGGCGTAACCATCGATAACCTTGAATCTGTCCATACATTTCATTTTGTACAGATCCCACTCTTCCAAGTTTGTGTGTTTTTCCCTCTGACCAGATCCAGCTTTCCACACCATGTGTTAAAAGTTTCATTTCCTTCCTCATTACTAAAACCGATTCTGAAGTACAATTTTGTTAACTCAGAGGGTTTAGCAGCCGTGACAGTTTGTCTTGAAACAATCTCCACATTTTGCCTTTTCTCTCAAAACAGAATTAAGACTTTATTCTCAAAATTTTGATTTATTCTCAAAATGATCAATAATATTTTTTTTTCTTAACCTAATACTTGACCTAATACTCCTTCGTGGTTCTTAGACATCTTCCTGTTGTCAATGACCCACTTGGTTGACGATTAATTTGTAGGACTGTGCAAGTGCGGCCATAGCTACTCCCTAAAGCTCTTTTTTTGTTGTTAAAAATTTGGGGTTAATGAATTAGTTTATTATTCATCTTTATATTATGTAGTATAATTTGTATTTGCATCATTTAGTGCACAAAGGTTTTGTATTTGTACTGAAACTTCTGGGAAAATATTCCCAAAGGGATCATGCAAGAGTGTTGAGAGACTTTTCCAATGTCTAAGATGCAAGAATCAAGATTTTTTTTCAGACTTAAAATGAGGTTAAAAACTATACCTATAAATAAATATCTTTCTCTCAAAAAGACATTAATTATAGTCTAAGCAAATTTTAAACAACAATACATAAAAGTGGATTTCAGCTTATTTCAACTCTGTTCTTTAAATTATCTGTACTTATTAAGCCATTCATCAACTGTAAAATCAAACTGAAAAATAAAGTTTGGCATTCTTCACTTTGTTAATGATCTATTGGAATACAAATGTGTTATAATAAAAGGATGATTAAAAATATGTACAGTTCCCAGGTGCTTCTACTTGATTGTCAGCATGTGCTCATTAACGCTTTTTCTAAACCATGAATATAATTGCATGTACGGGAACTTTGCGTTTGCTTCTTGTTTCTAAGTGAATTCTTTCCCTTGTGTTTACACTAGGTAGCGTGACTGCAGCTTACACAAGTGTTCTGACTGTAAACTGAGGTCATCTTCTGTATTTAAGAACCTGGGTCCCCGCCAGGAATTCGGCAATACCCGCGGATAACGGTGTTTGGTGCCATTAGCACAGGGTGTGTCTGCATGCTGTCCAATTTTGTGCTTTGTGCAAATGACTAAGTGTTCACATTAACTTAAACAAGATGACAGCTTTATGGTTGTTGAATTGAGATTAAAAAATATCGATGCAGTGTTTCCAGCAACTGGGAAATACTTGTGAGTAGATGTTCCAAAGGTCGCGTTTTCATGTTGTGTCACGAATAACTGAACAAAATTTGAAAAGCTCGAAAGAAATGTGTGTCGAAAGAGTCCGATAGTAGTAGTAGGTCTGTTTTATTTAGGATTTAGTGTCAGATTACCCAAGTTTCCACCGGTTTTTTACAACAATGAGGAAAATAGTTTACATCTGAGCATATTTCGCGAGAACAATGGCAGATAAGCTCCGGACCTGTGTTTTTTCTTGTTTCTAGGTGTGAACAGCTCCCCGTATCAAGAATCAGAACTGTTTGAATAAGATATAGTGAGTCCATTACCAACTCAGGTGTGTAACCATTAGAAACTAAGACCTCAAGTCAACTTGTACACCTGTTCTGATATGTAGCTCATAGATTTACCTTGTCGGATCCTCACACAAAGCTTGAGACATGCAAATGGCATTCTTATCACCATGTGAAATGACAGCCATTATTGTCCAGAAGCAGTTGATACAGACTTTTTAATACAGGCGGTGTTCTTTTAATAACCTTTGACCCTCAGTAATTACCCTTTCTTTATTTCCTTGTTACTCTACGAGTGTACCAGCTATTTAGATTTCTTCTTTTTCGCTTCTTTTTCAACAGGCTGGTATGATACAATATAAGATTGCTTTAAAAACAGAGTGACTTTTTTATGTAATACCTACGTGCTTGTCGTTTCTACTCAGGCTGAAATAAATTTAAGGTTCTTTCATCCTCATCAGGTAATTACCCCGGCATGACATATCATCAATCACCCGTCCCATTAACTGTTAACCTATTCCCAGGTGAACTTCTACATGACAGTTGGCCATGATTACTCATTTGTATATGATGCACACAAGCACACTATTAATGTCAGACGTAGGCTATCAGCTAGAGACATCTCACCTGTAGATTCAAATGCACGTGTAACGGCTCATTTCAACTTGCAACAGCTATCACCTGCCATCAGAAGACCACACAGAGCAGGTCGCAACTTTTCAGCCATGTTTAACACAACGCTGTTATGTTTCTATGGAAGGCTGATGAAATAATAATGCGTGCTTGGATCATATTAAAAGTTTGGAACAAGGGATTTCTGAGATATGCATATGTAACAGCTAAAGAGGAACTGTGTGACAAAGGAGAACAATGGATAGTTGCAGGAGACAAAATGAAGGGGAAGTGCTTGCATCAAGGCTATTAGAGCTAACCAAAAACAAAACTCTGACTTTAGGAAAAATGAAATGACAGTTAGCTTAAATAATATTGGGAAATATGAGGTGAAATGATAGAAATGGGAATATTTTTATATGGCTGAGAGTACAAATGCTTTCACAAATTTTATTTGTATTATTAGACCTTTTCCAAACTTTTCCAGTGCTTGCCCTTAAAAAGTACTCCCCATTTCACACTTTCATATTCATAAACATCAACACCAAATCTAATAAAAAGAGTAACCATTTTTATACAATACAAACCCACAGTGGAAGCAATCAATAGTTTGACTAGAAAAAAATAAATTAAATTAAAACCAATTAAAAACACAAAACTATAATTAATACTAATACTACTGGTTTGGGCATGCTGCTAAATGCTGCAGGTTTGCACGTATTGTATTAAGAGACAACAGCATTGCTGAGTGTGCCTGTGCATGCTTGTATGAGCCACTGTATTGGAATGCTGGCCCAGGGCACTCAGCAGCTCAGAGCTTTAACTTCTGTAAACAAACTAATGGCAGAAGACTGGAGGACCACACAGCCTCTCCGGTGAAACACTAACTGCAGCCTGCAGTCCCACACTGCTGCTGCTGCTGCTGCTCCAAGAGACAGAGGAAGCACAGAAACTAGTGTTTTAACAGATTTACATTACTGAAGGAGGGCCTTGAGTACTGGCTTGAAATATTATCTCAGTTCACTATTTGTTATATCAATGCAATGATATAACAAATAGTGAATTCTTCCTTTCTACACTAAAGGGACAAGTGGAATCCTCAAATTGCTTTACGCTCTCATCCAACAACAAGTGTCCCCTCTTAGAGCTTTTACATACTCGATGCAAGAATGATAACAAGTGCAAAAGTGCCTGTTGTATCTGCTGGTCTGAGCATAACCCAGGGTACTCCCATAAGTGAACGGTGCTTGTATAAAGAGCTGAACCGTTACATTGCTGGTGTCCCCCATCTCCACACACATTTGTTACTGTTTGAAACTCCTGCACTCTTTGATGGTTCAAATTGTGATGATACAATTATAGAATTATATATACAGAGTCAATTCTTTTATGACAGTTGTGTCTGGGGAAAATGGTCTTTCAGCCAGTGTGTTTCACACAATCAGCAATTCTCACTCGGATTCTGGCTCGGATGCCAGAATTACCTCATCAGTCCTGGTGTTGGTCCTGAAGGCTTGAGCCAAACAGAAGTCAGCTGCATCTTGTTGTTTCACACTACGCTATATGGTTGCTATTTGCAATGTTAAGCCTGGAGCTCATGCTTGAGATGATTCATTGTATAATACAGCAATTGACCAAAAAAAATAATGTTTGTTTTATGTTAGACGGTGCTCATAGTCGTTTCCAAAGATAATTAGGGCATATGCTATAACTCCAATGTCCACTGTTTTATTCCTGCCGCTCTTTCTCACTTTCTGTCTGTATCTTCACGAATGCTGTCCAAGACACAATAATGCCAGAAGTTATAGCATTTATAATATACAACACACTGACACATACATAATAAAAACACATATAAAAACAGTAAAAACTGGAAAATCACTGGCACTTCAAGGAACTGTTTTTAAACCAGTTTTAGTCTCTTTTACTAAGTATTATAAAATGGTCAGAAAAACAGAAAATTACATGAATTCTTCTTAAACTGCATTAATTGCAAAAGACAGACAAACTGTCTTTATTGTTCTTATTGTGCAGTATTTATTTTTGCATTATAATATTTATTCATATTTATTTATATACACACACAAATTTCCCACTCGGGGGTCTTTATCCTTCAAGCTCGGGTCCTCTACCAGAGTTCTGTGCAGTATCTTTGCTGTTCCTAGGATTGCATTCTTCTGGACAGAGATCTTGGATACTGTTCCTGGGATCTGCTGAAGCCACTCACCCAGTTTGGGGGTGTCACTGCCTGAGTGCTCCAGTAGCGGAGGTCACCATCGGAGCGCTCGGGGCAGTGACACCCCAAGATGGGCGAGCCCTTCCTGTTTTCCTATTTTTTTAATGTTTGTCACACTTAAATGTTTCAGCTCATCAAACAAATTTAAATATTACACAAAGAAAAAAGATAACAAAAATAAACACAAAATGCAGTTTCTAAGTGAAGGTGTTTATTATTAAGGGGAAAAAGATTTTTAAAAATCTAAACCTATATGGCCATGTGTGATTTCCCCCTAAATCTAAGAACTGGCTGGGCCACCGTTAGCAGCAGCAACTGTAGTCAAACATTTGCAATAACTGGCAATGGGTCTTTTACGGCTCTGTGGAGGAATTTTTGGTCCACTCATTTTTGTAGAATTGTGGTAATTCAGCCACACTGGAGCGTTTTCAAGCACGAATCACCTTTTTAAGGTCATGCCACAGCATCTCAAAAGGATTCAGGTAAGGACTTTGACCAGGCCACTCGAAAGTCTTCAGTTTATTTTTCATAACTGATTTAAAGGTAGACTTGCTGGTGTGTTTTGGATCATTGACCTGCTGCAAAACCCAAGTCTGCATCTTGAAGTCATGAAGAGATGGTGGGACAGGCAGTAAAACAGCCCCAGATCATCACACTATCACCAACATATTTTACTGTTGGTATGATGTTCCTGTGTTACTTTTACGCCAGATGTTATGGGACCCACACCTTCCAAAAAGTTCAGCTTTTGTCTCATCAGTCCACAGAGGATTTTCCCAAAAGTCTCGGGGATCATCTAGATGTTTTCTGGCAGAACTGAGATGAGCCTTTTGCTTAGTCGTGGTTTTCATCTTGGAATGCTGCCATGTCTTTTTCTTATGGTGGAGTCATGAATATTGACCCAAGCGAAGCCTGCAGTTCTTTGGATGTTATTCTGGGGTCTTTTGTGCCCTCTTCGATGAGTTATTGCTGCACTCTTGGGGTAATTTTGGTCGGCCAGCCACTCCTGGGAAGGTTCACCACTGTTCCATGTTTTCACCATTTGTGGATAATGGTTCTCACTGTGGTTCGCTAGAGTCCCACAGCTTTAGAAATGGCTTTATAACCACTTCCAGACTGAGCGATCTCAATTACTTTGTTTCTCATTTGTTTCTGAATTTCCTTGGATCACTGCATGATGTCGGGCTTTTGAGGATCTTTTGGTCCATTTCACTTTGTCAGGCAGGTCCTGTTTAAGTGATTTCTTGATAGAGAACAGGTGTGACAGTAATCAGGCCTGGGTGCGGCTAAAGAAATTGAGCTCAGCTTTCCAAAGATGATATACACTGCAGTTAATTTATGTTATAAAGGGTGGGGTGGTTGGTCTGGATTTTATTAGCATAAATATTTTTAAAAAACTAATAAACACCTTTATTTAATGTACATAATCTATCTATCTATCTATCTATCTATCTATCTATCTATCTATCTATCTATCTATCTATCTATCTATCTATCTATCTATCTATCTATCTATCTATCTATCTATCTATCTGTCGCGAAATCGATCAATGTAGAGCAGTGAAACAAACCACGGAGGCCCCAGAAAAGTGCAATCAAACGGTGAGTTTATTAATACAGAACAAAAAATTACAGCATGAGTCTTCTCTCTCTCTGCTAAAAATACATGTGGAGAACACTTTTAAAGCAATGGGGTATCCGCCCCCCCATGGCGTCAAATACAGGTCAAAAATACATTATGTACAGTCATTGTTTACAGACAAGGGTACATCTTGTACATCTCTAATAACTATAAACAGACATGTAACTTCTCTTTTCTATAACACTTTCCATGCAAAGTCATAGTCTTAAGCCTTCAGGGTGTCTGAGGGCTGGTTATTGCCTCCAGTCATCTGTTACCAAGTAGGTAAAAGGGCAGCCGGTTACAAAAAGGTCAAAGACACTTGGGCCTTCGCTCAGGCCTGTTGCTAGATTTATGTATTGTAAGCATGCATGCAATCAACCTGCTATGTTCTCATCCTCCCTCAACATGTATCACCTGGACACTCTCACCAGTGAAGCTGAAAACCCTCTTGGATGGAACATCAACTCTAAACAAGCACAGATATGCAATGTGTATAAAATGAACTCTACCTGTGAATAGAATGAATGTGATGACAAACATATTCAATGCAATGTGAACCCTGTAAGGAATATTACTAATCAAATAATGCTGCAAAACATGTTATTAATGCAATTATAATAATGCAGGTTATATGGCAGCAATAAAAGAACTTCTGAATCTCCACACTATCTATCTATCTATCTATCTATCTATCTATCTATCTATCTATCTATCTATCCATCTATCTATCTATCTATCTATCTATCTATCTATCTATCTATCCTTTCCCCAATTGTAAAGGCTGAGTTCATGATTTTCTTTATTTTATACACCAACTGTAATGGCAAATAACGCAGTAACCATTGGAACCAATCCTATTGTAATTCAGAGCAGAGAATAATTTTTATTTGTTTTTTTAAATAAGTTTTTATTGCCATCATTACTTCAAGAGAAACAACATGTTGAAGCTGTTCCTACTATTTGTACTGTACACAACACTGAACAGCAGTACAGAAGACAGAGTAAGCTGTCTTTTGTTGCCACAGCAACAGAAATAGGAAAATGAACTGTGTGTTGCAGTGAAATGACAACGTGTCAAGTGACAAGTTTTCTTTCTTCTTTTATATTGATGCTGCTGTAATTTCAGCTGTTTATAAGTCATTATATCAGTGTAGTAGGGAGAATTTTGGAGATAAGAATACCAGATAGCTAACTAAATCCTGTCAATAATGCTTATCTGGCACTATTTATGACTTTATTAAACCTTATTCTCCTTTGCTCTTTGATGATGTGCAGGGTAGTCTGATCACAGGTCAATCAGCAGCCCACTGAGGTGTCAGCATGCTTCAAACCTGTCTTTGTTTGACTGCCTGATAACAATCCAACTGTCACCTCATTATGAGCTAAAACAGGTTGGATGAGATGTTAAAGACCTAAGAAACCTCCCTGTTTGCTCACCTCCTGTGCTGCTGTAACACAATGATGGCCAGCCTTTGGGTGTTGAAAGAACAGAACAAAGCTCTGCGTTACTGTGTGTAGGTTTGTGTAAAACGAATAGCCTAAATTATACAAATCTAAGGAATTCTCTGCAGCAGCACATGGGTACTTGTACTCTCCCTATTTTAAGTGCCAATGAGCATGTGTTTGTGTGAATAAGTGTTAAGTAAATGCATTGTCTTCTGGCTGTGAACCCATGATGGATGTATACAGTGAAAATTGCTAATCTATAATGATATTTTGATGTTTGCACTTATGAAACATATTAACCAACATTAAAGCATTGCACTCCATTTCCTGCTGCCTGAAGGAAATCTAAAGGTGCGCTGTGTGAGCGTGGAAGGTAATTAAATGTGGAGTGGGAGTTCTTGGAATTATTTTTTTTTGTCCTCATTGCAGTTCGCAACTTATGGTGTAACTTCCCAGCATTACCATGTGATTCTTCTTGTTAATAAGTATATTGAATATGTGTATATAAAATGTCCCTGTTTAACATAAAATACAACAAGGGAGTAACAACTGAAGATTTTAAAGGAAACAAGAAGCACATTATACCTAATAGTATTTTTAACCTTGTGAAGTTTATGTCACACACAATTATATCTGCTCCTTTTGTTATTATTATCATTATTTACAAGAATGGATTGCTTATTAGAGGTTCTGCTCGAAAATCCCTCAAATTTTGCATGTATCTGAGGTCTGATATTGATGTACATATTGTTTTGGGTCTCACACGTGGCATCTGGCACCATAACGCCACCTAAAAAATTCAAATGTATGAAATTCAATCTTCATACAACCATTCGATCCTTATACAACCATTACAAGAGCTTGATCCGCATAGCCAGCAAGAAGTTGGATTTGTTTCTGGTGGGTGTTGGACGCGAATTCTGTTCATCATTTTTATTGACAAAGTTTCTAAGCGTAGCCAAGTGGTGGATGTTGGTTGGTCTCAGAATCTCATCTCTGCTTTGTGCAGATGATGTGGTTCTGTTGGCTTCATCAGGTGATGCCCTCCAGCTCACACGATCCAAGTGTGAAGCAGCGGGAATGAGAATCAGCACCTCCAAATCTGAGCCCATGGTTCTTAGCTGGAAAGGAGTCGAGATACCAATCCAGGGCGGGGATAAGTTCCTCCCCAAGTGGAGCGGGAGATCGATAGATGGATTGGTGCTGTGGCTGCACTGATGCGGATGCTGTACCAGTCTGTCATGGTTTAAAGAGAGTTGAGTGTTAAAGTGAAGCTCTCAATTTACCGATTGATCTATATCCCTACCTCCACAAGCTTTGGGTAGTGACTGAAAGAATGAGATTGCAGATACAAGGGGCAGAAATTAGGTTTCTCCGAAGGGTGGCTGGCCTCACTCTTGGAGATAGGGTGAGGAGGGGCTCAAAGTAGAGCTGCTACTCCTCCATGTCAAAAGGAGCCAGTTGAAGTGGTTCAGGCATCTGACAAGGACACCTCCTGTGGGCCTCCTAGGTGAGATGTTTCAGGCTTGTCCCACCCAGGTCATGCTGGAGAGATTATATCTCTCAGCTGACCCGGGAACGCCTTGGTGTTTCCCCAGACAAGCTGGAGGTGTTGGTTGGGAAAAGACAGGTCTGGGTTTCTCTCCTTAGGGTGCCGCCCCCACGACCTGGCTTCGGATAAGTGGAAGAAAATGGATGGATGGATGGATGGATGGATGGATGGATGAAATTTGGTATGTCCATGTAATGTCCCAAGATCTGCAAAAACACCTCTTGGGATCATACTCTAAACCCAACAGGTACTCAGCATTTTTTAATTTGAGATGCACTTTTCCTGATATCCTCAACATTTTCGTGCTTTCATACTTTCACCAGCTCCTCCTTGAGTCTCCGTGATATATAACAGCATGACAGTGTGTGTTCTCCTACGCCTCCTAGTGGGCACAGGAAGTGATAAGGAAATAGTTTATGGAACAGCCAAATTAGAATTCAGGGCTTAGGATGTCTCATTGAAGAAATTTTCTACTGCAGCACACCCTGATGTGCAAACATGATCGCTGCTTGCAACTTTAATTTTTTAACTGTGCTCTGAAGTCTTGGCAGTCATACACTTACGCTTTTCTAAGGAGATGAGTGCCATACTACAAACAGTTCACTGCATAAGATGAAATTACCAGAAATAAGACAGAAAATAGTAATCAGTGTGATTATTATTTATCTCAGTTAGGCATAGAAAGTGATTTGATTTGGTTTGCCTGAAATTCTGATTTCAATTCTAGTATGGAAACCACAAATTTGCCTCAGTGCAGTGTAATAAATCCTCAGTTATGCCTCCAGGTAAAGGCTGAAGTATCTCGATCGCAATTTATGGGCACCTGAGACACCTGCCAATGTAACCCCTGAGTATAAGCACTATAAATGATGTATAAATTATATTATTTTGTCTCGTTCATCCCTTTGTAAGCGATAGGCCACAGCGAATAGGAGTGTCTTTTATGTGTTATTGTTTCATCCATTTAAGCTCAAATTGGCACACAGTGCTGAGAAATTAAGACTTCCCTCAAATGCGTTAAACCTGAAGCAACAAGCGTGTTTTGAAAATGTAAGGAGTGATAACTACAGACATTTGTGTAAATCTCTTTTCTGTAAATCTACAGAAGTACACCAACAAAGTAATCGTTCTTTATCACTGCCCAGCTCTGGCTCTAACTGATGTTAATAATATAATTGTAAGGCGGGGTGGCAAACAGGCTGACAAGACTGTGAACCTGTTTGTGTCCCGCATCAAGCACTGTTTAGTTTTTGTTTTGCTTTGTGTTCCTTTTGCTTTCTCTAGTTGTTTGTTACAGTCTAATGATTGTTGTCACTAATTATGATCGTGGTTCTACTTAAAGCATGACAGGTTTACAGGGAGACCAAGTCTCAGTATTGTCACCACATTTGCATCACAGGACCGACGTTAAAATAAACTTAACTGCTGTTTGTTAAGAGTTTAAGCAACTTTCAATCAACCATTTATTAACAATACTTACAAAGTGATCCTCTCCGTTGGTCACTTGTGTGAAAAAGCTGTTCTCAGTTAATTTTATTAGCCTCCTCTGTAGATTACGATTTTACAGCCAAAACATGTGAGTAAAGTATAAATACTGTAGATGCCCAAACAGTGCACATACCGTAAAATGTTTTTTGTTGTTCACCAGCTAGAACATTATTGTTGCTTATGTGTTTGCGGCACAACTGAACAGGGAGTGGTTTTACTCTTAACAACGACGCATAATTTATTGAAAAAATGTTTGGTATTGGTGGAGTTTGAAGTAAAGCTTTCCATGCATGACTTAAACGTGTAATGGAGCATTTGTTTTTGGCCATATTTCTTCTTCTACTTGAATAAAAGACTTAATAACTGACAACGTGCATGCAAGACAAACAGCCGCTAACAATAGCCTTCTTGCTGTTAATTTCATACTTAGCCGAGCGCTAATCCTTAGAAGAACCTGTTTATCAGTTCACTGAACAAGGTGTTTTTCTGGCTGCAGAGCTTGTCAGAGGAGATTAGTTTAGAGAGCAAGAGAGATCCCCAGCTGTTGTGACTTGTCTTATTATG
Source organism: Oreochromis niloticus (assembly GCF_001858045.2). Taxonomy (NCBI): domain Eukaryota; kingdom Metazoa; phylum Chordata; class Actinopteri; order Cichliformes; family Cichlidae; genus Oreochromis; species Oreochromis niloticus. The sequence continues at coordinate 27,129,155 of NC_031981.2, read as the reverse complement.
CAACAGGGCCGGTGATTCCGTCCCTATTCTACGACTAAAAAAAAAAAAAAGAAAAAAGGAGGAGAAGAATTTATTTCATTCAACAGTTTCTCTATAGGGCGTATTGGCATTTGGGCGTGAGGTTTCAACCTGTCCATCAGTTAAGGTTGGGCTCTAAATTAAAAACTTGGTAAACAAGACTATAAATAATATTTGCTTTTGTTTCCTGATCTGATTGTTAATGCCTGTGTTAATCATGCATCTTGATTAAAAGCATTTCAAAATTGCATTCCTCGCGTGCATGTGCCCTTTTGTCCTGTGAATCATCATTACTTTGCAGATTTGTATTCTTGTTTTCATCAGGTAATCTAACATCTGTTGTGGGATTTACAAAGTTATCTCAGGAGGGCACCCTCCTCTCAAAGGCACTGCTGCTGACGCACTGTTTACTGACGTGCAGACGCTCTTTGTTCACGCACATAGTGTGAAAGGATTCAGGCTGAATGGAAGCCAGATCAGCTCAGTTATTCAGTTATTGCCACAATGTCACATCAGGGCAGATAATCTTCCCAGATTTGTTTGTAGCTCCGATTTACTTCACAGACGTCATTTGCATCCTCCCACTTCTTTAATCAAACACCAGCATGCATATCTCCCACATGGTCCTTGTATGCCTTATTTTCCCTCTACCTGTGATGAATTCACTTAAGTGTCCAATTTCTCTTCCCAGTTAACTGTTTCCACATTTACTTCCACCCTGACAAGAACAAATAAATGCAGGGCATTTGTGGGCCTGCTTGTCCAGTGTCAAACACAGGAAAGTGCTCCTCTATTAATCCTCTTTGTTTTCAGCTTCTATTGTATTTGAACTCATAGTTCCATCCTGTCATTTATGTTCCATATGTGTCTGTTTTTCTTTTTCTTTGTGGGTGTCTTTGAAGTATTTCAACTCACAGGACAAAATTGAAGATGTACTCCTTGATGGGTATTTAACCACTACTAGCAGCTATGGAGCAATACTCTGTGGGGTATTCTTACTTCGTCTGCTTTTTACACATCCATGAGCACGTACACATAAGTTTGAATCCACATCCTGCCACCAGTTATTAACTGAGAGCTAAGCAGCCAGGAGAGGCAGTGAAGAAGACAAAAGCAAACTAGCAAAAATGTGTTTAAATAATGTTTTTTTGAAACTACCAAATAATTGATTTAGAAGGAACAAAACATTTTCAACACTGATCTAACTTTCTGAGATCTGGGAATGTGACGGTATTTCTACAACAAAATTCATTGTGTTAAAAACACAAGCAGTCAGCAATAAACTGAAACTTGTTGCTCGTTGTCTGAGTTAATTATTTGGATTTGATGCCGCAATCATCTGTTATTAACAATCATCATATCCAAAGAGTGTTTATAAACCACTTCATCTCTCTGTGTTATTTCTCAGTTTTTTGTGCCATGCCTTCCTCCTCTTGTTGCCACACTACAAAGTCAATATTCTGTCTTGACTTTCATTTGGACAGCCTTATCCCTATACAGTACACATAACAAAGACCCTACAATCCATAAATTTCATTTGTCAATGCATTCTGATAGTACTGGCCACAGTGGCTGCATGAAGTATCCCACAAATAAGTTAAATCACTTCAGAAACAAATGATCTAACTATTATGATTATGTTTTAAAAATATAAAAAGTACCTAAGATTAGCAAATGATCATCATCCGTACACTAATAATCTTATGATTTTTGAAACCTTTGTAGCTACTAGTCTAAAGTCCAGTGTTTCATTAACCCATTCATCCCCCCAGACTTATTTGTCTTCCAAATAAGTCTGGCTCACCTGAAGTTTATCTGATTCCGAGCTGGCTGCTTTTGCTCCTTGCTTCGCTTCAGAGCAATTACTATTGTAAGTATTGTGTTAATGTAGCTAATAAAAATGATAGCCAACACACACAAAAAATAAACTAAGGCTGCAATCCTAGAACAATGCAACTGGCACTCCAAACCTTTTCCCATCAGTACTTTCTCATTATGAAGACACATTAATGTCTTGGTGATTCAAGTCTAAACAACATAATCCCATTAAGTAATTATTTTTTGATCACGAAAGCAGTGATTGACATGGATGCTTTAGCACTGCACTGCACATGTGAAAAAAGAATACAGAAGGCCAAATACACACACGCAAACAGCAGATTGCTCGAGGCTGTGGGTCCGGTATCTGACAGGTTGTGGGAGGATCAAAGTTCAGATTTTGAATGCACTGTGAAGGGAAAGAACAGAAAGAATAGAGGGAGTCAGGGAAGAGTAGATAGAGAGACAAAGCATTGATAAAGCCTCATCAGGATTTATACTAGCAGGAAATGAGGAGGGACGATTTACAGAACAGCGTGGGCGAGAATGCGACTGAGTTTAGCAGAGGAGAGGCGAGATAGATGAAAATAAGATATTGTAATAACAGAGGAGAGTTTGGACTATATTAACTCATATTGAGGTAGAAAACTGAGGTCCCCTACGCCCACCCTCCAACTACCCCCTTGCTCGCCTCCCTGTTCTTCATGGGAAGGAAAGCAGGATGTCTTTCATCCAGTTCAGCTGAAGGATCAAAGCCAAAAGGCTAGTCTGCTGAAACTGACCTCAATTTGCACTGCTGCACACTCCGCACTCTCCAACATACACAATCCTATAGCTCTCATTATACCTCCTACACCACCTCCCGCTGAACTACATACATGCTATTTCCCTTCCTGTATGCCACAGCACCTTATCCACTTAACACAGGAAATCTCTCAGTCCCTCCAATCCAATAATAGTACAATTTATAGCCGCCGCATTATCACTACGAAATATTACCTCCAGTAGCTATTTATGCAGTCTTTTACCATATATAACCTTTTACGAACTCTGATTATCAGATACGTGCTGTGCTAACATATAACTTGCATCTGTGGTGGTTAAACAACCTGTTCACAATAGCGTTACCCTGCTGCAGACTTCAAAGAGCAGCCTGTGTTTAGCTTCCTCTGTGTCTTCTTTCTCACTGTTTTCACTACAAACAGCCACTCTACTTAAACTCCCCACCCACCAACTCACACACACACACACACACACACACACACACACGCGCGCGCGCACACACACAATTTGTGTACAGATATGCATATACTCTCAAATGTATACATTTATACAACCAAATAAGTCAGAAATCTTTTCCTGTTGCGGATTAAAATCAGGTAAAGTTTGAAGATTGGATGACACGTTAATTTATCCATCAATTTTACTGTTTTTTAAACTTTTTTTTTTCTTCAACTGTACATATGCATATTTATAAACTGTTCATCCTGAAACCAAAATAAAGGCACTTGTTAACTTTATATCATTATACCTACCTGTGTTACCCATTAAATATATATGTTAACATTACATCGTATGCAACATATCTCACTGAATTATTATTTAATGTAGGGTGGACAGCAGTTGTTCTCATACAGCAGTTTAAGAACGAACAGTAATGAGTGACTGTTTGAGACTTTGTTGACACTACATCAAAGGTGGCTCTTAGCTTTGTATAATTATTCCACTGTTTAACTACATTTTCTTTTTATATCTATTTTAAAGTTATTTTCATTTAATTGTGCCTGATTTATTATTATTTTTCATTTCTTTTCCCATTTCTTTTTTTTTACCCTTTATTCTACAGACCTCTGTCTCGAGAACAGACTTTATTTTCCCTTCCAGTTGAAAAAGCTTTTTGTTCCTCACTTGAAATGAATTTTTGAAAGGAAAATACTGATGTTGTTATAGATTGTTTTATATTGAATACTATTAAAAATAGAATTAAACCGGTTATTTAGATCTTAAAAATGGTCAATTTGTGAATTGTCATATTTTGCTCCATAAATATTTCTTGATTTAAACACGGATAGTTTTCAGATAGTTTTACTGAATCGTTTGAATGAACAGCTTCTTACAGCTGTTTAACATTTAACATCTGAAAGAGGTTCTTCATGAAACTAATATATTTGTGCTATATTATGGCTTAGGAATCAATAAAAACAGTCATATATATCATTGAATTCAGAGGGAATGTATAACATAGAAAACATTTTGCTTTAATTTTATTTTAAATATTCAAAATATATTAATCATTTCCTTTTGTTCACACCTAAATTTATTCTAACTGTATTCTAGGGCAGTTGTGTTGCTTTATATGTTTATACAGACAGGCTGATAACCCTGCAGTAACATTTTCCCACTGTTCTTATACCTCACAACAAAGCTTTTCTCGCATTTGTCCACCTTCTCTTCTTTCTGAACGAGATCCTCATGGGGATCTCGTTCGCCAAAGGAGGCCAAGTTCCGAAATGACGTTCTTGGGCGCCCCCTACTGAGTTGCAGCTGCATTTTTTTTCTGTATGAAATATATGAAACGCACAGATAGAGGAAAAATCTTGAGGTCACAATGAAGCAGCCCGCCAAGCCCTGGATCCTCACTGTCGTTGATTTAGCAGCGGAAATGAAGACGTGTTATGAAATCATAGTTATGTGAGCCAACATGCTACACAATAAGTCCAGTTAATATTCACTGAGGCCAATGCAGTTCGTCCTCAGGGTGTTAAGACTTTACAGAAGGATCCATGGGATAGAAAGCCCATGTGTGGCATTAGAAGGCTCATTCAAGTTAAAACCCTCTCTTCCTTTCACACAGGGGAGCACAAGATTTAAGTTTATTCTCAGCGTTTTCTCCTGCGGTATTTTTAATCCATGATGTGTCCTTTAATTGCCTAATTTCTTTAATATCTTGAAGTAGGTCCCATACTGCTCCAAATACTCTCTGGAATTATTGACGTGCTCAGTTCTTTATGTTTTACAACATTTTTAAAAATCTTTCATGCTGTCAGTATTTCACATTTGGGTCAGTTATTAATTTACACTGGTTTGTACTAGAGGAAATATACTTGCAGGTGTCTTTTTTTTCCCCCCCCAAAAAATGTTTAAAAATATCTAAACTGATACAGTAAAACACATGCTGATGATTAAACTGAACAAGGTTGAGTGAGAATATTTAAGTCTTTAAAAAGAAATGCTTTGCAATAAGATATCATTTTACATTTGAATTAATAGCTACAATAAAACCCCGCCGAAGGATAAAAAGATGGCAGCATTAAACTGTATAAATATTCAAATTAAAACATCTGACCTACAACAACAGAAAGCAGAGCTGGAGCACATCACATCAGCCTGCTGAGTGTATGATTTTTTAGAATGTCCTCTTGATTGCAATTGGCATTGGCCCATCCTGCACACAAATAACCCCGAGCTGTAACCAAGTCCACCTGTTCGTAAACACAAACAGTTATGAACGCACTCCAGCCAGTCACATCTCATCAGAAACAGAACACAAAGTGCAGCATGCATCGACGGCTTCAGCTTGCCCCCGTGGATGAAAGCTGTTTCCCCTCAGTGCTGTGATGCTCAAACGAGGAGGGGCTGGTGTACAACAGTCAAAAAAACCCCCCCAAAAAACCCAAAACAAAAGAGGTGGTATTACACAACAAACTATTTGTGAAGTAAATGTTTCTAGTTTGTTTTTACCATCCATGAGGATTTTTCATTTTACTCTTGTAGGCTCCCCCTAGTTCTCAGAGCTGATCTGGACTGTGCCTCCAGAGACACAGTAGCCTGTTGTCTGGCCTGGGGGGAAGGGGGGGGTTGAAGGAGCGTTGTTATGAGAAGGCAAGGAACATGTTATGTTAACCTGGGTGGTAAAAGCCCAAGAATATTTGGGAAAATGCCCCTTTATACCTTCTCACACCCACCGTTTTCGGCCAAATTCTCCTGTAGTCTTTATGTCTTGGTTCCAAATTTCTAAAACTTATGGTATTTAGCCGTAGCTATCCTGCAATTATATTTAATTTGGTCGCTAATGAAAACATCATCAGAAATTTATTTCCAAAGAAACAATTGCCCTGCATGGATAGTGACAAGGTTTTGCTGAGGAAATGTACCCCAAGCCTAACAGTGAACTTTTCTGAACTCATCACAAATGTCTTTAATAACATAATAACATTCATAACATTCATAGGGCCAAAAGTAGAGTGCCCACTAGTGATGACCCTTTAAGCTGATGGAACAGAAATCATTAGCTGTGCAGTCATTGACAGTGTTGAGCAGTGTGTCAGCACTCAGACTGAAAGGCTCTCTGTTCCCCTCAAATCTCATTTTTGTATTGTGTTCATCTGGATGCTTTTCCAAGCTAAGCCTGGCACAGGCCTGGATTTCCGGAGACCAAAATGTGAGCCCAGGGAACTGGGCTCCTTCAGAAAAAGGGGGGAGATAGAGCACCACTCAGAAGCCAAACAAACCCAGAAATCAGAGGTTTATTTAATATCCCCTGTCTTATATTAACAGCGGTGCTACAGGCTAACCCTGACCCATGTGGGGTTCCAAAACTTCACTTAATTTCCTTTGGAATACATATTTTGTGTTTATTTTGAGATCCATAATATGGGCACAGGTTGGACTGATATATGGTCATTAAAAACATATTATTAGTATTTAATGCTATGAAACAGACTAAAAAGTAGCTTTGGGACAGATAGAAGACTTTTTTGTTTGCTCAGTTTTTGTTTTAGTAAGCAAATGGAATTGCATGTACTGTAGATACTATACCATAGTATAGTATCTACAGTATAGCAGCACAGGTTATTATAATGTCAACACTGAGCATATGATCTCTGCAGTAATCTTTGACATTGAGGGATTCACACTTGTTTGATGTCATACAGTTGAAATGCCCTGTGCAGGAAGGAAGTGCTCACCCACTGGTCGTCTGTTCCATCTTCAGGAGCTCTATGGGAGGGCGGGAGGATTTCAGTGCAATATTTACAGTGACCTTTTCCTCTCACTGGCCAGGGGCCCATGGGAAAAAACTGGAGAAGACAAACAATGAACAATAGGGTTCGGGGATGAGCAATGGTGCCAGCGCAGCATGTGCCATTGCGAGATGTAGATTACAGAAGGTTAGGGGGTCAAAGCAAGGATGAGGGCACCAATCGTCTCCCTCAGGAGCACACCTGCTCAGAAAGCCTGCACTATTTAAAAACGCAACATGCAATCGCGTGTTCCTCACTAAATAAATCATTTTGAATCGAGATTATATTTCTTTGAAACTTTGGGATATAGATGAGAAGATCAATAGGACATATATTCCCTGGTTGGGAAACCAGAAAGCCAGACTAGCTGTTTCCCCTCTCTTTCCAATTGTTATGCTAGGCACACACCACCATGTGCTGGCATGACCTTCATCTTTAACAGAGAGACAGGACAGTGGTCTTCTCATTTTATCACTGAGAAGGAAAAGTTTATTCCCCAAGATTGTGAAATGTTCCTTCAACTAAACATTTAGTGCAAAATTGTCAGTATATTAATGTACATATTAATTAATATGTACAAATGCACAACATTTATATTACAAAACATATATAATATATGTTCAATAATATAATAAAATATGTGATATATACTGCCACTTATTTCTGTATTCCCTGGGTGATATGTGTGATATACTGCTGATGTAGTCATTCATTGGCAAAGACTGTACCACTGAGACTGAGATCAAAATCTTCCACCATCATTGCTTTAAGTAGATGTTTATGTAGACAAACAGCCTCTGTGTTACATCAGCATCTGTGCAAACTCCCCAGTCACAGTTTGATCCCTCAATTATCAGATTAGTCAGTCTAATTGGACAATATGCTTTCCCTGGGGATTGGGCCTTGCCTTATCACAGAAATTCTTTCTGCCCTGCACAATTTGGTGAGATAAATGTAATGCCATCAGTGTTCTAGTGTGTGCCTGGGTGGTCTCTGTTGCATTTCTAATGATGCTGCGCCTTTCCCAGAACAAGTGGAAATACCTCAATGATGCACCGTGAAAAGAGAGATGAGGAAAGGAGCAAAGCTCCCAATGGGCTTCAAAATTCTCACACAATGGACAACCAACACTTCAGAAGAGCAGGCTGATTTTATTGCTGCATGGAGACTTAGATCCACCATGGATACATAATTACATTAAAACCTTGGTCAGCAAAGTTTTGTGTGTGTGTGTGTGTGTGTGTGTGTGTGTGTGTGTGTGTGTGTGCGTGTAATATAACTGCCTAATTAAGTTTCCACAGGTAATTAGGGTATCTGCTGAGAGACTAAAGTGGCTTTAGTGATCACGCTGTTTTCTTACATTGATCTTTTATTGTTTCGTGCATCGTTTTTTTAATTTATATAGCACATTTAATTACATCACCAACGTTGACCAAAGTGCTGTACAGAAATGCAAAATAACTAGTGCCAAAGAATTTAATTTATTTATTATTTATTTAATTTTAACATTTAAAAGGCCTGAAATGTATAAAACAAATAATTAAAGTTACTATGCTACAGAGTTTGTTTGAAGTTATGGAGATCGCCGAGTTAAACACATTTACCGTCAGAAATTGTAAATATGCATTTACAAAGTGATAAATACTAAAAAAAACAGGCACATTTACTAAGAACCCGAAAGTTTTAGGCACATATTTGATTACTTAAAATATCGATCACAAGCAAATTAACTGCATTACATACTTTATTTCGTTTTAGTTCATTTCGTTTTATTTTGAAGGCTGCATGAAAAACGGAAGACCGGAAATAGTTAAATGATACAGGAAACACCGCAGAAGGCAAGCGACTGTAAATTGTAAGTTAAATATTTCCCTTTATATCTTCTACTTTTTCTACCCCAAATAGCTCGCTATAATTATGCCATGTCATTTAGAAATCTAAGCCCTTTTTATGGTCATGACGAACGAGAATGACACCCTCTAACTCCAACATCATTCTAGCATAACAAATCCGGTTAATGGCAAACGCTAGCACAAGCTAACTGCAGCTGTCAAATTTCTCAGTAAAGCTTGTATTCTTTTTTCTAGTAAAACGAAAGAGCTATTTACTTATTGTAGCAGTTGGCTTTAACCTGTCTGACGAAAAAAAATAACTGGGAAATGGTCTATTTGTGTCATTCTGCAGTGTTAGAGATATTACGATTAGCTGTGCCAAACTCCGTTAAAATTTCTGTCTTATTAAAGTAAATTTGGTGTTGCGTTGTTTATGTAGTGATACACTTAGTGACGAAACTTCTTACTAGTAATCATTGACTTCTGGTAAATTCGGGAAGGTTATACTACGTTAATAGCTATAAAAATTCATCTTCTTGTCTTGCTTAGCTGTGACCCCTCCTTTGTTTTGTTTACTTTTCGATTAGTGCTGAATAACAGCTGGGTTGTTCATAAAGCAGATGCATTATTAAAATGAAAACCTATGTGATGCTCAAAGCATTAAATTGGCACTTCACTTGCCAGATGTTGTAATCCACAACGCTATATTCAACGGGTGCGGTTGTCTGCAAATATAGAAGATACATCAAGATTTCATATAGAAACCACCTTCTTTCTTACGTCGACCCCACCTTGCAACTAATCTCTTGGGTTTTTGTTTTATAAATAAATACATAAAATCTGCAATAGTGACTTCACATGCATTTGAAGTAGTAAGAAGTGATTGCTAGTGTGATGAAATTACACTTAAAACACCTTAGTGGCACTTGGAGAACGAAAAAGAAAAAACTTAGAGAGTGAAAACAAGAAAAAGAAGAAAAAAGAAACAAAGTGATTACACTCATTTACCTCATGTGACAGAGAAAGGCACTGACTGGAAAACAAACTGATAAGACTAAACATTAGTATATTTCAAATTAGGTAACTTGACTTGTTTTGGGGAATTAATTTGGTATGATTGTTACGTTCTCTCAGAATGCTCATTCAGTTCATGTGAGAATCATATTCCCTCATTACCCCTGCATGAATGGCACGCTTATCTTGGATGATTATGAGGTATAATTACATGGTAATGTGGCGCATCAAAGATAATCACTTCTTGTGGTTGAAGCTACAGTTAGTTCTGATTTAGGTCAGTGCACCTGTGATGTTTTTATGCATATTTTCTATCTAGTTAATGATTATTTACATTATTGATTTGTGTACCCATTACAGTTTTTATATTTGAGAGGGTGAAATCAGTGAATTTTTATTTGTTTCCTGAAATAGACCACAAACACACTAATTCTCGCTGAGTGAATTGTAAGATGAACTGATTTAAGTGGTTATATTATGAAAGCACATCTTGAATTTCAACAGCTAAGCAATTGCAACAATTTGACCCTTAACGGGAAAGCACATTGTTTTACTACAAGGCTGTAGTGCTGAAAATTCTCAACACTCGGGTCTGAATCAGTGCAGGATGTAACTGACCTACGATATGTTTAGCGTTTATTCCTAATGCTGCTCGTCTGTCACACTTCAGTTGCACTACAAAGTTACAAAGTGAAAAATCACGTTGTTCAGAATCACTTTTGTCATTCACCTCAAGATTCTTTAGCATAATGCTGCCTCAATGATGAGCACTGCTTCTTTTTGTTTTCTAAATATTCTAACCAGTCTATGTTAGTCAGAGATCAAGAAAGTGCATTTCAACATTTCAAGCTGTGGCTGCACATACAATCACTCCTAGTATATGTAAACAGTGAGATACAACTTAATATACATAAAGACCTCCCAGATATTATGTAAACGCTTCTCACTTCAGTCTCATTAAGTTTAGTGTTTTCAGACAGAACACAGTTTAAGCCTCTGTAATCCTTTTTCTTGTGTGCTTTTGTCTAATGTTGTTAGACGTACTTTCTTTAAATAGCTCTATCCCATGGAAGTGGTTCCTTACCATGTGTGTTAGTTTAACTGATTGATTGTATGACAGAGTGAATGAGAGCAATTTGATTGACAAGTCAACAGCAGGCTGGTGCCGTGTCATAGAAATAAGATGTCGATCATTCGAGTTGAGGTCCATGGTAGCAATTCTACAGTTAGAGCCTACAGAGCTCTGTGTATCACTTCTCTTTCTTTAGTCCAGAGTCAGCATTGGTGACAGGGGAAGGTGGGGGGTGGCTACACTGATCCATTTCCTGTCCCCTCCTGGGGCTCTAATTGAAAAATTTGGGTGGCCCTGTTGTTTGTTTTGGTGGAATGTGGTGGGCTGCGTTTTTTTTTTTTCTTTTTCTTTTTCTCTTTAGAATTTCCTGAGTGACGCAGCTCCGTAGACCTCGGGGTGAATCAAGTGATGGGGGCTGGGCAAGACTTTGTTTGTAGCAGCACTTTTCGCTTACCCCTTTCTGCTTTCTGCCCCACCTGGCATTACCCAGCCTACACACAGAGCTTGCTGGGCCACTGGTCTTCACTCCGGGGTTTCTGTGACCTTGTCAGATCTAGATAGGCAAAGGGGCTGTGGCCCCGTGAAAACAAACATGTCATAAGTTATGTCAACTCTTTTTTTAAATTAATTTGTTTTTTACATATTTTAATACAAAATGAATAGGTCAATGATTATTTGTTAGCTTGGTAATCATTTTTGTTGCCTGCCACTTTTTTTTTTTGGACTTTCATATATATTAGCTCTATGCTGATTGTTTGGGATTTTAATTTATTTTAGACCAAAACGATATAAACTCTTCTTAAACATCATATAAGACTCAACAGAGGTGAGTAACATTATTCTCTAGAAGGCAGATAAAATCCCAAAGGCTCTTTTATTGGAGAAGTGAACTGAAACCTGTTTACAGGTTACAATTATATCACAAAAAACCCAAACACTCAACAATGTATGAACATTTAAATGGCCTAAAATCATGCCAGTTGTCTGACATGTACACCAACACAGATCACAGATGGAATCACGTCATTCAGACTCGCTGCCGTCATTCACCTCAAGATTGCTTACTATATTGCTGCCTCGCTGATTTGTTTATTTTATGAGGTTTATTTTACTTTTTTTTTTTTTTAACTAGTACCAGCAGTCACCAAGTAGTAAAAGTAAAGTAAAATAAATGTTAGCTGCCCTGTATAATTGGTCAGTTTGGATGTTGTTTTGTTTGTTTGTCTGTTTGTTTGTTTTGTTTTGTTTTTTGACATTAACAAATACACTCCCCAGCTATTCTGACAAATGGGGTAAAAAGTTTAATGTGAGTTATGATTTGACAAACTTGTTATTATTATTATTATTATTAGTAGTAGTAGTAGTAGTAGTAGTAGTATTAGATTAGCTGCGTGATTTTATAAAATGAAGTCTCCTTTCTGTATTCACAAAACAGTAGAGAAATATATATTAATTTAAACATGGATTATCATCACAACATCATTTGCCCTAAATTCAAATACGAGAATGATGACTCAAAAACAGGAAATTGTTTTTAAAGAGTAAATATTGCATTTTTGAAACAAAACATTAGACTTATTTTATTTATTACATTAAATGAAATGCTACTATTTTGGGGAAAAAAAATACCCTAAATTGCACTCTTTGAAAATTGCTAAGTGGATTTTGTTTTTAATCATGATTTGGGTTTGAAATCAAGTAATTGTTCAGCGTTGTTCTGTGGTACTAAAATAAATATTTTTGGGTTGTTTATAAGACAAAATAGTTCAAAAACTTGAGCATAGGGAAATTGTGATAGACATATATCAATATTCATATGCTAGACCAGGGATGTCAAACATAAGACCTGGGGGCAAGAATCAGTCCGGCAAAGACTCCAGTCCCACCCGCTGGATGGTTTGGGGAAATATGAAGGAGGGGGTAAATTTGTGGACTTTTAACTATATTTGTATCATTTTTACAGCTTTTCCTGCTGATAATGACTTCCCCACAGCCATTCATAGTACACCAAAGTAGTCAAATAATAAACAGTTAAATGACAAAAAATTTCATGTTTTTCACTGTGTACAGATATTTCAGTTAAAAAAGTATTCTTTATAAATACACTTTTACTGTCATTTTACACATTTTCATGTAGAAAAACTGAGGTGTGCTCAGGGATTCTCAGGGATTAAATGTGCACTTAGACATCTGTACACTGACAAAAAGGGCAGTTTCACTCGTCTAGCCCATTTCAGATGAAAATGTGTGGGGCAGTCTGTGGTCCTCAATGTAAAAATGAGTTTGACTGTATCCCTGTGCTAGACAGACCGAGTGTAAATTCAACACAATATTGGCAGCTCTTTGAAGCATTAGACATAGTAAATGACTTGATGCTGTAAACCTTAATAATTAATTACAAGCCCACCAAAGTGTTTTAGTGTAAGCAGCGGTCTTTGTATAACTCCTGGTAGTATATGAGTGGATGTTTCTCACGCTGGTGATGTGTTGTTTTTAAATGTGAAAAAGCTGGGGCAGCAGTGTTATAACCTGGCTTATGAAGGTTCAAACTGCTCAGTTTCGCCTTGTCATTGGGCAGAGCCGCCTGTCTCCAGCCTGTTAATCCTCTGAAAACATTGTCTTGCATTTGCAGGCCTATACTTCATGTTTGTGTTTATTAGTACAGGATTTTTATATGGGAAATTGGGGACTCCGCTTCATTAGGCATAACTTAGTAAAGCACTTGAGACTGACAAACAAATAAACAGATAGCCCTAAAGATAACAGACCCTGTAGGCAGACATCATGATGCTTGGCCAGTGAACCAGAAGCACACATTTGATCATCTGCTCTCCTTATCTGTCACGGAAAAGTCTCCGTGAGGGCTGAGACTGGCCGCTCGCAGTAGAAGCGCTGACTCATTGTCAAAATGACTGGTCAGTAGTTCCACAATTTGTTAGCATTTGGTCCCTTTCTGGCTTTGAGCTGCATGGCCCTCTCCACACCTTAGAGGTATGCAGTGGCCTTGGTGTGAGCAAACACTGAGGAAGATTTTTTCAGAATCCACCCAGGCTGTCTGATCAGACCAGTCATCTGGGTGATGTTTGGCCAGCTCTGTGCATTCAGAGGAGTCGGGGGGGGGGGGGGGGGGGGGGGGGATCTTTGATGGAATCTGGTGTTTGGGTTACGTTAGAGAGCACAGCGTGAAATGGTGAATGTGTGTGTGGAAGAGGTACCGAACAGCCAGTTAGATTTTATAATGATTGGGGGGGGGTTGAGTGTGATGAGCTGTCTAAATGGGTCTCTTTGTGCCCACTAAACCTATCACACTCTCCCTGACACACACACACACACACACACACACACACACACACTCACACACCAATCACTGCCATATGTGGATCACCTTTAAATGCTCAGTAGCAAATTATCTGAGGTATAAACGCTGTAGTCATGGCATGTGTTGATAAGTCTGGTCAGATACCATAGATGGTCACCGATGGTAGACATAACTGTTCTGCCATATATCAATAGCAGTTATGTCTGAAGCCTAAGATTTTTTGGGGGGGTCATTTCCAGGAAGACTATTAGGAGTATATTGGTTCCTTTTTCACCAAAGACAAAAAATTGGGAGAGGAATATGGGGGGTCTGACATGGAGCTAATCATTTAAATTAAAAACTCATCACATTCAGCTATTATCCAGTTTCCTTTATCTAGTGGTTGTATTTCAATTCATAATAACAAAATAGTGAAAATGTCTGGGATGGACTGATATATCGGCCTCGTTTACTGATATTGGCATATCTGCAAATAACATTTTTTGGTACTGGCACCGGATATCTATATCAGCCCAGAATTTTGCATTCATTCGTAAAAAAGTTCATACCAGTCATTCAGATGTGAATTAGATGGTTTCAGATTGCTTTGTTTGTGTAAACCAGTACCACCAGTGTAAAATCCAAATATCACAGAAAAGCTACAAATGCTCACTTTTGAAGAGCTGGAATTAGCCAGTGTCTGTTTTTAATTTCATTATTTTGCCTTATAAAAACTTCCTGTATTTGAATATTCAATGTTAGTGAATACAGTATGTATACAACCACCACATCATTTACAGGCTAAGGTGATTTGTAGTTCCCGTCCCCAGACGGTCATTTTTTTTGTTTTAATTGAACACAATAAAAACAGACAATGGAGTACTTAACAAAAAACTGAAGTACAGTGAAACTATATCACTTGAGAAATTGTTCCGTTTTTTTGAGTCTGTCTGTCAGACCGATTCTTTAGCTTTTGAGCTGATTACAGCTACACATCAGTTCTAAGGTTCTAGTGACACCAGATCACGGTTTATGAATCCATTTTACTGGATTCTTTTTTCCTGGTACATCATTTGAAATAACAGTAAAGTGTAGTCAACATGAGTTGGACTGTTTATGCTTTTTACCAGAAACATTCTGCAACAATATTCTTTTATATAATTCTTTAACTGTTATACGTTTGATCATAAAATACATAATAAAACCTGATTTAATCCTGTTTGAAAAATACTGGAAATGGTAACATACTTGCTGGTAGCCTGTTGATTTAATGCATCAGATCAGAACGTGCGCTCATAATAAAAAATATCAACATCAAACGCTCGATTTATATGCAAGACGTTCCATTGGGATTCTAAAATGTAAATCTTTTCTGATATGTTTTTTTTTTTTGTTGCATCAAGAAATGTTACAATGAAATGGTTTTATCTATTTTAGCGATTTAATGGAAAGTCTTTCATTTGTGTCTGCATTTTCCAGCGCTGAGCCAAGGAAGGGTGGTCACTTGTTAGTGGTTCTGCAAGAAGATCCCAAACCTCAAAGTTCCACAGCTTCCATACAGATTAGAGCCAACCCTGCTGTTTGTTAGTGAGCCTCCAAGGAAAACAAACCTGCCTTTTTAGTACTAGAGAGAGAAGGGTTGGAGTTGGTGGTATTGAAGGCGGGGAGGAGATCATGGTTGGAGGAGACTTGAGCAGGACGAAAGAGGCTAAATCTGTTAATGTATTATCATTGTTTGTTGGCCTCACTTGTTAGAATTAAGTGGGGTATCATCTTAAGGATCTTAATGCCCCCTAGAGGCTGATACCTCTGTAAGTCTTGCGGAAAATGTTGCCTGCCTCATAAGTTTCCAGTTGGAGATTAAGATTTTGTTTTTCTTTTCATGCTACTTTAAGGAAAATCTATTCACAGTGAAGCCTCTGCCCGTATGAAGTTATAGTTTCTATTACCTTGTTTGCAGTTTACTTGTAGTGGTGCATGACATGAGACTTGTGCAGAGGTCTCTGTAGTTTCTGTGTGACTCTGTGCATCGCATGTGTGTGCGTGCACGCTGCTGTTATAGAGAGGGGTCTGGGCAGTGTTCCCGTGTCCATGCACAGCCCCCAGAGTAAAGTAAACACAGCGGCTCTTTTCTCATCCAAGCCGTCAGCAGGCTCTCCCCAGGCCCGCGCCAGAGACCACACACCCAGACCACACACACACATGCACGCACACACACACATACGAGCTGCCTGGACCTCTTTGCAGATCCTTCCACACACTTGCAGAGACCACACAACACCAACTCGGGCCCCTCGCACGCAACCTAGCTGAGCTGTCATTCTGCCAGTGTGTGTGTGTGTGTGTGTGTGTGTGTGTGTGTGTGTGTGTGTGGGGCCAGGCTATCTGTGTGTTTGTGCACGTGTATTTCCAAGATTAGTGGGGAAAGGATAGAAACACTCCTGGAAGCAGAATTAGAATTATAGAAAATAAAGAGCCCTGTCCTCTGCACCCTTGCCGCTCCCACTCTAAACATGTGGGATTGATGAAGGATATACCAAGCTCTTGTTTTAGACCTGTTAACCTCTTATCTTCTGCATGTCACACCCATAGCCCCTCCATTTCCTCTGACAAGCACAGGGCAGCAGCAACAACATGAGGTAAATCCCGCTGGAGGTTTAATGTTAACTGTTCGATGTCAGGGTAATTGGGGACAGGGGCTGTAGTGTGCGTGTGTGTGTGTCAGTGGGGTGAGGTGAGGTTGCTTTTGTGCTTCTGTATTTTTGCTCTTTCATGAGCCATTTTTTAAATATAGTTTCATTAAACCTAAGTGCTACATGTCGAATATTCAGCAACTGTTGAGTTTTGAGGTGCATGTGATTAGTACTGAAATGATGCGTCTCAACCGTAATTGTTGTTAATCTACAGAAAATGTATAGACATTAATTTAGGTTATTGATTATTATTATTATTCCAAAAGTTTCACAACTTTTTAATGCTACATGGGCATTTTCCAGAGTTAGCATAGAATATTTTACTGTACAATGTAGGACTGTCACCATGTTAGATTTTTACTCAGAGTTATTGTGTTTGAAAAAGTAAAACTGCTTGGATGTCGCAAAACGGTCATTACTTTACTAAACCTCATCAATTATACAGTTATTTGCAATATTTAATAATAATAAATAATATTTACAATATTATCATATGTGCATTACTGACACTGGCTATCAGTACACACATGAAGCACATGTTGAAAGAAAGGTTTATTTGCACTCACCATGTCAATTCAAAAGCTATTGTGAATGTAGATATAACTAATGATAATTGATAAATATGTCTGCTTTTTATTTAGTTGAATTTTATTATGTAATCTTTTAAAAGAAAAAAACTTGATTTGGTATCTTCAGCATACATATCAATAGCATATTATTATTTTAGGATGGTTTTAGATTTTCAGATTTGAATAAAGCTTTACTAAGTTTCCACACTTTAGATTTAATTAACTAAATAATTTCATGTAAAAGGTTAAGAATTTTCTATTGTTATTCATCCTTCCAGTGATAACCATAAATAAATATCTAATCTTATTCAATAAGATATGAATAATAATACGTAAAAAAAATATATATATATATATTGTTTTCACAAAAAACTGAAAAGCACCGAATTATTGTGACATTAGTAATGCTATGAGTCAGACTCATCTATAACTGGTTATTGTGCCTCAACTATTTTGCATATTAATAAGGACTTTAAATACAAGTTAAAATAGCTTGTGAGAGTCTGTAAGCTGTACAAAAGCATACAAAAAGAACAGTTAAGCAGTTATCAAGTTTTTCACAGGTGCCTTCAATAACCAATGAATAGAAATTAAGATAAGCACAAGCTGCACCCATAAATGTAGTTTATGGTTCCTGATGTAGGGTTTCTGCCTTTTTTGGGCCCCTGCCAGGATTATGTGTGAATATTTATTTATGTTTTTATTTTTATTTCTATTTAGAACAAAACTACAAGCATTAACTTTAACTTATCTTATTATCTTGCTATTCTTGATAAACTGAGGTGAATAAAAAAACAGCTTTAAAACTTTAAAGACATTAGAAAAGGGATTAAAAAACAGGTGGATGTTATTTTATGTAGGCTAACAGAATGAAGTAAAAAAAACGTACTTGCTCTTTATGCTGGAAGTGGGAAATCATTATTTTGTGTCTAACAACTAATAGTTAGCGTTATAGTCATAGATAGAGTTAAATTATTTGAGTGCAGTATTAAATTCTAGCGAATCCCAGCCCGTTGCCCCTTGCTGTTTCAGGTCTAACAACTTTTCTGTTGGAAACCTTGTGTCATATGCAGAGCCTGCTGCAGGTGTTGAAAGTTTCACTTTTTTGTTGTAGTCTTTATAACAAGCAGAGTAACCAAATGTTGTGCTCTGTCAGTTTTTATTTCCTTGACTTTAAGAGCCTCTGTTCATTCTTGGAACTCTAACTTGTACACCTACAACTAATTATTGGCCATATAACTGTGCAAAGGGTTACCAGCATGAACACACTGAAGGTCCAGTCCGTGTGAACTCCTGCATTGTTTGTGGAGAACGTGTTTTGGCTGCCGAGCAAAAGGGCGGAAGCCTTTCTCAAGCTGTTTCAGAGAGTCTTGACTGGTCAGCCGTTTTGAGACCTGGCAGTAATTTATTAGCAAACATCTGTGCTGCTGAAATACATCCTTTCATATTTTTTTTCCTTCATTTGGAACCTTTCCTTGTCTTCCTTTACTCAGGCCCAACATGAACTGATTTGCATGGGTGCTCCTTCTTTGGTACCATAATCTGTTCAGCATTGTGTGGGCTTATGTGGAATGATTGGGGAGGCCAGGTTTATTTATCCTGTTCTGTGAGGTTTACATTCTTCCTTTCCTCCCTGCTCTCTGTCTGCTCCTTCATTCTTGGCTAGCTTCTCTATTTTTCCTATTATCTGAGAGATAACTGCTGCAATGCATACATTGTTTGGAGAAGTTCAGGGTGGAAAATGAACCCTAGCTGCCAGCCAAAATGTTACTCATATTTTGCCAACTCTAGTCAGTACTAAATAACATAATATTGGGCTGCCTGGAAATTTAGTAAGAAATGTTTTGGGAATTTAAAAAAAAGGGTTACATTTTTTTGTTATTAGGATAATGTTTTTACATTAATTTGCTATGGTTCCATGTTGACATACAAAGATGTTTTTCTTCCCCTCATCTTCAGATTCATGCTGGAAATGCTTGTACACTACAGTTATTTGACAATACTTGCCCAGTCGCGGGGCAGTAATTATTTAGTATTATAAATGGTAAATATTTTCAGTCAGTTGTATTACCTTTAAATCAATATATTATGCTTTAAATATGTCAAAATGATAGCGGCTTACTTTTACTGTACATTACAAGCTGACTCCTTTAAATGGTTTTTATGATGAATAAACAGTGGTTAAAAAAACAGAAAGGTGTCAGACTAACAGTAGAAAATCAGGCAAAAAAAAATCACATGTTTTTACTTTAACACTGCTTTCATTTGAACTAATTAACTGATTGTCCAAACCTCTGTTTAATGTTCTGTCAGTAGGCTGCTTCATTGATTTTTACACAGATTGCTCTGTCAGTGTGCAGCGTTCCGTGTTACTGACCTCATTCTGTTGTGTATGCCTCTCTTTCTTTTGCCATGACCAGGTGCTGATTGACCCAGATTACCTGTTCACCTCAGGTCACCATGTCTCGTGCCCGGCAGCCCCCGCTCGTCACGGGCATATCGCCCAAAGAAGGTGCAGCCTGGACCAAAGTCACGATCCGTGGAGAGAACCTGGGCACGGGCCCAGCCGACCTCATCGGTAATCCATTTTCTAACCACATAGCTAACCACACAGGCGGCTCTGTCTTGGTAAAATGTTGCAGGTCTGCGTTTGTTTATTTTTTTAACATAAATGTCTGTTACACAGTATTGATATTTTTATGGGGAGTGACATCCGTATTTAACTTGGTCCTGTTTTGCATGCTAATTATCCATATTTCTTTTCTTTTTTTCCATACTCAAATGTGCACGTGTAGTTCTACAAATGAATATAATACAGAAATACAGTACAGTTTATTGACATTTTTAGATCTGTACACAGAACTGTCTTCACAAGATATCAACACATTAACTAATTAATTAACAGGAGTGAAAATAAAACTATAAATAATGAATGATGACTTATTTTCATGTTTATTTACTACTTGTATTACTATGTGGTTCACTGAGAGAGAGTTGCTGGTCTGAGAATTTTGTAATTGTCACTTGCATTAGCTTCTTTTATTGTTGTAGCCCCAATCCCTATTTTTAAAGCAGCTGCTGTAGAGTTTGTTTTTCATCATTTATTATGTAAAACACGAACTATACCTGTTTTTTCTGCTCTGGAATAAGAAATTCATGACAACAGTTTCATAAGTTGAGCACAGAGCTGTTTAAACTTGCATATTTGGGGATTAACTGAGTAATCAATATTGTATCAATTTTTTAACACATGTGAGCAACACTCAACTGTTAATTTCTGACAAGTATTGAAAGCATTGAAAAATAGAAGTCTTTCCAAAAGTAGGCCAACACCGTTCATAAAGTCATTTAAATATTATACCTACTTTAATTTGTGGTGCAGCTGTAATCCATGTTTCTTGTACTGTAAATTCTTTATACATTTAGAATGACCTTTACTTTTTACTTTTTTCACACAAACACACATATAGAAAATGCCACATTTAAAAAAGTCTGAATTCACCAGCTAAACTTTGACTTTTGACATTTTTTTTTGCTTTTTGTGTGACTGATTACTCTCTAAAAACATTTTACTGTGATCACTTTTACAAATCTAGCGTACACTAATGTGAAAATTAGTTTTCACATTATTTTTCATTAAAAACCCAGAATTCTACAGCTTTACAGGTGGGCTACCGCCATCTTGTTGTCATCACACTTTTTCTGTGCTGATATTTCCCCCCCTCATATTCGTCACTCTATCCTACTTCTGTGATTTTACTGGAGGTGAGGAAAGGAGGGGGCCAGTCCAGAAGACTCACACACTTGGCAAGCCATGAACTGGCCAGTGATAGAGGTCTATTTCTAACCATGAATGCCCCAGGGCCTGGAATTATACAATTAGATATGCACAAATGTGTGTGAGTGCTTATGTATTCAAACAAAGTGGCCAGTAGAGAACAGAGGCAGGAAATGGGGCTCTAATAGGCATATTATTCACGGTTTTATGGGCTATTTGTTGATCGGCTCTTGTGGGCTTTTGTAACGTTTGATTACGCACACGTGAAGCTTTCTGAATCCCCTCAGCTGGAAATATCAAACTAATCCTTGTGTATTCCTTCTAGTGCCTAAATAGTATTAGTAAGGGGTTTTAAAAAAAGGATGACAGATGCAGGGGCATAGTGCACATTGTGAAAGTAATGAGCCACTTAGCACTGAAGTGGCACTCATTAGCTAAAAGGAGCTGAGTGAGAGGAAGGAAGATCAAGGCCACCCACACCCATCGCAACCCCAACTTGAACTTTGACCCCGGGTGACTAAACTCGCTGATAGACGTCAGAGCTGCCTAAAGTGAGCTCCTCTTGTTATAGATTGTGTGTCTGCATGTGCTACAGTTTGTTTGTTTGCCCTGTCACTGCATGTCTGTATTTCTCACTCCTTCCACCTTTTCCGTCTCCCTTCCGTCTCAGGTCTGTCCATCTGCGGTCACAACTGCCTGCTGACAGCCGAGTGGATGTCGGCCAGCAAAATAGTGTGCCGCGTGGGACCTGCCAAAGACGACAAGGGAGAGATCATCGTCACCACCAAGTCCGGAGGCCTCGGCACCTCTACGGTCTCCTTTAAACTAATAAGGCCAGAGAGGATTGGTAAGATTGAGATATCACCCTCATGTCATTTGTTATGTGCTAGCCTGGACAAAAGGAGCTGATACAAGTTTAAACAAGGGCTGCAGCAAATGATTATTTACATTAGTTTAGCATTAAATTCTCTTTATTCATTGTGTTTCTCTTCTTGTATATAAAATGTCAGAAGATATTCAACAATTGGGTTATTTAGCCACAAATGGCACTCATTGCTAAAGCATTTGAATAAAGCAAAAAACAACCTTACATGGAGAAAAATGAGTAACCTGAGGGAGAGTACATAAAAAATAGCCATAACTGAAAAAAACATAATAATAATTTTGACAAAACAATTAATGATTTTTAAGAAAAAATAATATGAATAACTGGCATGTGTGATTCTCTAAAGCCAGCCACACATCAGTGATGTTTTTTAGATGAACTCACATTGTTTATTTAACTTGAAACATTCTAACCAGAAACTGATGAAAAGGCACAGGCACGTGTGATTGGCTGAAGTCGACCACACATCAACGATGTTGCTCAAATGAGCAAGGAGTGTTTATTCTTTTGGCTGTAAAGTTGGCATTAACGTTTAACTAAGGCCGGCCACGTTCGTCATTTTTTCATGCCCCACATCCTTTGTGCCCTGTATACGTTGCATGTGTTTATTGAAGTTGCAAAATGTTTTGAGTCACTATAAAGTCCTTGACAAGAGCCTCCTAGTGTACTGTGTAATTAATTAGGTCAGGTACTGTATCTTCAGAGTACAGTGGTCAGAATTTGCACTAAATTTAAGTCAAAATAATTTACAACTGAAAAATAAATGCATATTTGTCGTGCATTTGCATGTTTGAGTCACTGTCTAGTTGTGTGAATACATTTGTAGTATGAAGGATATCTCAGTCACAGTGTCTCGCCTGTCCTGTCCCCCAGGTATCCTAGATCAGTCTGCAGTATGGGTGGATGAATTAACCTTCAGGACAGACCGCAACAAAGGAATCTCTCCGCTGTCACTGCGCCCCAGCAACCCCCTGGGCATCGACATAGACAAGTATGAACCAAGAGCGTACAAATACACACGCAGAAAAATGGCTCGGCACAATCCCACCGCCATAAACACAAGTGCTCCAGCCATTGAGTCATGGTTTACATCCCTAAACAGAAACAAACTCTCCCCATATGCCAGCGTTTGAAATATTATGCCAGCACAGCAATGGCTGAACAGCCTCTAACCGCTCACACAGGCAGTGGAAACACAATAATTGTGTATAAAGCAGACAGGATGACGATAAAGAGATAAAAGCTAAGGCAGCAAACCCACACATTTGTAGAGTGCCTGAGAGCAGGCAACATGCTGCTGCCTCCCACGTGCCTGGCAGGGAATACACAAGTTGTAACGTATAGTTTTTGCTGTCATGTTCTGGCATTTCTAGCTTAGTGTTTGTTTGGTTTAGGGGGCCGGGGGCAAGTGACCGCTCGTGGTCAGGAACAAGACCCCCATAAACAGGCTGTACCATTCACTTGCTCCTAGGGATGCATTAAGCAGGCACTATGTGAAGTATACAAGATTCTCTTTGATTATAATATACAAACATGCTATTGATATCTGTGTCCCAGCAGTTGCTCTTAATGTGTTACACAAAGGCACTCAGAAGGTAGAGATGTTTTTTGTTCACCATAAAGCGTCACCCTGTTGTCTGTCTGGTCTGTGTGTCTGTGTACATTTTTGTGTAGTGACGTCCCTGGAAGGTTACTCAGCTGGACTGTTTGCACCAGCTGTTCATAACGTAATGCTTGGACTAGTTAAACTTCCAAGTGTTTGAACAACTTCAGACAGATTGAGCATTAAATGGTTACACTCACTGAATATTAACTGTTTGTTATGTGTGCTGTATTTCCTACCAGGGGTGCAATGCTTGGTAATACCTGTTAATATCCAAGCTTATAAAAAGCTACCTGTGGAGCATGTAAATTATGGGTTCGCCAGCATATCAACCTAATAGCAGCTTTGTTGACTGAGCATCTTGTCAACATATTGTCAAATATAACATTTACTGTTGTCAGTGGTGATATTTCAAGGTTTACTAACAAAGTTGGCACTAGCTAAATGTTCAAAGGCAACTTGATGAGGAGCTGAAAAACTGCTTGTTTAGTGTTTGCTTGCCACAAAAGATGGAGAAATTACAAAGACAAAATAAAAGAAAATGGTGTCGGCATCTGCATGTGGTCAGATTCCTGCATACTTAAATATTAGCATTAATAGCAGAAGTAAATTTTATCATTACAGGATGAGCACAGTTTGTCACAAAGTGAAGCCAGAACTGCTGCAATCCATGCTCCGAGTGGAATCAAGTGGGCTAGGAAGTAATTCAGTTTTATGTGGATGTCATGCCCTTTCACAGCAAAAGTCCTATCTTTATGAGAGCTAAAATTTCCCAAGCCATCATACAGGCCCCTAATGAGCAAGTGGTGATGGTGCGAAGGGAAAACCCCCCATTTACAGGAAGAAGGCTCCAGCTGAACTAATAAGAGAGGTGCATATAAGGACGGCAAACATGACAAAATACCAACTACAGCAGAGAAGAAGTTATAAGACACGCAAAAGAAGCATATATATTAGGTTTAAATAGGTATATAATGAGAGCAACACTGGAGTGTGTGTGTGCGCGCGCATGCGTGCGAGTACGTCACCGAGTGTGTTCTTTTACATGGATTTTGTGTTTCTCTTACTTAAATGCTGCACTGTTTATGTGGGTTTTGTACATATGTGTGACTGCAGAGTGGGTGGTGGTGGTGCTGGTGGTGGGGAGGGGTTGAGTTTGTGTAGGCCACAGGTCATTAGTAAAGATCAAGCTTCCTTAATGAGTACTGGGTCCTCCAGGGGGAACCAGGCGTCACACACTGCACTTCCCACGCCAAGCTCTCCCAGCCACAGTACATCCCCGCCGGATACTGCCCCCTGCTGGAGAACTTGATCTCCCACACATCACATTTAAAAACGTCTTCAATTGTTTTACAAAGGTCTGCTCACACACAGTTTACTATAAAAATATTTATACGGGTATTTTCTTTATTTTAATTCCACCACAGTTTTTACTCTGTTTTTTTACTGTCGAGTTTTATCTTCATCTTTTTTCTCTCTGACTTCTTTCAGAGGCAAAATATCACCTAAAGATTTGGAGCTGACATTTCCAGGAATGAGCGCAGACTTCACCAGTGAGAACTTCTCTGCTACCTGGTACCTCATAGAAAACCATGCAGGCTCCAGGTACACAAGCTTCAAATTTGTCACTCATGTTAAGCTACCATCTCTCATAACTAACGATAAGAAGGAGGAAAGGAAAATAGAAAAACAAGCAGTAAAATATCTCTACCTTTCACAGAGGTCCACCAAAAATTGAAGCTCATATTTTCTTTAACTCAATTAATTAGACACAAGACAGGAGCTTACAGCGTAATGCATAAGGTGCATCAGTAAAACTCACACTAATACTGGTATAGGAGCAAACTCAAGGCTCGTATATCGTTTTCAGCAACTGCTGCTGGTTTGTTGTGTCTCTTTGACTGAACTCTTCCAATATTACTCCTTGCCAATAGGTGTGATTAGTGCTGCTATGATCTTATGACTTAACTAACTACTGACTTGGATAAAGTAATCAAAGGGCCACACATTACTAACACTAGTATGTTAACAGCTAATTTAGAATATGGTTGCAGGTTACAAGGAGAAATAAAACATTCCAATGTTACAATCTGATCATTATGTTGGAATTGAGTTAAGTAGCAGTTCAGGCTGGATTTAGGTTGTCTGCAGGCTAGTCTCAGACCCCATCATGTTTGACAATTAGCTAAAACAATTCAAATATTCCTGTATGGATGGCAGTGAATAAACTGAAAAATGTACACAAGGGCTGAATCTGAAGTCATTCACTATTTACTATATAGTCAGTTTTGTTAAATAAGTTTAATGTACTGTTTATCACAAAATTGCATATCTGTCTTTTCTCTTACTGATCATAACCTGTTACATTCTAATTGTGTGACAGTAACAACATAATTATTATAGAGAAAATTACCTAAGAAGATGCAAAAGTGGGGTGGGTTGTTTGTTTTTAATTTTACAGATGAGATCACCACAGAGTAATTTACATAAATAGGTAGTAGCCAGTAATGAATGAGTTTGAACACAGCTGTGGTTTTGTGCCATTGAAATGAGGTTATATTTTCTTCACTAAGTTTCTACATGTAGACAAGGCAGCCTGCTGACCCAAACAGCTGCCAGGGCAGAAAAGAGGAGAGTTATTTTGGACTCTCCTGGCTTCCTCTCCCCCTGCTTAGCCTTCCAGTAACCCAGACCCTGGGATCCAGCATTAGCAGGGGCCTCTGTTTGGACCTCACTGGGTGACTGTTTCTTCCTGCGGAGGAAACCTCACCGAGGACACTGACACACAGACACACGCACTCAAAGTGCCCCCAGATGTGCATGTGTCTCTGCACATACAGAAACGCACGAAGTTTCAAAAATATGACTGTATGTTTTGGACTGTTGGTTGCACAAAACCTTCATGGTTTATGTCTTTATTTAAAAAATGGAAAGTGATCATTAATTGTAGCTTTGATATACTGACAGTGTCATTTTGTTGTTTTCACAGCTTCGATCAGCTGAAGATTGCAGCCAGTAATCTGAAGAAGCAGGCTACTAAGAAGAACGAGGGGAGTCTGGCCTATGTGAAAGGAGGCCTCAGTACATTCTTTGAGGCTCAGGACGCTCTGTCAGGTGAGGGGAATTAACACATTTTTGTGTGCTGTGGAAGAGCACCAAATGATGTCTGATTAATACACTACATTACAAATCATCACTCTTCACTCTCCGCTTAGAAAATGGCTCTTGATTTTTGGAAGAGTGCGTCTTTGGATTTTTTTTCCCCACATGCGGTTTAGCTGCAGTTGATTAAAGAGGCTCATTTGGACGCCGTGTGAAAGCCCTCTACTTGGCACTGAAGTTGCACTGGCCAACCACAACACAGTTAATTCACCTCCATCAAAATGAGATCAGCTCTCACCTGTCACACACAGCCTCTCGCTTCACTCTGAAAAGTCGACGTAAACACACACACGCACACACTCACTGACCTCTGCGTGCAAAAAAGATTCCAAGGTAGCAGAGACTGACGGCTGTCGCTCTGCCAGGTACCTCAAATCGATTGTTCACTTCATCATTCATACTTTTGTCTGTTTACCCTTTGCTCCCGCCTTAGCTGCTCAGTTACTTCCCCTTACTATTTATATGTACACTTTTCTGCCTCCATCATTATTATTATTGCTTTCCGTATGTTTGTGCCGCGGTTGGAAGAGAGGCAATGTTTTCATTGTTAGCGGCTGAATCTAAATAAACGGAGCAGCCCAACACAATGCACGCCAGAGTATTAGGACTGATAGTGCTGATAACAGACCCAATATGACCAGTGGCAACAATGCGCAGTCATTCTCACGTTCAGACTGAGCGTGCCTACTGTGTGCCCACTGCACCAATGGGAAATGTACAGTTTCCAGGGGTTGAAGGGAAGCAGTACCCCATGGGTGGACTCATGTGACCTGTGACTCACAAGCACATACTATTGTGACGCTTTCTGGCTTGTGTGAAGTTACTGAGATGGATATAGTACTTATCAAAAATTAATATGTGTGTAGCCAACAGAGAATTCAGGATGACTAAGTCCCCTTAAACATTCTTCAAATGTCTTAAATGGACCTTTAAAAGGTCTTAATTTGTTTTGGATGGATCTTAAATGCTTGTAGTATAGTCACATCACCACATGAATTTCCAGCACATAATACCTTTCTAAAACAGAAATAGAAGAATCTCTTTATTGTCATTGTATGACATTACGAGTGGTGCTCCTGGTTGGTGCATCAAAACACATTTAGATTTCCCAGTAGGACTGTGTTGTTAAGCTCGTGCTTCATAGGTTGACTAACTCTTTTTGGCTTTTTACTTATAAACAGAGTTAACAGTTGGCTGACAGGATAGATTAGCCAATTAAATGATTGTGGCTTATTTCCAGAAAATTACCCGCAAAATACTAAAATCCCTCATGAGTTGGTTTAGTGGGGATCAGTTGGCCTCTGAACTTGTTTGCTTGTTTGCTAGTCTGTAGAAATGAGAAGCATCACTCTTAATGACAAATGTCTTGAGATTAACAAGAACTTTTGTTAGTTAAAGTCTTGAAATGCTGAGTAAGGAAATTGTTCTGTGTGCCAGCCAATGATATTTCTGTTCTTAGATATTTCTATGACTCGACCAAAATATGTCACAAGTTTAATTTAAAGTGCTTTTAATAAGTCTTAAATTTGACTTGGTGGTGACCTTTGGGCATCCTGGGATTAGCACTAGGCTGTCTTCATCTCCAAAGAACTGAAGACGGCAAAATATTTCAGCTCACTCGACGGTACGCAACACGGCCAACTACTTCAGTACATGCAGACACACCAAGAAACTAATTACTGAATGTAGTGGAGCATTTCTAAGCTAACAGAAAGTCACAGGTATTTCACTGCGGGAGTATGCGTCAGTGAATATAGTATATATAGTGTTACATAATCAGATGGCATGAAATGTGTCTTCAAATGAATACTAATGGTGTTATTGAACTTCCTGATGTGTAAACTAGCAGTTTTTGGTTTTTGTCATATTAACTTTCTTCCGGTTGACTAAAGAACCGTTTTTTTTATTAAAGAAATTCAACAAATGTGTAGATTTTTCAAGCTTTGCTTAGAGATATTTTATGTTCAAGCTTTTTGGTAGATGTCATGATATCTTTATCTGTTAGCATTTTCCTCACCGATATTTTCTATTCTGCACTTGATTTTAGTCTCCGTAAGTTTATTTTCTTCATGGCACGTAAACTTAACAGTGACGTATCAATGTTTTGAAGGAACACTTGGTAGCACAGGAGACGTTACGAGAGTGTCGAACCAGTTAATGTCTGTTACTGCAATGCTATGTGACCACTGATTTTCAAAAGACATTTTTATAGAACTAAGAACAGAAACTGTCTCATATTTGAAGAGGAATTATGACTTAAAAGTTCATTTTTCAACTTCCTGAATCTTGTCTGCTCACTATGACTCATTGCAGGCCTGCAGCATCCTTTTTATGCCAAAATTTGGCTTCCAGTCATAAAAGATGAAGTGGAGGCCCAAAACGGATGGCTCAAGTGGAGCTATTTTGTACATTATGGATGGTCAGCCAAACCGACATACCAGCCAGCATGCTGCTTTTGAGCCTGCCAGCTCCACACAGCTCTGCAATAGTTTACTGCCAGGGCTCGTTAACACAGCTGTCAGAGCAACTGTGAATCCTTTCTTTGTCTCTCTTCGATGTTTGGCAGCTCTCTGCAGTTCTGAATTGGTCCAAATGAACCTCACCTGAAAAGTGTCCATTAGAATTAGAAAAAAATTAACAGTGAATAGAAAAACTTAACAGGGCACTTATGTGTTCTCGTAGTTCAGAATGTGCTGCATTAGAAGTTGCTGTGGTGCTTCCAAGCCTCTTCGTCACCATTACAACATTCTCGTCTCCTCTCCTGTTTATTTTCAGTTCTGCTTGCATGTGAGATTTTTATTGATGACTTTAATAGGCGACGTCTGGAGCTTTTTTTTTCCTTCTTCAATGCAAGTGTACTGCTGCCGACAAGGTGGAAACAACAGAGAGGAGCCAAATGTAGGAAAAGAAATGAGGCAGCTAGAAAATGTTTAGAACAAACAGCAGGATTCTGACTTGAACATCTGTGGACTTTCTGCCTCTCCCTCTCTTCTTCTTGTCCAAAATAATTGCCTCTTAATTGCTCTCCAGTACAGCTAAGCTTCTCCAGCACAAAGCAAAATAAAATCTCATATCACCTTATCTAATTTAGACTTTGGCAAATCAAGAAACAAGGTTACCCAGCTGAAAACAAGCTGAGAAGAACTTGTAAATAGTGATGACGATAAGTGAAAGCTGAAAAGTAGTCCTGTTAGGTTGTTGAAAACAAAATGTTTCTTTAAACTTTACTGTGGATAAACTTCCTCCTTCACACCTCTGCAGACTAATCAGACAAGCAGCAGGTTCAAATCCAGAACCGTTTTGTTATGAAGCAGCTGTGCTGCACACTGCACCACCGTGCTGCACTAGCATATTGCAAGAGTGCATGTTCACTGCACAAAGGAGCTCAAAAAAAAAAGCTCACCAACACATAACAAGACCGCGTGCCAAGAAAAATCTAAAAGATAAGGAACAAAAAAAGAAAAGGGATGTTGTCAACTTCTAAAATTCAGTATATAGAAATATATATATACATATATATATATATACATATATATATATATATATATATATATATATATATATATATTATATATATATATATATATATATATATATATATATATATATATGTATATGTATATATATATATATATATATATATATATATATATATATACATATATGTATATATATATATATATATATATATATATACATATATGTATATATATATATATGTATATATATATATATATATATATATATATATATATATATATATAGAGAGAGAGAGAGAGAGAGAGAGAGAGAGAGAGAGAGAGAGAGAGAGAGAGAGATACATACATATATAGATAGATGGATGGATGGATGCATGGATGGAATTCTGGCCCTGTGAACACCAGCCCTGGGTAGACGTAGCATTAGGTTAATAGGGTATCAGACACGAAGTCATGCTTAACTTTGTCAAGTGTGCTAGTTACCAAGAAGTACAAAGGTAGAAATCTTACATTCTGTAAAGGGAAAATTTCAGTGCCTCCAAAAAAGGCTTTACCAGCTTCAAAGGTAAATATCTTCCTCACTTAATGAAGAATAAAGATTTTTTGTTTCTTCTCAGAGGGTCAGGAATGACCAGAAATTGCATGGATTCCTGTAACATAAGCTAACAGTCTAATTGCTTTTACTATACCTGGTGATCCAGCTTACTGCCAGATAAACTCAGCCCTGTCAGTCCTGATGTTGGAGGCCAGTTGAGTTGGAATGCTGAAAATGTACATTTTTAAGCAGCTCTAAACCCTTGTAAATTTGTATGTTTCAAATTCCTTGGCATGTATGAGCTCTGTTTTATAGTTAAGGTAGTGTTTTGTGTTGGTGTTATTTTTATGCTGCTGAAGAAACCCTGTTCACTTGTACATGTTTGTTTTGGTTTTTTTGATACTACCAAATTTCTGTGGATTATTTTGTTTATGTTTAGAAAGGAATTGTTTAGCAGTTTTAAAAAACAAACAACAAAAAATCCACTGCTTGTGAACCAGCACACACTGGTGAAAGACATGGATGGGGTTTGGCCATGGAGCCTCGGTGACAAATGTGACCAAGCCATCAGCCAGACACACACAGTCAGCCAGTTTGTCTGCGTGCTTATGGGACGCAGACAAACTGGCTGATTGACTGACTGACAGTCCGTCAGGGACTCTGGGGTTGTTGCCACTAAAATGTTGAAATTTGAGGTTTTTCATTGTTGTGTGAAAAGGAAGTCTCCCATTGACGCAGGAAGCGGAATGGTTACCGTGTTCCAAAAATGCACGATTCCCAGAGCCTATTCCCTGAGTCCCCATCCCCTGCTGGAGTCAAAACATCTCCGACTTTAGAAACCAGGGACACTGTATTTTTATTCTTATTCTTTTTTTTGCCTCGACGGTTCCAGGAAGTTAAGCAGGAGCTGCAGCTCTTCCTCAGGTCCTGGCTCGTGTGTTATCCGGACCCTGACCTAATGTTTAGGTTAGCTGTGACGTCATGTGATCTTGAGTATGTGACACATGCAGAGGACAGGCAAACTGGCAGTAGGGCAAGGGGGGAGTGTGGAGACATGAAGCAGACCTTCAGTGTATGCGTGTGTCTTCTTTTGTGTTCAGTCCTATTAATTCAGCCATCTCCCGTATACACTCCCACGTCTCTGAGCTTTTGACCAAACCGGCATCTGGCCTCATTTTCTGGTGGTCAAGAGCAAGAGGCCAGTGACGTCCATACTGATTAGGCAATGGCATGTTTGAACTGGGTGTTTTTAGGAATACCTCGGTCTCTGCCTTGAGGCTTCTGTCTGTCAGAACGGACCCGTATATTTATTTTCAGAACACTCCCCCTTCACTTTGCCTCCCGCTCCCTCTGCTGTCAAGCTCTGCTAACAGCCAGCATCAGAACAACAGAGGGAGGACAGAGAAATGAAGAGAAGGAAACGGAGAGGTGTACTGTCTTTTTTTGCCATCTGTTTCTATCCTGTCTTCATTCTTTAGGTGTCTGCTTGTCACATATTTGAGTTGCTTCACAAGTGTGTATGAGAAAGTCTTCTAAACCCTCTCCAACTCTCTTCTACTCTGTCAATAAACCCACACTGCAGCTCTCACCACCCAGCTGCCCACTTCTTTATTTATATACTGGGGTAGCCCCGCTGCTCTCTCTCCCTATTTTTTTTTCTCCTTTTCTCCCCTCGTTCCTTTTTATAAAAAAAAAAAAATCCCTCTCCTGCGTAAAGCTCTTCTTGCTAAGTGATTGATACAAACCATCAGAGAGTTCCTGCTCCCCACCACGCTCCCAGTACAGTCATTTTTGGTATATAGACCTCAAGCTCTGCTCTCCCCAAAATTGGAAACATTTTAAGATTCACATTGCCTCCAGGTCAGAGGGCTCCAAATGTCCCAAGACCACCACACTTTGTTGTTGATGGCTTTGGTTAGGTGAATTGATCCAGTACAGTCATTTGCCGGGACAAGGTCAGGTCCTTGTTGCGTGGGAACAACCATGGGGGTGTGTGGCTTCAGTAACAGCATCTGTGGGTGGAGAACCAAGGCAGTTATCTCCCATCTACCGCGGGGGTAGGCATGTTTATTTGTTTTACCTTTGGTTCCTGAAATTGAAAATGTTCCCGGGGATTGGTTACTCTGCAGCGTTGGGAACGCAAAACCAGTCTTATATTTCTCACCCTTCTATGCTTTAAGTTATGATTTTTGCATTTTGTGAAATAAGCTAACAGTGATTTATTTATTCATTGCAGCTATCCACCAGAAGCTGGAATCTGATGGCACAGAGAAAGTGGAGGGATCAATGACTCAGCGGCTAGAAAACATCCTCAACAGTAAGTGTTCGATCAGTGTGCAGACGAAAACTCCACAAGGGCTTTTCAGCAGAGTCCTGTGATGCTTTTTTAGGGAGTGTTTTAATTTAGAAATCTCAATAATACACTGAAAGTTCCAGAATTAACAAAATCTCAGTGACACAAAGTTTTGGTAATACTGCCGGGGAATAGCCTACATTAAAATACAAATCAAAATGAGTATGTAAAGAGCCAGTGCAGTGCTGTAGATCACCCACCTTCAGCATCCAGCAGTTGTCACAGACTCTGATGCACTGTGCCGTCAGACCAAACACGTCTACATTGTTTCACCGTTGCAGATTGTTCTTTTTTTAGCGTGCAGATCCCTCAGCAGGCCCTGCGTGTGCGTGCTCGTGTGTCCGCCATTTCATGTCATACATGATAATGGGACTGCTCTAATGGAGGGTCAGTAAGCCGGTCCTTTCCCCTTTTCTAGTATAAATAAACCTCGTAGCCGGACATAGCTTTCATCCCAGACTTGAGGGCCCATGGTCCAGAGGGTCCAGTCTATCGTTCACCCCCAAAAACCAAGCGATTCAAACTACCATAGGCGCCAGTCAGCCTATCACGAAATAGTCTTGTGAAATGTCACAGCTAAGATTGGTGAGGGAAAAATGTTAGATGTTCCCCTGTTTGGTCTCGTGCTGTTTTTCCTTCAGGGATTTTGTTTTGCGGGTGGAGTTTTGTTTTGATTAGAAGAACTCGCGTTTTTTTTCTATTTGACGGCACATCCAAGGCCACCCACGAAGCAAGTCAGCTGTGCAAAGGTCCCACCAAGCAGCTTGACTAAGAGATAGCCGTCACTTTCTCCTTAGCAGCTCAGTCTCTGCTCCTGCTCCTCTCTGTGTCAAATAACATCCAGAGCGGGAAGAAAACCAGAGACCAGCAATAAGAGGGAAATGTGGTATCAGCATTTATTTATATAGGATCCTAGTTTCTCATTTTCTCCAGCCTCCTTCACTCTCTCTCACTCTTTCTCACTTTGTCTTTCTTGTAGGAGCGAGCAATACCGCCGATACTCTCTTCCAGGAGGTCTTGGGCCGGAAAGACAAAGCTGACT
This sequence comes from Oreochromis niloticus, assembly GCF_001858045.2. NCBI lineage: Eukaryota > Metazoa > Chordata > Actinopteri > Cichliformes > Cichlidae > Oreochromis > Oreochromis niloticus. The sequence goes on along the minus strand of NC_031981.2, from coordinate 27,094,982 downwards.
CCACACGCAATGCACTCAACGTCCTGCAGCGTTTCAAGTTTCTCTTCAACCTGCCACTCAATATTGAACGGAATATTCAGAAGGTACTTAACCCTGTTTTCAGGTGTTAATGGGCACATTTTAACCTAAACCGCAATCATTTCCTAAACCAAGTAGTCTTCAGTTCTTAAACCTAACTACTGAGAGAAATAGAGGGTAAAAAGCCTGTGTGGACAATGTGAAACAGTAAAACAAGTGCAAAAGATAAACACAGCTCTAAACAGGACGTGAACCATCCTCTGGATGATAACCCACCTTTCCTCAGATTGTCTGCCCTCACCACCAGTTTTTCTTTTTTGTTGAGTTATGGACTAGATGAAAATCTGTTTTATAGTCTACACCTGAAAATTCTGGACAATGTTTAGGACTGGTTATTTGCTTACCATTCGTTTAATCCTGTTTCAGTTAATGTAGCTATCAAGCTATCCCGTGACTTATTATTGTTTAGTTGGTGGAAAAATAAAAGCTAATGCTCCCCATGAGATGTGCTACCTCATTTCACTTCACTTAAGCTGTTTCCTCACATGCAGCCCTGACCTGTACTTTTCTCAGCTGAGCTGCATGTGGAAACACAAGCGCCTGACTTACTGGGAGTTTAAGCTTTAGTGGAAAATCTATGCCATAGCAACATCATCACCACAAACTCCTCTAAAACCCTACAGCGTAACGTAACGTCCACCTCTCTAGAAATGTAACTGCATGTTGGGTCCAGGCAGTACACAGCTATTGGGATTAGCCTGTTCACCAACATCAATTCTTCCTGTGCATTTCCATCTACATTTTTTTTCATATATCAGTGAGAGAAAAACAATCATAATCTCAACTTAAAAAACCCAATATTAAAAAATTTGGGGGCTTACAAATGTTAGCAAATTCCTGGAGGGAGATTGCTGAAACTATCAGAATGTATATGAGGAAATGTACACAAGCACAGGCATGAATGCTGCCAACAACACGGTGCACTCACATGGGTTACGTCATAGGCTCTACGAGGATTCGTCAGGCCGTAGTTGAATCAGACATTAAATGATCTTAAAGCTGCCAGCTGTCAGCACATCTGGAGATAGAGAAGGTGAGTTTTCAGGAGAAGTCGCAGGAAGCCAGTGGGCTGAAGATTTTTCTCCCTTAGCCTCTAATCAGGCAGTTCTCATTTCTAAAACAAACAGAGTACTTGGCACAGTGGTGCAGTGGTTAGAATTGTCACCTCACAGCACTCACACTCTGTGGAGTTTCCATGTTCTTCCTGTGCCTGGATTTCGATTGGATTTGGTGTGGATGTGACAAGAATAAAGCAGGGAATAGCATAAAGTGCTGTAAAAATGTGTGAGTAAATGCTGCTTGTAGAATAAAGAGCTTTGAATGATTAGTAAGAGTAGAAGTGGTGGTTCATTTCTACTAGTGAGTGTGGGACTAAAGCACAGTGCGCCCTGCTGTTTTCTAAATGAAAGAAATGACAGTTTGGGACATTGTCCTGATTTGGTTCTCCCAAAAAGTTTGGAGTTTGTGTGGTAGTAGTAGGCAGCACATAAGTGTATAAATAAGTAGAGCAAAACAATGGCTCTTTCTAACAGTTGAAGCCACATAATGGCACAAATAACACACATTTTATTTCTCTACTTCCTGATTTTCCATTTTTTTTTGTATAAGCAAAGGTGTTAATTAAAGCAGTTTTGATCTTTACAAATGTTTATTATCATTATTATTATTATTAGTAGTAGTAGTAGTAGTATTTTTGGGGGGCTGTATAGGTGTCTTATTCTGATTTATAAACTCACCACAGGCCCACAAAATGCAATGTTTTATTGTTTTAACACACAGCTTAAATGATTGTCAACCAGAGGGTGGAGCTAGAGAGGCTTAAATGCAAAGTGTGTCTCATGATTGATGAGTTAAAAAACTGTACATTATGAAATGAACAATTTCTTCTTTCCAGGGAGATTACGATGTGGTGATCAATGACTATGAGAAAGCAAAGTCTCTCTTTGGCAATACTGAGGTCCCTGTTTTCAAAAAAGGTAAACTACTTTAACTTCAACAAATGCATGAAATTCATGGCTTTTTCGAAACTGATTGTTATGGTGATTACCAATGTTTTGACTCTACTTTACTGCAGTGTACGCTGAGGTTGAGACGAGGATTGGAGCTCTGCGGAGTCTCTTGTTGGAGAAACTGCTGCAGACCCCATCTACGCTTCACGACCAGAAAAGATACATCAGGTCTCTTTACAATTCTATGACCCTGTTCAAGTTTGGATATTTTTCTTTACACGTCTACTCTGTCAGCATCCAGCAGAAAGTCATGACAAGTCCCTCCACTCCCTTTGGTTTCTTTGATGTCTGCTTGTGTCATCGTTTACCAGAACTTCAACCTCCTCCCCCCACCCTTTCTTTTTTTTTTCCCCTCTCACTTTCCTCAGTTCACCAATCATATTTCTGTTGTCTGGCTCTCTTATTTCTGCTTCTATTTTTCTCTCCCCCTGTCTTTCTTTTCCTTCTTTTTTTTCCACTTCATCCATCTGTCCATTCATACTTGTGGTCTCTGCCTATTTATTATTGTGAAGACCAACCTGTCAGGATCACAGAGACCAGCTCTCAACCACATGGCAAATGGCAACATCTTTCATCCTGGTACATTAGGCACAGCTCTGAACGCCCACTCAGCTCCTGTTTACTCTTCACGTGGATGGTGGAAGCTGTGTGTGTGTGTGTGCGAGTGTGTGCGCTTGTTTTGTTCTTGTTTCTCAAACTTTTGAAAGATACCCTCTAATGAGAAACAAATGAATGGCTGGTTTTTAGAGTGACAGCAGAGGAGGTCAGGCCACAGCTTTGGGGGTGAATCGTCTGATATCTTAACTTAAAAGAGCCTAGCTATTCAAACCCCCCTTAGTTTTAATAGAGGATGATAAGAACACATGTTGGTGCTCGCAAGGTCACTCTCTTTTCAAAATAAAATTGTAGTCTTTTTGGTGGTTTTTTACCCTGATTTTAAAGAACAAGAGCATTAATTAATTCATACATATATATATGCGCTTATGCTCATCTCATTTTCATTTCTGGACTCTACTAGAGTTGCTTTGCATGATTCAGAGTTCAAAATGTTCCTCAATTATCTTATACTGAGCCTTTGCCCAGCCTCTCAGTTCATCCTGTCTGAAACAAGCTTGTTTTAGCTTCTGATGCGGTGCCCCATGTCAAGAGAAGGTTTGTACATTAGGTGGGCGGGGCTTTGTGCTCACAGCCAGACCCCTGCTCTTATTGATGTCATATAGAATCAAGAAATGAAGCATGTAGAGCAGAGGACTGAGCTTTTGTCTCTGAGGCAATACTGAGTGTCATTATCTTGACACTTGGACCGTGTTTGATATGAGCATCCACCATCCAGGAAAATCAGAATTGCATATCGTAAAAAAATATTTTTTATAAATGTCATGATGGCGTCATCGTGAATTTTTTTTCATTATGATAGTCGAGAAGTAAAAAACGGATAATGTGACAGTCATATCTTACGCTTAGTGCTTCAAACAGCTTTTTATTTAAATGCAACTTTCTCTTTCTTTCTGCTTGGTGAGGAGTTTGTGGTGGAATTTTTATGGTGATTTGAATTCATTGTGATTTGAATTAGCCGTCCTCTACGCTTTATGCAAAAAGACAAAGTGCAGTAAAACCTAATGGGGATTTTAGGCTGACCTACATGCTCCAGGAGATCCAGCATGGCAGTGCATCGACGCTCAGCACAAGTGGATCCTGCAGCTGATGCAGAACTGCAGAGATGAGTTCATCAGTGGCCAGAGAGGTGACTAAAAATGCACATTTGTCTGAGTTGACTCGTTTTGCACATGTAGTGAAAAGCCCCTATTTAGCATTTCCAATCAGGCAGCTGGTGGATGTTGTGAGCTGAGGGAAGAGAGCGGTGTCTCAGTCGTTCCAGAGCTCTGCCTACATTCCCTGCTCCTTCGCCGGCCTCCCTCACCCCAGCCTGTGCTGCTTGCTTGAGGCCTGTGTGTTTATTTTTTCATGAATGTATGAATAAGATGAAAGTGATGGAGCATTGGCTTTGGATTTAGGTTTCAGCGCTTGACATGTTACTGCACACACACAAACCCGCTTTCTCACTCACACACACAGCTTCACAGATGGATTGGAACAATTAACCCCAATTAAGCTGTTCCTCTGTTAAATCAGCCAGCAGAAAAATGTGGATCTGAAACCGTCCACTCAGGAAGACCAGTGATTCGCCAGCCCTGCTTAGACACATGCGTGCACACTCAAACTGAGGCACCCGCACAAATGCATTGTGGGGTGGGTGGCTGCTTCACATAGCACAGCTGGAACATAAACATGTCTAATGCTAAAAGTAACAGTGGTTTCCGGGGCTCAGGCTTGATGGATCTGGGGATTGGTTCGTTCCCCACTTCTCCACATTTAAATTTCATCTTGATGATTATGTCAGGGATGGCCCCTTTTACTTCACACTTACATTCCACTGCAGAGCAACATGTGGTGGAGAGGGAGTCTGAAATCTCATCCAACCCAACTGTGCAGAAAATTGCTAGTTTGCAAAAAAAAAAGCACAGAAACACGCATGCTGGCATGGACATGTATAGTAACTTATTAATAAAGTCCCCATACCTCAAAGCATCACATCAGTTGTCAGTGTGTCAGTGTCATTTTTTAAACACCAGGCTGTAAACAAGCTTCTTAGTGATGTTAGTGAAGTTGGGCCTTTTAATATTGAGGTCTGTAGGATGGCTTGCTTATTGAACCAGCCTCAAGTGGTGATTCCAGGAACTGCATTTTTGGAGCCCAACTTTGAGAGTGATGTCTGTTCTTCAGGTAACATCATTTAAAATTTCCGTCTGCCTCTGAGAAGACAGTAGTTACAGTCAGCATGTGACCAAAATGACCTACATTTAACTGTGCAGTCTTCTCATAGATGTACACAATTCTGTTGAGAGTTGGTTGAGAGCCGTCCTGCAAACCCAACTTTTTGTCCAACCTGCATTCTTTAAATCCGTTTTTACGTTGCTTCGAAAAGACTTGCATGTCTGCTTGTTCCTAGTCCACTGCGAATGGAATCAGTGAAATGGCATGCAGCACTTGTGCAAGGTCAGTTAGGGTTTGTATTTTGGGGGGAACCGATTTATGTTGAAAATTTTGAAATTCCAGAAAAAAGGTCTTTACCTCAGCTTTTACAGGTAATCCCACTGACACCCAGTGTAGCAGCCTTTGATAAGGTGGGGGTTCATTTGGTCACCTGCAATTCAGACTGTGGCTGCTGTGTGCCTAACACCTTACAAGCCCGGGGATATATTGAGGCTTGGTTAGGGTGCCAGCAAAGCACACGGTCCAAACAAGTGGAAAGCCAAGAGCACCACTACTGTGAAAAAACACTCCGTTGTGTTTAAACAAATTACCCATGCTGTCATTCTTCTGGTGAGCACAGTGTTCACACAGACATGCAGAAAGGTACACGCAATCTTTCCTGTTTTTCTCCCTGCTCTTGTTCTTTGTTACAGCTGTCTCCTGTCTTCTCTGTTGTCACACAGCGCGCCTCTTCCCCTCACATACACCTCTGGCAGATATTCAGCATCTTTGGTCTTCTCTGCTCACTTCTGGCCCAAGTGTGAAACCCGTGCCTCCACCCAGGCAATGCTTCAGCAGCCATCATTATAAAAACCACATCCACTGCATTCCCCCAGCTTCACTCTTCCTCTCCTTCCTTCCCACCCTTACCCTTCCTTCTGTATAGCCCCCCCCCCCAATGGTACCTCACAGCTACCCACTCTTCTGGCGGCCTCCTCTTCCCTTCATATAGATGCATTCACTAGCTTTTTTTATGCTATTGTCAGCATCACACGTGGCAGAGATTATTCTGCTGTAAGCATCAGGCATATTTGCAGTAACTGGTGTCATTTTCTCTTTTGACTGTTGTTCCTAGTCAGGAATATAAGGCCAGAGGTCGTTCTGGTGTAGTCACGATTCCATTAATTACCCTATAAAATGCCTTAAATGTGAAATAAAGCCATCCATCTTTGTTAGAAACAAAGGCCTGAAAGCTGAAGTTTTTTTGTGAGGGAGCACAGCAAGTTGCTTCCGTATGTCTAAACACTCCCATCGTGCCCCAGTGTTGCAATCTGACTCTGCCCGATCCAATTAGAAGCTGCAGTATTTTTATTTCTCGAACGGCGCTTCTTCTGCCAATGTCAACACAATTAACAGGAGTTTTTTCCTCTGGAAAAATAGGTTTTCAGTGAGTAGTTGGTGGGAATTCACTGTTCAGACACTTTGACGGTGTGTTTGGGATTTTATGCTGCAGAAATGCTGCTGTAAGAGCAATGCCGTGATAATACTGGTTAACGTCTGGCAGGTGTTTGCGTGGTCGTATTGACTGATTGATTCATTAGAGAACTTTTTTACTTGTATTCAGAAATTTTGTGACGATCGACATCATGCACATGAAGCCTGGAAGTTCAAAACTTTAAGTCACAGATTATTAATAATAGTGATTTTATTGTTAGTCCCATCTTTACTTTTCCTTACAAGATGTCCTGTTGTCTATGCGCACATAAAATCTGGGTGAAACACTGGGGCGTTTTTCAAGAGAAGAGTGTTGAAGCTTTTGTATTCTGTAGCGTGGGAATAAGGTTTGTGTCCTCTTAGACAGAAAGCAGGTATGTGTGCGTGTGGTCAAGGTCAGTGACCCCTCTGGAAGAGGAACCCATCCAGCCTGCAGAGAAGCCCCAGACCCGATGAGGAAGTGTGTATAAATGACACACATTGTGTCAGTTTATTCAACACGCATACACAGAGGCTTCTATAGTTTCCCCCTGCAAATTTGAGCAAGAAGCAGTGCAGCAGCATAGTAAATCCTTTGAACGTACAGAGCAGCAGAACACATGCAGTCCTCAGAATGCACGTGCTTGTCCATTCTGAGGATTCGGCCGCCACCTGGGTCAACAGCAGCTCTCATCCCTGTAAAAAGACAGGAAAGCTTCACAGAGATGGAGCCTGCAATGCACCATATGGGGTGTGTGTGTGTGTGTGTCTGTCTGTCTGTCTGTCTGTCTGTGTGTATTTGCGATATAAGAAAGCCTCGTCTGTTTACAGATAGTCTGACTCAAATGAAAATTTCCTTACATTTTCTGGCCTGGATGGGTGTGTTGTGTGCACAGCCACCTCAACCACAATTTTCTCCTCTGCTTGGGGATTTCTCAATTCTTGCTTACACACTACATTCAACATTGTGACTCACCAGTACGCTTTTCTGTGTATGTGAGTGTGTGAGAGACACATGTTTTGGAAATGTGGCTCATCAGTCTCCATTGATTTAGACAAACTGGTGTGGGCGTAGTGCAGCGTTGCACGAACCTGTCCTTAAAGTTTCATTTTCATTGTAGCAATTTTGATCCTCTTAGCACCGCAGTCTTTCACTTTCATTCCTTTTTGCCACCCCTTGTTCTGTTATCATTAAGTTATCTCACAGATTCAATTTGCTAACGTTGTTTCACATGCAGAGATAGGAGTGTGTGGTTGCAGGACTTTCTCATTCACTGCATAGCTCCCTGTTGCCATCTAGAGGAGCTCTTAAGAATCAGATGTGACAGAGCACATTGTGGCCAGCGTAAACCCACTTCACCCCAGCACTCACAAAGCCCACTGCTCTGTTTCCCCACCGTGAAAACAAGGGGACATTCTCTCCGCTGAGATGGATCAGAACACAAATAAAGAAAGTTGGGAGGGATTGTTTGGTGTGAAAGCCCGTTAAGCTTATTGAGGAATGTGGAATTATGAAAACGTGATTATTTGATATGTGGAGTACGTGTTTCTTTTCCCTTCAAGCTCATTTCTCATCCCTCCCCACTTTCGTTATGTCTCTCAGTGGGTGCGGGAGCTCTGGACCCGGAGGGGGATACCCGTCCATCAGCCCTCGGAAGGCTCAGCCACACCGCGTCTCTGAAGAGAGGGGGCAGTCTCCGAACGCCACGATCCAGCAGTGAGTAGTGCAGCACTTCACAGATTCGCCCACACACTGAGTTCTAAGGGGGGCTTCCCTGTCTGCGCTAAACTCTGTACACACGTTTGTTTGTTTGTGTGTGTGTGTAACACTTTTGGTCGTGTACAGTGTTTAGGGGAATCTTCTTGCATCACGCTGTACGGTAAAGGCACAAATAAAAAAACAAACGTCTTAAGCTTTATGTGCCAGGAATTAAACCATTCTGATGTGTGAATATTTGAACTGCACAATCATTATGCCAATATCCTCTATCATATCATATGTGTCTCTTTTTTTCTAGACTGGCACTTTGAGACCCCGCAGCAGGTGCAGTTTGTGGAGAAGCTTTCAGATGTTGTGATCGGCCAGCTGCCCAATTTCTGGAAGCTTTGGATCTCCTATGTTAATGGAAGTCTTTTTAGCGAGGTGAATACTCACCAAGTAGACAGAAATCCTGCATACAGCATGTTTTTGTGTGATTATTTTTGTAAATACAGGGGTTCAATTCAGTGATTGTCATTTGGAGGGTCAAGATTAGAAGTGAGTCAGAATATCTCAAGTCAAAGGGGCAAGGCTGAGATGGTGGTAAAAAGCTTTGTGTAAATACTGGGAAAGTCACAGCACCACAAACCTCTCCATGGCGTGCTGCATTTTGATGTCACACATATAATGCACAAATTCTAATCTTCAAAAGTGTGGTTAAAGTGTAGTGAAAGCAAAAATAAAATTGTGTTTTTGTTGAAATTGTTTGGAAAGGAGGGACCGTGTCCTGTCGAAAATCTTTAACCAGCAAATCGATACGCGTGCTAACACCACATTATGGACAACAGCTGCAAAAGAATGAAAGGGACATTAGTTTTGTCACATAATCAATACAACAATTGAAATAAATGAAAATAAAAACTGGTATAATAAATAAATTGCTATAAATTTAGCTCCATAGTTCAGCTTTGTTTCACTCATATTCATTGAGGATTATCTCATGAAATTCCTTTGGTGAGTTAGGCATTTAGTTTGGGATTAAGAGAAGGGGAATGATTTTCCATGAGTCAACTCAGGTTAATATGAGTTTCTACTGATAGGCCAAAACGAATGGTGTTCTTAGTAATACACAAATGTCTCTGTGAACACGAATATTTCCCATGAAAACATTAGGCTAGGCTAATAAAAGCTTTTTCTTAGAAACTGTTTTTTGTTTTTTAAATTCTCTGCAGATTTACATTCCATATCTGTGTTTTTCAGGGTTTCCATTTAAGAGACATTATTTGATTATTCTCAAGAAAAGTTGCATTATCGTAGTTTGCTCTAATGCAGCCACGGAAAAGCAACATAAAATATATTTTTCGTCAGTAATCTGGACTTCTAAGAGGTGACTAAGTATTTGTGTCTTTCCCTACAGACTGGAGAGAAATCTGGGCAAGTGGAAAAATCCAAGAAGAATGCCAGACAGAGACAGAATGACTTTAAAGTATGAGGATTTCTAACTCCAGTTTACTCTAATAATGTTAATTTGAGATATTTTTTTGAAAGACAAATTCTGCAGCATATACTGTATGTTGTCTGTTTTGTAGAAAATGATTGAAGAGCTGACCAGTCGGCTCGTGAAGCTCATTCGGGGTGCTCTCTTACCCGCCACCTTGCCGCAAGGGGAGCTGAGTCTTTATGGAGGCTGGGAGAGCAAGACAGATTTGGCTGGATCATGGCATACACAAATCATACACACTGTCAGGTCCTCACACTTTGGCTGTAATTAATTTGCTTAAATGTTTGGCTAAATGGAGGCATTTGGGAGCCTCATGCTTACCTTGCCTTTAATAACAGACCTCTGTTCTCTGGTGTTTCTCATCCAGGGGTTGTCATGAGGCTCTGTCTGCTATGGAGATCCCAAATGATTTGCTGCAGGTGATCCAGGATCTTCTGCTGGATTTGAGAGTTCACTGTCTCATGGTGACTCTGGTGCATACAACAGAAGGTGAGAGAGCTCTCAGTAATGGACAAAACATATTTTCATCAAGATCTCCGTTTTAATTGACCCCAAGTTACCAAACAGTTTATTTTATTTTCAATGTTCATTGTGGCAGGATCATAAAAACTAAAAGCAGCTTTTGCTCTGTCAATGCAATCTTCATGTAACAGAGTCAATCATTGGACTGAGCCCATTATTACTCAGAACACCCATCTAGTATATAAATAATGTACAATGGCTTCCTAATGAGAGCCTTCTAATCCAGTCATCCAAGATATCACAATTTTCAGGCAGCAAAAAACATCCAACAGTTTCATATTAGATGAAGTACTGAGAACTAAAATCAAACTAAAATTACCACCAGTAATAAACCTGGAGGTAGGTAGGTAAACGACATCCAGTTGCTTAAGATTGAAGCCAGATAGATGCCTGTAAATCACTCTAGTCTTGGACTGAGAGGAAAATGGCTTCTTTTCTCTGCGGAACCTAGAGAAGCTAACATGCAAGAAAGCTAACATGCAAGAAACCAAGGTTTTGTCAAAGTTTAACAAGATCGGTATGATATTTGAGGAAAAGCTTGGCATCTGCTAGTGTGCTGATGTACAGTGAAACATGAAAAACTTACTCTAGAGAGGCGCATAACATCCTTAAAATCTGTATTTGTAGTGTCTACATTTTACCTTGTTTTTCTGGGTTTTTTAAAAAAAATATATGTATAGTATTTATTGATGTATGTATATGTACCTAATTTAATATTGTACAGTGTAAGGCATTTAAATGTGTTGACCAAGTGTGCTAAGAAGACGTTTACTGGAAAGTATGCCTGCAAAAAAACCAAAAAAACATAAAATCTCGTGAATTTGCATGTGCTGGTACCAGATACATGGGGCAAAATAAACTGGGCCCTGCTTACCCTTGCAAATAACGCATTTGTTAGTCTAAGCAAAACAGCATTGGGAATCTTTACCAGTAGAATAAAAAAGCGGTCACCATAGACACGTTATTAATCTCCACATGAGAAAAAAAAAGCTGCGTCATTCTGAAATCACACTTTGATTAGCATCCGTTACTTGTGTAATCCCCCGCTAGACAAGAATGCGAAAGGACATGAACTCAAAACCTGCAGATAACAACAGATTTTTATAAAACCATGTGGATTTGCCTATAATGGTAAGCTCTTAGTGGTCAGTGTCCTCAAGTGTCACTTTTAGCTAATTCAACTTCCAGGTTAGTAATGGAGAAAGTGTTATGAGACTAAAACCAGACATGCTGTGTTTCACTTGTGGTTAGGTATGGTCATTTTGAGAAGAGTGACTGGTTTTTTTCTTAACTCCCCCGACTCACATGCACATTCTCACACACACACACAAACACAGCACACGCACACACCAAATTGTGGTCTGGGAAGAAAGGGTTTGATTTTATATCATGCGGTTTTCCCTCAGAAACCATTAATTCTGTTCATATTTCCATTACTTATGACCCCATATGAAAGTCTCCACACTCCACATGTAAACGGCTCTGAGTTCAAAAAACTGTAGCACAGTTTCAAGTGATGGCCCTTTCGATTTGTGCTTTTCATACCCACAGATGTCAACAGGCTTGCTGAAAAGGAAGACTGGTTGGTAGATAATGAGGGAATCACCAGCCTGGTAAGGATGAGTTAATTTATCAAGCAGCGCTCTGTGTCTTCATAGAAAACAATGCTTGATGTCTCACAAAAAGTTTAATATTCATTGCATTTGTTTAGTCCACTGAGTACTTGTGGGTCTGTTTTAACGAATCTGTGTTGAAGTGTGATGTTATCTAATGTAGCCCGTGTTTGTAATCTCTGTTTTTAATATTTTTGCAGCCTTCACGTTTTGAGCAGTGTATGGTCCAGATGCTGCAGTCACTCAAAGAGCCCCTGGAAACCAAACCCGGAGAAACAAATGTTCGTTCATACCCTGCAAACATCAAACTACAGAAGTATTCACATGATAATCAATAGTCATGAGTTTCTTCATCCATTAAATGAACTTAAATAGCTGAGACGTGACAATTACTTGTCATCTTCTAGACACAGGCTGTTATGGGGCTGGCATATGCCTCCTTTCAATTGCAGTAATTGTCACGCTGAATGAATGAATGTGAATCCTGCTATTCCTGGCACTATCACAAACTTTAGCATCGCTGAGGTCATGTTGAATTGGATGGCAGCAACATGTCTCAAAGAAAGAAAAAGACTTCTGGCTGAGAGTTTATGTTGGTTTAAAACCTGTGTATAAAATCTGTTGTGCCTTTCCAGATGTGCAAGATCCGAGTTCCACGGACTCTAACGCACACCCATACTATCAGAGATGGATACCTTTTAAATATGACTGGTTCTTCTCCTCTTTAGTCGAGAGTACGCAGCATCAGTGTTTTAATAAAATAATTTCGAATTTTCATTAGTCTGACCTGAGCTTTGTCCCAGAGACGATGGCAGTGTTTCACATAGGCTGCTTCTTTTTGGTCGATGATATTGTAAACTGTTTTCTAGAAGTGTGCCTGAGCCCATGCAGTGATTTTGCCTGCTTTTACTGCAGTGCCACCTCTGAAACCAAAGAGCACGAAAGTCCAGTTCTGATTTTCAGACTTGCCCCTTCCACACAGAGATCTCTCAAGATTCTCTGTTTTTATTTTGTTTGTTTTTTTTAAATGATAACACATAGTGTAGATGATGTGATATTCAGCCTTCGTGATTTTACAGTAAAGAACACTATTCTGCAGTCGGAGTTGTTTTTTGCAGATTGGTGAAACTGTGCCTCTCTAAGACACTTTTATTTTTTACCAGCTAACCTAGTTTGTTGAAAAATGTTCCTCCAGCTGCTTCTTTAAGTACCACTAATGTTTCCAGCTTTTCGTTCCTCCATCCTAACTTTTTTGAGGCATGTTGTTGCCATTACATTCAAACTAACTAATATTTTTCATAAAGTGGTATCTTAACATCTCAGGTTAAACATCTGATATGTTTTTGCTGTGTTTTTGTGAAAAATATAGATTCATGAGATTTGCAAATCATTGCATTTATTTACATTTTACACAGCATCCAAACTTTTATAGAAGTGGGTTTTTATGAAAAAAGAAGAATTAAAATCTTGGTGAATATAAATCAAGCTTAGCCACATGGACTGTGTGACCAATATGAAAAAAATATGCTGATATCATCTTCAGTCATGTTTTGAAAACAGCACTCTGTGTTGCACAATGAGAGAGGTTCAAAGTTGGAATTGTGAGGAAAAAAAAAAAAAAAAAGGAAGTAAATAAATTGAAGTAGAACACAAAACAAAAAGAAAAAAATAAATAAAGAAGAAAATGTAGTTAGCTTGTTGTAGCAGAAGAAGTAGTGCAGGAATAACTGCTGTGCATCCTGGCCTCGGTTCAGTGGGTGCTGCATTCATCACTCTTCGTTCCCTGCCCCTGTGCAAGTCGCACAGTGCAGTAAACTTAGAAAAATGAAATTTCACTCTGTGTAGTTGCTTTATGTGATGATCTTTTATTTGAACCTCTGTTGCAAACAGAAATGATATCAAAACTTGGATGGTTTTAATTTGGCTTTAAGCAAAGTAGTATAGTATAAACCCATCCGGCACAAAGAAATCCTTTATGAATTTAGAATAAACAGCTTTAGTCACGTCAAGAAAGCATCGTTACCGTTACCTTCTTTTCCACAGGTGTTGCAGTTGGAGCAGGTCCAGGACCAGGCTGCAGAGCTCAGTGTGAGGATCATGAAGGTAAGACGTGTACACTTATTTCCAAGAACATACATAGGATTTTGTTATGAAAACAGACTGTTTGCATAGGATGGAAGTAGCCACCATGGTGTCTGCCACTGGTTTGGATTTCCACATTTTGAATCCTCGGCCTTCATGTGTTTATGTTGTTTATCGAATACAGAAGTGGCCAAATCTGGATGACAGAGTCGGGTGTTATCAGCTACTCCTAGCAAGCACTGGTGGCAAATAGAGAGACACATATAATTAGTGCTAAATAAAATTCTATAAATGAACTTACTACAACTTACCTTTGATGATCTTTGTCATAAGACAGGTATATATTTTTAGATTATTATTTTTAAAATGCTTTAAACATTGCAACAGCAAAAACGCAACCATCTGACGGCTACCAGCCACAGAAGGCTTCCTGGCAGCTCTCTCTTTTCCTCTAGTAGCCAGAGGTTGCCAGGGGCGTTGCTAACCAGCCTCTAGGCCTGTGTGACTGAGGCCTACTGTACTTGGATTAGTTGAGGTGGGTCCTAGCAGGCAGCTGTAAGCTACACCTCACTGTCTTGGCTCTCCTGTCAGTCAAAGCAGCCACTTTGAGCATTTAACACTTGAACACTTCACATGAATAGTATATAAAAAAAATAAATCAGCTACTTGTTTAGAAGGAAGAGAAGATCCTTTTTAATGCTCTAAGTGAGGCATTTTAGCACAGAGACTAGACCGTGATGGCGATTCATTTTTGAAGTCAACCTTAAGTGGCCATTAGAGGAACTGCAGTTCATTTTCTGTATGGAGTTTGCATGTTCTTCCTGTGTCTGTGTGGGTTTTTCTTCAGGTACCACACAGGCTTCCTCCCACAGTCCAAAGACGTCCACTTAGTGGAGTTAGGTTAATTGGTGATTTTAATTTGCCCGTAGGTGTGAACATGCGTGCAAATGATTGTCTGTGTTAGCCCTGCGACAGATTGGGGACCTGTCCAGGGTGTACCCTGCCTCTTGCCCTGAGGCCCTGTGCACTAATCACCAAAGTGATATATAGACCTGAAAACCTATGTATTCTATATTTGTCTTACATCTGTTCAGTCACAGAGCAGTTGCTAAGATTTTATTTGGTCTGTTATGTACCATGAGGTGAAGATAACCCTACATGTTGACATGCACACACTGTCCACTTTACCACTAACTCACAGTGTTTCAGTGTACCTTAGATCTAAGTCTGTACTAACCTGCTTTGATCACAGAGTAACATGAATGATGCACCTAAAATTGTCTTTTCACATGTCTGATAAATGCGTCCCCATAGGTCTTTGTAAACAGTTTGGAGCAGCTGAGTACTAAGACAGATGGAGACATTAACACATCTCAGTAAGTATTTGGATGATTTTTTTCTCATCTCTGTGATTATTGTGCTTCACTTGGACAACATTTTAAAATCTCTCCTATGTTTACAGCAACATTTCATTGGACCTGTCCTCTCCTGATCGGTTTACTGGCATTCAAGAGGGCTTTACTCCAACATCTGTAAGCACAGTGTTTTTCTTCATTATATTCTTTAAATCGTATGAGGTTTAAACACTCGAAAACCCACATGTGGCGACTGCCAGCGTCACACCAGAGCGTGGGCTCCCTCCTTTACACAACTAGAAAACATGTGTGTCACTCATTCGAACCACGAAATGTTATCAGTCTGTTTCCTGGTTATGGACAAGAAGTAGAGACGTCCTTATTTCCTGTAACTTGTTTGAGATGTTAGCGAAGGGGGTTAAGCGCAGGGGAGGACGAGGAGGAGGAAGAAGAGCAGGGCGTAGAGTGCTTCTGGTAAGGGGAAATGGAGCAAGGTGCAGAAGGGGTTTCCCCAGCCTAAATATGCCGCCAGACTTGACTGAGAGCAGATGACCAGAGTTAAGACTGGTGTCAGTCATGATACAAACGGGTGTTTTTGTGAGTTGGCAATCTAGCAACCAGCACATGCAAACTTGGACAGTGCCTCACTGCTATTAATACAAAGACATCAGTTTACTTTAGGCCACTAAGCTTTTGGAGGAAGGTTGGTTTGCTTAATTTTGGGCAGCAAACTCCTGCCAATGATGTTGTAGGCATCAGAATGTCACTCTGACAGTGTCTCTATGCACATGTTTAATTGGCGTGCTTTATTGTGTGTTTGTAAGGGTAAGCACGAGCATTTTATCGAGTGAGAGCTCGTTAAAAATAGTTTCAGGTTCCTGCAGTTAGGAGACCAGGCAACCATTCTACCAAACATCAAACACAGACACTGGACAATATTCACAAAGACATTGTGAGAAAAAGAGTGCTCCAAGCTTCACTGAAACCACAACTTTAAACCAAGGACATATTTTGGAAAGCAAAGCACATTGTGGTTGGAAGAACCTCTCCAGAATTGTACGAGGATTAAAGGTTTGTCATGGGTTTCAGGTTAGGAAGTTTAACCACAGGCTACAGAGCTCAGCGTGAGCATCATGGTGGTAAGATCTATGTTTGCAGCAAGAACGCCACATACACTGTGTATCTTTTGAACATAAATGATGGGGACTGCAACTGTCATTGGTTAATGATGTCCCCTTGAGTCAATTGTTGCTGGTTTAGCGTTTTAAACTTTATATCAGGAGAATGGAGTGAATGTCACGATGCTCGAATGCTAGTGTCTCAGCCTAAAGTGTACCCTGCTTACTAGTCCTTGAGCACACCATATTTTATAAAAATTAACGTCGTGTTGTATTCAGTAAGACTCGAAACTAGCAACTGAGACCCGAAACTCATCAGAGAGTGTTTGCTGAGGTCAAAGAGCGAGAGAGGTGAGGACTGTTTTCCAAGAGATTTCTATGTATTAGGGCTGCTTATTGCAACCAGAGGAGTCGCCCTCTGCTGGCCAATAGAAACAGGCTTGAGGCACTTCTGTATACACTTTTACATCCAGAATCCAAATCCAGATCTACAGTCTGTAAGGTGAAGTGTGTGTGTGTGTGTGTGTGTGTGTGTGTGTGAATAGGAGCAGCGTCTACTGATCATCCTGAGTAACTGCCAGTACCTCGAGAGGCACACATTCCTAAACCTGGCCCATCACTTTGAGAAACATGGCTTCACAGGGACAGAGAAGATCACACGGGTCAGTATCAACACTTCTAATCTGCAACTGTGCTTTGAGATCAAGACTTCACACGAAGGAAGGAGTACTCAGTGTTGTTGGTGAGAAATGCGTTGCGGTGTCATTAACAACAAAGCTGTCCCCTGGTCTCTTCTAAGCAGAGAGATGACTCCTCTTTAAAAGAAAAATACAACAGAAAAAAAAATAAAGGTCGTGGTCTTGGAAGCTCAGTTTATTGTCACCCTAGTTTTTTTCTTCACACGTACACACTCATCCAGCTGCACACAATGACTAATGACTGAATCACAAAGCAAAGAAGCATTCTGTTGGTTTTCCAGTAAAAACTGTTTACAGCCATTTTCTTTGAAATATCATTTTTAAACCGATTCTCATGTGTCATTTATATTTAGATACCGTTGTATGGGTGACAGTTTGTCTAGATTGTAATCTTCAAATGTTAAAATAGCTGCGAAAGCAAATCTGAAAAATAAGAATTCCCACACAACACATCTGCCACACAGCTGCCTCCTCATGCAATCGTACTGTAAAGAGTTAGAAATGCAATAAACTCTCAATGAATTCATGTAAACTTGAGAAGTCACTGATATATGCACAGTCTAAATATATTCATGCAGTTTATGAAGGATACAGGATTTCAGTATGGACTGGAAAGTAAAATTACTCACAGCTTCCACACTCCATAATCAAGCCTTTAACACCACAGTCTGCAGTTTAAAACAATAGGCATGGAAATCAGAAACGTCAGTGTTATGTGTTGATGTAAAGCAGAATCATGCATCCTGTTACAGCAGTTTTGAAAGTATTCCGTTTGTTGTGTGACTTTTTAATGTTTTTCAAAAGTAAAGCCATGAGATAGGCAACATCACTGGCTACGGTAGTTAAATATTGATGAAGATGCTTTTACGTCAGTGTTCCTCACTGCTTCAATAAAACATATCCGCCACAGAGGCAGAGAAAACTTTGAGCGAAAGCCTTGTTGTATTTGTAACGAGTGAGCAACAACTCCAGTGAAGAGTAGCCACAATTCTGAGCACCTATGAGCAGTCTGGATCACAGAAGGTGAACATGAATCCTTGAGGAGTAGTTTCATCTTATTTCAAACTGGAATTATGGGTTTGTGAGATAATGCTACAAAGCACAGGTTATCTCTGTGTATGTGGAATTCTCTAATGCACATCTGTATGCATTCACACTGCTGTTAGATTGATGCATACGGCTCACAAGACAACCTTGGCAAGATTGTCGTTGTGACTTAAAAAGGCAACAGGAGACGGTGACATCTTCACGTGTTATCAATGTTTTAGTGTTAATGTTAGAACCTGCACACAGAGATGGAATCAGTTTAATTGGCAGGGCCGGTTTCTCTGCCCGCACCTCTGAAGCTAAAATTGCAGACATGTAAATAAGCCAACACAGCAAAGATTCAGCTAATCTGTACAACTAAGATAAAAATGCTGCTAAAAATCCAAACAAGTAATGCGTCATTGCAAAGAATGCTGAGTAAATAGTGTATTATAATATGGATCTGCTCATATTGTGTTGTGCATGTCTAATGATGTATGGATTGGGGATAGAGACTCTGTTATCTAGTATCTATCATTGCAGTAACATTGTGTGTTCTTGACCTGCCAGGTAAGCGTGGACGCAGTACGGGGGCTGGACTGGAAACTCTTTGAAGCCTACATTGAGAGACGAGCTGATCCGATCGCAGGCTCCCTGGAGCCCGGCATCTACGCTGGGTATTTTGATTGGAGAGACTGCCAAACACCTACAGGTACCCTGTTACCCTGCGCTGATAAAACAGTGCAGGAAATCACCTTCAGCAACCACTAACTGACCCTGGTAGAATCATATTTAAGCCCCTAGCAGGGCTGTGGGATGACAGCTCAGAGTCTCTCATGTCTAATCTTTCTAGCTGTGGTTCACATGTGTCATGTGTAAAGTACAGCTCTTTGATGGCTTACTGTAAACACCACTAAGATCATTTAATCAGTCTTCCCAAGGCGCTCATGGCCTTTGTGTCTAGCTGTGGGTGTGCAGCGATATGTGTGTACACTTGAGTTGTAGCTTGACTTTTTTCGCTCACGCAGTGCACCCCAAACCCAGGTGAAACTTGACTGTGAATGTGTGGTCTACCTTAGTACAGGATGTGAAGCAACATGTCAGACTGTGTGAGAGCTGCGCGAGTCGTCTCAGGTGGGCAGCAGTTCATAGCAGGACGCTTAATCTTGATGAAAAGTTGTGAGCGTTGATCTGGTTTGTCGCCTGTGAGTTTGTGTGTTTGGACTACATGTGAAAGAGGAACATTTTGGACAGCAAACCACAGTTCTAGGATATGATACTTTCACTTGGTGCATTTTTTTGTGTGGGATCCAAGTTTGTGTGTGGGGTGCTGCAAAGCATTAAGAATCCGGTTTCAGTACTTTCTTTCTGTTTTTGCCTTTGACTGTTTCACCGTCAACGTAATGTTATATTTTGAAGCTTCCACACAGCACACTAACTCATCTGCCCCTTATCCTCCCCACAGGCGAGGGAAATTAAATAATGGAAAACGTTGCACTGGCACAGTGTTAGCTTGGCTAATAATGAAATCCTGTTGGCACATTTCTATCAGAAATCCAGATGGACTGTTAATCAAACAGCCACTTGGCTCTACTGTGGATGGGGCTGTGATCTTAGAGAAACATGGTTTTGCAGTCTTGTTGAGCTGCTACAGGTTCTGGTGAAAACGACTCTGCCCTGAATTTTCAAATAAAGAGAGAAAGATGAGTTTTCAATAGTCAATAGTCTGTTCTGGCAGAGATATAGTGTTAGAATTCCAGATGTTCATCTAAACATGAGTTTCAAATAACAAGGTCAACAATATGTAAAAATGCTCAGGCTCACAATGCTGAACACGCTCTCTCACATAGTTTTTTTTACTGTCGCTCTATATGATGTCAGTGAGAACAGATATCCCAAGCACAGATGTGGCTGTGAAGCCCCACCCACCTGCTGGTTAAACCTTTTGTTTATGAGGGGCAACCAATCTGAAGAAAGCTGGCTTAAATTGAGGGGGAGGAAGCTAAAAGTGGGGTTAAACTGAGGAAACTGTGGCCAAGTATATGATGTATAGTTAAGATAAAATATATATAAGATATAAAAAGCTGGAAATAAACAAAACAGATCCACTTTTTCACTTTGTGCCTTCTTCTTTCACAGGTGTAAGGAACTACCTGAAGGAGGCTCTGGTCAATATTATTGCAGTTCATGCCGAGGTGCTTAAATGCCATTAAAACTCATCACTCATTTGTCAGACACTGCTTCTACTAGGTGCTTTTGCCGCCTTGCCCCCCATCATGACTTTTTTTTCTTTCTTTCTTTCTGTGTCAGGTGTTCACAGTCTCAAAGGATCTGGTTCCTCGGGTTTTATCTAGAATTGTTGAGTCCGTTGCGGATGAAATGTGCCGTCTTATGCAGTGTGTGTCCTCCTTTAGCAAAAACGGAGCCCTACAGGTAGGTACACACTCACACGCACATACCCGCAGTCGCAGAGCAGTTTCTCACTCATAGTAGGACCCTGACTCATAAGTCGACCACCGCACTTGGGGGGAATTACCTGTCATTTTTGATAAAGCCATATTTCAGTTCAAGGTACCATCTGGTGTCAGTTGACGATGATTACATGATCTCATCTCCATTGTTGCCCTTTTTCTGTAAACCCCCATCCAGGCTCGACTTGAACTGTGTGCTCTGAGAGATGCTATAGCCACATACCTAAACGCCGACAGCAAGTAAGTACGACAAATACAGATCCACACAGTGGCAGAGACAGGAAGTCCCACATATGTGCCCAGTGATTTATGGCTGTGGATGTCACGGACATAAATCTTAGCAGTCACACATCCCTCACTACAATCCCTATTTATGTTAGTTGGTGGGTTTTGGAAAGGAAGTGAAAGTAATCTGGTTCTGTTGTGTGTATGCACTGTGATGTGCGCCTCTGTGTGTGTGTGTGTGTGTGTGTGTGTGTGTGTGTGTGTGTGTGTGTGTGCGCGTGTGTGTGTGCGTGTGCATGTGCGTGTGTATGTTCATGTATGCCAGGTTAGTGTGCCCGCATACACACACAGACCCATCTTTAACTGTGTTTTCTAGTTCTCTATTGTTAATAAATGGGTTCCTTTCTGTGACATTTTTAACTAAGCTTCTCATTTTCAGCGCCAGCTTCAAACTGGCTTTGGAGTCTCTCCCTCAGTTACACAGCGGCGCCGATAAGAAGTGAGTCTGATTCCGGTATATGTTACTAATTGGAGGGACTGTGACCTTTTGGCGTTTCCTTTTATGTCTTTGAGATTAACTTTAACTTTAATATTATCTGCAGGTTACTGGAAGAGCTGCTGAACAAGTTTAAGAGCAGCATGCAGCTCCAGCTCACCTGCTTCCAGGCCTCGTCTGTCCAGCCCATCAAGAGATAAATCCCATTCACTCCACCACCCAAAACAGCAGTCTGTGTCTTATCTATTAGCTAATGAACTTTGCCTGTATCTCTTCAGTTATCACTTTTTTGTTTACTCATCACTTTCAATTTCTGCTTTACTCGATTAAACACAAGTGTGTATTCATCTAATCTCGAAGACACTAAATGAGTCGATTTCATTGTTACTGTGCAGGACAGTCCCTGTTACATTTGGTATGCTAATCATGTACGGACACTCACGTACTGACAAGCAGTGAGTGAGTGGCTAATGTGCTTGTTTCTAGAAAGTTCAGGAACAGTCTGTCAGTGGGATGTGGACCTGCAGACTCTGAATGAAATGTGTGTCAAAGTAACTAGATTGTTTTTAATGATGATGATGACAAGATGGTTTTCATGTACTGTGCCATCTGTATTGCTCAGTAAGTTAACTAAACATACGCCTTTAGCTAGGGCTGCAAAATCTCAGTCTGTGAGCTCCATGGAACTGGATCAGATGACCAGCTGATATGGTCCTGTCAGGATTTTTAGACATGGTTGATGGTTTGTTTTTTTAAAGCATTGTACTGCTTTAATCCTTTGCACGCAGCCTTATTGTCCCATCACATTTCATTGAAATCCAGCATGTCTTTCAGTAAGCTTTTTCAATGTCAGGACAGAATCTTCTTCTCATCTGTGGAAACCACACTGATGTAATTGTGAGTCAGTTATATTGATGCTTTTCTTCTAATAAAGCACCATCATTGGAATTTACCATCAACTCATTTTTTTCTCACCTCATGAGACATTAATACAAAAATGCTTCTTTAAGACTGCAGTAAATCCTTTTGTATTACCCTGCCAAAAACCCAGTAATACACAAATGCTTGATTTAACATTGTGTTAAAGAGGGTGTGCTAAACAGCTTTATTTAACTATGTATAAACACAGAACCTGCATGTGGCACCATATACATAGACTCCTACAAGCTAGTGGGATTCAGTGGGTTGTACAACCACCTTGAGAAGCAAAAACTTGATATTTTCTGTGTAGCTTTATCAATTTCTCATATCATTGTGGAGGAAATTTGCTGCACTCTTCTTTCTAACATTGCTTCAGTTCGTTGATATCTGTTTACGCACAGCACTCTTAAGGTGAAAGCATTACAGTAAGGTTGAGGTCTGGACTTTTTTGTGTCATTGTAACACCGTGATTCTTTCCTTTTTCAGTCATTTAGAATACTTTTTGTGCACAGAGTTCTTGGTTGACTCAGTTTCTGCAAGGTACCTGGGTCCTGTGGCTGCAGAGCAAAACAAATCCAAATCAACACCCTTGCACCACTCTGCTTTGACAGTTGGTATGAGGTGTTTGGTTTTCACTAAACATGGTGTTGTGCGTTATGGCCCAATACCACCTCTTTGGTCTCATCTGTCCAACATTTTTCCACAAGTCTTTATGCTATTTTGCAAACCTTTCTTCACAAGCACGAGAACCTCACGTTTAAGCCGCATATTCGGTTTTGTCGTAAACTGCAACCAAATACTGTTGAGCTGCGTGCACAGCGACTTAGGGCTGACACAAAGGACAATCAGTTATAAAACATTTATTTTGAATTGTCAGAACGATGTCACTCATTGTGTTAAAGGGAACAACTTTAACAACTGGTGAAATACATGTCTTTATACATCGTGCTTACCTTATGCAAAGGCTAAAATCATGAAATTCATGCAAAGTTTAAATGAAAATGTACAAGAGCTTTCATGTCTTTAATTCGTCTGACCAGACTGACCAGTTCCTTTTTTCAACAATGTCTTTATTAGTGTTTTAAGTAATGACAAAATGAGAACAGAAATACAAGCTGCACCCCTACAGATGCATGGACACTAAGTGTTCCTTCAAAAGGTGACCAAGCATACATGGCATGTTTTACAACTGACTTCATAAAAGCTGTTGTAAACTTTGTCTTTTTTTTCTTTCTAAAAATAGAAATGTCTAAGGAACATTATTCTTTCTTTATTTAATCTTTGTTCTGTTTGTAGGAGGTAAAGTAAAATACCCTTACAGGCCACTATATATTGTTTTAAGGTTTCTTAACCAATGCCATGCATTTGTCTGTCGTATTGGATGTGATACAACTGGGTGCTAAGGATAAGTTTGTATTCCCAACTGGTTTGCAGTGGTTCCTGGACGTTGCTGGGTGAAAGTGGTTGCAAAGAAGTTGCGCCACTAAAACACTCCTAGCGTTTGCTATAATTGCTAGCAGATTGCCTGTAGTTGGTCTGCAAACATTTGCTAACTACTAGTTGAGTGGCAGTTTGCTTGCCTTCAAAATTGTGCCCCAGCACTGCTGCCAACACAATTAAAAAGGTGCAGCTTTTATTTTGAAGGCAAACGGTCTCTATTTATGGTTGTGTTGCACTTTTCATGGTTTCACTACAGCTCAGAGAGCAGCTGGGCAGGGTTTGTCACAAGTCCATCATTTCCATTTAAGACAACTGCAGCAATATGCTAGCAACTAAACCAATCACTAGGGGTCCTTTGTGAACCGATTAGGAAATACCCATTTTCCTTTGCAACAGGTAGCTTGTTAGAGAAAACAAATGGGAGTTCACAGACTGCCATCAACCTCCAGCAACTAACCAGTCAATGAATACTCTGCCTCACCACCCCAACTGGTTGTTGCCAAATGATCAAAGACCAGTCTCTGAGCATTTGTGACTGGGACCTTATTAGTTTGACCCAACAGTGTCTTTGTGATTGTCCAAAGTGGTCTGCAAGTTATCACATGGTTAGCTGTCACAAGTCTGCAATATCTCCATATCTGCTGTGCAGGATTTTCCCACTCAACCATCTCTAGAGTTTACAGGGAATGGTTAAAAAAGACAAAATGTCAATGTCAGAGCTCATTACAACCAAGGAGTGAATGAAGAAACACATCTCTGAATGCACAACACATTAAACCTTAAAGCAGATGAGCTACAGCAGTGAAGACAACTGAATGCCACACCTGTCAGCTAACAACAGGAAACTAAGGCTACAGTTTGCAGAAGTTTACCAAAATTAGATAACTGAAGATCAGAAAAACCATTGCCTGGTGTGATAAATCTCAATTACTTCTGCAACATTCACAGAATTTTTCCTATATAGCATCAAACATGGATCTAATCTATTTTAGTATCAGCGGTTTCTTGGTGCACACTGAGCCCCTCAATACCACTTGAGCATTGCTTAAATGCTACAGTCTGCCTGAGTGTTGCTGCTTAACATGTCCATGTCTTCTTCTAGCAAGATAACATGCAATGGCACAAAGCATTGAGGCAATTCTGAAGGCTACAGCAAAGTGTCTCTATAGATAGTTCTCTATTCAGAATAAACCTCTACTGAAGTTCTTCAAAGATAACATCAAGTTTTGGAAGGTGCACATTTTTTCCACTTAATTGTAGGTCTGTGAGAATGAAGGGACTTAACCCCGATTTTAACCTCAAGAGTTCATGCAATATTTTTTGTTAAAACCCCCTGAGTAAAAGCTGAAAGTTTACACATTAATCACATCTTGGTTTTGTCATTTCGATCCACTGTGGTTGGGTATAGAAACAAAATTGTGACAACTATGGTTCTGTAAGACAGGTATTTCTGAATCAGTCGGTATTGATACTCTCAGCTACAATGTAACTAAAAGCACTGCAAGGGTGGACTTGATTGCAAAAAGCAGCTTGCTGAGCAGTTGTTGCCTTGGAGATGAGATTGTAAGGGTGTGACTGATATTCTTGGTCCAAACGTGATGTATGGTGACTGTTCAAATATAGTCGTTAAACTTATCTGCAGATCCAAATGTCACCCTCAGTAGTGGAAATTCTAACGAAGGCACACTTGCAGACAGTTGGTTTGTCTGCACCATGGCTCAGTAGCGGGTTTAGCTATTCATCTCTGGAGCTGCAGCTCACCAGTTCACTCATTCTGTCTGGCATGTCAGCATCTAGCTGTCAGGGAGGAGCATGAACACAGGGCGTATGCAGGGTGGGGACGGAGTGGGCCGTTACTCGGGGCAGCGAGCAGAAGACGCAGATCCCAGAGGAAGAGAGCGACAACAGAAAGTGTGGTTCTGCGTGGGTGTAGGGACCTAAGCGAGCAGTTGTGGTAGGTCTAGTCGCCTGGGCAGACACGCCCACAGCTCACATGAGAAAGTTTGATGAGACACAAAGGGTTAACTGAGGACACTGTGGAGATCTGCTGTTGTGTTTTCTAGCAGGAGATGACCCATTAAATTTCAGCTTTTGAATGTGCAAACCACACCTATGCATTTCTGTCTACGTTCATCGACCTCAGACTTTTTCTCTGACTTGGTTTCCCATCTACAAGTAGGGGAAAGCCATAGAGAGCAGGCAAGAGTTGTTTTGATTCTCTGCGTTCTAAACTTAGCACTCTGCCTCCCACGGATTCATTCACAAAATAAGTTCAAAACCCCAAAGCCTTATCCGCTCTCCACCAGCTCTCTGTTTACAGTAACAGAGGTGAGAAAGGGGAGTTTTTTCTCTTTCTTTTTTATTTCTATTCACCAGTATTCTGTTCCATTCTGGAGACAATATGACAAGACCTGCTTTAAAAAACAACAAAAACATTTTTGATCTGCAGTTTTCTTTGCTGTGAGTGGGTAAATAAAAGGATGGAGAAGTTTGACACATCACAGAAAAGTTGTCCCCTCGATTGTACCTGTTTTTAAGACAGATGTTTTACAGCTGAGATCAAAAAAAAGAAAAAACATTTTATAGAAGTGGCCAAGATTAGTAAGAAGCAGAAAAACACTGGAACAAGACTGGAAAAGCGTGGCATTTAGACGTGTCCTACTTTTTGATTTGTTTTTGTTCCAGGTAATAAGCGTTAAGATGCTGTAGCTATTGTGACTGAGATCATGATGTTGGCCTATGTACTGTACATAATTTTGTATATAATGTGATGTGATATTTTAGCCCATCACAAAGCCTTTCACTGATTACAACCTCCATCGATTCTATGTTAGGATGCTGTGTAAAATGTTATGGGAACTTTAGCAGTCTGGACTGTTTTTGCAACAAATGCTGTGCAGAATAAATGTGAGTTGTTGCATATATGGTCTTGCTGAAACACAGATATGTTTGACCGCTAGAGTTTGGACAAAACTGATCGTGCAACAGGACAATGATCTCAAGCGCAGCAGTTAATCTACAACAGAATAACTGAAAAAGAAAATCAAGGCAATGGCTTAAAGGCCAGACCGCAACCTGACTGAAATACTGTGACGGGACCTTAAGAGAGCTGTGCATAAACAAATGCCCGCAAATCCCAATGATGTGTAGTAAAGAAGAGTTTCACAAAATTCCTCCACAATGATTTGAAAGATAACCAACAGTGATTTTGCAATTAAATGGTGCATCTTTTTCTGATACATTTTTTTAAAATACTGAAATCAGTAAAAATTAAATCAATTAAACTGAATAATATCTTTGGATTTTAGGAGAAAAAAAAGATGCAATCAAAAAGATTGGGTCCAAAGCCTTGTAATTACCCACCCTGCCCTTCCTGCTAAAAAGGTATTTGTTTTCAAAGTAAGCTTTCTGAGTTGTTTTTAACCTCAAACTTATGTCATCTTCCTTTCTTCCTTGCTCTTCTTCAAAAATATTTTGTGGCAGTTACAGAAATGTTGTTGTGGGGTTTTATGGTTGTTTTCCATGAAAGTGGAAACAGACTCTAATCTGTGAGCAGAAACCAGGAAGGCTCTGTCGAGCGCTGCACGGAAAACCAACCTCTTCCTCTCTCTCCTCCCCTCTTGATGTCGTCATATTGTTTGTGATAACCAAGTGTTTGATTAACCAGTCACATCCTGCATCTGAACCACATTTCCTGTTCAGACGCTCACGCGTAGTGCTGATGTTACCATAGAGCTCACACAGTTATGCACAGATCTTGTCACTTGTTACGTTTTTAGTCATTTATTTATTTATTTTTGAAGGAAATGACACTTTAAAAAAACAACAAATGTTCACTTTAACTCTTTCTCAGATCTGCTATATAACAGTCACATTTAACATCACTATTTGATATAAAATTGAGTTAAAAAAGCTTATCTAAAATCAGCTCCCTGAGTTGCTCTCTCTCACACACACACATACATAAACACAACCAGGCACAAGACTCCATTCATAATTTACTAAATGATGGTGATAGTGTCTCCTAACAGAAATGTATTTACAAGGAAAAATGTTTTTAAAAATTAACTGAAAAATAAAAAGCTCTTTTACTTCACTTTCTTGCAGACAGTCAAATGAAGAAGTATGATAACAGATAGTTGAATACAAAAACAACAACATCAAACTGGAGCCAGTAGCTCCTTAGCTAGCAGTGGCTAGCTATGGTTTTGGTTATTAGCTTATATTAGCTTATATTAACTTAGCACAAAGTCTGAAAATTCTTCCATAGTTTTGTCCAGATATAAAATTAGATTCTTGAGCTTAATTATTTGTAAGTTATGGGCCAGATTTACTAAATGTGACAAAATAGCACATGCGCACAATCCCCAAATAGACACCTCATTGGTGTGGTTAGTTTTACAGGTGATTTACAATTGTTGTGCTCTTTTCTGAACATGCAGTTTCTACGCTAAATAACATGTTTACTGGTTTTCAGACAGACTCTGTTTCTCTTATTAATTTTTTCTAGTCTATAACTAAGCCAAGCTAGGCTAATCTTAGCTAACCAACTACTAGTCGTTGCCTGGATTGGAGTGGTTTGTGAATGCTAGAGATCTTCTAATTTAACTATTGCCATAGAAAGTGATTAAGTTCAGTTGCTAATTTTTTTTAAGGCACAAAACTTTCGCTCACAGTTTTCTATGATACAATCACCTCAGCTGTCAGTTTCATTTGCATAGTAAGCACATAGACAGTACAAAAATACGACCTCTGGGTCCGAAAAATGAAGCTAATGCGCCAAGTGCCTTAAACCTGCATATCTGAAAGACACCAGATGGCGATACTTGCGACTGCAAAAAGACTTCCTATTATATCAAAGTCTTCGGGAAAATAGCTTTCTGTCTTGACCTCTGTAAACACTTTCCTGATGTGTTTATTGTCCTAGTCACTTATTTTGGTTCACATTGAATAAAAAAACGTGACATTTTTTAGAAATCTTGATCACTATGTTTAAAATGGTATGCTCATTGGCTAACAGCTTTTAAGTGACAAGTCGTTAGCAAACTAAGCTAGCGATAATGAAAATGTTCATCGCGAGGCTTCGAAATGGAACTTTAGAAACCGGTGGATGACATCACAATCATCTTTAATACTTTAACACTTTCATTTTTAATACTGTCTACGAGTAAGCATGAAAATACTCATTATGCCCAAAAGAATACAAAAAGGGTAAAAATAACACTGCAATGTTGACTTAAGACACACATACACACATACACACCACATACATGCACACACAGATACAAAAACCATACTGGGCAGATGGTTGCTGACTTAATGTCCATCATTTTTTGTATACCACTGTCCACTTTGTCCTCATCTCAGAGTTTCCTTGCCTGTCGTGTAAAATGTCATCGTGACATTTCCAACAGTCACTTAAACCCCCAAAGTTCACTCAGGCAGGCTGCTGCTGTGGTGATGTGTGATGGCCCTCTGGTAGTCCTCGGAGGCGTTTATGTGGTCTCCTGGGTGCTCATAGCTGCGGTAGTAGTGGCTGCCCGGCTGCTGGGCGTAGTACAGGAGCTGCCTGGTGAACAGAGGCTCCACCTGCAACACACGAGAGCCAAGGAGGTCAGCAAAATCCATTCAGCATAACACTATTTTACACAGCACTATTTATTTATTTATTCATTTTTACAAAAAAAAGTGAAAAAGTAGTTGGTATTTTTGTCAAACTTAATTGAAAAAAGAAAAACATTCAATACACCCTTGCATTTTTCATTTAGGGCAGGGGTGGGGAAACTCAGGGCCTCAAGGGCCGGTGTCCTGCAGGTTTTAGATGTGCCCTTGATCCAACACAGCTGATTTAAATGGGTAAATTACCCCTTCAATATGTCTTGAAGGTCTCCAGAGGCCTGGTAATGAACTAATCATTTGATTCAGGTGTGTTGACCCCGGGTGATATCTAAAACCTGCAGGTCACCGGCCCTCGAGGCCTGGAGTTGGACACCCCTGATATAGGGTGTTAGAGTTTGGGAGTTTGGGATATATTGAAGTCTTCTGTTGCAGTTCTGTGACACACTCCCAAGCTGTTTGGTTTCTAATAGTTTATTATTTATGGGCGTTTGACTGTTGACAGAGATCCAGGAAGGATGATTCGCTATTTCAACTTTCCCAGCTTTGTTTTATGAAACCATTTTGAGAAGTCAAACTAGAGAAGGGCAAACCATTCCTAGTTTGGTTAAACCTCAGCTACGTGGTTAGTTTGATTGAAAGTGTGTCAAAAATCTGTAGCTAAAAGGCATGAACCTTCACTTGGCTCATCCATTTTCACTTTATATAGAAATCAGAGTCTCGGGAGGGTGACAGTGGAACCTGGCCCTGAATCTCAGTGCGACTTATTTAGAAACCAAATTTTGTTATGAAACACTGTCAACGTTATGACTATGAACAAGGTCCTACAGACTTTCAAATCTTAGGTTTAAACTTTCAAATCCTATTTTTCACTTTTCAGTCCATACTTTAAAGTTTCAGCACTCTACTTTGAACCTTTCAAATCTTAGTTTTGATTTTAAGAACACCAGTTCGAACTTATCGTCAGCTTCCCAGTAAATATTAGGCTTCACCAATCCTCAGAAACAAAATGACAAAAAAATGAAAGATCTCTGGATCATAATCAGTGGTGAAACTCGGGGGCGGCAGTCACCTGCACAGTGAGGGTCCTTCTTTGTCTCTGTGGGTCCAGACACTCATCTCCGAAACACAGAAGGACCTGGAAGCGTGACGGCGGTCGTAGCCCGTAGCTCTGAATCTCTGCAAGAAGGCAAAAAGATGAAAATGCATCAGTAACAGCTCTGACACCTAAAACACATCAGAATTGATGATTTCAAAAGAATTTCACTTGAAGTGGTGTGACATTTAGAGTGATTCGAATGGAAAGTCCTGGTCACACCATGTATGCAAATACAATTAGCTGTCACAGCTGGAGCTGCTTAGCATGTGGGCGGGGATGATGTGGCTGTGTAGACTTCATGTGACTATCAGCTTATCATAAAATACTTCTTTAAGAAATTATTCTTTGCTGGCACAGTATGTCATGAAGTGACTTCCAGAAAATCATGTGAGTAATGAGTCTCAGTTTGTGCTACTGCTAATTAGATGTAGTGGATTTGGTTTTGAGTTGAGGTGGATAGTTCTTGACTGAAATCCAAATCTTAGATCAGCTGGTGTTAGTCTATGTACAGCAAAGTGCCAACTGGTATGAGTTCTTCTCAATCAGATTACAACATATCAACCAAGCTCTGTCCAGTACACCATGCTGATGATTAACATACAGGTCAGGTACTTGGTGAATTAGGCATGGCACCATAGATAGGCCTTCATTTTAAAGAATAGTAACATACTAACCCAAAAAAGTGAAAAAAAAACCTTTTAGTCTTTTGAGCACAAGTGATTGTTGATCAAAGATACTGAGTTGAGTTGAGTTTGTGTCCTCTCACCTGTGAGGTAGTCCTGCGTGTGGAGCAGTTTACAGGTGACATCTCTCTCCAGCTTGTTAAGTTTGTCTCCATACGGCGACGGGCTTCCCTGCCAGTACACCCTGCTCTGGCACAGCCTCCGGGCGTAGAGCCCGTCTGCTCGCATCCACAGCAACACTCCCCTTTCTAGGCTGGCCGGTGGACTCGGAGGACACTCGTCTGGCCTCCTCTGGGATGATAGGCTGTCAACAGGCAGGGGCACCAACTCATGACCTCCAGGCGTCAGGTAGTGCTTCTCTGGGTTGCACGGAGTGATATGGCAGCCATCCGGACTGGAAGTGGTCACTTCTCTCACCAGAGTGTCCCGGAAATATACGGACACGTGCAGACGGAAGTCTAGAGGAGGACATAGATAGAAGTTAGCTGAAATTTCCTTTTTTTAAAAACTCTTTTATGGACTGTCTTTGTTTATTTTTAAAAAATGAAGCACGTAAGGTTTTCAATGTTCACCACAGCCCAAAGTCACAGGGTGCTGCTTTATATCATTATTTCAATGTTCTACATGCTGCTATGTCTTGTACTTCTATAGGAGCGTTTTGCTGAATCTGACAGCAATCTGCATTTTTCTGTGTATTGTTTACATGATCAAAATAAACACACACAAACAAGCACGATTTGCATCAGATGCAAAATTCCTTCACATGTCACTAAAACTAGACAGAAAAATGAAGCTAGTTTGAACACGCTCGGTCGTCAGCTTTGATTAAAGTTGCGTTCCCTTTTTTCCAGCCTCTAGGGGGCAGAGTAAATATTCAAAATTAGCCGCATGTCTCTTGAATCAAGCTACCAGCAGTCCCTAAAAATAAATACATTTTAGATTATAGCCACCTAATGAAATTCCACTGATAGTGGCTCTTTAGTTGCTAGATATTTAACTTTATTATTAAATTTGGTGCTGATTTTCTGTCTGCTGTTTGTTACGGGCAGGCAGAGTACAGTTAATAAAAATGGCAGCCTGCAGCACGACACAGAGCCATACACTAAATAGAAGAAGTGAAATTAAACTGCGCTGAATAAAGCCAAGGAACAAAGTCTCAGGTGAAATTAGTAGTTTTCCGACTTTTGCACAGCATTACGCAGTTTCAACCTACCTGTACCTTTAAATGCTAAATTCTGTGTCATACCGTGACATTTTCAGCTCTTTTGAGCTTATGTAAATATGCATTTGCTGCTTGTTCTATTTAGGTGGATTTTTGCCTTTTTTAAAAAATAGGACCTAAAGTTTAATTCTCAGCAGAGGATTCTGGTGAGAGTTCCTGATTTTATAGCGTGAGTGGAAAAAGTGAACTGAAAGTATTCATGTACCTGAAAGTGCCTCTGCTGATCTGATGCTGGCGTCCAGTGTGAAAGGCGAGGGCTGACTCTCAGCTGGACCGTATGAGTAAATTGAGGCTCTTAGCTGGTATCCTGCACACAGAACAAACTATGTAGACAATGCTAAAACTGATAAAAATGCTTTTATTTTGCACGCTAAATAACAAGCTGTGTACCATTTTCCATGGACGAGCCCTGCCATGGCAGGGTGCGGGGCGGACAGGGACACTGAGTGAAGGGCAGCTCGGGCAGAGAGGCCTGCTCCTGACAGTAATCTCTCCAGCCACATTCTGGACTCGCCATGTACTGTGGCATCTATAGAGAGAAAAGCAGTTAGCTGAGCGCACATCTTTGATAATAAGATACCAACAAACAGTCTTTGCATAGTCCTTTTGTAATAAATTATTCTTTTAGTAGGCTTATAAGGACTTTTTTGCAACTTGTTTTATATGATCATTGCAGAATTCTTTCTTCATCCATAGATTTTTGCTTAAGCTAGTCGTAAAATCCCTGCACCATAACCTCTGACAGAGCCTCTGATTAACTGATTTGTTTTTGTAGGAAAAGATAACGCCAACTCACTGACTCACAAAAATAACTTAAATCAACTTGAGAGGAGAAAGCTGACTTGTTCATTCTGAGTGTGTAGTACTTTAAAAATGATAGGTCACATGAACTAAATGTAGTATAACAAACTGAAATATCTGTGCCCCATACACCGCACAGTTACAGCAGTACTGGTTTTATTGGCATTTGGACAATAATCCTGAATGAATAACACTGACTGCAAGAGATTAATCGGTGCAGAAAAATCAGTTATGGTGAGTAACGTCTGAAACTACATCATGTCCGAGAAACCGAGATCTAAGAAATAGACATCACATTACTAAAGTACGGATTTAAAACTAAGCATCTGCAGCCTTTGTAGAAGTGTTCCATACTTTATAAAAACAAATGTAAATTATTAAGTAAAGAAGAGCATAACTATACTCGTCATTACCCAGGCAGGAAGTACAGATGACTTTAAATAAACTAGGATAGATAAAGTTAAATGCAATGACGTTTAATTTAGTAAATGATAATTTGCATTTACAGTGTGGCAAAAACATATTTTGCTATAAATTATGTGCCTTCTTTTATCAGTTGCTGCCAAGAAATCTAAAAAGGACCCAAAAACTCCAGAGTTTCTATCAGCCTCTGAAGTCAGCACCAGTCATAGTTGGGGATACACATCATTACCCTTCACTTGTGTTTGTAAGATCATCCATGCATGCACAATATGACACTGTCTGTGTTACATCTTCAACCTCCCCTCATTCTCTCTGTCTTACTTCAGTCCCGCCCCACTTGTTTCTATGTGCAGGAAAATCACCTGAGTCGGCACAGAGGGGTAGGAGGGATGCATCTGAAAGCTCCCTGGGCTCAGAGGACTGTCCTCCTGTCTGGGTCCTGCATGCGGAAAAGAACATTTTTATTAGATAAGCTCTCTAGAAAATGTCTGAACACATTTTCTGTCAGTACATTTAGAAAAGTCCACATGGATGCAAGTACTTCAGCATGACTTTAGCTGGTGCTTTGGCAGTTTGAGGAGTCAGAGAATTTCCACTTTTTGTCTGATACAGAACTAATTATCAGATTGTGATTATCTAATAATAATAACTACAATAAAACACATCAGTAAAACCCTTTATCCAGTTTGGTTATTGCTGCTGTAGCCCAATCAGCTTTCAGTATTACTACCAGCTTAATTCATGCTGCAGTAAACTTTTTTTAAGCTTTGTTCGAAGGGGGACTAACTTTTCTTGGCGCCCTCCGGGATGATGCGGTAAACTTTGTAGGGGTCCGAGATGTCCAGCTGGCTCCTTTCCACCAGTTCCTCAAAGTCATTGCTCTTGTTGAGGGCGCAGCGCAGGCGTGTCTTCCATGTCGGCGGGTCGGGTTTGTCGATGCCCTCCCGAAACTTGCCTTTGAACAGCGCCCAGGCCTGCAGACAGGTCCGCGGGGAAACGTTTAGAAAACCTCCCTCAAGTTTAGCGCGAGAGAATCACACAGCCTGGTCTCTCCTAACTGCGACTGCACGGCCTGTAGAAGGACATCCTCCCTGTGCTGATAACTAGTCACTAATCCTTCAACAATAATTATAAAATGATACTTTCATTTATTTTCGTTAAGTGGCTTCTTTGGAGCACACAGTCATTTTAAAGAAGTTGTTTTGCGTCGCCCTCCCACTAGTGTGTGACTTTTTTACAGCATGGAGCACATGGTTCAAATGTTCTTATATGGAAATAATCGCATCCTAATGTATGGAGCGATTTCATGAAAGACAGCAATACCCTTTTTTATATAATGTATCAAAGAATATTCAAAAGCTACTAAGACGCCTAATCGAGTTAATTATTTTTACATACATCATTAAAAGGTTATAAGAGAGTTTAACAGCTCTAAAGTTTGTAATACTTTAACACATACTGCTGTTGTTTTATTCTGAAAGTCGCAGCTCGCTTGTGGCTAGCGGACCCCGGAGGATGCGGGTCTCTTACCTTAAAAAGCGCGGCATCCTCATCCCGGTTGTAGTCCTGTTTCCCGGCGTGTTTCCACGGTATCCTGAAGATGGTCTTTTCGTCGTTCTCCCAAACCAGACCGGGATATTTCCCGCAGTCCACCTGCTCGATGAGCCACTGGCGCAGCTTGCCGTTGCCGCTGCTGCCGGAGCCTCCGTAATCCACGTCGGGGTTCATCTCTGACCAAAAAGACGCACGGGACAACTCCACTGTCTGCTCCTGTAACGTAGTAATATCACACGCTCTCGTGTTTGTGTGTGTTTTGAAAGTAGGCTTGTGTAGGTTTAGTAAAGAATGATTAAGTTAAGTAAAACTACTAAAGGTTAACCCACTGCGCTCCCACGCAGACTAACTTCACTGTGCGCTTCGCAGGCTGATCGAAGCCGTCTTACCTGTGAAACTTGAAAGCCGTCGAGTTTTGATATCAGTCAAGGTCAGAAAGTCCTCATCATTCCGGCGGGCCCGCTTAAATCCACCCAGCCTATGGTGAGCAGAGGGAGGGCGGAGCCGGGATGCTGAGGAGGGTGCACCTGCTGCTTCTGCTAGGCCCGCCTGCTTCCCTCCTGCGAAGCTTATCAGCGCGCACACAGCGGCCGATCTACAGTAATACACCGGGGAAACCCTGCCGGCGTCAACCCGAAGTGTCACACACCCGCACACGTGGAAAATGATAGGACGGAGACGAAAACAATTCTTTGAAATGATAAAGCTTTACGAAAACTACTCTAGAGTGGTCCAGAGGTAGAAGCGACGCAGAAAAACATCGGCAGCAGTTTTCCCACTGGAAGATTAATCAGAACAGCTGACATAACGGCTCAGACAGGAACACAATACCACATAAGATTATTATTTACCGTGTCAGAGCTTTAGGAGGCCTGTTAGGAGAATTCGACAGAGAATCAATTCTGTAAAAGCAATGCGGTCCAGGAGTCCGAGAAAACATGGTTTTGAAAAGTTCCCACTCATTTCCCCCTCAGTATGATTTTCAGAGTGAGTCTGGCTCCTGTGGCAGTTTTGCAGTGCTGCAATAAATATCCATCAGTGCTTTCATTACTTAAGTGAAAGGACTGATGTGCGTATAAGACAGATCTAAAAGTGTGTTAGTTACAAACTAACAACTTTTTCCCCCTTATTTGCTTTCAGTTTTGCTGGGATAAGTACAAATGCTGATGTGTTGCATAATCTACAACTGTTTAAGATACTCAGTTTGTATTTTATATGAAATATGAGAGAGAAACGTGCCTAGAGAGTCATTAGTCATTATGCAGCAGACTGGTTCCTGTCGGTCTTATGCTGTCAGCATTAATCAGGAATACACAAACTGTGACATTCTGGGCTGATAACCTGTAGTTATCCTTAAAATTTGTGGATATTTTAAACTTTTTATATGTTTTTTTTTATTATTCTTATGAACATATTAAATATTTATGCATAGATTTTATTTTCGTATATTTTGAACATTTAACTCATGGGACATGTATGTGATGGAACAGATAAATGTCAGCCTCTGATAATGGACATTAACCAGGATACCGATATCAGTCTGATACCTGTACACGCCTATTATTAATAAATGAATTTCCCATCAGTACTGATGCATGAAGCAACATTATAATGTACATTGTAGAGATTAAGCTCATCTCCGATTGATGTGTTTAATGCTCTCCTACTCTTAATCTCTCTCTCTAATTCAGAAAAGTAAGTACAATTTTGTTCTAATGTAGTGAAGCAGAAATATAAAACTTTGAAAGTAGAATTTTGAAGTAATAAGTACTTATTTGAAGCTTTACTTACTTATCAGCACGAGAACTGAAAGGAACTCATTATGCAAATGCTTCCCATCAGCGTTATACCATAGTTGATCCTAATCTGTAACCGGTTGCCAGGTTACAGAAATCAGTCAAGTGGGTTTTTTTTCTGTAGTGTTCATCTTTAAAATGACAACTATGGGAAAAATGCATATGTGGATGTATGAAGCGCAGAATGCATGTACTTCAACACAGGTAACCTCAGTGCTGCTCTACATTTCACATATGGCACTTTTAAACCAACAATATTCAGCCGACAGCTGTAGCTGAACAACTTCTCATGTTGAGGTTTTAAATAATTAAAAAATGAGCATATAAAAGTGACCATGCGCTGTTATATGTTAAGCCACTTGGGGAGGGTTTATGAACACGTTCTAGCTCGTGGACCCCCACTAGGAGCTCTGGGCCCCTTGGTTATTGTAGTTCTGAGTTCCTCTGAGGAGTGGCTTCCACTTTTCAGCTGGTTTCATTTAAATAACTGAAAGAGGCCTGAAGAGGTAGAATTGTGCAATATTTTAAAGGGCAAAGACCTGTGATGCAGAATCTTCTCACCACCAGTTATCTGGTGACCTTTGAGCTGACTGCTACAATGTAGACCACTATACGAAGAAGTCAAAACTAATTCAATTACTGTCAATTAAGGTCAGAATTTCATCGTCAGCAGAGATACTTTTCTAAACAATACATGCGATAAACTTCTGTACTTATACTTAAGTCATTTATGACCTTTACCTGGATCTGAACACTGCTTCTATCCAGAAACCATGTCAAAGATGGATTTTAGTCCCTCGTTTTGTTTCTAAAAGGCTTGAAATAACTAAAAAAAAATGAAGATTAATACATTCCTTTGTTGCATTATTACAATCTAAATATTTTCACTTGATGAGTTAAATGTCATCTCAATGCATGCGTAATTAAACAAAATACAAAATGCAAACTAACATGAAAACGTTAACATAAAAACTATACATATATAACTGCATTTCCACAGACTGTGCACACGTTAAACTGCACAAATAAAATCAAATGAAAAGTTTACATTTAGGAAGAACAGCACAATAATTAAAAACAGCACATCTGATATTTTACAGTAAAATAAAGTGTTCTTTAGCTCTCACACGGTCACAGAAAGTAATAGTCATTTTTCAAGTACAAGACACAGCATAACATAACTGACGGGGACGGCGGGGTGGGGGGGTGTACAGGAGGAGTATGTGTTCACACTGTGGACTGTATGTACATATATTTCCTTGGTGTCATGCTTGACTGCCCTTGCATGTTGTTTTGACAGTTAGAGGCAAGGACATGACATGACGAAGGGAACTGAAGACGGTGACATAAAATCCCCCCGTCACATGTCTGCTTAGCAACTCCACGCACACGAGACTGAACTTATCATCCTGACACTGAACTTTTTATGAGACAGGTGTTCCTGACGCAGTTTTCTGTGCGAGGTCGCGGGCAAAATGATTTTTAAAATGTGCATCCGGTCTCTGTGGGGTTAAAGGGCCAATCAGAAGCCCGCTGTCCTCGGCCTCTTAAGTTCAGGTGAGAAATGACTGAAGATCCAGAAATGAGTTTCTTTATTTTCTGCTCGTGGCCAGCGCAGGAGTGATGCTGGTTGTCATGGCATCGCTGGTGCTGGATTTCCGGTTTAAAAGGGCCTCGATCTCCTCATCATCACTGAACGTGTTCTTCCCGTACAGCTCCTTCCACCAAGCTCGATACTGCGGGGAGCAGAGTCAAAGACAATGTCTCTGTTTAAGACAGGCACTGGACACGTTTTAAGCCTATCCATCAGACAGTTACTTGAAACAACACCTCACTGCTGTATGAAATCAGCTTACAGGCTGCTGATTGCCTGACACGCATCACTGCACAGCTTACAGATGAAACGCTGCGTTATGTTATAAATTTGGATTCAAAAGTACATGCCTGCATGAATGAAGCCAAAAGTAAAAATATCCACAGACACTAAATACAAATGATATTTCTAATTAAAAATGCAATGATTATAATCATAAAAAATAAATCATGACTCATCCTTTTCTGTTATTCTTGTAATATTTGAGACTCTATGTACTTTTGTACACCTGCATTAGTGAACTGATGAAGTATCAGGCTAATATTTACTATTCATGAATAAATGCACTGTGTTGTATGTATTTTATATATATAATATATTTTAATCACTTGAGGGAACTCATCATAGAGGTGGAGCATCTTCAGTTGTGTTTGTAATAGCAGCACTATTCATTCTTAAGTATTCATTACCATCATGTTGCCTTTTATTGTTTTGCACTTAAATGTTTCAAGCATGCCCCACAGCCTGTGTTTGTACAATCAAGGCAAGTTTATACGGTTAGGTACAACCTTTTATATTTTTGGACAATCACACCATTTTTGTAGTTTTGCCTCTCCACGCCAGCACAGACAATTTTAAACCAATCAATCGAGATGTGATTAAAGTGCAGACTTTAAGGCTTTTACATTAACTGTTTATGAATTACAAAGCATTTTATACCCAGTCCTCCCTTTTTTCAGACGCTCAAATATAATTGGACACTAACACAATTTAAAGTATAAGGATTTTTTTAATACCTTTATGAAAAGCCTTTGCAGCTCATGTCTGCCTGAAGTGTAGAAGCCACGGATATGACATCTCCCTGGAGATGCTCTGTTAGGTCTCTACTGTCACACCTTCTGCTGCTGGTTATTTGTAGGTCTTTGCCTTCAGTTTTGTATTTAATAACTGAAAAGCGTGCTCATTACCCGTTTGCACTGTGAAGTGAACTCTATCAACAGTCACATCGACATTAACCACCGTTTAAACTGGCAGCCATATGTGATGTGGTGTGTTCTGAATCATGAACTGTTCTTTTTCTTCTCCTGGTTTCATCTCTCCAAAGAATTTTTTTCTACGGCTGGGCAAGTTTTTCAGATGTCTAATCTGTCGTTATTGTTCTTGAGTGTAACAAGTGGTTTGAGCAGACTGTTCACTTGGAAGCTCTTAAAGACCTCTCATCCACTGAAATCTGCTGCTTTGCCAATTGTCCAGTTACTTTTGAGTCTCTGAAAATGGTGTGATGAGTACAAAAATAACTATAGTTTGCAAAGAATTTCTTTTAATCGCCCTGAACTGGAGCTGAAAGTGTCCACTGTTTATGTTAAAATCCAACTTTATGTACGGCACATTTCCTTGCTATTTGAGGTACTTCACATAAAAAAATAAAAGACTTTAAAGTGAAATGAGCAACATAACTGCACTGAAATGCAGTGCAGTTTACGGAATTCATGCTAATTTGATTTAGGCTGTTGTGAAACTGAACAGAAAAAGGTGAAGCATAACCAAAAACAGAGCTGAGGTATCAGTCGTAGTAGTAGCAGGGCTCAGTCCCACTGGCAAGTTTATGAGAGCTTTTTGGCAGACGTTCTGTGCCCTTTATGCACACTTTCCACAAGTCTGCATTTTTGCTGACTTTGCCCACAGCTCATAGCATCTTGACTTAAACAGGGTTACTGAAAAAAGCAGAAAACAAGCATGTGATGAGCAGCCTCCTAAATGTTCAAAAATGCTACATGATATTTGTTACACACCTGATTTATCATTCATATTTTTAAATGTTTTACTTAATCATTATGTTTTTTGGGGGGATTTTTAAGTAGAAAACTGATTTGTATTAGAATTTGATCCAAAACATTTTATGGATGAATTCAGTCAAATTTAACACCCACTTCAAACAGCAATCCCTAGTATGACTGCTCACAGTGCACATACAGCAGGTGAAGTAATTATTTGACACTTATTTCACTCAGTGATGTGTAAATCAATTTCTACCTTTTTAAAAAAAATGTTTTGATATTCTGTCTCGGTCCAAAAATTAGAGACTGTTCGTTTCTTTGTAAGCGAATAAACTAAACCACCAGGGGATCGGTTATTTCATTGTTTCCCCCACTGTAAGCTGGAGTTTTAGGCCCATGTGGCCTGGATCCTTGTCAAGCTGAAGAAGTTTAGATTGAGCACTTTTAAAACTTATTCGAACACATCTGACATCCTTATACACAGATATCATTTTATAATACAGTTCTGCAGCTGTTCTATATTTGTTTTTGGACTGAATACTACAACTGCTCCTTTTCCAATAACTGTCCATGTGGGAAATGCTTTTGGGCCCATGTCGTGTGACATGAAGGTCATTCCATGCAGGAGAGCTGCAGAGTAATCGTCCAGCAGCTGAATAGGATGAGTAGTCTTCACACAGCGGCATGCACTGCTCTCATGCCGCTCATGCACTGCTCTCGTCACAAAACGGTGCCAGCTCTAACAGGAAGAGAGGGTTAAATGGTCCAAGTAAGAGCACAAGGAAAAGTACATGTGAAGCATCTGTTTCTCAGATATGTACTTCTCACACAGGTCCTCAGTCAGGAGCTTTACTAACACCCATGTAAACCAGACTGGGTTGGCTTTTGAAGGGAGTAGTTCACACTGTTGTATGAAAATGTCAGGGTTTTTTGGGTTTTTTTGCAATTTCTCACGTCATAGCCTCCAGCTTTTAGACAAAGAATGCTTTGATGAGCGGTATATTGAGACCATGCTGTACCTGAACTCACAAATTAAACCCACACACTCATCTGTCCAAATGCATTGCATCTTTTAATCCACATAACCGTTTTCAGCTGTCCCAACATAACTGATTTTTTTTTTTTTAAATGAATAATCAAAAATGAAATTAATTATGATGACTCACTTCTGTTAGTTCTGTGTTTTCAAACTCCTCCAGCTGTCGCAGGAAGCCCAGGTTGGGCCCCGCACATGGCCTGACTGACCGAACCGCTGCCAGGGACTCTACCCATCCGTGACCTGTCACGGTCATGATGTAGGCCACCACCAGAGTCACGCTGCGGGACACTCCTGCCATACTGAGAACACAGGCCTTCACAGCTCAAAGCAAGATAATCACCTCATATTCAGATTCTCTGCTTTAGTGTACAAAGAAGTGAAACCCCTTCTGTCCCAAAGCTGTGGTTAAATGCCTGATTTTGCATGTTTGATATGAGAAAAGATGAAAGCTATGAAATGTGCAATGAAAGCTTTAACCAAAATTTTTGGCAGACAGCTTCTTTTTGGTGCTAGTGATGTGGTTGAAAATGAGAACGGGGTCGATAAAATATGAGGACCTCCGGTCTGCAATCAAACCCGAAGCAAATTCTCATGATTATGAATAAAAATCTATTAGATCTTAATTTTGAAACTTTTTTACAGCATCTCTATGTCAAAATACTTAATATAGTCTACCATATATCGTAACCGAATATAACTTCAGATGACATATAAAACAGGACTGAGGCGTTCCACTCACCAGTGGACGAGGCAGCCTTCTCCTTTCAGTCGGGATTCATGGATGAACATGATGCTGTCTCTGAAGTACTGAATCCTGGTGAAATGAATCACATTCACAAGATATACAATATAGTGAGGATCATGCCTTACAACCTTAAAACTGGATTATTTTTTACATTTATCATAGCTACAATTTAGTTTGTAGTCTGTAAATAGATCATGTGTTTAATTATTTAAACCAACCTTTTTTAAAAAGATACATTTGGATAAATTTTCTATTTTGCAAGCTGTAATTCATTTCTTTTATTTATAGAAATGTGGCAAAGAGCTCATACATATATGCATGTTTTATATATATTCAACATTTATTCAAGTACTCACAGGTTTTGCTTGGAATGGTCACCAGCAGATATACAAAGGTATGTGATGCCCTGTGGGAGAGGGAGCAGTTTCATTTAATGAAGTGAATAAAAGTTAACATGATAAGAAAAGTCGAGTGCTCAACTATTGAGCAGGGGTCATTTGTTTGAAAACTGGAACTAAACTCACTTCCTGTTTCTCACTTCCTATGGGACAGCCCCTGAAACCTTGCCCCTCTGGCCCTGCCCATGTGGTAGGTCACGACATAACGGTGTTTGCTTGTGTTTGTCTCTGTGCTTGTGTGTGTGTGTGTGTGTGCTGTGTTGTGCACCTGGCAGCTGATGGTACATGCAGTGGACAGAAACCACCTCGTCCTGGTATGACTGCACCACTGCAAAAACCCCTGAGCCCTCTGGGACAGACCGAGTCCTGGAAGTGCTCCAGACAGGTGAGATTGCACGCACAGAGCCCCGACAAATGCAGACACATTTATAAATACCAATGAAAGTGCACATATTAAAGACGTGCCTAAGGTTTATGAAGGCTAAATTATTATTTCTGATAGAGAGAGTCAGATTATGCAAACAGTTACCGAGAAGTCCTCATATCTTCGCACCATCACTCTTAAAGCTCATCATGGCCTTGACTCAGTGGTACTGTTTGTAAAATCATGACTACACTGTAAATCAAAATATATGAAAATTGTGGATAAATGCAGACATTTATTTACTTTACTTGCAAAAGGAATATTTGGGGCTTGGAATTAGTTCCAAAAGATGACCTTTTATTTTGCAGTATGATAATGAGGTTCATATACAGTAAATGGCACATTTAGAGACTTGGCCAGATGTAAATGTGTAGACCACATCATCGTTGCAAATTCTACCTTCCTCTCTCAGGAACCATCACGCTGTCTTCCAAGAAATCAATCAGTCCGCGGTTTGACTGTTAGGTATGCAAATAACCCATCCCATCTGGCCACTTGGTCTAAAACAGACCTGAGTCATCATTTTTGCCTCAAAACTCAAAAAGTTGCATCACACATGATTTGGGATGTTTAAAAAAGCAACTGAATAACTGTCGTCGCAGTTCAGAATGAGTCCGTAGGGCCAGACTTCACTTCAGGCCCAAAACCTTGTAAAAGTTTTGGTGGTTGACCAGTTTGAGTAGTGATACTGTAATACAAGTTGCTGTTTCTCTTCACTGTTCAATGAAACATGTTAACATGGATGGAGAAAGTGTAGAGAAATCGCTGAGCACTTTTCATGTTCGCTTTCAACAAGAAAAGATGAAAGTTGTGAAAGCGGACACTGAAGATGGCAAGCGGATTCAAGATTTTCAAGAGACGAGTGCCAGTACGAGGCCGACGGGAGGACGTCATGTATTTAATGGGCTCAGATGAGATCAGCAGACTTAAAGTCAAATCATTCAATCTGTGAATAATTACAGGCTTGTACACATCAAGTGTGCATCATTTCATAAACTCTGACTAAAGGTATTGTGTATTTACAGAAAGATACCTCAAAAAAACCTCAAAATAAAACTATTTGTTCAGTAAAACTTACATCTTCAGACATCTTTCATACTTCAATCTATCAGCTACTCACATTCAGTCACACACACACACAAATACACACAAAAATACCTTTCCTGCTGTTTCATACACAAATTGCCACATCTAAATGCAGCACTGAAAAGCCAGAAACTTTTTTTTGCAAAGTTCCACTTTCAAGACTTTCTGGACCTCAAGCTGCTGAGCTAAAAGCATCTCGTGTGAAAAATACTCTGCAACATCCACTAACCTTGGCTTGCATCTGCCTCACAGCTGCATCAACTGAA
Source organism: Oreochromis niloticus (assembly GCF_001858045.2). Taxonomy (NCBI): domain Eukaryota; kingdom Metazoa; phylum Chordata; class Actinopteri; order Cichliformes; family Cichlidae; genus Oreochromis; species Oreochromis niloticus. The sequence continues at coordinate 27,050,758 of NC_031981.2, read as the reverse complement.
AACAGCATTCAGATTTTCATATATATACTAGAATCCCACACAATATCGAGGCCCCACAGTCAATTAGAAAATTGCTTCTCTGCTGAGAACTGGTGAATTCCAGGTCTTATGACTGAATTAAAAAAAAAAAAAAGAAATAAGACACATGTGACTTTCACACTAATTGAAGTGGTCTCTTTCAATAGCCTTTCATAAAGATCTGATGTTGATAATGAATGATCTGATGATCATTCAGCCTTTAAAAACACAAGGTGACCTCAGAAGATTAGAAATGGAATGATTTATTGCTATTAACTGTGTCCGTATGCAGTCAGTCATTTCAAAGCATTTATTTAAAACTTGTTCTGTCTTTTCATAAACTTGTTAAGGTAATATAACTATATTTGAAGCAGCTCTGTAAACATATTAAGGTGGGAAAGAGGCTCTGGGCTGACAACAATATCTCACAGTTTCAGAATGAGTATTAATCAGCAGGGGGGCACAGCAGCCACGGACGTGCTCAGAGGAGCTTATGTACTTTATGGTTGGGTTAATGTTGAGGTCAGGGGGTCGTGCAATCTGATGCAAGACATTAAAAGAGGCCTCACCTCCAGAACGGGCGCAGCTGTATCATGGATGGACAGGATGTGGGTGATGTTGTGCTGAGCCAGCAGCTCCCTGTCTCGAGCATCTGTGGAACGCAAAGAAAATCGAGAAATACACGATACACCCTGCATCCAATCACCAATCACAGAGTGTGAGCTCCAAACTAAATAAAGCATCTTCTGCCCAACAACAACCCCCCCTCCTGAAGTGACTTCCAAGCAAATGTGGCCTTAAGATTTCAAAGTTTTGCTCTGGTTTTGAACTGAAAGAAAAACCGGAAAACCAGTGTTTCTAAAACAGTCCAACAGCTTGGCCCAAAAGCAAGAAACAGTAATTGTTCTAATCAAATTTTGTTCTTTGAAAGGAAGCCAAATGTTTTCTACCTTGGACAGATGTGCCTTGAGCATTTTTTCTCATGCTTTGCAAGTTTGCAGGATGCTGATTGGGGCCACCTATACAAGAGGAAGATGAGTTTGCACTGAAACCTCCTTAAAGCTAAAATCATTCAGTAATTAAATGTTTTGTCATTGGAACTCTTATTAACTGTAGGACACAACCAACCAATTGCATCATACAGTAAGAAAACACTTTGAGTGGCATCAGTGCACAGAACACTTGCAGAGGAAATACAACCCTAAATCACTGGATGACCGCAGCTTCAATGTTGTGCAACAAGTGCTGCAGTGTGTCATGAGATAAATAGTTTTGTGCAGTGTCAGGCTGCTGATATAACAGTGAAGTGATGAGAGATGATTTTCTGCTTAGGGCTTAGAAGTTGAGTACCACACAAGGTTTCTAGGTGCTGGCCTAAAACCTGAGTCCTCCCATTCAAAACAGTCAGCTTCCTTCATGAAATATGAAGTTTTTCCTTTTTTTTTTTCCATTGTTAAATATTAGTTCTCAAGGAGAGAAATGTTTCCAAATCTGGTCTCTTCTGATTTCTAAAGTGCTATATTTAAGTGTTATCATCATGGCTACCTTTACTTCTTTTATAAAGTCAGGTTGTTATAAATTCAGAGATCAAGCCTTTAGTAGTCTTGATGCTGATGAGATTGGGACTAAAGATGTGGGATTAAGCAAAAACATAGAAGATGTAATGAACACTGAAGAAGCTAACAGCTTAGTTTAGCAGACTAGCTAAGCTAAGCAGAGTACAGACTAGCTTAGAATAGTAAGAGTAGAACAGCAGTAACAGTAACAGTAGCCTGTAAATATCTAAAAGTAACACTGATGGAACTTTCACAGCCAAAAGCTCCAGCTCACTTTATATGTGCCAAGTCATGTAGATGAATGAAGATCAAAGGCCTGCTTAACATAAAAAGGTGTCACATTTCCTATTTGACAGCAATTCCTTGAACATATCTTATTTCTAAAAAAGAGCTGTCTGCATTTTAAGACGTTTCCTGTGTAGTCATGATTCTTAATGTGTGCAAAGATTAAAAAAAGCAGCCCAACAATTGCATTTGGTGCTTTATGGAAACGTGTGGAATGTAGTTCACACCAAGGGACACCCCCGCGCCATGGGGCATCCCCTCCCACACCACCACTCAAATATTCACATCAGCGCTCAAAGTAATGTTTCCCCCAGCTGCTGGCAGATTTATACCCACTCAGAGGGTAAAAAACACACTTTTTTTTTGTTAAAATCCAATATTTCAATAGCTCAGCTTTACACTGTGACCTCTCGACTCTATAGAAACTGAGCTCAGTGTAGCATCTCACCACATGCCCCTCCGTATGAGGAACTGAAACAAACTACTACTACATTATCCGGAAAATAAATCAATTTTTTTACACACATGACAAAAGGCACCGCAGCCTACCTTTGATATTTCCAAGATAAAGATCAGGCAGGACCTAAAAACAGTTAGAAATAGAGTAAAATGGAAAATGCAGATTTTAAAGAAAAAACAAGATCTTGGGGTTGTTGTTTTTTTCCTTTTTTAGAAAAATATCATGGCAGGCTCTGAAGGTTTGAATGATTTCCTAGATATCGTTGTTGATACTGTACCTTGTTTATTCCGTTACCCATCTCCGCCAAAGGTGTCTAGATAAGCACATTGAATTTAAGAGGAATTTATAACTGGGAGGAAGTCATAACTGGGAGACGCTTAAAGCAGCAACTTAACCCTCTCTAGTCACTAACTGCTACTCGGTTCAAAGGAACCCTGACAACTTTTTAGTTTAACTTAAACTGTCATGAAGACCTCAGCTCGTCCGTGTCCCAGAGTGCCACTTCATTGAGACTATGTTTTCCTCAGAATGTGACCTTAGCACATGTTTATATTTAGACCAGGCGTCGGTCATGGGACCATGGATAGGCACATAACAACCAGACAAAGATGGTTGAAGGCCAGAACAGATCCGATGGCCCAGCTATCACTATCTGCTGAGCTGTCAGCACCCTGCTAGGAGCACCTTTGAATGAAGCTCAAAACCTCAAATCAATTATCTGTGTGTTACTGCTGTAAATGAGAGGGCAGCTGTCTTAAAACCAAGATTGCAATCAGGATTCTTTCTCTGTGTATATTCATTCAGTCTCTTTTTCCACTAATATCTGTGACAACCTCAAGCCAGTGTGACATGTTTGTGCCCAAGAATTGCAAACCAGTGTGGCAAAAAAAAATCCCCACAATTTTCTGTTTCCTAAAAACAAGTCGTACTTTTCAAACACCCTTTCTAATATTTTCTAATAACAGAGCAGCGCTTTTAAACCTAATTTCGTCTTCGATTTCAGAATTCCCCCATTTATGTCTAATTTTGCGCTTCTCAGTGGACATCCTCTTAATTCTAACTCGCTCTGTTCATTTCCAGTAAATCTGGCTACATCTTCAGTGCATCGCTCTGAGCCGATCGAGGTATTTTTAGCCCAGCTTTGTCTTGTGTTCCTCTGTGTGGTTCAGTGTGTGTGTGTGTGTGTGCGTGCGTGTGTGTGTGTGGCACAGAGACAGGCAGGGGAGAGTGGAGGCGTTTACAAAAATCTGCCTGCTGCCTGCCTCAGAGAACTAGAGAACAGCTCATCGGCACCGAAAAGTCAAAACCATTGATAAACAAAACAGCTCACACATTAGAAACCATGATGATACATTAAAAATACACCTTGATCAGAGCCGAGAGAGTGCGCGTCTGTGTGTGTGTGTGGGTGGAGGGGGTGGGAGATTGGGTTTCACAATAAAATTGTCTTTTTAACAAGAAGAAGAGGAGTCTTTCGGGTTTGAGGAAGGTTTGCGCATCAAGCCATCACTTTATCGAAAGCCGTTTTTAGGCTCCAACTTAATACTTACTTTTTAAATTTACTTAATAATTAGTTTGCTTATTAAATTGCCTCTTAATAGTGGGGAAACAAGTTGTTGTGTGTGAAACAGTCTAAAACCTCAAACTATCTCATTTATGGCGAAATAACTGAGAAAATCATCACATTTGAAAAGCTGAAACCACAAGACCTTTGTGTCTTTAGCCACAGGTCTTTGTAGCCACATGCAAGTCTTTCTCTCTGTGGTTGGCTGTGTTGATGTGCTGGCACACCACTTCAGTTTAATAGTGCAACAATTATTCCATGAGTTGCTCTAAAGTCCTATACAGACATATGATCACCAGAGGTTGAAAGCTACTCATTTTGGTGAATTTGTGCTTGTCCTCTACAGCTACCATGAAGTTTATGGTAGTGGAAATATCTGAGAAATCAAAAAATATTCAACGTCTCCTAAGGATGAATTCCAATAACTTTGGTGCAAAGTTTTCCTCTCCAGAGGGTCAAAGACGTTGCTTCATTCATTCAAGCCAACATCAGATAAGGGGTCTCGTACACGTATTCATATTTCCCCGTCAGTCCATCCCCTGACTTTACCTTGAGGTTGACATTTGACAGATATCTGATTACACACCCATGAAATTGTGTGAAATACTCAAGCTCGCTCAAGGATTAATGTAGGCCTTTCATTACATAAACAACAGTAGAAAGATGGCAGGAAATGAGGGGGGAGAGAGCAAGAAGGAAATTGATATGCAACAAAGCTTCCCGTGAAAGGAGTGATTTCAAAGGGCTGTAACCCTTCAGATGTCTCACAGGGATTAACCATTCTGAGGTCTTACTGATCCAACACACAGTAAGTTTTGTAATCAAGTAAAAGAGGGTTTTTTTTTGTCATATCACATATAAACTCTGGAATATTTCCATATGTAGTGTAATGTTGAGGCTTTATGGTAATTTTTAAGTCTGTCACCTTCCTCAAATAAAGTCCATTAAAAGGCAAAGGATGAAAAAGGAAAGAACGCTTCCTATAAAACAGAAAAGGAAAACCCTGAATGAATTCTGAATGTATATTTTGTCTGGCTTAAAGGGGGGAGTCTTTTTAAAGAAAAGCCTCTTGAAATCTATAATTGCTTATGAAGACAAACTGTACAGAATAGTCCTGAAACCTTTGGAGGTTAATCTTTTAGGGACTGAAGTTAGACATCTGTATCTGTCCACTGTGAGTCTTCTGGCATCAAAATGGTTATTCTATAACGCATAATTCCCACTCATTCTTTTAATATCATAGGAGTGTTTACGCAGTAGTCCAGAAGGAAAGGGGCCCAAAGAAGCTCAAAGCCAAAAGTGTCAATGTGGTGGAGTAAACATTTTTCTTCTGGCAATTTTCATCATGTTTCAGGCGTTGAGACAATATTTGATACAGTTCCATTTTTTGTAGGTTTTTCATAGGTTTCAGTTGTAGGAAAACACCTTTCTGTAAGTATTACAGCACTATGAGCCCCTTTATCCACCATCTTGATTAGATTCTAGCAGCAGCTTCAAATCACCTCACACAGCTGCTTCTAATACACATGTGGAGGTTTCTGTTGCGGTACGGCTACGTTTTTAAACTGTTATCATCAGAGGAGTTCTTTCTTGTTGTAAAACCTTTACCAATCAGCATGTATATACAGCACAATACCAGCATTTTACAGACAAAACTGACTTCAGAAGTCAGAAAAACCAGAAACAAGTGTTTTATTTCCATTCTCTTTCGCTTATCCGTTCAGGGTCGCAAGGAGGGCTGGAGAATATACCAGCTACCGTAGTACAAACCATAGTTTGTATTTACTTCACTCCACTCGTTAGCTCTAAAAGAAGAAAAAAAAAAAGCAGATTCCAGAGCTGAAAATTAAAGCCAATGTATTCCACATTCTTTATAATGGCCAGCAGGGGGCAACTCCTCTGGTTTCAAAGAGAAAAACTGCCCTGGGCTTTCTTGTATATGTCCTCAGTTCTCAGTCACATAAACCTCTTGTTTGTCACGTCCATTCTCAAAACAACAACGTGGTGATGACTTAAATGATCAGCTTGAAATTTCAAAATAAAGCGTCACCAAACAACTGGGGAAGTCCATCTTTTATATACAGTGTATGGCTTCACCCCACTTCTAAACACACAGCAAAGCCAGTATGAAAGCAGACATGCTCAGCTGATTTCTATTCAAATGAATAACATGCTGATCCATGAGAGGTCATGTTAACAGAAGCCTGTTAAAAATCTGCTCTGCCATTATTTAAGACCTGCAGCCTGAGCTCAGACTGGTGGGTCACCTACTTCACTCCAGTGAGCCTGACATGTCAGAGTGAAGACGGAAAACTACAGTTTTCAGATCAGCTTGTGATTTTGGATTCGCCTTCGTACTTTCGCCTGAAAATATTTCACTGGATAAACGGCGACGTTGAAAGTGCCACACTGATCCCAGCACTTCCTTTAAAAACAAACTCGCAGGGCTGGAACGTGTGGACTTTGGTCCACTTCGGAGAGAGACTGTACAATTTTTAACCAGCCAAATCAAACCTGCAGACTGACCGAGGACGTGCTGAGTGTGCGCACCGATCATACATGGCGCTGTTTTTACTCGGGAGACGTGGCTTTCAGAGAGCCATGACAGCGATCCGGCCGTACTGGTAACAGTTCTTACTGTCTTCATACTGTGTGCACTGTGAAATGACACGCACGACTCTTCAAAGACAAACTGCACAGAGCTGCAGAGACCACGCAGGAAATGTGTTGGGTTTTCTTGCAGTCGTAGGTTTGTTTGATTCCAGTCCACTAGATGGTGTAGTATGCCCACTCACTGCAACGTAGTGCTTATGAACCAACTGTGATATTACGACGATATCGATGTTAGATATACATATAAAAAACTCAAGTTACAGCCAATTACATTTAATGCGAGTTTAATGTCTGTATTCGTCTTCATCATAGCCATACTGTTTCCATTATCTGTCACAAATATTATATAAACATAATATTCTAACACGTTTTAATGTCGTTTATTATACTTTGCAAATATTTTAAATGCAAAAAAGGGTGCTAAATTATTATATTATATTATATTATATTGTCGATCTGGTGAATAACTGTTAGGGATGTTTTTGTTTAATAGCAAATAATAACAATAATGTCCTTTTTCATCCTTTGCCTGTCTTTCAAATTAAAGCTAAACAAACACCTTGCTTGTAGATGGATAATATTTAAAATAATCTCCTCGTCATTTAATGCATAAAGTATTTGGCTCGATGCTTTTGCAGGAGTAAATCATGACACTATAGATGTGTTAGACTGCAAAACATTACCTTTAAAAAGATTACTGCGGGTTTTTTGTTTGTTTGGGTTTTTTTTTTTAAAGGATGGAGAAATATCACAGTCGCGCATATAAATATATGACTGGGGTCACGTGATGGTAAATAACTACCAGCAACTATGAGCTCTTGCAAACACTGCCATCTCTGAACATCACGTCATTTGACAGTAGGCTAGTTTTATTCAGCAAATGAATAATTGCTGCTTCTGAACTGCTTATAATCAAAACTCATATGAGTTCATGTACACCTTTTGTTTTATTCAAGTACCGTGTTGGCGCACTTTACTTGGAGCCTTTGATTTTCACAGCTTTGAAATGTGTTCAGCAGTAATCCATCCATCCATCCATCCTCATCCGCTTTATCCGAGATCGGGTCGCGGGGGCAGCAGCCTAAGCAGAGAAGCCCAGACCTCCCTCTCCCCAGCCACCTCCTCCAGCTCATCCGGGGGAACACCAAGGCGTTCCCAGGCCAGCCGAGAGATATAATCTCTCCAGCGCGTCCTGGGTCTGCCCCGGGGCCTCCTCCCGGTGGGACATGCCCGGAACACCTCACCCAGGAGGCGCCCAGGGGGCATCCTTGTCAGATGCCCGAACCACCTCAACTGGCTCCTTTCGATGTGGAGGAGCAGCGGCTCTACTCTGAGCCCCTCCCGGATGGCCGAACTTCTCACCCTATCTCTAAGGGAGAGGCCAGCCACCCTTCGGAGGAAGCTCATTTCTGCCGCTTGTATCCGCGATCTCGTTCTTTCGGTCACTACCCACAGCTCGTGGCCATAGGTGAGGGTAGGGACGTAGATCGACCGGTAAATTGAGAGCTTCGCTTTTACACTCAGCTCCCTCTTCACCACGACGGACCGGTGCAGCGTCCGCATCACTGCAGCCGCAGCACCAATCCGTCTGTCGATCTCCGGCTCCCTTCTCCCATCACTCGCGAACAAGACCCCGAGATACTTAAACTCCTCCACTTGGGGCAGGAACTCATCCCCGACCCGGAGTGGGCACTCCACCCTTTTCCGGCTGAGAACCATGGCCTCAGATTTGGAGGTGCTGATCCTCATTCCCGCTGCTTCACACTCGGCTGGAGCCAAGTGGCGGAGGGCTTTCACTTCGGTGGCCTCAGAATCTCATCTCTGCTTTTTGCGGATGATGTGGTTCTGTTGGCTTCATCGGGTGAGGGCCTCCAGCTCGCACTGGAACGGTTCGCAGCCGAGTGTTCAGCAGTAATGTAGGTAGAAACTTTGCATTTCTAGTTCATCCCAGCAAAATAACTTTAATAGTACACAGAGACCAAGAATAAGACAGTGCCATACATCAGCACTCTAAATCTACAGGAACAGATGCTGTCGCTGAGGGTTAAGCTGAACAATGGTTCCACTTTTCAAACCTGCTTTTAAGGCCCCACGAAACCCAAGATTCTTCTATTCCCATCAAAGTTGGACAATGTGATTGCTGTAATTGTCCTAACAAAGGACGGCTTTGTTATCTTTGGTTGTAACATTCAAAGTAACTATTCTACCTTATTCTGCTACCCTCCGCTCATTTTGACTACCACCGTCTCCCCGTGTGTTTCCCTGCAGCACTTCAGTGGCCTCAGGCAAGAAGCCTGTTAATGGAGTGAATCTGTACTATGAGCAGACAGGCAGAGGAAAACATGCTGTGCTGTTGCTTCCTGGCGCTCTGGGTAAATAAAAGCACACGCCTCCTTTTAATGTAGAAGAAAAGTTTGGCTATATGTGAAGACATCAAAATCTTTTTCTATACTCAAAATATCTCTGTTGCAAGAATAACATATCCTTCAGTACAGTTTGATTAAGTCCTTTAAGCATCTAAAAAAAACTGTTATGTTTTCTACTGCAGGAAGCACAAAGACGGATTTTGGTGCTCAGCTTAAGTCTCTGAGCAAAGAACGCTTCACTGTAGTTGGCTGGGATCCCCGTGGGTATGGACAATCCCGTCCCCCAGACAGAGACTTCCCCCCTGACTTTTTTGAGAGGGATGCGAAGGATGCAGTTGATCTTATGAAGGTTTGCTGATAAACTCAGGGTGAAAATGATTACCAATCTGACCCGTACAGTTTCCCGAGAAGCCCCTTCTCTGGGGGGCATGTGAAAGAAAGGAACATATGGGGAGTGATGAACTTCATGCTCAGTTCAGCGTGTAGTAAAATAATAAAGGTCTAGAATTCATTCAAAATGGAAAATAAGTTAAATTCTGCAATCCAAAACCTGCTAGATTTTACTACAGTCTAATATCTGGATAGATATTAGAAAGCAATACGAATCCTAATATATTTTTTTAACCACAGATCGAGTTTTACCATTTATGGAAACTCCCATAACAAAACAGATAATGTACTGGCAGGAAATTACCTTTAAAAAATTACCTGGACCTTTTCTTTTTGTTCTTTTTGTCCTTTCTTTTTTGTTTTGTTTTTTTACGCAGTTTTATAAGAGAAAGTGTTTAAAGCACAATTAATAAATTAGTATATACAGTCAGTGTATATGCCTCCTCTATTCTCTGCTTTGTGTTCTGATCAAAATTTAGGCGACCCTGACTTCAATGATGTCTAATCCACCTTCCAATTCTAATACTGAGACATGTTATTTTCATACGCCAATATTAAAATTCCTGGTTTATGAAGCTATATCCTTCTTTTACCCTTCAGTAATGAACATGACAAAAAGCCCCAGTCTGGGGTTTTATAGTTTCCGGTATGAGGCTACAAACAAATCCCCCCTCCTTTCAGTACTTCTGCAATATTTTGTATGCCAATCAAATTGCTTTTTAACCATCATCATAACTCTTATGCAAATATAAATTTCGAAATCACTGGCGACCTATGAGCTACACGTGCAGTATGTGAAATTAGATGGGTGCAGAATCCAACACAGCTGTTGTGTGTTGATAAGCTTTAATAATATTTTAATATTCTCTTTGATTTTTCTCTTTGATCTTGTTATTGTATACTATATGTTCCAATAGTGGATGCTCATATTACACACAGCCAAAGTTGTGAAAAAGATTGTAAATACTAGATGCGTATAAGTAATCTTCACAGGCACATTATTCTGGCCCCGCCTACCTGTTATTCAAATTTGAGAGATGATTCAAAACAGAAAATTTAAAGGCCACCCCCACCCCCCACCACCAACCCTTTTCATGCTTCACTGTTCAAAATGTCTTAGAACTGTGAATCATTCAGGAAGGATTCTGTCAGATAGGTTTCTCACAATATCTGTACATTCAGAAGCATGAAGACTAATTTTTTTCTGCATTATTTTCTGCATTTCAAATGCAATCTGGTTTATATATCACAATTCATACACAGATAAAAGTACAATTCAGGGCCCCTGTCTAGTCTTGCGGTTAAAAAAGAAAGTTTTTGCATTTTTTACAACAGCAAGTTGTGTTACCGCTTTGACACAACCTACTTTTTTATGATTTCTTTGGCAGACACTGGGATTCAGCAAGTTCTCCCTGCTCGGGTGGAGTGATGGGGGAATCACCGCTCTGGTTGCAGCTGCAAGGAACCCCCATTTGATCAAGAAGATGGTTGTGTGGGGAGCCAATGCTTTTGTTTCCCAGCATGACCTCAAGCTTTACAATGGTGCGTCACTTTTCATTGCCTTGGACAAGTGGCAAGTTATTCGAGCTACAAACTGGCTTTCATTTGAATATGTGCGTGTTGTGTGTTTGTGTGTGAACGGTTATGTTGTGGGAACACTCAGAGGTGCGTGATGTCTCCAAATGGAGTGCGAGGATGAGGCAACCCATGGAGGAGGTGTATGGGGAGCAAGTCTTTGCTAAACTGTGGGAGGCCTGGGTGGATGGAATCGCACAGTTTGCCCACAGACCAGAAGGTGATGGCTCTGTGCTGCTGCAGGCGCACTAGACAATCTGAAAAGATACTTGTTAATTTTGTCTCTTGCTAATGCATAGCAGCAGATAATCTGAATGTTTCCTTTTTGCTCTCTGGTTAGGAAGCATCTGCATGGAACATCTGCCCCTGATCAGCTGTCCAACCCTCATCATCCATGGAGAGAAAGACCCCATGGTGCCAATTCTCCACCCTGAGTACCTCCTCAAACACATCAAAGGTTCACGGTGAGCATGCACAATAATATTACCACAAATTGATGAATTTCACTTTTAGGTACAAGCTAAATCAAGATTTTCATCCCCAAATCTAGAGTGCATTTAATGCCAGAGGGGAAACACAACCTCCACCTGCGGTATGCTGATGAATTCAACAAACTGGTGGAAGACTTTCTTGAAGAGTGAAACCATGGCTTCATTATTCGATTGTGTAGCAAAAGAATTGGTGTTACTTACTTTAAAAATAAAATGTAGAATGTGGATTGTAACATTACTTTGATTACTTTTTATGATGCAATCTTCATTTGGAATGTTAGATTTAACAAAAATATAGAAATATGCGAAACAGCTTTTTACATTAATTAAAGTTACAATTTAATGTAAATAAATTTCATTTGTAACAAACTCTGGGATCTATCCAGCTATAGACCTGTGACAAGTGTCTTTAACAGGATGCTCTGGAGCAAAGTTTACTAAAAATGTATCAAGGGCTCAGCAGGCCAGAGGCTTTATTGGAAGAGGAGAAACATTACTACCATCTCTAACTGCAATATCGTACATTTATTTGACAAGGAAAGCCCAAAGTGTCACCTTCAAGGGCTGAAGCAAAACTTCAGTGAATCCGGTGGTAAAATCCCAGAGGCTCCAGTGTTAAAATGCTTAAGCTCACAGCAAAATAAAGATGTTTACAGTCCGGTACAAGAAAACGTTTTGGCCACTATAGCTCTATCTGACAAATAATAGGAGCTGCTGTGAAGTACTGGCTGTCCAAGAGGTTTGTGCTGTGAAGTGTTGGTGAGTGGGATTTTAATTGTTTTATTTATTTTTGACTTGTCATTCATTAGCAGGCTGCGTGGCAACCATACAGTTTATGGCTGCAGACTGCTAGCCTTAGCTAAAATCATAGCATACTTCCGTCTCTACTAAATATGGTCACCTTTGGCTTCTAAAACCCAACATGGCTTTTTGGACAAATGGAGGACGTCATTGGCATCTTTTATACAGTCTATGACACAGCCCAATGAGTCTATTGCACAAGAATAAAATATTTACCAATAAAAACTCTTATAAAGTCTCTGGTATTTCATAGAGGGTGCCACTGTAAGAAAGTGTCATTAACAGCTAATATATGTGTCTTAATTCACACTGAATGTGTAATATAGGGATCTATTGCGGCACCAAGATCAGTTGTGCTGGATTCTCACTCTCGAGCATCGATGATCGATTGCTTTGGCCTGCCTTTTTTGTTAAACCAGGAAGTATTCCATGCTGTTTATAGTTAAGCTAACGCGGACTTTAGATGTTCATCCAATAAAGAGTGAAACAAAAGTGGCAAAATGCAGAACGGTGCGGAATTTAAGGGAATTTCCGTTCACAATTTCTCTGAAAAGATTCTGGAGCAGGTGGTACACTTTCACGTCATGAAGCTCAGCGGCGGGTTTTTCCTTTGGGTCGGTTCGGCTCCGGTTCTGTCCAACTTAGCAGTGTCGATGAGCAGCAAATATGTAAGTACCGCACAGCACACCTTCATTCACTAAGTACTGGTAAGCCGTTTTCCAGAAATAAAGAATATTGGGTATATTCGTCGGGTGAAGAATAAGAAACTCGGTATTTAAAAGCGCAGGTCTTAATTTTTTTTAGGATGATTTTCAAAATAAACGTTTTTCATAAAGAATATATACGTTAAAATTAATATGATTTTTTTTTTTTTATCTTATTTTGCTGGGCTTTTCCTAAATTTATGTTGAAAAAATTAATGTTTTTTTTTTTTTTTTTTATTAATTTGGCGGTGTAAATGAAACAATTCCTCAGCATTTTTTGGTCTTTTGAAAATGAAATGTTGTACGGCTCCACTTTTTTTATTTATATGTTGTAAACAAAATACTTGAACTTCTTTGGGCTGAACAAAACATTTGTTACCAGTTAGCCTCCTACTTAGATGGCTGCAGTTGATTTATTTATTTTCTTATATTGTATGTAATATGACATGGGGGATCATTTTATCCACCTTGTCCTGGCTACGTAGCACAAGAGGGAAATGAGGAAACTAATTCTTTTTGTTCTGGATCGGTTTTATTCTGTTGTTTATATCTCCATATTCGTTCATAGTTGTACTTTTGGACTCTACTATAGTTGCGTTGCTTTTGTGAGGGCCTTTTTGTATACTCTTGCAGAGACTCAATGGTGGAGAGTCCTTGAGTTGATTGGGTTACACCTGGGTAGAGCCTTGCAGTAGGTTTAAGTAGGCCGACACTAACAAGCTTACCCCCCACTTCTAGGAATGGCAACAGTAACACACATCTCTTCCAATCAACCATGCATATTTGCTGTTTATCTTATACTGGGTCTCAGTGCAGCCATTCAGTTCATTCCCTGTCTGTAACATCATCCCCTAGGAAACAGAAGAGCAAATAATCGGGCGGGACTTGTGTCTGAGATGACCATATTAGGGGTATCCATCCTCAGTGACATCATCCAGAGCCAAGAGTATAAGAAAACTGCCTAAAGAGAGCATTTTGAGCAGTCTGTAGCCTGAGCTCTTGGCTCACAGGGATTACATTTACAAATATTGACTACATTTTTTGTTGGTTCACTAATATGATGATCCAGTATTTTACATTATATACTGTATATAGACTGATATATATATATATATATATATATATATGTATATATATATATATATATATGTATATATATATATATATATATATATATATATATCCATACATATATATATGTATATGTATGTCAGAGTGAGAAAGCGAGTCTTGTGAAGATTAAAAGTGTTTCTCTATTTCCCTGAGTTTAAAAAAAATGACCTAGGCCTATAAACAGGTATTAAGTCACTTACATGTTAATTTGGAAAGGGAAGCTAACAGCTTATATGCTTTTGTCTGCAGGATTCAATGCCATTATCTACTTTAGTTATGGGGGACCCATCCAACACAGCACCAAATTCTTTGGCACAAAGATTAGGTAATGTATAACACTAGTTTGCAATATGTGTTGTATGTAGGAGATGGCTACAGCAAAGTCATAAAATGCTCATTTAAGTTGCCATGTGCTTCTTAATTGTGGATTTCTATTATATGTTAGAATTTTACCATTGATGTAATTTTGAACCCAGAGTCACTGGCATGCTTTTTTCTTGCATGTGTTTTTGGCGTCTACTTGACCTTCCTTCCTGAGAGTCAGCAGGGAGAATTGAAACTTGAATAGAGTGATGCTTCAAAGTAGCATATCTGTGTTTGGAGTATTCAGAGTGTGTGTTAGTACAATAACTAGTGTAACCGTGAAACGATAGGTTTGAAATCAAAAGTGATTCTGATATTGCAGTTAATTACAGAAGCAAGGCAAGTCTCAAATCTCCACAAGTTCTATCGTCAAACTTAATTACAGGTGGCTTGGAGAAGTGTTTCAGACCTCTGATATGCTGTGGAGTGTAAAATGATACACTACATTTAACTTGGTCCAAAACACAGCAGCAAAGAATAGCCATTTATCTTGGTTTTGTGAAAATACTTGGCCAATCTCAGTGTCCACTATAAAGTGATGTCCACACTGGAAGACACTATGAAATATATAAATAAAATGGTAAATGACCTGTATTTGTGTAGCGCTTTACTAGTCCCTAAGGACCCCAAAGCGCTTTACACATCAGTCATCCACCCATTCACACACAGGTGATGGCAAGCTACTACAAATATCACTGAAACTCAGCAGCTTGCAACAGGTGAAACACTGACAATGTTAAGTGAGTAGGAGGCAAGTAACCTATTTCAGTTTTGAGGTGAGTGGTTAATGCAACTACCAGTGTGAACAAAGGACTGCTGGTTGACTGTTGACTCAGTGTCAACTGAGTGTTGACTCATTAGCAGTGTACCTACACAACAAGAACCTGGTATGCTAACCAATGTTGTAGTATCTATTTCTGGAAATGTGCAGGGTGATGCAGAGGGCAATTGTAAGGCTGAACGTGGACGTCTTTTTACCTGCCAGTTCATGACTGGGTAGAATTGTCTTTGGACAATCGATTCTACAATAAGCCAACTTTGTTTATACACATGCCTAATGCAAAGTCTACAGGGATGACTACTCATCCATGGTGTCTTTACCACATAATGTTGCCTTGACAACTAAACAGGAAACATGGGATTTTTTTTTCTCACCCACAGCCAATGAAATTAAGGAACTGACTGGCTGATGCATGCTTGTATATCTACTGTGTGTTTTATCTACCCGGTACTTTTGGCATCTCCATCAACCCCATTGTTTAATGTCATAGTACTACTTATAAACAGGGAGATCACCACAGCAGATGGCTGCACATGTGGAATTTTTTTTAAAGACTAGATTCCCTTTGCAATGCAACCCCTGACATATTTGTGCTTCCTCCTGGGATTAAACCAGGGATCGTTTGAATGTGTAAACTACTACACTATAAGCTAAACTACACCAAATTCCAGGTTCCCTGTGTCCCTTTTTTAGTGAATGATATCCTTTATTCTCGGGAGCCACTTCAGTCTCTTAAAGTTAGAAATGTTTAACTCAGGACCCGCTCGCTTCACATAGCCAGCCCCTATTTTACCGTTGTCAGTTAAGTCAGTGAATGTCACTGACTTTCTTTTGCCACAGGTGTGGATGACCCTTTAGGCAAAGTCTGCAGGAATGCAGAACTATAAAATATGTGCATAAAGAGCTCTAATTGTCTGCCAGGGAGTCCTTGTGACAGTAGAACAGTCCTTATAGGTGTGTTATAGTTCCATATCAAACTGAGCAGAAGTCGGGTTTCCCGAAAACAATTTTATGACTATTCAGACTCAGTACACATGTTGTTCAGGCAAACTGTAGCCAGACCTCAGAGAACAATAACAGGAATTAAATTGTCCTTGATGTGTTCATGTCTGCAACAATATAACTGATTGTTAAGTCCTTGTGGACTTTGCAGCTACGTGCTAAGTTTCTATAGACATTAGAGTTGGGCCACTGCTGACCTTAATTTATTTTGACCAGTTTTGTGTGAACAAAAAGTTAACTAATGTTGTGTCTCTCCATTTTTCAGCAAAGAAGACCAAAAAACAAGTATTTGTCAGTTACAGTCTTCCAATGACAGATTCCAGCCTCAGTCTCTTGGTGGAGAACAGGATCAAAAAGGAGCTGGAGCTGCACCCTGAGCATTTTTGAGCACATGTGACCCTTTGTAGGAGGAGAGCAGCAGTGTAATACCGGAGTCATACTCAAATGCAATAATCAGGACAAACGGCCACATCAAGTGTTCTTTTATTGACAATAAATTAAGTAGTTTATTATCAAAACATGTACTATAGGCCTGTGGCTTTGTCTGTTTGTTTGTTTTTTACAAATGCATATTAAAAAAATAACACTTAGAAAACAGCATTAGTGGTTGAGTTTTTTTTTTTCCTTCGGTTTTCTTAAGAGTATTTTTTTTACTGTTGAAAACATACAAACTACCAAACCATACTGAATGTCTAAAATATGTGCTGTGTACTAAATATGACTATAAAAATGGAGGATGCTCGGGTTCTGGTATATCTGCACAAAAATGCTTCATGGGATGGTTTGTCTATTCAGTGTGTGCTTCACAGTCTATAAAAGTAAGTTATGTTCCATATTTTATAAATGAATGGCACATGTATACCTTACATTTTTATGCAGTCCTAAGGGATACCTATATAATAAAGTGTATAATGTACACTAATCACAACTAAACCAGGTCTATGCAGACTATGCTGCTCTATTCTAATCTTCACACATCTCAAAAAACTGTAAAATATTGTGCTTTCTGTCTAAAGTTACACACTCTAGGAACAGGATTACAGTATTAGCACAGTACAGAGAACGAGGAGTGAGATTGGAAATGTTTGCTAATTAAGGAGGTATTTCAAGCAACAAAACTTTCCCTTGGCAGCATGACAAAAAATAAATACTGTTTTTTTTTTTTCTTTCATTACATCGTATCTTCTCTGTTTTGTTAACAACAGAGCGATAAAGCCTTTTAAATTGCTGAGGTGCATCATAAGACATACAGTAGTGCACTAGCAGGCCATACTCATGTCTGTTCAGCTCTCAGATTTGTTTTAACATTATGCACAAAGTCTCCGTCGGCTACACATATGGTCTGCGAGAAAGGTCTCCGGCTGTTCGTCATCCAACAACCATCATACGCCAGCATCAGCAGTAGTAACGCTTCTTTAAAAATCAGTGTCCACACTGACCTCTCAGCTGAGGATAAAGTGCCACATTGGACTTCATATAAAGAGACCACAAACGAGGAAGTACTTGTAGCAGTTCACAATACAGCCCGCAACTTATTGTCTTGTTTCCCAACATTTACCATGTATTATTTTCTGAATTTAGGGTGGATTGTTTTGTGTTTGTGTGTAAGTGTTTGGAACTGGTTCGGGCATGGGCATCATTAGAAGAGGGGTCAATATGAGTTCTCTTTCTTTTATAGGTACAGTTCTTGGCACCTTGGTAGTCTCTTGCAAACCAGGCAGCAGCTCCAATGTTGCCTACAAATACCTGCTGGCTCTGTAAATGTTGTTACAGTAGATTAAGGGAGTTTAAAGGAAATGAGAAGCAAATTGTACGTTGAGCATTTTAATCTTTGAGTACCTTTCAAGTGTTTTAGCAGTAAGGTCCAAATTTTATCTTTATGTAATGACAAATGGGGGTGTTTTAGACTAAAGGCCAAGCGTGTAATACCCAATATTACACTGGGTATAAGGTATATTAAAGAGTAGCCTAACATCCACTTATTTTTTGATAATGCAGTATTATTGTGGGTATGGGCTATGATATACAGTATGCTAGCCTCCACTTCTGACACAACAAATACCTAAAAATAACTACAGTATAATTCATCCATCTTCGTATCCAAATCAGGGTTACAGAGGGGCCTGTCGCAGCTGTCATAGGGCGAGATGCAGGGCACACCCTTGACAGGTCACCAGTTTATCACAGGACTAACACAAAGAGTAAATGGTAAATAGACTGGTTCTAAAATAGGGCTTCTTGAGCACTCAAGGTATTTTATACAACATCACTCTTTCATATTCACACAAGGACTTTTTCTCTACGTCTAAGTGCTTTCTATCTAACATTTTTACATGTTGTCATCGGGAGCAACTTGGGGTTCAGTATCTTGCCCAAGGATACTTTGCAGACTGGAGTAGCCAACCACCAACCTTCTCTACAGCCACCATTAAAGAGCCAGACAACCATTCACACCTAGAGTCAATTTAAATTCGCTGATTAACCTAACCCTATGTGTGTATGTCTTTAGGTTTTGGGAAGAGTTCCCAAAGACAGCATGCAAATTCCAGTCAGAAAGGCCCCAGACTGGATTTAAGCCTAGATCCTTCTTGCTGTGAGGCAACAGTGCTAACCACCCCACAGCCTGTTTAGTTTTTTCCTTTAAAACTGCTAACTGTTACCCCATAGTTTAACTGTACCCGTTGGTAAGTATTTTAAGGTACCGAAAATTACACTGTCAATTGAGAATTACTTGATAAATGCTGGGGAATTACACAGTGAGTCACAGGTTGTATTAACCAATGCTATAGAACAAAACAAAATTAAAAAAAAAAAACCATTTGTGCCTTTTTCATGCAAAAAGATAGTGGCTTTAGCCAATCCCTGGATCTCCAATGTGTTGGCTGCAAATCACAAACACTTGATTGTGTCTCTGACATTTAGTGCAAAATAACCTACAAAGAGTTCTAAGATGTAGTGAAATCCAGTTTCAACGAGTCAAAACTACAAACAGTAAACTCACAGAGCACACGTTATTGAAAGTTATTCTGCTGTACTTTGTCTCTCCACTTGTGTCTGCTTGTACCCTCGAGCAGAAGGTGGCTCAAGAAAATCATCAACACCACTGAAGACGCTCATATTATCTGACATACACTGACTTCAATACAATATATTTTTGGCAACTCCTGAAGGAATCATAGTCACTACAAATGACACAAATTTACTATCATCATCATCTGAATCCTCAACATAAAAAGAGTTCATCTGAACAATTAGTTTCCCTTAAAGTACAGGAAGTTCAGTCATCACTTGCTCAGGTTAGTGCTTGGAGCAGTTATTAGCACAGAAGACAACTTGCAAAGCTGCTCACACTCCATTGGCTATGGCATGATTCCCGATCACCTCCCCACCAGTTGCAAGGGCGTATGAGGCAGGTACCGCTGCCAGAGCGGTGGCTGCTGCCACTGTAGCGCCCCCAGTGGCTGAGAGATGTAACGGTGTGTCGTGAACACGGGAGTAGTCCCTATCACTCTTGGCGAGAAGGAGGTGCTGCTCTCCCGGATGGAGCAGGGTCTGACGGGTAAAGGTCTCTCCATCAGCCAGGCTCTCCGGCAGTGGCTGTCCCCGTGGCTCAGGCAGCAGCAGGAGGCAGATGATGCACAACAGGGTGCAGCAGGCAAAGATCACATGATGCAGGAAGTAGCCCTTCTGGTTGTGGAGCTCCATGATGGGTGCAGTGAGCATGCCAAAGCCAGCGCTAGCCAGGACCAAGCCCAGTCCTCCACCCCTGCAGAAAGAGAGGTCACAGCTGATTTATTTCCAAGGTGTTCTGATGCACCTTAAACTAAAAACAGCAGCATTCTATAAGCATTCTTCATACAACAGGATTGGGACATCATTAAAAGTGGACTTCTTATTTTTTGAGATATAAACATGGTCAAATAACGTTAAATGGACTGCTTCTTATAAAGTAGCTTTCTACTACAGGCCTCATTCAGCTTGTCTCATGCAGCACTCTTTAACTATGCCTAAAGGCTTTCTAACCTCCTAAATTACCTAAATTACCTCCTTAACATGTCTTGAAGGTCTCCAAAGGCCTGGTAATGAACTAATCATTTGATTCAGGTGTGATGACCCAGTGTGATATCTAAAACCTGCAGGACACCGGCCCTTCAGGGCTGGAGTTCCCCATCCCTGATGTAAGGAGTCACAGATTGATCCACGACTTTCTAATTGGTAGATGACCCAGTCTACTACTTGAGCCACAGTCACCATAATGCAAATAATGACATACATACATACCCCCTTTTACCTATTTTTGTCTCTTTATTATATTTGCAAAAGTAGAACACATCATCTGTTCATGTCATAAAAACAGCTCTAGTTGTGAGCACAGAAGCCCCACCCACCTGCTGTTTGGACCTTCTGTTTGTAAGGGAAAGCCAATCAGAACAATTGGAGGCTGGAGTGAAAGGGAGATTAGCTAAAATGGCTTTTTTTCAGATGAAGAGGTTGCACCAAAGCCTAATGTAGGATATTTGTGGATTTTCTGACTGGTGATTCATACGATGCTAATGTACTAGGAGTACAGAGCTGAAAGTGGGCAGGATACATCCAGTTAAGACTATTAAAAATGGCATGCCTTATCCAACCACTTTTATCACTTTCTTAAGCTGACAACGGTCTTCACTCAGCATCTGGTCAGATCTGTTGATCTGAACCTCCTTCGTAACCTCTCACAGCCCTTTTTCCATAAAGCCATGTTTTCACCAGTTTTCTGTGGAGCCATTGTAATCAGTAATGTGGGACACATTTTTCTTTCCAAACACTAATGAGAACCCCTTTAATCAAATTTGAATGACACACTCATCACTTGTCAGTCATAAACACACCACAAGAGGGAGCAAATGTGCAATTCGAGAACAAAAGCTGCACATACAGTCATAATACACAATTTTTTTTTTTTAAGTAATAAGACTGCTTGTTTTCATAAGATGTGTATTGTTTATGACTATCCAGACTCACCTGATGACAGTAGGAGTGATTTCAGCACAAAAGAAAATGCTGAGTGTGCTGACAGCATGAGAAGAGAACATCCCAATTATGGAGAAGGCCACAGAGAATTTCCTGTTAAGAGTGTCTCGCAAAACTGTTCAAAAGAGAGGAAACAAGCAATAAAAATCAGCAACAACAAATGCAACATAATTCCAGGGGCATAAATTACATTGTTTATTGTGTATCACTAACTTCTCCTCAAACCAGGGGAACGGTTGATCATTTTAATTGTTTTAGATGATAAATCTCATAACTGCAAATGTACCTGTGTCATGGCGAAGGCTGTACTTCCCAATCACTGGATTCCATTAGTGAGCATTGGAGAAAAGAGAGATGTCATTAGTAAGCACGAAGAGCAGCACAGCACTGACTCAAAACAAGCAGAATAAAAGCCTTCAGGAGAACAGTTTACCACTGAAGCCTGAAATAATGACTACATGCTGCAGATGTAGGTCAAAGAGGAAGAAAGAGGCGAGGCTCCTGTTAGAATGAAGGTTGAGCTGCAGTTGGTACTGTTTTAATGACTAAGGGAAGGAAACCGAAATGTTCGAGAATTTCAGCAAAAGTCTGGCTAGCATGGCTAAACCTTTTCAGTTACAGTTATCAAGCTAACTGCACGCACAGCATGTTTGAGAAGTTTAAAAGTCGTCAAACTGTCAGATAAACAACAGGAAGAGGGCACAACTAATTTCAGGATCAAAGTCGATCCAAAGAGGCCATCCAAAGAGTTTCAAGGATATTTTCATAGTATTTTCACCAGTAAAAACAAGAGGTGAAAAGTGTGGATTAACAATGTTTCTATCAGTTTTGAGACGAGAGGCTAAAGTTAGCATGCCTAGCTAATAGCTTGCCACTTATTTGAAATATAGTTTTACTTTGAAGGCAACAGGATAGTATTACAGGATAGTATTATTAAGATTACAGTCATGGTGTCTGTACAAAGTTGTTAGTATTTTAGAACTTTACACACAAGTTTTGTTTGAGTCAAACTTTACAGTAACTTTAGTAGCTATAGAAAAATTCTGAGTAATCACTTTTATCCTGTGATAAAACCCTTCTGAAGTGATGGTAGTGGTCTCCCCCCCAAAAAACATGGCCATAGATGCATTACAGTGCATCTATGTAACAAAATGTAAATGTGTAACAAAGGTGATTGTGGTTTGGAGCTATATAAATAAAGTTGAATTGAATTGAATAGTCTGCTTGTGTATTTCTTTATTACTTACAGTTAAGCAAACCCAGCTGCAGCAGTGATGCGAGGGCTGTTATGATCATGAATGTGAGCAGCCCTCCACGCCGACCCATCAGCCCGACCGCAGGGCATAGTGCTAGACAGGTTGCCACAGCGATGCCGGCCATGGTGTAATAGTCAGCATGGCACAAAGCCGTGGGCTGAGCCTCGGGGTCCACCATACTGCGAGCGAAGCAGTGGTGAATTCCATAACCTGTCAGACTGTACATCAAGACAAAACCACAGAATAAAAGAGTGGCCAATGAGGTGCCACCTAAAACATGCGTCCGCCACAGGGCACGTGAGGTTTGCGTATGTCTTCATTCTCTGGAGACCAGCTCATGTGTAATTCATGCTCTCAACACAACGGATGTTGGCTGTTATTAGCAAAGGAACTGTACAAGCCGGGACCACAAACGCAACACACTTACGAGTTGACACACAGCACCACAATGTTTTTCCACAGGTTCCTGGTGCTCATCATCTTGACAATGCAGCTCCTCTGGGGTTTCTTGTGCAGCTCCTGCTCCAGCTCTGGTAGGAAACATGAAACGCACACCTTGAGACCTTTCCTTTTCAGGTGGTAATGAGCGCCCGGCCATAAGGGATCTCTAGCACGGAGAAGCTAAAGAGCTTTGGGGGGCTTTAGATAGATGTAGGACATTGCTGTGCCCACTCTCATCATCTATCTGACTGCTTGGCTATTGGGAGAAGCAGCGACAATGAATCAAACACCAACTCGGGGGAACAAGAAGTGTCGTGGCAGAGAAAAGAGGAATGTGAGACACGTTAAATCTGTTGCAAGACAATTAATAGCCAGGGATCTCATTTATAAACATGGCGCGTGCCGAAAATGAAGTCTGAAAAAGGGCTGTGCAACTTCCCACACACAAGTTGGGAGTTTTCAAAGGCAATCTTGACGGGAGAATGTGCACACTGGTACAGAGAGTCCGACCCACGCTTATGAACATTTTGGAGAGAGACAGAAATTAGCAATGCACATTGTGAGGTGCTAAATTAAAGGCATGATGTAAAAACCAATACATAATACTTCACCTCATACGTTAAGTATGATTTCCTATAATGTACTACTTATGGATCTGCTTTATCGTAAATATTGAAATGCCAACTCATTACATCCAGCTCATCATCATATTTTTCATCATACATCCATTACACTAAATATCATCACAAGTTATTATAAAGTGGGGCAAGTTCACCACAGCAAAACAGCTTTTTGAGGGCAGGGTAGAAGACTGATTGAAGTGCACACATTTCTATATTGACCGTGATTTATAAAGGGAAGCTTCTGAGCTGGTGAGCACAGGCACGTTCTATAATTATTATTGTTATTTTTTGTCCACACCATCTCAGCTTCTCTGCTCAGGTATAGTATGGATCCTACACATTCTTCTATAAATGAGACCCCAGGTGCTTTGTACTCAACTGAGATTTAGAGGATAATAATGTAATTGTTGTTGTTAACTGACAGTGCACATGCTCTCAGCACTATTTGGAAGTCAGAATTTGTGTATATTATAATGAAAAACCATTAACAACCTAAAGGACTATGGATCTTTACCTTATTGCGTTTGCATTTCATCATATCAATGGTCTGAGCAGTGCAACCTGGGCACTCTTCAAACAGTCATCTTTGAGTTTTATATGCATGTCAGTGTCTTTGTACTCGTTGCTTGCTCATTTCATCACACCAAGCAGCAGCTGTAACGTAACATACTGCAGACGATTTAAATATATTGCAAAGTGAAGAGAATTGAAGGAAACCAACAGAAAGAATAGAATTCGTGCTCCGGTGGTTGTGGGAGCTTTCATCTTCTCTCTCCCTCTTGAATTCATCCTCACCTGTAAGAACTCCGCTGGGCTCAGTTGTCATGTCAACTTGGTTCTTCCTGGCGATCCGCAGCATCATGGCTTTGGACCGCCTGTAATGCTGGGTGGCCAGCAACCAGCGCAGGGATTCGGGGAAAATCCTGTAGAGGGAGAGAAAGAGGGGAATGGCGAGGAGAAGCAGACAAAGGATGAGCAGAAGATGTTGTAAAAGCAAGAAAGAAACAAGTGAGAGCAGAAGAAAACAAGAGGAGAAAGAGACTATTGTTTGTAAAATCAGAGCGAGCCGTGTGTACTGTACAAGCCATCGCCTGGCTCAGAGCTGTGGATTTTCTTCAGAGGGCGGGACTCACCAGACATAGGGCAGCATCAGAACGAAAGGACTGATTATGACGATCTGCAGGACCTGCCAGTCATCCCGGTTTGGCCAATGGCGACACAGAGCGGCCACCCCTGGCATCAATAGCTGCCCGCCCACCATAAGAAAACTGGCCACCATAGTCATGGAGAAACGCCAGCCTGGCAAACACAGCTCGATCCCTAAAATAAAAAGACAAGCGTGAGAACAAAAAGACTTCATTTTACAGAAAACATGGCTTCCTGTGGTGTCGGTGCTCCACAAGAGGCGAGTAAATTATGTATGCGCTCTGTGTGTTTGGATGTGATTACCATTATAAACTTGCAGCTGTCTTAATGGCCTGAAAGAGCATGTGTTTGTTTAATGGTGAGGTAGGCACTGAATTTCCTGTCATGAATTATTGAACACCTATTGCTGATCCTTCCCCTGAGAGCGCACTAGTTTAACACCAGGCCTCTTCATGAAGTTAGGATGGACTGCATGTGGAAGCGTGTGAGTGGGTTCAGCTGCTCGGTGAGCTTTTCGCTGGAACCGTCCTTTAATTCCTTCCCACGTGACTGGGCTCCCATCCTCTCGCTTACTGCCTGTAACATGGTACAGTCCAGATGGCCTGGCCCATATGGCAAGGGCCTTTTGAAGGTGACCATTGTTGGTGGATGAGAAGGGAGGAAGGGGGGGATACTCACTATACTCACTAACCTGTCCTGTCATTTGTTATTGTGAGGAAGAGAGAGAAAGCTGGGCTGGGGGGTTGACGGAGTAAAGAAAGTAGAGTAGGGACTGAATACAAATTACGTCTCCCTCAGAAGCATAAGAAAAGTCCCTCCATTCATCAGTGGAATCACCGGAGGAATGATAATAAAGACTGGTGAGAGAGAGAGAGAGAGAGCGAGAGAGAGGAGGAAATACAGAGAAAAACACAATGAGGAAGAAGGAGGCGGGATGGAAAAATGACTAAGATTTTCAGATAAAAGAATGAAAGGAAAATGATTCAGCTAGAGATTAAAGGTATTACTGAAAAATCCCTCGAACTGTTTTTCTTCCCTAGACCTGAGTCAAAAATCTTCCCACACAAGGAACAAAACAGATGAAGGAAACTGCACTGACCCATAATCCTTAACCTGGCCGTCTGCTTCTACTTTTTCTAGCCAAAAAGACAGTGTGAGTCTGTCTCTCACCCAGTGATGGGAGCAGTATACAGCTTTTCACTATTTTTTAACGTAGCGGTCTAAAAATATAGCATTAAATGTAAATTATCAAATCCAAATGTTTCCAATGTAAAACAATAATAATAACTTTATCTCAAATCATGAAAGGAAACTGAGAAGTCAAACCACGAGCCAGAGTTGACCCAGGATGTGAATGTGATGGATGCTTAGTTACACTTCTGCTGATCGGCTTTATTTTCATATCGGTTTCTTGTCCTGTGTGTTTATTAACCACTCGCTGTTCCCAGATCTCGGTCAGTCTGTACAATTAAAACCGCACAAATCAATAATTTACTCAACAGCAGATCGAACGACTGAGTCTAATGTGAAAGAGGTCGCTAATGGTGACAAACAGACTGAGAAAATCACCCAACTCTGCTTTTTCTATCCACCCTGCTGAGCAATTTAAGCAATCATGCAAAATGCTTGGCTATAAAAGAACCATCCATGTGAAATTATTTGGCAAGATTGCAGCAAAAACTGGACTGATTTCTTCATTAATTTACATTGGAGCGATCTGAGAAGATGGTAAAGAAGTTGTTACATGCCAGAGTACGTTGCTCTGTTTTTCTGTTGCTCCTGTCTTTCAGGTGTCAAGCCTCCACCTATTGGCCAATTCAAAGTTAATTGGCACACGTCTATTGGCTGACCTGGGCACAGTAGGTCAATCGCTTGCCAGGGATCGTTAGAAAAGAGCAGCTCCCTGGCCAACTGGGCAGCTTCTGACTCTTGTGGAACTCTTGTTTGTAGGCTTCTGTGTACGTAAAACAGTGTGTGTTGGTGGGAGGATGGACAGGTAAGCTTGGGGTACCCTATACACTGGCAGCAGAGGTTTGACTATTACAGACACTACTTTGTGTTTTGTTAATTTATTTGATTTGGCTCAACCGATTGGTCCTCCTTCCCCACCTTTTTGTTTTTGTTGTCAAGTTCATTATTGTCAAGGCATGATATATGATAAATAAATCCTGCCTAACTATTAACCTAGCTGTTGTCCTTCTCCTTCATTAATTTTGGTGGTCTTGTGTTGCTGTCTCCTCCCTGCCTTAGCCCCCACCATGGTCAGGGGGACAAATGGAGGCTCCTCGCAACTGAAGCGAGAAGCATACCCCTACACATGATTCTAGGGGTATGCCACTGTTCTAGACATGCTGCCTACTATAATATTAATTTTGTCTTTAGCTAAGCACAAACAAACAGATCATCTGATTCCATCTTATCTTATTCTTTGCATCTTCTTCTGTCAAATCAAACCCTTCGCATTTTGTATTCTGCAGACATGTCGAAATACCAAAATTCTCTTTTGTAAGGTTAAAACGTTTTACTTGTTAAACCTTAATTTGCTTTACTTCCATACAGCACCAAACTTTATCATCTGGAAACTTAAAATTTATTGTATTTTACTCAGTTAGCATGCACATGTAGCTAGTTTCAGCTGCAGTCATCCAATATTACCCCTGTTCACAGTCAATAAGACTGAATCACAATCAAAAAAAAGAAAATCAACTGTACTTTGGCAAAGGCAATGTATCCCTAAAGTAACCTCACACACACACACACACACACACAAAAGCTACCCAGCTCTCTGGGGAGGTGCCTGATCCTGCTGACTCTACTGGGATATCAATACGCACACACAAACAGGCATGCTGGCAAGGACCTTTTGTTCCAGCTGAGTGGGAGAATGGCTCTCCTTGTGCTGATTATCTCACTGCCACCCTCCCTCCTGTCTGCACCCCCCATTCCCTCTAGCTCATCAGTGTGGTTGAAGTAGCTCTCACACCCTCCATAAAAGCACCTCCACCCCCAGCACCCCAGCAGCACCACAGTTTTTTTTATCCCCCCACAGCTTCTCATACTTTGCATCTGAAAGTGAACAGTTATACAGAAAGAAAAAGAAAACTAAAATGAAAGAAAACAGGTCTGAATAAAAAGCAGCTGATGGAATGGTCAAACTAATATTCAATGACGAATGGTTGACAGTACCACCACACACACACATACACACATACACACACTTTTATGTTGTCTGCTGCTCCCTGGCTAACCTTGCCTCCGGCATGAGAACAGCATGGAGAGACAATTAGCTTCCTAACAGCATGAGCTCAGAGTGAGAACCACAGTCTGTGTTTGCGATTATGACGATATTTATAGCTGTACAGCTGGTGATGGGAAAAGATATTAACTTGAAATTTTGGAAAAAGGGAGTGTTGTGTTCCTGAAACAATAAGCTATACTGGAGCAAAAAAAAAAAAAAAAACAATTATAAGAAGCTTTTATTAACTGTTCTTAATTGTTTAACTTACAGAGTTGCTATAAGTTAAATGCCGCTGTCAGTATGCTAGCTCGCTTACAATACTGCTAGCTAAGATGCTAATTAGCGCTAAGCATGAAATAGAACCAAGAGAGATGTGATTTGTTAGGTTGTAATCGAACACTAAGAATCACCACAAGCATTACAAATTGACATGAGACAACCATGCAGTGAAAATGTATGTTATGCCTTCTGATGATACTGCCTAAGGGAAGCATGTATAATGTAAACAGAATTGGTCCTAGCACTGAACCCTGTGGAACTCCATAATTAACCTTAGTGTGTGAAGAGGACTCTCCATTTACATTAACAAATTGGAGTCTGTTAGATAGATATGATTTAAACCACTGCAATGCAGTACCTTTATTGTCTACAGCATGCTCTAATCACTGTAATAAATTATTATGGTCAACAGTATCGAATGCTGCACTGAGGTCTAGCAGAACAAGCACAGAGATGAGTCCACTGTCAGAGGCCATAAGAAGATCATTCGTAACTTTCACTAAAGCTGTTTCTGTGCTGTGATGAGCTCTGAAACCTGACTGAAACTCTTCAAATAAGCCATTCCTCTCCAGATGATTAATTAGCTGTTTTAGAACTACTTCAAGAATTTGTTAGATAAAAAGAAGGTTGGAGAAACTCCCCAACCCGCTCGGCCTGTTGATTCATTTAAACTAACATAATCATCCTGTTTCAACCAGGTTTCTATCAGACAGAGTAAATTGATTTGTTGATCAATTATTAATTCACGCTTAGTTTTTAGTTTATTTTTTGTCTGTTTGGGAGCTGACACAGTTTCTAAGGGGATGGGGTTTGGGGGGGGGGGGATAACAGGAGGAGACAAGCAAGAAGAAAGGCGTGTAAGACTGCAACTCTGCTTCCTGGTCCCAGCTCTGGATAGTCACGTTTGGGTTTTTTTAATAAATTTGGCCAAATTTGTAGAAATGAGAGCTGCTCCATCCAAAGTGGGATGGATGCCATCTCTCCTAAACTGACCAGGTTTCCTCCAGAAAGCATCCCAATTATTTATAAAGTCCACATCATGTTTTTTGGACACCACTCAGATAGCCAGCGATTAAAGGAGAACATGCAGCTAAACATGTTACTCCTGTCCATTTGGGGAGGGGACCAACTACAATAAACTACAGAGTCCAACATTGTTTTGGCAAAGTAACACACAATTCAATATTGGTTTTAGTGACCTCCCACTGACGTAACTCGTCATTACTACCGACGTGAAATATAATGTTATAATTTAATGAATTTACGTTTACCCTTAGCTAGCAGTTTTAAATTCCCCTCAATGTCGCCTGCTCTGACCCCTAGAAGACAACTGACTATGGTTACTGGTGTCTCTAGCTTCAAATGTCTCAGAACAGAATTGCCAATTGCCAGAGTTTGTTCCCTGGCGGGTGAGTCGCCAAGTGGGGAAAAACGATTAGAAAAGAGCCCTAGTTCGATCCTGGGAGGAAGCACAAATCCCTTTGGGTTGCGTCAGGAAGAACATCCGGTGTAAGGAATTTGCCAAGTCAAACATGCGGAGCTACCCACTGTTTTAACCCTTTGTGAATAGAAGCAGCTGAAAGTAGCTTTTACTCTCCAGTATGAAGATTTGTGACTCTGCTTTATATGCTGATTTTTTAGTAAATGGACTGGTACTTTTATAACACTGTTCACCGATTCACACACACATTCATTCAGCACATTCTATTTCAGTTTAACTAACACATACAATCTCTCTCACAGTAATGAATGTTTTGGGGGAAATGTAGGGTTCAGTATCTTGTCCAAGGACGCTTCAAAACGAGACTGGTGGAGCTGAGCCTCATACCATCAGTCCTCCACCTGAATTTCAGTTCAATTCAATTCAGTTCAGTTCAGTTCAATTCAATTCAATTCAATTCAATTCAGTTCAATTCAATTCAATTCAATTCAATTCAATTCAGTTCAATTCAATTCAATTCAATTCAGTTTTATGTATATGGCACCAAATCATAGCAGTTGCCTCAAGGCCCTTAATACTGTAAGGTAGAGACCCTACAACAATACAAAGAAAACAGAAAATAGTCATGCTGTTAGCATGTGAGGATTCAACTTAAAATAAAATACCAATTGGAATTTGGACAGACCAAACAAGCACTATGAAGACACCATATGGGGCTCCTGAAACCCCGCTAGGCATTTTTGTGGCATTTTATAGACTAAACAATATTAATCAATAATGACAGAAATCTGTTGCAGCCTAAGGGGGTGACTTCATAGACAGCTTGACAAGGGCATAGCATCTGAGTCAGCAGAAGTCCTCACCATGAGCTCATAACTGCACACACCTGCATTCACCGTATAGTGCTTGTCTTTGTAATTTCCTACAAGGAAATCAAGGAGCAGAGACAGAGAGGAAAAGGCAAAGGCATTAACCTTGTTCCACTACTCGCAACTGCAGCCTAATTCTTCTGGGCCCATGCAAATTACATTCACTGAAAATCTTTTGAGAAGCAAATACCAATCCCCCTCTAGGATTCAGTAGTGGTACTAAAAATTCTGCAGCTTCCTACAGTTGCTCCAGCGAATCTGCTGGGATTCATATGTTTGATTCACATGTTGACCCAGTTTATGGAGAAAAAGAAACTTACCAAATGTGTCTGTATAAACTTTTCAAATGACTCCTGCAGCATAAAATCCACTTTTCTGCCGCAGTATGCTGCAAACCAGAACATTCAAGTCAAGTCTGAGGTTCGTCAGTACAAGTCTTAAGTTTCAAATCCAGTCCTCCTTAGAGATGATCCCCGTCAGCTGAGGAGCAAGAGAAACTCTTTCGTGTTGAGTCTGAATCAAGTCTGGAAACCTTATTTTTACTTGAATGTGCCATGGATATTTGGACACTTTGGGGAGGGTAAACAAGTTATAAGTAGAGCTGACTATCAGTCATCATCGGTACTACTGAACAAAAAATTGCATTGCAGTAAAGAACATTATGTAAAACAAGATATACAAGATATAGATATGGTAAAGGTGAAATGGAGTCGTCAGGCAAACTTAATCAGGAAATTAAGCAGGTGTTAAAAGGAACAACACGAAGAGCGAATCAATGATGAGAAAAAAAAATAAACTAAATAAAACTCTCGTAAGCTTGTTAGCGAACATTTGCTTATTTACACATCCAGTAGATACATTTTAAAACTGTGTCTGTGTCCAAAGAGTCCTCGGGGAACTATGTGGCTCTTTAGCTGTTAAATGGTGCAGTGTGTTCACACAGAGTGTGCCAAGCTTTTGTAGAAAAAAAGCTGCCAGCTGTGGCTAAAATTTGCACTTTGATACTGAGCTAAAACCCACACAAGGAAATGTAGTCTGAAAACAAGGTGAAAATACGTTTTTCAGTACTGTACTGAAGGACCATTGGGCTATACGAGATATCAAAAAAGTACAAATAAATACAACACACCATGAGACACTGTGCATTTTGTATTTGACAAAAATAAAAAATTCCCCCATGTGCACTAAAAGTTCTCTATATTTGGATATATTCAGGGCTATATGAGAACTATAGACTACATGGAATGTTCACATGGGGTCTATGGACCAGTGAATTTTATCAGTAATTACTGCTGTAAAAAAACATATTTTTTGACACTTTTTGAAGAAGACTATGTCTCCAGGATTGTTTTCAATGTTTGAGCAAAAAGAAAATAATGCCCGAATTATAAGTCCAAAATTTAACATCTGTGGATGTTGGATGCTTGGTGGGTTAACCTGCTGACCAGAAAATCCAAATTTCAAATGGAAATACATCATGATGTTACTCAAAACTGGAGGAAGGATCCCACTCCAGTAGGATGGTTATTATAACTATTAGAGACTTATTGTATGTAAGCATGAGTTGGAACCAAGTCCACCAGGTCTTGGATTCAAACACCCAGTTTCTTAGTTTTGGGTGGCTTACAAATCAGTAACTGCATAAATGGATTGCAGGCTATTCTTATTCCCGGCAGGTCAGTTAATGCCAGGGTGTTGGTGTGGCTCGTTACACAAAAGCGGACACATCAAATTATGGCGTCAGTGAGATGGGTTCCAACTCGTCAGTGTAGTTCTCAGCGTGTAAACCTAAGCAGCGAGTGAAAAGAAAATAGTAAGAAAAAAGGAAAAGCAAAGTGCAAAACGCAAAGGTAACAAAGTGCCTGGCGTCTGACTGAATGCATCGCTGGCAGTGAGTTGACATGCTTCATTAGATTTTGTTGTTTTTAAAAAGACTGTTTCTCATTGGAAGTATAGCAGCTAATGTAAATAAATATAATAAAAGAGAATAAAAATCCACCGTCCACAACTCAAAAGTTTAAAAAAATGTGGAACAGAAGTCTATTTTAAATACTTTGTCCAGAGCGTGCATAATGGTCAACCATGTTTTCATGATGAGGCTCAGCGTTCTCTTCTGAAACAGACAGAATAAGAAGGAAAAGGCATGAGGAAAAGGAAATGCTATCCCCTGTAGTTCCCAGAGGACGACTCAGAGGAAGGTGCCGTATTACAAACTAATAAGCCCGTGCAGAAATTGTGAAACAACCAAAAACGCACTACAACACACTAAAACGTGCACGTGAACACATTTATATTAGGCAAGCTTTATGGCAGCTCAGTGGATTTTATTATGTGCTGTGTGCTACAGAGAGATAACTAAAAGATGAGAGATTTTAAATGAGCCTCCAGAAAATGAGCGCGCGATTGTGTGAGCGCTGGTAGTAATAAAAATGATGGGGTGAAAGGGTGAGGGAGAGAGGGAGGAGGAAGAGGATGGTGTGAATGGGGAAGTTGAGGTAAGCAAAGAGGGGGGAAATGGAAAGGGCTGGAGAGCAGCTGGATTTAGAAACTGGAACTCAGCGCTGCATTCACAGCAGCAGAGGGTGAAAGGAGGTGGAGGATGATGCAGGCACAGAAGAGTGTTTTTAGTGAGAAGAGAGACACGATAATGCAGACAGAGCAGTGCATCCACAGCATGGACAAAATCATCTATAATACAGAGCACGTGTGCTACATGCTTATTTTTGCATTTCTTCTTCCTGCTGCATGCTATTTCCAACTCAGCAGTCTAACAGCCACTGCAATTATGTGCCTCTGTTGTTCCTCAGCATCTGTTTTTAACAGCACTTTCAGAACACTGAGACACTCTGTATTATTTTGCTTCCCTACTACAGCTCATTGGGTTTGAAATGTAACATGACTCTAGGATTAAAATATTGCCTCTGAGCTTTAATTTGAGAATGTTTACATCAATGATGGCTGTAAACATCTGGACCCTTTTTGCACACGGTTCCCCTGTTATGGCGCAGTGCAGCTGGATAATAATACTCAACATTACAGAATAGTCAGCCATAGGGGGTTTATGATAGAAAAGGAGCGTTCTTGACTGGTTAGTTCAATCACATGACCTTAATTTAGTTTCACCTGCCCCCAGCCTATCAGTGAGCAGTGAACATAGACATACAATTATTCACACTCATATTCACAGCTAAGGGCAGTGTAGAATCACCAGTTAGAATAACATGCATATCTTTGGACCGTAGCGATAACTGATGACTGTTTTAGTAGTGACTTAAAACTAGCCTGTTGAAAAAATTAAAACAAAATGAAATGAAATGATTTGTAAACTTGGAAAATGGACGTGTTTATTGAGCCTCTCATTGTCAGCAGTTGACTGAGAGTAAACCATTTTCTAAAGCATCCTACGCAATAAAAGTTTTTAAAAAAGCCGGAGCTCAGCCTGAAAGCTGCGTGGAGACAGTTTGGATAATCAGTTTGCTTTGACTGCTTTCCACATAAGATAAGATGCAAATTTAGGAAGATTCCCAGCTTGTCCGATCGCCTGGCTTGCTGTGTTTCTCTTGCCCTGCAGGACGTCTTTCCTAGATCTCAGAGAAGATAGCACAGTCACGGCATCATGAAGCAGCCTGGGGAATACCAGGTGCTTCAATGATGAAGCGAATGGAAACGACCACTTAAAATTAAATCCAAGGTAGCGATGACAGCCAAAAGAACAAAACAACATGTTGTTGACTGACTTCACTATTTCTGTCCTACTCTACCTCTCTTGGCAAACAACAAGGTGATACCAGTAGAGTAATAAGAAATTTTCTATTAACAGTTCCACCTGCATGTGTATGTTTTTAGCTTGCAATGAAGACAACTGCAAACTGTGCTCCACTGTTCTATTATCAGGTGTAAGTACAGTATATAGTCTTTACTGTTAATGGGATGCCAGCATCTATTTTCTGCTGTCATAGTCTGAGTTCACTTCAAAGAGCACCAATCTGTGGCAGGGAGCCGACTGTTCCTCCTACTGCATGCATCCACACCTCACACAAACACCTTTTTTGTTGCACTTCAAAGTGCATACAGACAATCTGTTGTCTCACACACACACAAAAAAAATCCCACACGCAAACAGTTACTTATCCCATCATTGTTAGCTCGGAACACACAAACAAGTGAAAAACTGCCCCACGCTACAGACATGTTTCTTTAGTGAGCAGACTGTGAAAACAGCAGCGAAAGGAGTGAAGCAATTCATTAGCCAAGTATAGAAACAGAGGATCAAATGTATGCTGTGTAACATTCACAATGTCAAGTATGTGAGAAAAAAGTGTGCAAAAATGATAATGAAACAAAAATGGGCTTCTGACTTTTCAGGAACAAGGTGGGAAATGTTTGGTTTTTTTTAATGACACTTTAAAAAATTTGACAGCCCACAAACTTGACGCCCCGAGAAAAAGCTAAGCACATCCTTACTGCTTCCATAGGAAATCGAGTATTAAAGCGGGGATCATACTTTCCACGGCCTCGAGTCCACTAACGTCGACTTGGGTTCCAGCGACGTAAATTTAGTCATCAGACTGTTAGTGCAAGGGTTCGTGTGAAGGTCTGTACACCTGCCTATTTTCTGTGACCACACAGATGTTTCCTCTTTTCTGCAACAAGAACTTGGTAGCATAGCTTAGGTTTGTAAAGCTGCAGATGAACAAACCACAAAACTTGTGAAACATCTTCCTTTGGACAAACAAGACCACAGTGGAGATTTTTGGCCACGGTGCACAGGATATCACCACAGACACCTCATACTAACAGTCGAGTACAGTGCTGATGGAGTGAGGAGATCATATTCTGTGGCCTTTCATGCATTTTCTATCATATTCTTTGTAGCAACCCAAACTCCAAGTGGTTATCAGTAATATTAAAGCGAAACCTATTATGTTCATTTCCATTTACACATTTTTATTCTTGGACTTGTTGATTCACTCATGATTCACAGTTCAAAACAACCCTAATTCATCTTATACTGGGCCTTCATGCAGCCACATAGTTCATCTTTTAGCTCCCTTTGCCTCCCTTTAAGACTTAGTTTCCTGATCGTGAGGGGCTTCTGTGCTGACAGCAGAGCCAAGAGTACAAAAAACTACCCGAAAACAAGCATTTTAGAGCAGACTGAAGCCCGAGCTGTTGTTTTACAGGGATTAATAGCATATGGACTGATCTCGCTATTTAAAACTTCGGTCATATTTACAATATGATCATCCCCATTGGAACAGTATATTCGTGCAAATAAGAAGAAGCACAATAGGGACACTTAATGTAATCCCAATGAGTGCAGTTTTCCCATTTCCATGTCTCCTTCACGACTCCCAGTGTCTTGGATTTAAAAGCCAGAAAAACAAATATTCTCATATCCATCACAGATTAAATCTGATTCCTCACAAGGCTCTTGGCAGACAGCTCGGGGGCATCCATTTTGCTTGTTTGTTTTCAAAAGCAGTTCAGATGAGATTTATCCAGGACCCCTGCAGAGAGGGACAAAACCCACCCCAAAGCCTTATCTTCAAATCTACCCTCTCTTCACGCATAATGTATGACTAATCTCACTGTGGCCTGAGAGAGAGGGGGCCAACAGAGCAATGAGAAAGAGTGAGTGGAGCGGTGAAGAATGCAAAAGGGGTCAAAATGAAAGTATCTGGTGTCAGTTTTTAAAACCTCTGACTCTTCTGCAGAATGTGACACAAGGAGTGAAAAAACAACCTCACTGTAAAACATATTCCACTTTAACATTGAGCACCAGAGTATCATGGTGTGCTTTAGCAGCTAACTTTAACAATAAAAGCATATCATACTTCAGATTCAGCCACCAGATCCACTAATGGAAGCTCCTAATAGAGATTCAGGGCCAGCGTTAGTGTTACCACCTATGATGACTCAGACCTCAGAAAGCTAAGTAGCCGAGTTTAAGTGCAGTTAGTTTTTCTAAGCATCAAAGCTGAGTTCTTATTATTCCCTTGACTGTGTGATGTTTTCCAAAGAGGTCAAGGTGTAGTGTTTAGAAACGATCAATCATTTTGGAGTATTTAAACTTCCACCCAAGATATCAGTCGATGCATTTAACTGTTGCCGAGTTATAATCAAATTCATTTGGCTTTAGCAGATTATTCTAGGCTTTCATAATAGCATTACTGCCATTGCCAAACAGCAAAGCACACACCAGGAAAGAGATAAGAAGAGAAGAAAAAGACCAAGCAAACAGGCATGAGAAGGTGAAGGCTTGTACTTACTGAGCACGTAGAGGGAGAGAGCAAGGCCCGCCAAGCAGAAACCCTCAAAGAAGCGCAAGGTGCTGAACATGGTGACATTTACAGAGAAGGCAACACTCAGACCAAACACCAGCATGAAAAGCACCGAAAGGATCAACACTGGGTGTCGACCAAACCTTAGAAACAAGAGAGAAAGACAGGAAGATAAAGATGTAGGAAAGAGCTTCAAAACCCAGTCAAACTGAGAAAGAAACTTTTCATGTAAAGTCCGGAGAAAAAGATCATTGCATTCATCATTTCCTTCAGACGCTAAACACGTCCTGGTCTAGAGGGGTGGGGGAGGGTTAGGAGGTCAGTGGGTCAGGTCACAACTGAGGCCTCATGGCCCGCGTGCTTCTTTACATTGTTTTCTTTACATTGTTGTGCATAGTTGCTGATCCCTAACACAATGCAGGTACTTATTTTCCCACGATGCCGTTCGGGTGGCTTGCAGATGGCAAAAGTGACCGTAATTAACTCGGTTACAGTGGCATTTTGCTCAGTTACAAAAGACATTTTATCATTTAGCTTTGCAGATAGTTCGATGTTTAACCATTAGGGCTCTGTGATACTCTTCTTTAAGGTTCCTACAGAAGTTGACAGACATTTTGTTTTTCTTATTCTTGATAACTCTGGATAAACCACTTTTATAATCTGGTTAATGCCACTTCCACTATTTGTTTGGTTTTTTAGTTTGATTTTGTTGTTATTGATTTTCGAATGCCTTTAAAATCCTCCTCACACAATTTTAGACATTTTTAAATATCTAGCCGGCTAAAGATCAATGTGACATGACAGTCAACAGCACTAATATCAGCTGATGCTGGTCTTCTCCCAATCAACTGGTCCGTCCTTCGATAATACATTCACTGGCCTTTTTTTTGGCACCTCGCTAGTACCAGGTTGGACCCTGGTACTTCCTGTAATGGCTCAGGTTGGTGGTACCACCAGGATGGATCTTTGCTTTCATGCTGCTTATGGCAAATTCTGACAAGATTTGAATGTAGCAGCAGAAACAGAGGCTCATGTTTCCATGTTCTACTGTCCAATTTTGGGAAGTCCATGCAAATTGTAGCCTCATTTTCCTGTCATTTGCTGACAGCAGCAGTATCCAGCATGGTCTTTTGCCGGTAAAGTCCATCTGCCTCGAGGTTCGACGTGTTGTTCAGAGATCCTCCTCTGGATGCCTTGGTTGGAACGAGTGATGATTTGAGATAAAGTTGCCTTATTAGCTCTAAGCACTCTGGGCATTCACCTCTGACCTCTGAGATTAGGAAGATATTTTCACCCAGGTCTCTACAAGCTGTGTGGGAAAATTCCAGCAGATGAGCAGTTCCTGAAATACTCAGATAAAGTCATCTGGTACCAATAGCAAACATTCAAAGTCACTTAAATCACAATTCTTCCTCAATCTGAAGTTCAGTTTGAACTTCAGCAGGTCATCTGGTCCATATCTATATGCACTGAGTTGCTGCCATGTGATTGGTTGATTAGAAAACTTCAGTTAACAATCGGCTGAACAGTGGTGCCCAAGTGGCCAATGAGTCTATAGTCTTTGAGTTTACTGAAACAATAATGCAGCACAAAGACATACCGCAGTGTGTTAAAGGGAAAAAAATAAGGTTTTTAAACAAATGAGAAATCATCTCAGCTACTTTAATTTGGAAGTAAATCTCGTAACAAACACACCAAATTTCAGTAATAATCCTGCAGAGGATGCAGAATACTTTAAAGTAGCAAATCTTTCTGTAGCTGTGGTGGAAATTTTCAGGGGCAAGTTTGGCTAGTCGTCCCTTACACTTTTTTTTTCTTCTTACATATATGTTTGGCTTTTCTTTGGGAGCTTTTTTTCAGCCTGCCTGACCATGTTTCTCTGATTCCAAGCAGTTCAAAAAATGCAGTTGTAAAAATGCAGATCTCAGTTGTGACACCTGGAATTATCCTTACAGTATAACAAAACAGACAAAGAAGGAGGCAGCGTACCAGTCAGCCATGACACCCATCACTAGGTATCCAAATATGGAGCCCACAAGCAAAGAGAACTTGGCAATGTGAACCTTCCAGGCCGAGTCACACACTAGGTTCCACTGGAACAGAAACAGAAAGAATGAGAGAAACATAAGTCAGATATTGTTTTCAGAGAAAGGCACCCACAACCAGATAAAAGGGAATAAGACATCAGGAGCTGAGACACTTATAATATGAACGCTGCACAGAAGCCAAAAAAGAAACGTGGCATTCTCTCATCAGAATCCTGTCAAACTCTTTTCACTCTCTGACTCACTGTGTTGATAATTCATGAAGTCGGACGCATCTGCAAACATGCTACGAACGCTTCTGAAATATTCAAGCGTTCATCCCACATCTATATTTATGTGTGTTTCTGAGAGAGAGAGAGAGAGAGAGAGCAGACACAGTGCATGTGGGAAAGCAGCTGTGTGTCTGTTATAACAACAATCAATAGTTTCCCACTCTTTCCTCTAAGCCAGTGGGTCAGTGCACACACCGCTGCAGCACTCAGCATCTGAAGTTTAGGACACATGCCGAAGCACTACGTGTGCACCGTACGTGTGCATAGCCTTGACAGCATCTACAAGAGAGCCCAGTGGAGCGACTGAGCTGTGTGTGAATCCAGTGTTGGTGTTTAACGATAATTTACACAGCACCACGAAGAGTGAGTAGAGAGAGACAGTTAGAGGTTATGCTCTATGATGGCTGGACAACATGCCACTGTGAGTTTATTAAGTCTGGGCTTTTAGCACCGCCGTTATCTGAGAAAGCAGGTATCATTAATGCACAAATGCAGAAGCAACAATCAGCATTGTTGCTTATTAACGTTCAGCCTCTTTTTGTAACAAGGATTCAGTTTGGTGGGGGTTTTTTTTTTCTGAATTCTGTCTCTGTAATTGGATTCCAAGTAAAAATAAATAAACTAAGGTTTGAACATAAGCACATGTCAGAATTAACCTGCTCGGGGACCCCGGAGCAAATATGTCAAACAGAGTCTCATTATGCTTCTGTGTTTATTGTGCTTGAATACTGCCTCGTTCCACTACCCGTAGAATAGTTTGTTAATGTGATCATTAATGTATTATCTGTGCGCTGTGTGGATATAAATGAGTCAACCAAAGTTTTCAGCTATTGTGACACAAGATGTGGCTTCCGTATCAGTTTATTGCCATAAACCAGTTGACACTAGCACCAGCAGAGTTCTGGGTAGGAATACTAGTCTTAATGTATGTGCTTAAGCCTCCCATGATGCACTGAGCACTTCTCCTCCATTGGCCTCTTTTGACTTGCCATCTTTTTGTACACAACATCTGCATGTCATTAACTCTTTTTCGGCTCTGTCCTATAGTTTGTGTATGTGTTAGGCTCTCCAGGCTCCTATTTTCTCTCTTCTCTTTCTCTTTCTGCACACTCCACTCATACACTCTGGAATTCAGGCGCTAAAGTGTAAGACGTAAAAAGATTATTATTCTCTTTGAACTGATGTACCAAGCAGCACCAGCTCACTCCAAAGCACAATAAATAAATAAATAAATAAACAGCACGCGGGTCAGTGGGTAACGTGTCAATCAACTGTCTGAGGCTGGCAGTAGTGATGATGGCGGCGACCCCCCCATCCACCCCTGAATAACACTATGGGTCTATGGCTCTCACTCGTTACCTTGGTAACCACATTCTGACTAAGTCCCGTCTGCAGCTCCAGCCTCCACTCCTTACAAGCGCACAGCATTCCGACGCCGTCGCCGTATCCGTGCCCGGTGCCGTTGCCTGTGGGCTGCAGCGAGGGAGCGATGCTGGTGACGGTGACCGGCGGGGACGCCGCGGTCCAGTCGCTTTCGTTTGCCAGTGGCTGCACGCAAGTGCCATTGGGCTGCGCCAGGAGGAAGTAATCCGAAAACTGGCTAAAGCCGATGAACAACGCCGGTATCCAGGTCAGGACCACGAGCTGCTTCTGGTGTTTCCCGAAGCCCCCGAGAGACGGCAGAACGGAGCCGTCGATGTTCGGCAGCAGCCGGGGCGCCGGGCGCTCCACCGGGGTGAAGCCGTTCTCAGGCGTGTGGTCCTGCGCCTCCGGCCGTCCCGCTGCCATTACGACCGGGCACAAAGAGAGCAGCTGTGCGCAACAGCGGGCGAAGCGAAGCCCCCGCTCTGTCGCCCTCCGCGCACTCTGCGTTAAGCCCTTTGACACAAAGGAAGCTCGCCGCACAGATAAATCCGGTGTACGGCCAACAAAAGCACAAACCCAAAAACACACACAGACAGAGAAAGAGAGAGAGAGAGAGGAAGGGGGGGAGGTCTCCGGTCCGTGAGGGCGCGCAGATGCACCGAATCACCGAGCAGTCGTCCTCATGGCGACGGGACTTGAAGTGACCGGTGGGTGTCCTAGTCAAGCGGCTGTGTCAGGAGGAGGAGGACGCTGTGGAGAGGCTCCCGGAGAGCGGTGGGCTCGGACGGGCATGCTCACGGGCACGGGCTTTGTATTCCATGAGTGCAGCCGGATCCATCCATGCGCCAGGCCCGGTGGTTGAATGGAAGTGTGATACTGAGCTGCATTCAGATCTTTGCAAGATCTGCCGGTTCCTCATCCGCGAGTGCCACAGGTCTCATACCTGTCCAAAACGCGACCCTCTGCAGGTGCGCGTCATTTATCTCCTCGAGCCCGGAATGCGCGTCCTCGCAGACATCACGAGTCCACTTTTGAGAGCGCTCTGCTCAGAGACGCAGTGAAGCGCGCTGCTCGGTTTGTCACAGTCTAGTCAATGGGACGCTGTGCCAAAGAGGGGCTTGGAGCAGTAATGGGGGACGGAAGACAAACCCCGCCCTCCTTCGTCGCGCTATGCGCTGCGATTGGAGAGCCTTCAAAGAGCGACTGCACCACTGACGGGCATCTGCAGGCAACAATGATCCCCTTTGTGCAGCCTGTGCCCTCTGCACTGAGCAGAAAGCGTGTCAGGATTACGCACTCATCATGTTTTCCGCTGATTCCACATGATTCACGGTGAAGCGATCAAGTAGAGAGCTCAAGTTTGTGTCTTGATTTTTTTAGTCGATTTGTGTCCGCCGAACAGCCCACTCAGGCAGTTTTGCGTCATACAATCTTTTTCATAACCGTCATATAAATAGGCAACGTTACTTACTGGTTTGGGGAGACAATAGAAGAAGATGGCAGGGGATTGGAGGAGTGATGTGCTGCACCTCAGACGCGAGGGGGCGTTAGACGATCGCAGGTCTGTTATATCAGCTCTAGATCAGACAATCGGCAAAAATCCAAGACAGGGAAATAAATAATAGCCCACATTTCTTAAAAATGGTGCACGTTGGGACATAAATCAGGGTCGAGGCTCTTTGGTCTTCAGATGTGGCTGCTGATATAGTGATTTGCCAGCGTCTGTCGCACATGTTTTGAGTGACCTTGAGATTCCAGCGAGTGACAGATTTGGTCTGTCACTGAAAAAAAAGTGTAATGCGTGAAAACTAGTGTGCACGATTGCGTTAAGCTGTGAGCAGTGTACTCCTGAATGATTGTGAGTGACATGGAGCTGGTGTTCAGACTGCGGC
The DNA here is from genome assembly GCF_001858045.2 of Oreochromis niloticus. Taxonomy (NCBI): domain Eukaryota; kingdom Metazoa; phylum Chordata; class Actinopteri; order Cichliformes; family Cichlidae; genus Oreochromis; species Oreochromis niloticus. The sequence goes on along the minus strand of NC_031981.2, from coordinate 27,008,512 downwards.
TCACTGAGGTGACAAAGAGGTGACAACTTGTGCTCAGCCCCAACTCATTTCTCACCTCCTTCTTTATCCCCAGAGCACGTTGTTACGGCTCGACGCTGAGGAGGAGGAAGAGGCTTAAAAAGAACCCAGGAGGCTGTTTCGTCGTGTGTGTCTGTGTGTGTGTGTGTGTGTGTGTGTGTGTGTTCCAACCACACCCATGTTGTAGCACATACCACAGCTGACTTGTGCTCTGCCCTTATTAGAATGCAACCCCATCAGTACATCCAAAAACAACAGCAACAATAATTATTGAGTTTGATTTTGCAAAACTACACCGTGTGGCTTAGTGAGTTGAACTTGTGATCATTTAATTTAAAGTAATGCAGAACCCCATCTTTAGAGGATAACCTTTGTTATTTTGTCAAAGCTACAGCTGGCAGATGTGTCATGCACAGGGAATTGCCAGGTTTCTGTGATGGACTCGCTGGTATTTAGCTGTGCCTGTGTAAAACGTGCGGCTTGCAGTTTTCTCAAGGAGTGCTGATCCAAACCACCCAAGTGAGTGACTGAATCACATTGTGACACATTTGTTACATGAAAGAAGAGAATAAAGAAAAATTAGATTTTTTAAAAAGTCAGTAAAAACTACAGGAGTTTGCATGTTCTCCCCACATCTGTGTGGGTTCTCTCCAGGTACTCCAGCTTTACTCAGAGGTGTGAATGTGAGTGTAAATGGTTGTCTGCCCAGGGTGTACCCCGCCTCTCGCCCTGCAGAAGCTGAGATAGGCTCCATCAACCCTGCAGCCCTGAACTGGATAAGCAGAAGAAAATCAATGGATAGACGGTGCTTTATTGAGACATTTAAACTTAGAGTAAGTTATGCGAACATAACTGTTAGAGAGTGTTCTCATGGACAGAGAAAAAATTTGTCTGTATCCCTCTCGGCAAATACACACAGAGTGGCGAAGACATCCGTCACTTCAGGGGAAGCAAGAGTAGCTGAGGACAGATTTTTTTTTCCATTAAATGAGACCCGCTCATCGAGATGGTCCCCAGCAAAACACTCTTCAACTCTGAAGATAAAAAGCTGTTGAGACAGGTGACGTACAGATGGAGAGATGAAGATAGAGAGATTTTACACATCATTATTATTAATATATCCAAAATAAGCATTTAATGATTTCTTATTGTTCAGCCCATAGGCACATCTACTCCATAGGAATCATTCATCATAAACAATTTCAGAATTAAATGATAAGATTGATCTAACGGAAGCATAGGAATGGTACAAGTGCGGTAAATCTGGTGATTTCTAAAGTACTTCTTAAATGTATCAAGTATCAAAACAGTCTCAGCAGTCGGGTGATTAAGCAGACTGTAACCATCATCATTTTGGTATTTTTAGCAGCTGATAAAGCATAATGTGGTGGGATTAGCAGCTTTTAGTTCTAGGACCACACACATCTTCATTTTATGTTAATAGCAGGCTCGCACAGTTTTATTGCATGAATTGTTGTAAAATCTCTCCAGTACAGACAGACAGACCTGCCAAAGCATTCAGAGTCACCTTGGTGATTGTTCCTGGTACGGTGGTTTTCATTCTCCAGCACCACTTTTTGCTATAATGAAACGAACACATGGACAGACACAAACACAGAGTGAAAACATTATAGCTACACTGTGTTAGGTAAATATTACATCTTCTTACCCTAGATGACAATACTTCCAATGAAAAGCCACAAATCCATTAATAAATGTAAAACTGTGAGATCTAAGCTAACGTCATGATGATCCTGACCCTAAGTTTATGGTATCAGAATATATCAGATTTAGGGTTTTTTCTTATTCTCCAAAGTGACAGACATCAAGTAAAGTCAGGGTTAGGGTCACTGATGATGATTTAGATTGTAAAAGGTTAAAAGGATGTGGCACTGGTGTGCCCTCTTCTTCAGGTGCCAACCCGGGGATTGGACCACACCTGTACATTTTCATAACAATCCAAGGCAACATTTAAGTACTCAAAACTCCCTCTGTAGTAGTCCTGCCAAAGGAAATTTCCCACACACAAGGAGAGAGACAGAAAGACTCACAAGGTGAAAACAATACCAGCAACACTTTCATAGCTAGTTAACAGAAAACCTGTTTGTGATTTTCCCATCAAAACTGGCATTAACAGACAGTTAGTCATAATCTGTCAGTCATCTCATTAGGCTGACTCTTTACACAGGTAAGACAGATGCAATCAGCACAATCGTGATGACTTAAAATAAAACACAGGGAAATCCTAATGAACCTGCTCGGCCCACCGACTCCAGCAAAACTTTAGGTTGCCTCAAAATAGGACTGTAAAAAAATGTAAAAAATGATTGTGAATCAACCACATCTTGCTTTGTGAGGCGTCCCACCTAACATCATCTTGCTGAGGTGGGAGGGAAGGTTAACTGTTTGGATTTTGTGGAGGAGCTGAATCAGAGCGTATTTGAGCTGGCAGTTCTCACACATTGACCGTGAGACTCAGGGAACTTCAGAGAGTACTTTTCATGCTCCCTCACATCACACATGAATACAGGCTGTTCAGTAGGTTATATGTTATGTAATTGCTGAGTTGTGTGATGCTTAGTGCCACCTAGAGGTAATTTTAATAGACCAAGTTGCAGAAAAATACTTTGAATTAAGGCTAATTGGTCATTTTAAATAAGGGTGGCTGCAGTGCCTGTTCATCTCATCCCTTTCTGCTTGTGAGAGAAGTGAAGAAAGCAAAATGATGTTTACACTGATTTTTAAGTATTTCTCGAACCCATTCTTCATTAATTAATGAAGGTTGGCAACTGACATGACTGCTTATATTTGTTGTTAAAAAGTCCAACAGTCTATCACAGCCGCATGTTTCTGAGGTAAAGTCTGGAGCTAATGACTCAACTCACAAGAGCCAATCAGGTCTGTGCTGCCTTTCATAAGTCCCTAGAAACCAGTGACCCAGATTGGCTCAGGTGTCAGGTGGCATTCATCACTGGCTCCTCCCTCTCATTCATCTCTCCCTTCCCCAGCCCTGTCTCCACACACCCCAGGAGGCATATCCATGTCAGCCTGCTGCACAGGTACACCACTGTTACAGGATGACTGAGCTGCAGCAGACTGCTCTCCTGCTCTATCGTACCTTAAGGTAGACAGCAAGCCACACAGTGGACTACATAATATTATTCAAACCTGCAGGTTTATACCAACTTAGATTTGACTGTTTATGTGTAATCTGAATGTTTCTACATCAACCTGCAACCTTGCATCAACCTGAACAACAGGTTGATGCAAACTGCCTCAGGCAGTCAGTGAGTTGTGTCTTTATCTTTTCCTTCTGTATATATTCTCCATTTTATTCACACACATCTGCAGAGGTGCAAACAGAAGAACATGAGAGCTTTCTTTCACTTCTTTGCTCCCAACTCTCTTTTCAACATCGATTCAATGCCCTTCATTAAAAATTTATGGCTGCCAAAGCCTTAAGAATAAAACCTAATTCTTCTCTTTGTGTGTGTGTGTGTGTGTGTGTGTGTGTGTGTGTGTGTGAGTGTGTGTGTGGTTGCCACATATCCAACTCCACCCATAACTCTGCACCAGCACTGGTATCAGAAAATTCAGTGTGTGCAAACAGAGTCTGCACACAAAGCGAATCCAAACGAGCAAAAACACATAAATGAGCCATGCACTAAAGACATTTCAATTCAGCTGCTCACTAATGTCTCTCTATTGTATGTGTTTGTTGCTGTGAGGCTTGCGTGGCTCTTCTTTTGGCTTTACTTGGCATGAACTAGACTAGGCATTTAGGATTTTTACAGCCTGGGTGTGAAAATGTTCTCAAAATGAAGTGAGTTTCTGAGAGCGGCAAAAACAAGTCTGCTTGGGTCTCAAACCCATCTGTCACTACTTTTCTGTTGCAAAAGCAGATTTTCACTTTTAGATTTGGTTCCAGCTAAACTATTTTTAGAAGTATTTTTTGGAAAGCTTCGGTAAGAACAAGGTGAACTGACATGCAACAAAGTTTCCCAGCAAGTATCAAATAGCACCTAATGCAGTGCCAATAGACTAAACAACATCAGGTTAAGTATTGTATCTCCTAAAAAGTAATTCATCAGGCCTTTTACCACCACTTTATTAAATCCATGGCTGCAAGATAAAAATTCTAATTTACTGATTAAGATAGACCTTCTAAGTTGCTGACTTTATTTTTTCGGGTTGCGTTGAATTAATAATGTTGGTAATTACATTAAATTAATTTTATATGTAGTTTGAAATTAAATCCCAATGTTAGTGGGTTCAAAATAAAATTCGAGTTGTAATTACTTAAAGAAATTGAATATGTAACTTATTTTTTCTCCACTGTAACTTTTGATTTCAAGTTCCCTCCCCTACCCACTTAACTAGCCCGGGCAAATTCATATATGGTGCATTGCTTGGTGGACTTGCAAGCTTATGTAAAAGACATTTCAAGGTAAGTAACATTTCATTTACAAATAACTGTTCTAACAAAGCAAAGCATTTGTGCTAGTCACTTGTAGTGGATTTGTGTACCATGTTGTGCTCATACAGTTAAGGAAATATTTTGCACTACCACATGTAGCTAATGCTAACCATTCTAAACTTTAGCACAGGAGAGGATAAGACTTATAAAGTTTCATTTGACAAAGGTCTTCAGCTAGAGAGAGCTGCTGTGGCTAGGAAAAGCATGGTTAAAGTTTTGCTACACAATGCAATCTAATTTCGCTGGTTTTGTTTTGTTCTTTTTTAACATATCAGGTTGTGTGAAATATCGTTAATGTCATTCCAGTAGCATTATTCTAGCATAGGCTATGTGAATCTACTTAACATTAAGACTTTATGTAAGCAGTTAGTATAGTATGATAATCTAGGGTCATTAATGAGTTGTTAAGTTGGTACACATTTTTTACAAAATGGGCTGGGAGTGCACAATGTGTAAATTTGAAACCTCTACAAAAACAGGGTTGCTAAAGCATTACAGATTACGCCATGGTTATGGTGGGGAATGTCTCTCTTCTCTTCACTAAGATTGTTTTTGTTCCCTTGGGGTACCCTTAAATCACATCTATCATCTTTAACTAATGTATTAGAGCATTAATTAATGCAAAATAGCTAATAGTCTGCAAGATTTAATTCTTCTGTTTGTGTGGTCTACAGATAAAGGAGGAATTCAAGAGTTCAACCACTGTAAGCCTTGAATGGCTACACTTGACCCCAAAACTGATGGACGTCATTAAGACAACTATTTAGACTTTGGGTAGCTTTGAAATGCACTTTGTTGGCAGTCACCCATGTAGTTTATACTCATACTTTATTTTTTCTTAAATAGCACAATTCAACTGAAATACACAGAGAAGTAGCCATCTGCTGCCTTATCACATACCTTGGAGAGAAGGAAGAGGACCTTTTCATGGAGTTTGGTGTAAGTAATTCAGCATCGTGTGTGTGTGTGTGTGTGTGTGTGTGTGTGTATTCCACTGATCATCTGACTTCATTAAGATTCAGTAAGTATTAAAGTCTAATATATAATCCACTAACCTATTTTTTAAAATTTGCTTTACAAGGACAATTTAAGGCCAACCTTGAAAGGCAGGTGATGAAAACTGCCATCATCGGTGACCGGTACACCCCTGGATCTGACCATAAGACTGCAACCATTGTGGTGCGGGAACAAAAATCCTGGAGGGCCAGAATTTCCCAAGGTGCTGTGTGTTACTCATGGGCATAATATATGCTCTCAATCTGAGCTAATGCAAGGATCTGAAATATACTTTAGAAGTTTTTCAGAAGCTGTTCCTTGACCTTGATGGAACCAGCATTATGTTAAAGATGCTGACTCTGTTTCAAAAATTGTTAACTGTTTTGAATCCTGTATGTGTAACATTGATCTTAAAGGTGTTTGCTGCATTGTGTAAAAGAAAGATGCAAGATCTTGTAAAGTTTGGTAGGCACTGAAAGTTGACATTTATTGAACACTTGCTTGGAAGTAGTACTGTAACAAAATGTTTTCTAAGTGGATTTTTTACCAATTGAACACATTTATTTCTGTGGTCTTAAATACATAAAAGCATATTGTTTAACTTGGCTACGATGGTACAAATCTAAATTTCTGGTTTATTTTCACTTTTTAAATATGAAGTGTTGAAATGCCTACAATTAAAAAAGTAAAAAAGTTATTTGCTAAAAAAAATGTTGAATGAATTCATTTTTTAAAAGCTATTACAATAAAAAAAAAATAAGAAAAAGCTAAAACAATGATAATAATGAAGAAAATCAGCAACTTAATATTTTAAATGATTAACTTTAAAAAATTGTTTTTGTAATTGCTGTAATTAATTACATAACACTTAAAAATCATTTTAAGTAATGTGGAAAAAGTAATTGGAGGAACATAATTTTTATGAGTAAACAACTTAAAAACATGTTTTTAAGCTACCAATTATTAAGTAAGTGGTAATTAAAATCACCTTTGATTATGGAGGAAAAGTTAATTCCCCTAACTCAATATAGTTTGTTGGTTCAATATAATTTCAACATAAGTTATCATAACTCAAAAAGATTAATGGAAACTGTTGCGTTAATTTTTGTTGTTGAGCTTAAACAATAGTTTTTAGAGTGTGTGTCTTTCATTTAAAATGACTAACAGGCAGAATACTTACAAAACCATTTAGAAAAACATTAATTTTAGCATGTGATTAGGTATATAGATTCATTTTGTAGTCAGCTCTATAATGATTTGGACTTGTTTTGCAGGCACAGGACCTGGGCACCTTGCAGTCACTGAGTTGACCATGAACTCTTCTGTATACCAAAGTACTCTAAAGACAAATGTGAGGCCATCTATCTGACAGCTAAAGCTTTGCCAAAACATCGGTAACGGGACAATGATCCCAAGCACATCAACAAATCTTCAACAGAATGGTTGAAATAGAAAAGAATCAAGGTGCCACATTGACCCAGGCACATTCCAGACCTCAGCCTAATTGTTGCTGTGGCAAGACTTTAAGAGTTGTGCACAAACAAATGCCAAACTTAAATGAACTGAAGCAACAGTGCAGGAAAATATCATCCACAGTGAAGTGAGAGACAGGAAACACTTATTTCAAGTTGTTTCAAGTAATCGTTGAGAAAAGTGGTTCTACAAGCTACTCCACCATAGCATGCACTTACCGTCTCACATGAATGCACAGAATCCTAAGAAAACTTTCTTTCTCATGGGAGTGTTTATTCAAAATGCCAAACCATTACTTCCATTTTCAGTTCATTTAGTTGAACTTAGTTTCTCCTCACAGCACGTTTGACCACACAAATACTGACTTATTAGGATGATTTTTTTGAGGGGGGTCAACATGTGGTAGTTTCTTTTCTCATTTTTTTAAATGTCTTTTTTTATTTATGGAAATTATTGCTTTCACTTTTGTATAAGTCCACTTTGCACCACCTACTTGCACAAGTGCAGGCTTTAACATGTCACATGACATGCCACTAGCCTGCAGGGCGCAAAGCAGAGGGGGTGTTGCAGGGCCACGCCCGTGCTTGAGTCCATGATCGGCTCTGCACTTTGGTCTTTGTTTATTCTGTGAAGTCTTATATCAACAGCGCAGCTTGACACATACTTGACATCAAGCGTGTGAACTGCAACAACATTTGGTGTCAGTTCATTTAAACTTAATCAAACTTCATACGTCTTACTTTTAATCTGCACTTTAAACTACCATGGAAAGCTCTGATTTATGAAATGCAGATCAAACGAAATTCTGATCAGATTAAATTACACTGGTTTCCTAATTGCATATCCTAATCATTGCTCCAAACATTGTGCTTGTGTACTTTTATAATACTATTTCAGTGTGATGCAGGTCCTAACTAGAAAATGAAATCTATACACAAAGACAGTTTTCTTCATGTTCATCATTTCTAGTAATAACTCGGAGAGCTGAGAACAATAGTCAGCCAGCAGACACACCCTGAACTCTGACAATTATCAACATTGCTCATCACCACTTTTAATCCTTTATCTTGTTGACTGAAAACTTTCCCTTGGCACACACAGGGATGCACACTCACTCACATACACAGATGAGGACATGGAAAACTGAACAAGATGAGACAGCCCCTCAGACAGTAAAAAACAAAAGCAAAACAAAAACAATTAACATTCTCCCGTTAGAGGGTGTCAGTCAGAAGCTATGAGCTGTTTGTACATGCTGTGTTGGCATGCCAAGCAAAGATGGTTGTGTGTCTCTAAAACCCTTAACACCAACCAGTCCTGGGTGTGATCCTGGGTGTGGAGTATGTTCTCCCCTGGGCGCTTCCCTGAACTTGCCCAAAGGTGTTACAGGGCGTTGAATATATTAATATTAATCTGAAAAGTTGCAACGGCGCAAGGAGGATGAGTCAAGCCTTACTCTGTTAATTTTTGTTACTTGAAATACCCTCTTCTTTCGAGTTATCCAAAAAAATAGCAATTACTGATCTGATAAAGCCAGTTTATATCAGCTCTGCACTGCATTTAACACCAAGTAGTTGCATTTGAAATAATGCATTAAGTGTAAAACTAAAATCTTCACCTTCTCTTGGCTGCTCTCCTTACGGGTTGGCACACTGGACCGTCTCCCTCCATTTCAGCCTACCCCTAGCATCCTCTTCTTTCACACCAACCCTCTGCATGTATGAATCGTCTCTGTGGTCTTTTCTGTACAAGTCCAAACCATTGAGCTCAGCCTCCTGTCTTTCTGTCAGTAGCGACCACCATAGCAGGTCTCACTTCCACCTACAACCTTCCCTTTCACTCTAGCTGTTATCCTTCTGTCACCAATCAAATGTAAAACTAAACAGATATACAGACTGCATATAAAAATGGATGTAGCTATATGATTTTTATGTCCTGATGATGACTGGAAATAAAGTCAATTAAAATAGGGTCCTCAGAGTAAATGCTCACATGTCTGGAGGTATTTTAAAGAGGTCTGTTGACTTTCAGAAAGTCTTTCGTGTGTGGAATACATTCTTTCAAGCATAAAAGTTGACATTTTGGGGTTTTGGTTTTTTTGGAAATGCCCTGCTGTCATCAGCTAATACTATCAGACTTGGTTAGCATAAACTGAACAGGTGTAGCATTCGTAACTGCCACCTAGTACTAAGTAAGAAGACAGGTAAAAATACTAAAGCATATAATTTGTGGACAGGCTGTACCTCACAGCTCACAGTGTCAACTAAACTGAGTTGGTGACCCAGCAGCACAGTAGCAATACAAGCTCTGGAGATTTGGTCTCAGGACTTGGCAGAATTCCTTTTAACTGATAGTTACTAAAAGTGGATAAACTCTGTTAGTTAATTCACTCAAAATGCGGAAAGTATTTATGTATTAGAATCATCAACACTGGTAGACGACCTGCTTCCAAAAGAAAACAAGTTTGCTATTGGTGCACTGCAAGTGCATATTTAATAGCTCAGCATGCACACACAAAATGTGAGGTTTTACCTGTCTTCCACAAACAAATCCACCAATTTCCACTGAAATTAAATTCTATACAATTATGTTAAAAAAACAATAAGGGTTGGGCTGCCCAGCCCTTATTTTATTTTATAATTTTATGCAATAGGCAGCTGCTTTGAGTTTAAGGGTTGGGCACATGTGTGCCCAACCCTTAAACTCAAAGCAGCTCCCTATTCAAACATGCAGACTCATCACTTACATAAAGATGAATGGAAACATAGAAGAGCATCTGTCTCCTTTCCTGTTAGATGGCCCACCTTACTCACTTTCAAATTTCTAACTTGTGGCCCTTGAGGTTTACAAGAGATTGTTTTCTGTAAAATTAACAATGGCGTAAATATCTCAAATATTTCAATGTTTTAGTTATAAACCCCCCCCAACATTTTAAATAATGGAATTCAGCAGCAAAATACAGCTGATGTTTAGGCTCATCATACTGTGGAAGATACATGTTGCATTGCCCCAGGACCTAAAGGTGAATGTTGGGTTGTGGAGAGGTTAAAAGAGCAGCAATGCAGGGAAGGAGCAACACTGACAGTGAAAGGGACAGATAGGACACTGAAAAATTGGAAGGTTGAAATATGAAGTTTATGAAGTGAGAGTCAGGACCTAGATGAGGTCCCACCAGGCGAATAAAGATCAGTGGAACTGTTATGGTTTTAAAAATGACAACATGAATACGTTTCTCAGATCAGACTGTCTGCTCTTTGAACTTATTCAGATTTAAGCATCTTTATTCTTTTTTTAATGTCTGAGCTGTACTGAATCGTTTTCTAGGATTACACCTTTTTTAACATGCTTCTACATATTTTGGCTACCGTAGAAACTTTATATGCAAGCCTTGTCCTGTCTCCAGAAATAAGGAATGAAAGGAGATAGGAGAGGGTGGAAATTCTCACCACGCCCCAGAAACATGCCCTAAAATGATTTCACTGATTCACCCAGAGGACAAAAAAGGATCAAACACTGAGAATTTAGTGGCTGATTTACAGAATCTTACGTGCCTTTCTTTTTTAAGAAAATTAACACATGCACACCTGGGGTTCTATGAATTATCATTATCAGTCTGCACTTCTTTTCTCTCTTTTGCTTTATCCTCAACCACAGAGTTGAGGCTGATGACAGTGTTTCCTGAGCCTGGTTCTGTAGATGGTGTTCTTTTTTTTCTCAATGCTGTCACCAAAGACAGTCTAGTTTCTCTCTATAATATTGTAGGGAATCTTGAGATTACTGTTCTTGTGAATTAGACATGCACAAATAAAGTTAATTCACACTAAATAAGTGACAAATGAGCTGTCAGGGCTGAAAAGGGTTAGCTTTAAAGATAGGGGCAGGGTAGTGCAGGAATGTCGTTTTGGCAAATCTGTGTTTATGTGCAGGCAAAGGCGTGCTCTTGAATGTCATTCGCCAAAGGGAATAGCATGAAGTTAAGGTGGGACTTCTTCCTTTTTTTTTCCCAGAGAAAATGTTAGACCAGTTCATTACCTTTATGAGTCACTCACAGAAGGCAAACACACATAAGCTCTGGGAGTTGTAAGACCATCTTGGTTTGTCATTGGCTCCCAAAAATTCTTTTCCACTCTATCATCAGCACCAAGTCTGCAATTAAACTTGAGCTAATGGAAAACAAGTCTTTGTAATAAATCATACCAGCAAACAAACACTACTGCTCGCTCTCGCTTGCACTTTCCCTCCTGTTTGCTCGTACATAACTCACAATCCCACGCATTTCCAAACACATACATGCTACATTCCGCAAAAGTTGCTGAGTTTATAAGTTAGTGTAGGGAGACTCTCCTCGGGCTGTAGGGTGTAGGTCCATATCATTAGTATCTATGCTTGCAGACAGCCTTAGTTCAAAGTCATTAGGATGTTCTTTCCTATGAGTGAGCTCCTTGTGCACAAAGACATATTTCTGAGACATGATTTTCGTGGCTCAAAAACTGCAAAACCGCTAAGTGGCTCTCTCTTCATTGGTGGTATTTCTGGTTTTGAAGAGGGTTTTTTGCTCTTCATTTCTATCTCATACTAAATTTTCCTTAATGCATAAGATTTGTGCTGCTGGCTAGGCCTCCCTTTAAAAGACTGTGATCTGGACAACCTTAATTAAATCAGGGGAAACTAATTCTGAGGAAAAAGCACTTTTATTTTAGTGTCATGTGACTACATTACAGAAACACACGTATATATGAAGTCTAAAAAGTGACACCGTGTCATTACATTAGCACAAAAACAATGCAAAGGCATTAAGAAAAACCAGAGCATTCAGTATGTAAAACATCTTTAAACAGACATTTTAAATGTTTCAAGGTAACACAAAACCTGTGGTAACCCAGGACAGTTGTTAAGCCTGCTTCATGTGTCAGGTACAAAATACCTAAATGCAATTTCCGAAATAATGAATTTAGAGTAAAGCGGTTTAGCCGGCTGAATGGACAACAGACTAGAAAGCCTTTGCTGCTATTATATTACAAAGAAAACAATTAAATCAGGCGTGCTACACTTGATTGAATTAAAACACACAGTAACTTTACACAAATTCTATATAAAAATTAGATAAGTATATAAACTAAGAAATATATGCAAAAAGTCTCAAAAAACAAAATAGGCATATGCAGAGCTACAAAAACATATTATAGTGTTTATTCTATAACAATAAAAAGGGAGAGGAACTGATTTTCTATGAATGCTTTAACACTCCTGATTAGTTTATAAATTAAAGTCTATGATTTAAGAAATTTCTCTGCAGTTATTCACAATTTTCCACTTTGCTAACACATTTAAAGCCAAGGCAGGTCACACCACCTACTTTTGAACAAAGACTGTACATTTAAAAAGAAAAAAAAAACGCGAGCAATGAGAGCAATTTGTATCTCTGCTGAAACTCCACAGCACAGGTATTCAAAGAGTTCAAACCGCTTTAAGCTGAGCTGGTGAGTCATTTTGAAAGAAAAGAAACTTACAAAACCAAAGGAAGCGGCTTTGTGGAGCACTGGCGATTGTGCAGAGACTGGGGCTCAAAGTCACCTATAATGCATCTTTAAAATGGGAACATGTATTGCTTGAAAAAAATAATATATTAGTATATTACCAATAACAGCAAATATGTGAGTTGTTGGGAAAAGAAGTACATTAATTGGAAGGTGGTCAGACTGTGATTATGGACATCCCACACACTGATAATAAAATTTAGTGTTACTGTTATTAATGAGTGGCTGCTAAACTTGTTTTTCCTGTGAGTCCCACCCATGGCCTGCAGGCAGTTGTGTGAGCAATGTTAAAGTGTGTGTGAGAAAGAGAGAGTTTCTGCTCAGTTGAGGACACAGACTGAAAGCAGATGGGAGGGGCGAGTAAAGACTTAAAGAGACCTGAGGAGAAGAAGAGTGAGAGATACCTCTGCGGCTGTTTTAATTTAAATTTCAAAAGATGCATCACCTGGTTTACAGGATGTATTATCTGTAATTACATTGCTGTACTAGTTTCTGCTTAATACTACAGATGTTGTTAAACTATGAATGTAACTAAAAGCAGTTGTTTTTATACATATACATACATTTAAAAAAAAATCTAAGCACTGAATGCATTTGTATGTAATTATCTTCATGTATTGTATGTTGAGCATATTGTATACACAATACTTTTTTTTTTTTTTTCAAATAATCAGTGTGTACATTTGAGCTATCCTGGCAAATACAAGTATTTCCTTCTTCTGCTCTATAATTGTGAGGATGAGACTTCAGTCCTTAACTAGAACTGCCACCATGAGTAATCCATCAATTTGGATTACTCACTCCAGTTTGGGATGATCTCTCACTCGCTCTCATAATCAGTCACTTTAAAAATAAGCCCACTTTACTAAAGCACGCTGAATACACAACCTGACTTTTCAGAAACATCGTTATTTTAAAAAAGAAAGAACTGCATCACTTTCCAAATGCTGATCGCCTTCTGTTCAAATGCTATCTGATCCGCTTTCTCAAACTGTTCTTTTAAAACTGCCTCTGTTTGCCAAATGTTCCTCCCTCTCTTATTTCCATAACCTGCCCATGCTTTCCAAAAATGAGCTGTCTTTATTGAAGCGTCCTCATCATCTTAAATTGTCATAATGTTCCAAAACGTCCTGCATTTGCGCGGTGTTCAAACCTGCGTGACAGTGGACCTTATGGTGACACACACATACAAACACACACAAACACACTGTCTCCAGCTGAGTAGACAGGGGAGTGGCAGGGAGAGAGATAGAGAAAGGAAAAAGTTTTTGGCTGACAGACAGAGAGGTGTGGTCACAAGGCTCCAAAAACGCTCCCGTCCTGCTCTCGGTTTGCAGTCTGCACCAGAGGGACCAGGGCGGACAGGGTGGAGAGAGGGAGAGAAAGAGAGAGAGGGCGGCAACCTGTCAGGTTGTTTCCGTCCACTTAGTTTCGTCCGGTAACTTCTGTGGAGCCGCCGAGGCTGCCGTTCTCTGGTCACCATGTCAGCGTTCGGGTCTCAGCAGACCCTGAACATGGGCCGCAGGGTCAACTCCAGGGGAGAGTTGACTGGAGAAACCACCTACCAGTACGCACGGAGCGACGGCTTGCAGGGAGGGGGTAACGGATACGACCAGTACGGATACGACGGACAGAAAACCTTCACCTATTCAAAGTCCGTGAAGGGAGGTGGGATGACGAGCGGAATGGCGAGCAGCATGAGAGCCGGAACCACGAGAGGAATGACGTGGCGTGGGGCCAGCATGGGAGGGGGAGCGATGAGTGGCGTCGGCGGGGGCACGATTAGCGGAATGGGGTATGAATTTAAACTCTATCTTCCACAAGTTTTGGGTTTCTATTCGCACCTGTGGCCAATGTGTGAACTGCAGCGCACGATAGGTTATTCCCATTAAATATTAACCGTGACAGCCTGTGTTGTTTTTTTTGGGCCCTGCAAACGCTAAAAACACCCGATACTCACTGGGCTTTAAAAAAAAGTGAACAAAGCAATGAAATGCACATCAGCCCGCAGGAGTATAATTACAGGGAAATGTTCTTGTTCTGCAAAGTAACAGCATTTCCACTTGTTTTGTAACACTGAAGTAAAGCTGGAAGTAATTGTGTGTAAAAAAAATAAAGATTTGTTTGCAGTCGGAGTCACCTCAATGACATAACTGATCATGCACACTGATAATGCGCAGTGATACACGTCGTGATGCTGACATACAGCTGTTGTCTTTGGCACATCTTTTCAATTATTCCTCAGCTTCTGCTCTGCACAGGAGCTAACCTCCCCGGGGAGACACGAGGTTTACAGTCCGCGTTAAATTGCCGCCTTCCCTCTGCTGCTTGACTCTTCGTCCCACAGACACGCGTGTCGGTTTAACCCATGCAACTCCATCAGCAGCACAAGGCTTGTGTTTCTGACCCTGCACTTTTGTATTTCGCAAACATAACTTATGACTCAGATCAACTTCGTTTATGGCTTTAATAGTTTTATATCAGGGAGTGATGTTTGAGATAAGGTACTGATCTAAGCCCTGTGATTAAGGGAAAAGTGCCTGGGACAACTTATGGCAAATATAAGTACGTTTATTACATTGTTTATTATTGCTGGTAGCACTTTTTTCTGGATGGTAAGTAAAAAAGAAATACAAGTGTAGAGATGACAGAGATATTACAGGTGTTATTTGGAAACAGTGCCCTCATTCATAGCTAGTTAAATAAGCCAATGTCAGCATAGATTTTTAGGGTAATAGTTATGATATTTGTGATAACACAAGTATATCAATGGTGGTCAATAAAATATGTAATAGAGATGCATAGAGTGGGTCTTTATGCATATTTTAGAATGAGGTCAACATTTTAGTTTGTATGTGTGTTTGTGAAAACCAGAGCAGGTTTCAGGAAAAGTGTCTTTCGTAGAAACTTGGATGCTTGTTTGAGTTTCAGCTCATAAAATCATAACGAGTTTGGACAGACTGTACAAAAAACTTTGTCCGTATACAGCTAGCATAAATAGTTTAGTACCTCAGAATTGAAAACGCCTACGATAAGCAGCAGTGATAGCTGGTTATCTGGGGTGATAGCTTTTTTCTTTTTTCTTTTTCTATATCTCCTTGTTCCGGCTTTTGTTTCTAGGAAAGAGAGAGATCTCTATTATAACAACACTTATTTTTCTAAATGTTTAGATTTGTGGCTGCTGCCACACTAAAGGCCCCACTAAAGATCTGTGTTCACGTCTGCTCCAGACTTTTCCCCTCACTTTCCTGCCTGCCTGCAGTGTTTTCCTATCAAATTAAGCCTAAAATAATATTAAAAGAAAATTGTAATGTTTATAATAGCAGTGAAAAGAGTTTCTTTGGCACATTGTGTATGAATGTTGACTATACATACCAGATGTTGAGCCCGTACTGATGTAATCTGTTGCAGTGTATTTTCTTGGCTAATGTATGTGAAAAATCTAACCATAACCATATCTTTTCAGTTTGTGGATTATGATGATATACATATACAAGGTTCCACATGCTGTGCCTGCATGATGATACAATCTAAATTCCCAGATTGCTTGTAAATGAAATGCATGTCTGCAAACTTGCAACAGAAATGAGTTCCCCGTCTTGCCTTTTTTTCAGTTTTCCAAATTAAAACAGGTGGAAAGAGCGGCGGGAGTCTTTTCCCCTCCTTAAACTGGGGTTAGGACATGAAAAACTTTAACATTTATTTAAATAACAAATGTACAGTTGTATCTTTTCCTAAAAACAGCTATATTCAAATGAAACAATCTGAGAAGGGAAATTCACTCTTTGATGATATTTTGACAAAAAGGGCAAAAGAAGACACTGCTTTGTTTTAGGGGAACACACGGCGAAAAAAACTGGGAACCACTGCGGTAACTGGGAATATTTTGGTAATAATTAAAGCTGAAGATCTTAATGTTAATGAGTTTACTTCACTGCCCTTCACAGTGGCTCTGCACTTACTTCTATAAACCAGAAGGCCGCTATCCTGCAGAGCCAGTGCAACGAGTACCTGCAGAAAGCCGAATACTACATTCAAACTGTGAGTCATGTTTTTTTTCCTTTTTTGTGTTACTTATTGCGCTTTTACTGCTAGAAGTCCAGATAAAAATCAGCCCAGTCAGAAGGGTTTTTATTTCACATGAAGAGTGTAGTGTTGTAGCCTGTCCTCTGAGGCAAAAAGAAGCAGAAAGAATGACAGAAATGTTGTGCGGCTGTAATTGGAGTAGCTGGATGTGTAGGCTTCTGGTGTACGGTCAGAGTCTGTGACAGACACCAGATAGATAATGTCTAATTTTTGTTTAGCTCCCTGTTGGATGTGATTTTTAGAACTGGCCCCTTGAGCAATATTGCAACTGTCAATCCACTTTAAATTTACACCCTTCCTTAGTTTAGCTGTTAAGCAACCTACAATGAATTATTTATGTTACTGTGAAGTTCATCGCAAGTGCAAAACTCAGTTTAAAATTTGCGGGCGTGTGATTTATTTTCTTGTTGACTACTTATATCGGCAGACTATCACAACCGCTTTGTCCTTGTCATAAATCATCCTCTTTCATGGGTTGTAAAAGTTGTTTTTCTGAGGTTTTGACATTTTTTGGCACTTCTAAATGGAAATAATTCAATCTAAAGCACAGCAAGGACAAAAGACATCTATACTCAAAATGTGCCCATTCAGTTTTCTGGATTTGTACACCTCCCTCAGGGTTGTGTCTGTGTATTGCAGGGTGGAAACCCGAGTGAGGCCGAGTACTTCATGGCGAAGGCCAAAGAGGCCATTCAAAATCTGAAGAGCTGCGGGGCCGAACTGAGACAACTGGGACAGCCTAATGAGAACGTAATGAGAAGGTAAGGAAGGCCAGATTTCTCTCTCTGTCTTAATCATCTGAGTTTTCTTTTACTAGAACAGTGCCCATCCGAGGTCAGTGTTACCCATGATTTTGACGCTGAAATGTAACTGTTTCTTAAATGCATCACATGCAGGTAATTAAGTAATTTAGTTGCTGTTTTCAAAAGGATAGTGAATGTGTCTCAAGCTTTAAACTTAGTCCAAATTTCCTCAGGCAGTCAGTAATTAACCTCCCATTTTTAAAGCAGATTGGATGAATGTTTGTTGACCGGACAGATGGATGGACAAACAGAGATTTCATGAATTATTATAAAGATATATTCTTTGTATAGCATATGCTGTTCATTCCAAGTCTCATTTTTTTGTGTTTTCTAATCCGTAGTGTGGAGATGTACAATAACCAGCTGAAGGGGGTCCACATGGTCATCTCAGGCACCACGCAGAGAAGGAAGAGCACCAGGGGGGGCTCTGGTGGCTGGGAGGAAACTGGAAGGAGCTATCATGATGCTATGGGCTGGATTGCACAGCAAAAGGCATGTATAGACACACCCAACTAAATGCCTTAATACCTAACGTGCACCTGTAGCTGCTTTTGAAGATCAGGAGTCTTCTGACATTCACGAGCCCTTTAAGGAATCCTGTGTTAAGGTGTCAAGCACAACCCCAGTTTGGGAGAGTGGTGAGGAATGTACTTAAAAGCTAAGAAATCTACTAAAATTTAGGCAATATTTACATTTTAAATGATTTGTTGGAGGGTTTTTTGTTGTTGTTGTTTTTACAGTATTTTACAAGATTGTTGTGCATTTATTTCAGTCTTAAATACCCTAAAAATGTTGCATCTTGATGACCTGATTTCGGTTAACACCAGCCTTTATCACTGATGTTTTCAGATTTTCACTATGAGAAGTTGATGTAATTTGTCACATTTGTAAGTCAGAGACGTTTGTTACACACAACAGATAATCAGCTCATTTCAGATCATAGCACATTTAAACACAACAGAAGTTAAAGTGCTCCACAGCAACTAAATATTACATAATTTAATATATTATAGTTCTTTAAACACACTAAAAATGTGAATAACTACATTAAAATTGTTAAACAGTTAAACAGAAAAAGTATTTTTTCTGTTTAACTGGAGAAACAGACACTTTACACAAAATAAATCTTTGTGAGATGAACCTAAAGTGAAAGAAAGACCTACTTCTTCAACAACAAAAGTGACATAAATACCCAGTAACTACATGGTTAAGTGCCGTGTGACTTTATGACAGTGTAATAAAAGGTGCCAGTAAACCAAATGACAGATCACGCTGAACCAGGATCGCTAAGATAACACAACATTCACAGCATTTAACACAGAGCTTAGAGAAGAATGCTCTGCTATGTTGCTGTAGGCACAGTATTAAGGGGTCACGTGGTCTTTGTGGTTAAGTGCAAATAGAAGCTAAAAGGAGCTATTGTTTTACACTCACTGCTAAATAATTTCTTTCTGAGTGGATTGCTGATCTTTGACCCCAAGCGGTGCCTGAATTCACGAGCAAATTACTGGTTTAACTTGTGTCTCTGCCGCCACCTGCTGGTGACATGAAGTGCCTGTGTCTGAAGTCCTCTCTAAAACTACTCCATGCAGCGTCTGATTGAAACAGCTTCATGGGGAGACGATCCTGCAGCCATCGAGCAGCAGCTCACGAGCCACCAGAGGTTTCACAGCTCCATCCAGAGGAGCGTTGAGATGGATCGAGCCAGAGATGACCTGGTGGGTTCAGTCAGTGGGTTCAGTATCAATGCTGTGATGATGAGACAATGCTGAGATTCACTGTTGCTTCAAACAGAAGCTCCGTTGATCTATTGTTTGGGATATACAAAGTCACAAAACTAAACCAGTGTAAGAAGATCATGGGGTAACGAGATAAATAACCCAAACAAAGAAAAATGATCCGCTTTTGGCCAAATAGTGATTTGTTATTATTGGTATCTGTTTTAATTATTAACATTTTCAAATACTGAAACATCACTTTATTTTGAAACTTTAAAGGAAACATTGAAAGATTAGTACCAACTCTTCGAATTTGAATTTCACCACAAAATCAATTCAGTTCAATTCAGTTTTGTTTGTATAGTGGTAAATGACAACAGCAGTTGCCTCTAGGCACTTTGTACAGTAAAGTAAAGACCCTACAGTAATAAAGAAAGACCCAACGAGCAAGCACTTGTTGACAGCGGGAAGGAAAAACTCCCTTTTAACAGGAAGAAACTTCCAGCAGAAGCAGGCTCAGGGAGGGACGGCCATCTGACATGATTGGTTGGTGGTGAAGGGAGGGAGACAAGACAAAAGACACACTGTGGAAGAGAGCCAGAGATGATTAAAACAGTGCAACAGGATTTCACTAACCTGTGCAACATCGCTTTTCAAATAATCCACTATAATATGACTTATTCTCTTCCCCCAGATGAAGACAGGAGACAAAGCCAATCTTAAGGCTCTGGAGCAGGAATGGGAGAATCTCCAGGTGAAGAAACTAAATCCTTATCTCTATGTAGTGTATTTTCCTGTTAATTGTTAGAAATTTTTATTAAATTGATTCACTTTAACCCTGTTTAACCCTGCTAGAAAATGTCCCATGGTCGGACCCAGCAGCTGCGACAGCTCCAGGAGATCATTCAGGAAATATCCAAAGAGATCATATGGGTGAATGAGAAGGAGGAAGAGGAACTGATGTTTGACTGGGGAGACAAGAACATCGACCAGTATATCCCCAGAAAGCAGGAGAGCTACTCGGTTAGTCAAACATCAGATTACAAGGGAACAAGGATAGAACTGGATTCATTGGATGCTGCACAAAATCCACTTTTTAATTTCCAAGTTTACGAGCTTCATTTTAGGCAATAAACATTCTTGGCAATCCCTTGAGCCTAAATGGCGCTAATGTCTTTTATGTAGTTAATCTGCATCTCATAAGGGAGCAATCATCTGTGGTAGATTGGATTTTGGCAGCTGCAATCAGTCATCCACTTAGAGCGAAGCCACAGAGCTTCCCTCTTGCTGCATCCTGATGTTTTTCCTGTGTCCCCTGTGATTATATTCTTATAATCTTATATTCTTACTCTTCTTATATAACAGAAACTGATGAGTGCCCTGGAAGTAAAAGAAAAGGATCTGAATAGGCTGAAGGCCAAAGTGGACAACCTCCTGAAGAATGACCACCCTGCATCGGACAAGATCGAGGTCTGGAGCGATCAGAAGTAGAAATCTCAGTCCATAAACAAGTAGTTATAAACCTGCAAATGTAAAGCTTGGCTTTTTTTCCAGTCTTTTTGTACTTGTGCATTCTCTTCAGGCTTATAGTGACACCCTGCAGACTCAGTGGAGCTGGCTCCTTCAAATAACAAAATGCATCGACACTCACCTGAAGGAGAATTTAGCGTACAGCCAGGTAACTTAAAGCTACTCTAATAAACATGAACGTGCAGGAGTCAGTCACACTGGCGGACACTGTGAATAAGAGTGCACGTAAAAGATGCACCATGACACCTCTGTTCCTCTGATTTCTTGTTGCTACATTAGCATTTTGATTCGCTTTCAGCTTTTCAGTTGTTATGTACACATAAAAATTGCTTGTTTACTTATCATAATGAGACTGGGAAACTACAATTAACTTCATGCTAGATTTCACTCAGTAGTTCACAAATTGTGTGCGTTTTCTCCTGAAACTCATATCACATATGCTTACACACGTGTGCATTTAGTTTTTCAAGGAGGCCAACGAGACGTACAGTGCTCTGCAGAAGGAACACGAGACGGTTCGTAAGAATTTCATCTGCGACAAGAAGACTTCTCTGGAGACGCTGCAGGAGCTCCTCAGAAACCTGGAGGTACGACAGCGTCATTACAGCAGTAACACATCAGCTGGGCATCAGTAGCTTGATCACGTGTTTAGACGTTTAGCATAGCAAGATAAAACTGATTAGACTGAATGTAACGCGGTAAAGGACCAGGGCGCCTGACTGCAGCTTTATAGATAATGAGCACTCAGAACTAGCTTCAGCTACGGAGCCTGAGTGTGTGAATACAACACAGGAAACAGAAATAGAGCTCAAAAATATATTATGTATGTTATGGTAAATGAAAAATGTATAGACAAATGTACAAAAAAAGTAAAAAAATATATGCATATATATCACACACAAAAATAATGGAAGAAGAAGAATGGAAACAGAACTCTCAAAACTAAAGTTTTGTAACGTTGGCATCATTAAATCAACTAATCTTGGTCTAGAAATAGCTTCCACTCTTGTATAATAATGTTATTGTTATTGTAACCAAACCAGTTCTGGATTGCAGGTCATATGTTTCAGGACAGGCCATTCTGTGTGACTTCATTATTTACAGAGAGACAAAAATGTTGGCCAATTAGAAAAGTAAAGCAGTTGTTAATGGATAAACAGTGGCAGGTTGACTGAAACCTTTTTTGTCTTCAGAGGGAAAAGGAGAAGATTGTGGAAAATAGGAGGCAGGTTAAACACCTGGTCAGCAAGTCCAAGGAGATCGTGAGACTGAAACCCAGAAATCCTGAAGAGAAGAACACCAGCGGCATCATTGTCAAGGCTCTGTGCGACTTCAAGCAGGACCAGGTCAGTTTTCAGATGTCAAAGTTAAACACATAATATTATTTTTATTTTATACTTTACGTTGCACCGGCATTCTCACTTCCTTTTATTCTAACTTGTGTTTCTTATGTGACCTTTGGGCTCACAGAAGGTGATCCTTAAGGGCAATGAGGCTATCCTAAAGGACAACAACCAGCGCAGTAAGTGGCTGGTGACTGGCCCGGGGGGTCTGGATATGTTGGTGCCCTCTGTGTGCCTGATTGTACCGCCACCTAATCCAATCAGCATCAGCCTCGCCAACAAGTAAGAAACAAAAAATGCTTTGATTTGGACATTTACTGTTAAAGATGATTGTATAACTCTTGCTTTGGCTGGAAAGATAATCCTGAAACCTTTAAATTTCACCTCTGTGTCGTGCAAAGAAACGAGCAGTACTACGAAGCAATCCTGTCAATCTGGAGCCAGCTTTATATCAACGTCAAGAGTCTCATCTCCTGGCAGTACTGCCTCATGGATATCCAACGCATCAACTCCCTCACCATCACCATGGTAAGGACCGACGAGGTCTTGGAAGTCGGCCTCTGCTGTCTGTAAAAAAATATTTAGTCATAGGTCAAAGTCAAACTTTTCTCTTGCAAAGGTATCAAAGGAGAATACGAACGGTCATAATAAAAGTTGTGACATAGTGTTAATTAACTTTTAATTATTTGGTTTTAAAGGTGGGTTTTTGCTTTTACAGTTTGTTCTAAGCCAACAGCTGTAGTCTTCCATTTAACATGGGCTTAAAAAGTGTGTAAACGTATCTCATCCTGAGCCACCTCCAGATGCTGGGAAACAGCTCCCATGATTGCACACTTCGGAATGCTGCATAACTCTGCAGCATTCAAACAGACATTTAATCATCTCTCGAAACCCGCTGCTCCAAACCAAAGTCACTTTTGCAACTTTTTACTGCTCCAGTTTGTACTTTGCGTTAAAAAAACCACAAATGCAACAGCTATCTACAATCATTTTACTGCACTGTTATTGTTATAACACTTAATGATTTATTGGTGGAAATTAATTTGTAAAAATAGCCTTAGAACTTAGAAACTATGGTTCTTACAAGTGTGGTGAGTATCGTCAACATAAAGAAAGTACCAAAGATTTAAAATATCATGTCACATTTGACCTCTGACCTCTCCTTCTCGGTGAAAAGATCTGTTTGGGTCCAAATTAAACTTAATGTTTCTGTGTCTGTTCAGTTGGCCAAGATGCGCCCAGAGGAGTACCGGAAAATGATCAAGAGCATGGAGACTCACTATGATGAGTTTATATTGAACAGTGTAAATTCCCAGATGTTTGCTGATGAGGACAAGAGGAGCATAGAGAACCAGGTCAATGATGCCCAGTCCCACTATGAACAGCTAGTGGTGCAGATACCTACTTACAGTAAGTGTTTGTAGTAATGATCACCTCGCAAGTACACCACACATTATGTACACGGACCTCTTGCGCTCATTTTCAGCTCCATATGTTTATTCTTGGACTTTGTTTTTTTAGCCGGATGTCTCTTAGACTTGTCTATCACTTTGATAAACAGGGTTGTAAAATTTCATGCATTTATGGGAGCATGAAAGAAAAGATAAAATTTCCCAATTACGGTATTTGTATAGTACTGTATAAAGATTTAAATGCTACACTTTACCAATTATAGTGTTTGAGCAATATAAACATTGCTCAAATACAATATTTTTAGTACGTATTTCAGTATATTACATTAAAGTACATTATACAGTATGCATCTGAGTCTGTATGCTTGATAATGGAATAATTAAATTGAATAAGTGAATCTAGTGAACTTTTAAAAAAACTTTTATCTGTTTTTTAAAAATCATTTTGTCTACAGTTGTCCAGCAGGAACAATTACAGCAAACAGCTGGGCAACAACACCAGCTGATTATATTACAGCAGCAGCAAGTACAAGCTGCTGCTGCAGAAGACACAAGGAGGCTTGAAGAAGAGGCCAGGATGCGCCAAGAAGAGGCCTGGAGGCTTGAAGAAGAGGCCAGGATGCGCCAAGAGGAGGCCAGGAGGCTTGAAGAAGAAAGACGGCGAGCAGAGCTCAGAAGACAGGCAGAGAAGAAAGCGGAGGCAAAGAAAGAGGTGGTGAAGAAGGAGGTGATAAAAGTGACCAAGACGGACGCAGGAAAGAGGAAGGTATCCGCATCATCGTCATCATCTCATAGCTTATTAGAGCTGCACTCGCTCAGATTGAGGCTGGAGGGTGCTGAAGACATGCTGAGTCAGCACATCCATGTCTGCTTCGGAGACAACGGCGTGCAGGACTGTAGCCTCAAGATCTCTCAGTTAGAGGTGAAAGCATAAAATATAAGAATAACAGAAATGCATGTAGAATGAAAACAAAAACGAAGCTGTATTTATCATGACACGTATATGTGCATCTTTCAGACTGTGCAGCGTGATGTGGACTCGATGCGTGCCGAGTACTTACTTTTGAAGGAGCGCATTCTAAACGAGCTGGAAAGTGTGAATGATTCAGACAGAGCTCAGTTCCTCCGCAGCGAGATTGGAGTGATTAACCAAAAACTGGGCAGCCTGGAGAGCAGCTCATCAGCTTGTGTTCAGCGGTACGTAACACGAGGCAAATCCTCAAAACGATGGTGTAAAGCTTAGTATGTTCTTCTGATTAATTTAAAAGCACAGTTAATAACTGTGCACTGTAAAATAAATTACTATCTGCAAAAAAAGATACTTTTACATACAGATAATCTACATTATGACAAACACACAAAATAAATGTATTCTATCCAACCTTTGTAAAATGACTTGCATATTTGCATATTTGATTATTCCATATGCTGGTTTTAGGCTACGGGCTCTACGGGACATGCTGGAGAGTGTGGCACGAGCCGAGGACATTGTGAAAGTTTATGAAGCAAGAATGACAGAAAAAGAGACCACTTCTCTGTCTCCTGAGGAAGTGGAGGAATATATGTCGGCTCTGAAGGTATTTTTGCAAGATAATGGTGTTTTCCTACTCTTTGATAATAGTAGACAAATCATTTGTGAATACTGCCCTATTTTTATTATATTCTTTGTGCTGTGACATATGCTTTAATTCCACTTATCAGGCTGATTTTTATTATACGGTGGATGCAGTCGTATGATTGATGTTGTGTCGCGTGTCGATGTGCAGAACATCAGAGCAGAGCTGGATCAGAAGAAAGATATTCTAACTGCTATGGAGGCAGAGTTGTCCAAGGCGAGCCACTGGAACAGCCAGGTGGGCGGATCCTCCCACAGGTGTGACCTCATGCTAACAAAATACACAGAAGATGTGAACATGCTGTCAGACCGCTGGAGACGAATCCAATTACAGCTCGATACGAGGTATGCTGCTCTGTCAGTTTTTAATAATAACTGACTGTTAATGTCAAATTGAAGACTTTACAGTCATGCAGTAAATAACTCATTCCATATTCAACCATATGTATATATATATATATATATATATGTGAGGCTGCCAGTACACATGTGAATCTATTTTTAAAACACATATGTCAATTTGTGATTGACAGAAAATGATCAAGCAAAGCACAAAACATTTGTTGCTTGTGTATTTTAAAATTTTAGAGCTTTTTAAATGTTATAATAAATAATATAATAAAAAAACAATATTAATCTGTAAACTTGGGCATGAGAGCGTTTGATTAAAAGTGACATAACTCACTTATGCTGGTGGCCTCTTCCACTTGCTCAGAATGCAGGACCTTCGATCATATCTGCCTCAGCTGCAGCACTACAAGCAAACCAGCACTTCCATTCTTGAATGGATTGAAGCCACTCGGAGAAAACAGGTGGCTCTACAGGCCACCAAGATAGAAAATGTTCAAGCGCTGGAAGACCTCATTAACAACCAGAAGGTAATATGATAAACTTTTGCTATTATTAGAGCTACTTCCAATAATTTTCTGTGAAGGCATCAGATACCTGACATCTGTACTTTGTGGGTTTCTCTAGGCTCTGAATGCAGAAATCAAGGTGAGGAGGGAGACAGTAGATAGTGTGCTGAAAGACAATGAGGCCTGTGTGAACGCTATCAAGGTAAGTAGGTCAATAATCGAGTGCATTTGGTCTCAGATTCATTAAAAGATCAACTTCCTCTATTTATTTATTCATTTTTATTTTTAACAGGACTATGAAACAGACCTTGCAGCTTACACCTCTGGTTTAGAAACTTTGCTCAACATCCCAGTGAAGAGGACAATGCTGAAGTCGCCGTCAGTGGATCTCAATCATGAAGTAATGCAACTGTAGTAAAAAAAAATTAGACATGTAGTAAACCATTAGTACATGAATTTTTTTTTCTTGTAGGTTAGAGTTGATTTTTCTGATGTTTTTTTTAAATTAAATTTAAATTTGTCTCTGTTCCAGGCTACCCAACTGCAGACTCGTTATATGGAGTTGCTTACCCTTTCTGATGACTACTACAGATTCCTAGGAGATTTGCTCAGAAACATGGAGGAGCTCAAGGTACGGATCTCCAATGCTGAACATCCAAAAATATCTTGTTGGATGTAATCATGGTTTTCTTTCTTTTTTCTTCTTCTTTTTCTTTCTTTCTGTTTATGACATCTTGTCATCAAACTGCCCAGGGACTATGAATGAGAATTTGGGGTAAATCTGTCACCTAATCTTTGATATAACGTTAAAATTAAAGGAACTCCTTTATACCTTCCAGCAAACCATTGTTGTTAATAACATCACCTGCAGTGAGCATTGTGTTGCTCCCATTTACATGCGTCTTTTGCTCATGAACTCTGTGTATTAATATCCATCAGCTAAAAGAGTATTAAGACACACATTGCATGCAACAATGCAATGTTACTGACTGTACAAGAACTGACAGACTACAGATGCTATATACATGAGTTTCAGTATAAAGAGAGTGAAGTTCACTTAGATATGACCAATGCCAAGGACATATGTTGTGACTAAGTTGCAACTAGCCATAATAAGCAACTAACTATCCACTATGTTGGATATTAGTATCCTATGGAAAGCAAAATTTTTCTCACATAGGACTATAGACTGGTAGCCTACTCCCAGGCAGTCCACTTGGTAAGGAAAAATGTGTATTCCCATTCAAGTACTAACCAGGCACAATGCTGCTTAGCTTCTGAGATCAGATGGTATCACGCTAAAGAAAAATATGCATTTCACAGCTGGACAGTGTGCTAAAGGTGCAGCTTAGTGTTAGTAAGTTATGGTTGCAAACTAAGTTACTAATAGTGTAGCTATGGATGACTGTAGTAATCTGTTAGTGAACAAAGCAGTTACAGGGAGGTTTTGTTGAGCTGAACCATATGACTCAGTTGTGACTAATTTCACTTTGTAAGTCCAAGCAACCTCCATGGACAGATTATTAGTTATTTAAGAACCGTTTTGTAGTCTCAAGATGAGTCTTTTCATTGTCACTATCTCAGTTGCAAAAAAGTGAATTAGACAAGGAGGGTTGGGTCTTACTGTGAAACCACACAACCACACGTCTTATGATTGATAACCTGTTAGCCAAGTGTGTGGTTTCATATGGATAGCCTTCTATAGTATGATCAAGATTTTAAAACAGCAGTTTTTTGTTCAATAAGACCTAAAAGACAGAAAAGTTGGTGGAGAACGCAAGAGACATACACAATTATAGTTTTTTAAATTCAATTAATTATAGCGGCAAATGAAACTCTACAATAACACAGAAAAACCCAACGATCTGATGAGATGACAACATCTCGCCCCCCTCCCCCACTCCCCATAAACAAGCATTTGGCGACAGTGGGAAGGAAAAACTCCCTTTTAACAGGAAGGCATAGGTATCTGTCAGAACTGATTGGGGGTTTTGGATTTGCCCCAAACGGAATGGAATGTTTCTTCATGGCAAAACGATATGAATGTGGTGTTAATAGGGTTGTGCTAAGCAAATGTTATGCTGGATACTTGTTAACCACAACACAAGTGGGTAAAAAATAATAATGAAAGTTTAATTTATCATTTTTAAAAACACATTTGTATTTATCTTTTCTTTTCTTTGTCTTTCCTCCAGATTCGTAACACCAGGATTGACCTGTTAGAAGAAGAACTTCGCCTTCTGAAAGACGATATGAGAGACCGCAACGCCAAGAACAAATCACTGGAAGATGCTCTTACTCAGTACCAACTGGAGCTGAACCAGTCAAAAGAACAGTTGCTGTCAATGGAGGAGGTGAAACAAACTGCATCGTTGCAGTGCAGTGCCACCAAGGAGAACCTAGATAACACACAGAGCCAGCTGGCAGGCCTCAGAGATCAGGTGGAACGTCTCAACTACTTGCTGGATGAAGAAAAGAGGAAGAGGAAGCTAGCAGAAGAGCGCTACACTCAGCAGCAAGAAGAGTATGAAGCAGTGCTGAGAAAGAGGCAGAACGAGCTGGAGACAGTCAGTTGGTCCAAGGTGGAGGTGGAGAAGACTTTGTCAAATAAAGAGCTTGAGATTGAACAGCTCCGGCGACAGCTTGCTGACGAGACAGCAAGGTCCATGGAGGTGCAGAAGGAGATATCAAAGGTAAGGAGCCAATACAGTACGGAGATCAGTAACTTAAAGCTCAGCTACGAATCTCAGATCCACGTCAGCCATGCAGACATGCAAAGGCTGGCAGCTGAGAGGGACGAGGATACAGTGGAGCTCCAGCTGCAGTATGACAGGATGGAGGCAGAGAGGAGGAATCTTGAGGAGGAGCTACGGAGACTCCGAATATCTATCAACCAGGTTGAGGAACAAAGGAAGGCAGCAGATGAGGAAGCTCACACTCAGCGGGCTGTAATCATCGAGGAAGGCCGCAAGAGAAGAGATTTGGAAAGTCAGGTG
The DNA here is from genome assembly GCF_001858045.2 of Oreochromis niloticus. Lineage (NCBI taxonomy): Eukaryota > Metazoa > Chordata > Actinopteri > Cichliformes > Cichlidae > Oreochromis > Oreochromis niloticus. Next base: position 26,979,651 of record NC_031981.2, on the reverse strand, counting down.
GAACTGTTGATGAGGCAGAGAGATGAGCAAAGTAGCCAGTATAGAGCAGAGCTGGCTGAGGTTAGGAAGGACCTGCAGGAGACGAGTGACCGACTGGCTTATGTCACACACAGTCTAGAGGAGGAGACCCGCAGAAGACAAACTGCAGAAGAAGGTCAGGGTGTGCTTGAACAGACTCTGTCCCAGCTGCAAGTGAAGCTAACTAATTCATCAGTGGCTGTAACCCAGGTGCGGGAGTACAAGGAGGAGCTTCAGAAACTGCGACTGGAGCTGGAGAGAGAAAGCAGGGAGCGAAGCAGAGTTGAGCAAAATATGAAAAGCTTACAGGGACGCATCAAGGACCTCCAAGCTGTAAGAGATGGACTTGAGAGCCAGGTGGAGAATTTGCGGCAAGCTAACCAAGAAGAAGTAGCCAGAAGAAGGCAGATCGAGTCAGAGCTAGAGAAGACCAATATGACCCTGGCAGAACACAGCAGCACTATCGTTGCACTACGCCAAAGCCAAGAACAAGTCAGCAATTCCGAAAAGAGAGGTGAAGAAGAGCGTCTTCAGTTGCAGGAGGAGCTAGAGAAAAGCTTGAGACAGAAGAAGACCTCTGCAGAGCACATCACACAGCTGAGCTCTGACCTGAAAGCCCTTCAGCAGCAGCTGCTTGAGGAGCAGCTAAAAGTCAAAGAGGCAAACCTCAGGAATGAAAGTCTTTATAAATCTATAGAGGAGAAGAGCAAGATACTGAATATGAACTCAGTGGAGCTTCAAAGGCTGAAGGAGCTGACAGAAGCTCAGACCAAAGAGAGGCTGAGGCTGGATGAGGAGCTAAGGACAACACGACATGAGAAAGATGAACTCTTGAGGGCCAAACAGGGAAGTGATGATGAGCTCTCCTCGCAGATTACTGCGCTAGAGCTGCAGCTACAGGCCAGTGAGCGCAGTAATTTAGACTACCGCAACCTGGTCTCCGAGCTCTCCTCTGAGAGGGAGAAACTCAAAGTGGAGACTGAGAAAATACAAACGCAGGCCACCGAGGTACATGGAAGTTTGGTGCTTAGTCCTGGACTGTTCTCGTCTTTCCAAATCAGAGTCTTCACTTGAAGCATTCAAGTAGCAACTGTAGCTCTAGCTAGTCTGAAGCGAACCCTTTCCTTGCATGCTGGAGTGCCTCTTGTAGATCCAACTCTGATTTGAACACATACCGTCTGTATGTGTTTGAATAAACTTGCATGTGTATAAACTTGCATGCAAATATAATCTGCACCTCTCTACCTGACAGCCTTCCTATTCCACTGTCTCCCTGTACACACTGTGGAAAGATGGGGAGTTGAGGGTTAGAGTTAGTGCAGTTCGCTTGCTTTTTTGGGGTCACTTTATTTGCCCAGAATGATCAGCACCATCACTGCCGCCGGTTTTCTGGTCTACTACATTCTGATCATTGTTTCTTATATTTTTAGTACATCTTAATGGGCTTAAAGACACCTTTTGCAATCTTGTAAAACAGCACTGGCATGACTTCAGATATTTACAGTTTCCAAAAATGCTTATGATAACTCCTCTTGCAAACTAAAATCAGGTGATCACGATTGGCCCACATCTATTGGTTTTATGTATCTGTGCTGTTTTGCAAATTAGTCTTGCTTTCTGGTTGTTAAATGGAATTAGCCATTTTTTTTTGTTATATCACTAGTATAGCAAACCAAATGACAATTTGGAAGAACAGGCACAGACTTGCTTTTTATAGTTCAACTTTTAACACTATTGCCAGCTTGCGGTCTGTTTTTCTTTTACAAAAAATTTAAAAAGGCTTGAGTTGTAAAGACAACAAAAAACTTTTTTTTGAGAAAATGCTTTTATTGTTTCTAAATAAGCTGTGCACCCAATTATTTATTCTGCAGAAAGAATTCTTGCACTGTGAAAGATTGAAAAGAGCAAGTATGTGTGCTGTCCTCAATAACCACTGGTTGTATACAAAAAATGAAAAGAAAAAAACGAGGTTCCTCATCTATACTGTTAATATATGAGTATTATTGAGTGGAGTAACTTCTCATCTGTTTTCTTTCTCTTTATTTCCTGCAGATAAGAGCCACCATGCAATCCCTTCAGTCCCAGTATAATGAAATTGTAACCGAGAGAGACACTCTGTTGCTGAAATTGCAGTTGTCAGAAAAGGACAAAGACCACATCTCAAGACTAGAGGAGGAACTCAGCCGCATTAAACTGTCCTTAGAATCTGAGTATCGCAATAAGCAGCGTCTACAGGAGGAGAACGAAAGAGTGAAGAGGGATTTAAGTTACTGGAAGGACCAGTGCGATAGCAAACATGGTCTGGTTAGGCAGTATGAGACAGACAAGGATATTTTGGAGAGGGAAAAGAAATCTTTGAAAAGTGAGATAGAAAGGCTGATGAGAGAGTTACGTGAGCTTGAAGAATCATATAAACTTAAACTGTCAGCCATCCAGAAAGAATTACATGAGGTCACCATTGTCAGAAAGAACATAGAAACTGAACTGAAGACTGCCAGAGAACCCCCAACCTTGGATCCTTCCACTCTGATTTTTGATGGAGTCCGTAAGACAGTGACAGCAGACCAGCTGCTCAATTGTGGTGTTTTGGATAAACAAACATGTAACCAGCTGGTGAAGGGACATAGGACTGTCCCTGAAGTGTCTGTTGACAAAAAAGTCAATTTAAAAGGTACAGGCCCAATAGCCGGGGTGGTAGTCGAAGGTCCAAAAGGTCCAGGCTCCATTTCTGGACCTCAGTTTGCAAAACTGACTTTCACTGAAGCCAAGAATGAAAATCTCCTCCCAGCAGATGCCGTCGATTTGCTTCTGGATGCTCAAGCCGCTACGGGACACATCATTGACCCCAGAACTAATCAGAAGTTGACAGTTGAAGAGGCGTGTAATCATGGTGTGATTGATGATAAGGACAGAGAGAGGTTGCTAGCAGCAGAAGCTGCAGCTGTAGGATATAATGGACCTGGGACAAATAAACCTCTTTCAGTATTTCAGGCCATGAAGATGGGACTAATTGACAGAAACACAACATTGCGTCTTTTACAAGCTCAGGAGTCTGTGGGGGGCATTCTAGATCCACAACTCAGTGTGTTCCTTCCCAAAGACACAGCCATTGAGCGTGGCCTAATTGATGACAACTTATGCCGTGCTCTGGGTCAGAGACCTGAGCTCTACCTGGACCCAGAAAACGAGGACGGTGTAACTTATATGTCGATGAAGAGAAGATGTAAGGTAGATCCACACACGGGCCTTCTTCTTCTTCCTGTCACTGAGAAAATAGATCCCTCCAAACTTATTTTTGATGGTGTTCGAAAACCTGTCACAGCCAAGCAGCTGCTGGATTGCAGTGTTCTGGACAAGCCAACATTTAAAGATCTAGAAAAGGGGAAGAAAACCATCCCAGAAGTGTCTGTTGACAAAAATATCAATCTGAAGGGGACTGGGCCAATTGCTGGGGTGGTAGCTGGGAAGCAAGGCAAAATGTCCTTGTCAGAAGCCAAGAGACAAATGTTGCTACCTGATGATAGTGCAGATTTGCTGCTGGAAGCCCAGGCTGCAACTGGTCATATAATTGACCCTCAAACAAATCAGAAGTTGACTGTAGAAGAGGCATGCACCAGAGGAGTAGTTGATATAAAAGATAGAGACAAATTATTGGCAGCAGAGGCCGCTGCTGTTGGCTACAAGGATCCTACAGTTGCTAAGCCTCTCTCAGTGTTTGAGGCCATGAAGAAAGGACTGATTGACAATAAGACTGCACTGCGTCTACTGCAGGCCCAAGAATCAGTGGGAGGAATTCTAGATCCCAATCTCAGTGTGTTCCTGCCTAAAGACACAGCTATCAAGCGCAACCTTTTAGATGAAAACCTTCGCCATGCTCTGAAACAAGATCCTGAATGTTACATTGACCCAGAAACTGAGCGTGATGCCAGCTATGAGACTTTGAAAAAAAGATGCAAGATAGAGCCTCATACTGGTTTGCTACTTTTGCCAGTCTCAGAGAAACTAGATCCTTCTAAACTGGTCTTTGATGGTGTACGTAAACCAGTAACAGCAAAGGACTTGCTTGATTGTGGAGTGCTGGACAAACCAACATTTAACCAACTACTGAAGGGGGAGAAGACTGTCCCAGAGGTGTCTGCAGACAAGAAGATCTCTCTAAAGGGGACAGGAGTGATTGCTGGTGTGGTGGCTGGACCTTTAGGGAAACTGTCTTTATCAGAGGCCAAGAAACAGATGCTCATGCCCTTAGACAGTGTAGATTTACTACTGGAAGCCCAGGCAGCGACAGGTCACATCATTGATCCCATATCCAATCAGAAGCTGACAGTAGAAGAGGCGTGTGCAAGAGGAGTGGTGGACAGAAGAGATCGAGACAAACTCTTGGCAGCAGAGGCTGCTGCTGTTGGCTACAGAGACCCTTACACAACCAAGCCTCTTTCAGTGTTTGAGGCGATGAAGAAGGGAATAATTGACAAAAAAACAGGACTACGTCTGCTGCAGGCCCAGGAATCTGCGGGTGGCATTCTAGATCCAGTCCTTAGCGTGTTCCTTCCGAGAGACACAGCTATAAAGCGTAACCTTGTGGATCAGGAACTCTGTCGTGCATTAAACCAGAACCCTGATTGTTACGTTGATCCAGACACAGAACGTGATGCCAGCTATGGGGCTTTAAAGAGAAGATGCAAATCAGAGCCTCACACAGGTCTGATACTTTTACCAGTCACCGAGAGGAAAGACCCTTCCAAACTCATGTTTGATGGTGTCCGTAAACCAGTCTCAGCACAGCAGTTGCTTGATTGTGGGGTTCTTGACAGGGAAACATTTAACCAGCTAGTAAAAGGGCAGAAGACTGTCCCTGAGGTCTCTGTGAATAAGAAGATCTTTCTAAAAGGGACTGGTTCAATTGCTGGTGCAATAGCTGGGCCTTCAGGGAAGATTTCTTTAGCAGAAGCCAAGAAACAGATGATCATGCCCCCAGATAGTACAGATTTACTTCTGGAAGCCCAGGCTGCTACAGGTCACATTATCGAGCCTACAACAAATCAGAAGTTGACAGTAGAGGAGGCATGTGCAAGGGGAGTAGTGGACACTACAGATCGAGAGAAACTCCTAGCAGCAGAAGCTGCTGCCGTGGGCTACCAAGATCCTAACACAGCCAAGCCTCTTTCAGTATTTGAAGCAATGAAGAAGGGAATAATTGACAAAAAGACAGGACTTCGTCTGCTGCAAGCCCAGGAATCTGCAGGGGGTATTCTAGATCCAGTCCTTAGCGTGTTCCTACCTAGAGACACAGCTATAAAGCGTAATCTTCTGGATCAAGATCTGCTTCGTGCATTAAACCAGAACCCTGATTGTTATGTTGATCCAGACACAGAACGTGATGTCAGCTATGGGGCTTTAAAGAGAAGATGTAAATCAGAGCCTCACACAGGCCTGATACTTTTACCAGTCACCGAGAGGAAAGACCCTTCCAAACTTATGTTTGATGGTGTCCGCAAACCAGTCTCAGCACAGCAGTTGTTTGAATGTGGGGTTCTTGACAGGGAAACATTTAACCAGCTAGTAAAAGGGCAGAAGACTGTCCCTGAGGTCTCTGTGGATAAAAAGATCTTTCTAAAAGGGACTGGTTCAATAGCTGGTGTAATAGCTGGGCCTTCAGGGAAGATTTCTTTAGCAGAAGCCAAGAAACAGATGATCATGCCCCCAGATAGTGCAGATTTACTTCTGGAAGCCCAGGCTGCTACAGGTTACATTATCGAGCCTACGTCAAATCAGAAGTTGACAGTAGAGGAGGCATGTGCAAGGGGAGTAGTGGACACTACAGATCGAGAGAAACTCCTAGCAGCAGAAGCTGCTGCCGTGGGCTACCAAGATCCTAACACAGCCAAGCCTCTTTCAGTGTTTGAAGCAATGAAGAAGGGAATAATTGACAAAAAGACAGGACTACGTCTGCTGCAAGCCCAGGAATCTGCAGGTGGCATTCTAGATCCAGCCCTTAGCGTGTTTCTACCTAGAGACACAGCTATAAAGCGTAATCTTCTGGATCAAGATCTGCTTCGTGCATTAAACCAGAACCCTGATTGTTATGTTGATCCAGACACAGAACGTGATGTCAGCTATGGGGCTTTAAAGAGAAGATGTAAATCAGAGCCTCACACAGGCCTGATACTTTTACCAGTCACTGAGAGGAAAGACCCTTCCAAACTCATTTTTGATGGTGTCCGTAAACCAGTCTCAGCACAGCAGTTGCTTGATTGTGGAGTCCTGGACAAATCAACGTTTGACCAACTACTGAAGGGAAAGAAAACAATCTCAGAGGTCTCTGTGGATAAGAAGATCTTTCTAAAAGGCACTGGATCAATTGCTGGTGTGGCAGCTGGACCTTCAAGGAAAATGTCCTTTACAGAGGCAAAGAAAAGGAAAATGATGTCATCTGATAGTGCTGACATGCTACTGGAAGCTCAGGCTGCCACAGGTCACATCATTGACCCCAGAACTAACCAGAAACTAACAGTCAAAGAAGCATGTGCCAGAGGAGTAGTGGATAAGGAGGATGAATCAAAATTGTTTGCAGCTGAAGCTGCTGCTATAGGCTACAAAGACCTTACTACTGGCAAGCTTCTGTCAGCTGGCCAGGCCATGAAGAAGGGATTAATTGACAAGGACACAGCCCTGCGTGTGCTTCAAGCTCAAGAGTCTGTAGGGGGTATATTGGACCCTGACCTCAGCATATTCCTGCCCAAAAACATTGCACTAAATAGGAATCTCATAGATCAGGATCTATACCATGCCTTGAGTCAGGGTCCTGACTGTTATCTGGACCCAGACACCCAGCAAGGAACTCCGTACATATCCCTGAAGAAAAAATGTAAAGCTGATCCAAGCACAGGTCTTTTGCTCCTCCCTGAACCTAAAAAGCCAGCAACTGTCCAGGGACTTAGGGGCCAGGTGTCTGTTGTGGATCTGGTGGATGCAAACTTGCTGCAGCGGTCTGATATTGACAAGTTGAATCAAGGTAGACTGACTAGCCAAGAGGTTGAAGAGCACCTACGCTCCTATCTGAGAGGTTCCACCTGCATAGCAGGAGTTTATGATGAGGCCAGTGGTAAAGTACTGACAATTTATCAGGCCATGAAAGATGGACTGTTGAAATCTGGGACCACTCTTGAACTGCTTGAAGCTCAGGCTGCCTCAGGTTTTATAGTTGATCCTGTGAACAATCTCTATCTAACTGTTAGTGAAGCCTACAATAGAAGACTGTTTGGGCCAGAGTTTAAAGATAACCTGCTAGCAGCAGAAAGGGCTGTGACTGGTTACAGACTGCCTGGTACAGACAAGACTATCTCTCTCTTTCAGGCCATTGAGAGAGGTCTAGTGGAGAAAGGCCATGGCATTCGTCTACTAGAGGCCCAAATTGCCAGTGGTGGTATCATTGATCCAGAACACAGTCATCGTATTGATGTGAATGTAGCCTACAAAAGAGGTTACCTGGATGAGGGAATGATTAAGATCCTCTCTGATCAGAATGCTGATACTAAAGGTTTCTTTGACCCTAACACGGAAGAAAACCTAACCTACACTGAGCTTAAGAACCGCTGTATCCCAGATAAGAAGACCGGCCTCATGCTTTTGCCTATAATTGACAAGAAAAGTCAAGAGTCAACACAGAAGAACACTCTGAGGAAGAGGAGAGTGTTGATCGTGGACCCAGACACCAATAAAGAGATGACAGTCCGAGAAGCATATGACAAAGGGCTTATTGACTACGAGACCTTCCTGGAGCTGTCGGGCCAAGAGTGTGAATGGGAAGAGGTCACTATTACTGCTCCAGATGGTTCTGTAAAGTTTCTTATTAATGACAAGAAAACCGGAAGACAGTATGACATTACAGAACTGCTTGAAAAGCGATTAATTGATGAATCAGTTGTAGCTCAGTATCGTTCACGAGCCATTACCATTAATGAATTCGCTGATATCATCACCAGTAAGACCAAACATAGCTCATCATTTGGACAACCAGCTGCCTTGGGCACATCTTCAGTGAAATCATCATCAACAACTTCAAGAACACCTTTGGGAATATCTTCAGTGACATCATCATCAACAACTACAAGAACATCTTCATCATCAAATTTAAGAACATCAGAAGCCTCAGTTCCCTCTTTGTCGACATCATCCTCACGATCCTCCTCACTGGTGTCAAGACCCTTATCACCCACTCTCGCTAAAATGACCACAACAAAGACGACCACTGTCACAGAGCGAAGCGCCACGCTTAGCAGTGTTTCGCAAGATTCACCTGATTTCCAGAAGCATATGTCCAGTGTATCTTTCACTCTGTCCTCTCCTGTTGAAATAGTGGGTGAACAAGAACCCATTGGTGCCATTTTTGACACAGACACCGTAGAGAAGATATCTGTCACAGAGGCGTTAAATCGTGATCTGGTGGATTCCATCACTGCCCAGAGACTGCTTGAAGCTCAGGCGTGCACTGGAGGAATTGTTGATCCTGCAAGTGGCAGAAGGGTCAGCATCCAAGAGGCGTGTCGCATGGGCATAATAACTGAAGACATGGCTACTAAACTTAAGCCTGCTCAAAAAGCCTATATTGGCTTTGAAGATGTAAAAATGAAGAGAAAAATGTCAGTTCCTGAGGCAGTTAAGGAGATGTGGCTGCCATATGAAGCAGGACAGAGATTCATGGAGTTCCAAGTTGTAACAGGAGGTCTGTATGACCCAGAAATGGGTGGTAGAAGAACCATAGAAGATGCCTTGAAAATGGGTTGGCTGGATGGGAGAGCAGGCCAGAAGCTCCAAGATACGAAATACCACGCAAAGAACCTAACATGCCCCAAAAGTAAACTTAAGATCTCTTACAAAGAGGCTCTGGATAACTGCCTAACAGAGGAAAGCACTGGCGTTAAAATGCTCCAGGCGTCATCTGTGTCTTCGAGAGGAATTAGCAGTCCATACAATGTTGCCTCTGCCCCAGGATCCACCACAGGCTCCCGGAGTGGCTCACGACGAAGCTCCCGCAGGAACAGTTTAGACTTAGGCTCTCCCATGTCCTCATCAGTCAGTCGCTACAGTATTTCCAGCTTCAACTCCTTCTCAACCAAAAGCTAAATTGAGAAAAGAAAAGCAGAGTTTGGACTTTTCTTGCACACAAATCAGAATTTGTCAAAAATATTTTCAGTGTTTTGGAAAAAAGTTGTGGAAAAAATGAGTGTTCTGTGTGAGGAGAAAATTTAAATTTAGCAGTCTGAATTGTTAAAAGTTCGCATACTTTTAGAGTAAGCTTTGGTGTTGCAGTGCTTAAAAATCTATAGTTCAAATTATACTGAAAAACTGCAAGATGTTTGTGTGTTTGTTTTTTAATGGACAAAAGTATTAATGGTATCTAAATAAGGTGTGTGGATTAAAAATATAGCTCATGTCATTTAATTTGTTTTTCAAAAACTAATGAAAATGTCATTTTGTATTCTTTGCATTTGAAAAATGATAGCATAGTGTTTACAATTATTTGACATCTTGTGTGTTTGGTTTACAGGGAGGGATTTATAGTTGGGTTGCATTGGCTTAACTGCTGTCTTTCATCATTTTTATAAAGTCATCATTTATTCGTTCATTGGTTTCTTGCCCTTTAGTGCTTCCAGTTTTGTAACGTTTTTTTTCACTATCTCAAAATAAAAACTTGAGTTTTTGCTCATTCCTGACTGTTCTTATTTGTGTTAATCTAAAATACCCTTTGTTGCTGCTGTGTAAGATATGTTTAGTCATTTTTTTGATTTTCAACTCACAGCACAAATAGGTAATTTCATCTATATAAAATGCTAAATGAAAGATTAAAAAATTAGAGATATTTGTATTTTATTGCTTCAGTCTTGGCATTATCACAAGTAATCAAATGCATTATTCAGATTAAGGTTTGATTTGAAAAAAAAAAAAAAAAGCTGAGCAACTGGTGTTAGGGCAGTCAAAACAGTTAACACAGCCAATAACATGGCAGATGCATAAAGCAGAATAGTATGATAGAATCTGACAAAACAAAATAGCTCGAAAAGGTAAAAATGTCTCAGAAAATTTCAATTAAATAAAAGAAATATAGGAAGTCTAAAAAGTAGCAATCTAAATCTAAATAGAATTCAAAGTGGGTTAAGAAAGCTGTGACACACCTTTCCCTTAAAGAAAGAAGCTTGTTGATTTTTTCTTTATTAGTTATTTGTTTATAGTATAAATAACCTGCAAGGTAAAGATCAAGAAATGCAAGGCAAGCAGAGTTGAAAGTGCAATCATAAATGACGCGTGACAGTGGCGTGGGAATCTATATTTTCAAAATAAAATTAGTTTTCATACTTGGAACGTTGATACGGATTTTATTTTGACAGTATCACCCGGAAGGGTTTTCTTAATAACATTGTATGGCATCCGGAGTAGGTTGTCAATTTATCTGTAGAATTTTTATCTGTTTAAATTGTTCTTATCACTGGTTGTGACGGCCGCTTTAATACTATTTAGTGGTCTCTCGGATAATTTTTACTTTAGAGTAGTTATGCTTTGAGCTGGTTATCTGTTCCTAAGCTAACATTAGCTTGTTTGCTGACGTTATGTAGCAAATAGCTGTACGTGTGTGAAACAGCCTGTCACAGCCGTCTAAATTTGTGTGGCTCAGGGTCGCGGGAGCCCGAAACGCTTTGAAACGTCAAGGTAGGAGTCTTTGTGTTCACTGTGTTTGTGTTCCAGCGAACTGCAGGGCGTCGTAATTAACTTTTTTAGTCCGCCAACATTTTTCTGTTCTCCCTCAAGCTGCACGTCTTGACGAGAAACTGTGTCTTATGTCCATGCAGGCTAAAACGGGCTAATACTTAAAGTTTGCTTTTCTTTAGTTTGAAATGCACGTTTAACTGTCCAGGTGGCACCATGGCTGACGACCCTCAGAGAAATTTTCGCTCTGCATATTACGAGAAAGTGGGTTTCAGAGGAGTGGAGGAGAAAAAGTCCCTGGAGATACTACTCAAAGACAATCCTCTGGGTGGGTAATAGCCAACTACGGAAAATTATCGTTTGTGCTAGCATAGGTAGCATCAGTGTAAAGTCTCTTGCCAGCTAAGCTTCCGCACTACCATGACAATAACAATATACCTGTAAGCCAATGCTGTGGTATAACGTAATTTTACGAGCACTTTATTAAACACCCCTGTTCAGCTACTCATTACCGCAAATATCTCATCAGGCAATCACGTGGTAGCAACTGAATGCATTTAGGCATGTAAACATAATCAAGATGTCCTGCCGAAGTTTAAACTGAGTCTTGCAAAAGGAAGAAAGGTGGTTTAAGTGATTTTTGAATGTGGCATGGTTGTTTACATGATCTGATTTGATTTTTCCCACACAGGCCACTCTGGGGTTTGCAGAGAAAATATGCACTGTGCAGCAGTTCTCTTGGTGAAAATGCCTTGTTGATGGCAGAAGTCAGAGGAGGATTGCCAGGCTGCTTGAGCTGATAGGGAGGCGACAGTACCTTAAAGAACCACCCATTGCAACTAGTTATGCAGAAGTGCCAATATGAATGCACGGCATGTAAAACGTAGAAGCAGATTGGCTACAGCAGCAGAAGGTGCCACTCCTGTCAATTGATAACAGAAAACGGAGACTCTAATCTTCATGGGCTGATTGGAATTGAACAGTAGAAAACATTGTCTGATCTGATAAGTCTTGATTTCTGCTGCAGCATTCAAATGGTAGATGGGTGGCTGGATGGATGGTTAAAATATGGTGCACATTAACATGAAAGTATGCATCTTGCCATGTGTCAGTGGCTCAGGCTGGTGGTGTTGGTGGTGTGTAATGGCTTGAGAGATATGTTCTACGCACACTTTGGGTCCCTTACTAACAACTGAGGATCGTTTAAATGAAGTGCACCTTCTTGGTCATGTTGCAGGTTTCCAAGGAGGAAAAACATTTCAGTCTTAACATTTTACTCTTTTACTGCCACAGATCTCAAACTTGAATGAATAACTGAACAGGATTGTTTTCCTGAGTCATACACTGTAAAAGGGAGTACATCATCCTAAACATATGGATTTCTTTTACCTTTTAAGAATTGAATTCTTGTGAGGTACTACTTGTCCTCTGAGACCACTGCTAAGCAGCTGTCTTTTGGCAGCACTTTTGCTGATTTATTATTTTAGTAAATTCTTAATCAGAAAATGTTTTTTGTTTTTTTTAGTTGTTTTTTAAATAACTCTCTCAGTGACCAAAGCTTAATCTATTGATGTTATGATGCTGTGCTGGCTTTTTTCATGTTTTTTTGTCTGGAAAAAGACAGACAAAAAAAAAATAATGTATTTTTAAATTTATTTATTTATTTCAATTTTCCTTTTTTAAACTTCATACCTGAAGAGTTTTGCTCTCTTACAGATTTAGAAAAGCTAAGTACCTTCAGTCAGCGGTTCCCCCTTCCTTCCATGTACAGGATTCATGTGTGGAAGGTACTGCTGGGTAAGAATCACATGTGATCAGACGTTCACCCTGTCACCCTCTTCAGTTGTGCAGATATGACTAGATGGGTAGAAACAAAAAATACTGGAGAGAATCACTTGGCTATTGTACTGTCCTAGTCTTTTTAAAGATTTTGTAAAACTATATTTAAAATATTCATTTTCAGTAATTGTGATTCGTAGTATAGACATATGCAGCCATTTGGAGTACAAAATATGCAAGGCTAAGAGCTGCATGTAAACTCATGTTTAGTTTACTTCTATTTCTCTTGTTTGGAACGTATTTATGATAAATAGGTTAATCTGACCACTAAAACTGAACACTGCACTCCTTCTTTTAAAATTAACTCAGTTTTGTTAAATGTGTGGGTATACATTTCTTAACTAGAATTAATCTGTGCCTGCAGGCATCCTACCTCCACACAGTGACTCTCATGCTCTGGTTGGGGGCTACAGGAAAGAGCAGTATCAGGATATCCTGGAAGCTCTGGAAGTGATGAGATACATCAACTCCTCCACACCCTCCACCCACGTTTACTTGCGCATGTTCCAACTGGAGAGCCAGACCCTCCCGCGATGCTCTGAGACTTCACCCCCGGTAAGATAAAGTATATCAGATGATAATAAGCTTAGCACAAAAAGTAAGGAAAGTTGTGTTTTTTCATTTCTTTCTTTCTTGTAACAGTGATCTTAAAAAGAAATAAATCTCACACTGTTCGAAAGCCTGTTTGTTTCCCCTTAAATGGTGCCACATTTGTAAAGAAAATGCATTTGTGGGTTGAGCAGCAGAGTTCAACATCAAACAAAAGATCATAGCAACAAAAAGTACATCAAGCAAGAATTCACGAGACAAAATAAACAATTGAAATTATTATGTCATGCTTATAACATCTAAAAATTGTAAAATAAAAAAATGTGATGACCTCAAACTACAGAAACAAAAGTCTGGATAGTGACTAAAACGACTGCCCAAGAACAGTCACAGGTATCACAGATGGTTTATTTAACCATCTGTGATACCTGAACCCACACCAGCAATTGATCCAGTGCCTTTCACTAAAACTGAATTTATCCCCCCTAGTAACTTTTTCCTGCTAGGTTTTTATAGGTTTTTTGTGTGTGATTTTAGATCAGTTGTGTTAATACAGTATGTCAATGAAAAACAACTGTAAATTCAGACATGTGAGATTGAAAATAATGATACCAACCAAGGCAAGGTAAATAGTTTTAAAGGTGAAATATAATGGTAAAAATCAAAAGTAGTAGTATCTTTAAAAGACAACTATACATGAAAACAAAAATTTCTGCTGCAGAGAGAATCAAAGAAATGCCAGTTGAAGTGTCAGAGCAAAAATGGCTAAACCGGGGATGGTTCCAGATGTTCATGATGTTGAATTTGATTTACTTTTAATACCAATGTAACTGCACATGAAGCAGTTACTTAGGAAAAGGTCTTTTTAAAATCAGGTTGTATAAGAGGAGCACGAAATACACTGCATTCCTAAAATAAGAAAATCTATTTTTCGTTTGTGTGTGTTTGTGGCTGCTCAGATGTATTTGTTGATTTTTGAGGTCTTTCTATCCAGCTCATGCCATGCTTATTACAAAGATATTGTGATTAACTGAGATGTTCACAGAAAGCTGTTGAATCATAAAAAAGTAGCTCATTTATGGAAAATCAAGTTTAACACAAAATTGAAAAATAAAAAATCTGATATAAGTTGCTATTTGCAGCAGATGAAAACCGATAAGATTGATATATTATCCCCAACAAGCTGCAACAAGTGTATTACACACATTGTGTGTAACAAACATTCCCTGAGTAGATACCCTAAAACCTATGTCTATTTTTATCTTCTTCTCCTGTCCTTAAACAAACTGAACGTAAATCTACGTGCTGCCAGCGGAGAGATGCCAAACTGTGTTTCATTGTTCCTGTAACAGTGACAATAAAGATTCTATTCTATTCAATAAAAGTGTTAGTGTATAGCTGTTTGATCACTAAGAAACAATGACCACATAAAAAGTACAGATTTTATTTTAAGTGTTTTTCTCTGGGTCTGTATTGTTGATGTGTTTTCTTTTCTCTTTTTCTTCTTCACCAGGATGAAGAGAATGAAGACTTCCTCTCCATCAGCCGAGCCATGGAAGAGATTGTAGATGATCCTGTTGACTGCTACTGGCTCGTCAAGTGTTTTGTCAATCAGTACCATACAAAGTTTGGAGACTCAGTACCTCACCTTGTAAGTGTTATGTTTAGTTTTTATCATTTCACACACTGTACACCATGGCGAGATATGCCAAGTTTCCAGCTACTAGCTCTTTGTGAATCACCTTTTTGGTGCAAAAAGACTATAAGCCTGTCAAACTGTTTGACATTGTTAATAGATTAGCTAAAGGAACGGGAATAAATAGGTGTTAGTGCAGCTTTTCAGTGTTCAGTAGTCAAATAAAGTAACTCAGACTTTAGCAATCTAAGTGAGCACTTTCAAAGTAAAGGGACAGTCTTGGCAATATATGTCACAAAGATGGCCAGGTGTGCTGTCAAAACATAAAAATGGCCTGTATTTGTATAGCACTTTACTAGTCCCTAAGGACCCCAAAGCGCTTTACACATCCAGTCATCCACCCATTCACACACACATTCACAAACATAGTTTAAATTAGAAAAATATGAAGAGCTTTAATGCACAATGCAGGTGATACAATAAATCTGCTTCATAGTACAGGCCTCAGATGTTGATCAGAAAAAGAAAAAAAACAATGGTTAGAAAAATTTCAAAAGATTGTTAAGTTAAACCAAATCATTTTCTGGATAGTTTTGGTCACAGAAAGGATAAATTGCAGTAAGAATGGAGGACAAATGATGAGAACTAGGTGATGAAAGTGTGTTTATGTAATTTTTTTTTTCTGTAAAGTCATTTTTTAATGAGCAGTGTGAATAAAAGACTGCTCATCTTTGTGAAGTTTAATAATGTTAGAGATAATCCTGCACTGATAATGTTGTTATAAATAACCCTTGCAGCTGTGTGCACACAGACAGCTGTTCTGCTGAGTCTAATGAGTTTTTTAAAGGCTGTTTAATTTCCATTTACGGCGAACTGTAAAAGTAGAGCCCATGCACGTGTGCTCAGTTTCACGTAGTTGAGGATTTTAAAACAGTGACAGCCGTACTTATATGTTTATAAATTTGTGAATCTACATATTTTGATGTAGTTTTGACAGAACGCTGAGACACTGAGTGAGAGTGTATCTTGGTATGACTTTAGCTTGAATAATCTCCACTATCCTACAGCCTTAATTAGTAAATGCGAAGTGACCGCCAGTCTTTTTAAGGCATGTAATGCATTAAAAAACAAAAAAATTGTAGTAATTGTATTAAGTTTCTATTTTTATCAAGCTTGAACTTTATTTAAGTGTGCTCTAGGACGTGCTGGGTAGTATGTTGTTAGATGACTAGATGATTGGGGGAAAACCCCAAAAAACCAATGTAAGTTCAGATCCAGGCTCTTTTACTTGAATGCTGAGACACTGACATTCAGTGCATTATACACATTATACAAACTTCAGTTTGTATAATGCATAATGGTAAAGTTCTCATGATCCATCAATTTGGATCACACAGATCTTAAAATAAAGAGTTGGTTATTTTCCTCCTGGTGTAGCCAAAGAGCCTGGAGCATTATCTGAGTCAGGAGGAACCTCGACTGCTAAACCATCTGAAGAACAGCGGAGCCCTGCATCAGCTGCCCTACAACCTCTGGTTCAGACGCTGCTTTGCTGGCTGCTTGCCTGAATCCAGCCTGCAAAGGTCAGTTTACTGTTTGCTCCAGAAGCTGCTCATTTCACCATCTTTGGATTGATCCAACAAAACAAGGATAGCTGCATTCTCATAAGCTAAAGGGCGTTCTTGCATTTTTTTTTTTTTTTAATTTTTTTTTTTTTAGCATGAAGTCATGGTAGCATGGCAGAAAACATTTATATAGGGTTTTCCACATTTTGTCTTACTCAGAAGGCTGCCGGCCATCTTTTCTTCATCAACCAAAGCCACAATTTACAAAGAATGGCAAGGCTCAACAAGCAGTGTAGCAACAGCTGACTCTACTCAAATGTCCATCAACTTTGTCGATTTCAGTGTTAATGAATAAGCAAATGTCATCAGCATAAAGGTGCATGAAAGCTGCACTTTGTCCAGTATGTCTTAACTTGTTTGTCATAGCGCAGTTACTGCGTCATAGAGGTCACCTGAAAGCCAATTCATTCTTTCCGTATTCTCAAGGGTTTTTTGGAGTGTAGCCCAAAATTTACTTCCAGCATGAAATGGATTTTGTGTTGAGGACAGATTACACAGATTTTGGAGGTACTTTCTCATTTATTTATAATTTATTTACAGACCCAGAGAATAATGAAACACATCGAACAAAATCAGTACTTGTTACGTTGTAATTTATGTATTTTTATTAGGTCCACCTTAATGTAGCAGTAAGTTCCAAATTTTCCAAAAATCGAATGCACTGTGTTATTCCATAGTTCTTGGCTCACCTCGGGAATAATCTCCACTATCCTACAGCCTTAATTATTAAATGCGAAGTGTCAGCCAGTCTTTTTAAAGCATGTGATGCATTAAAAAACAAAAAGATTTGTAGTAATTGTATTAAGTTTCTATTTTTATCAAACTTTACCCCCCCCCCCCCCCCCCCCCCCAAAAAAAAACAAAAAAAACAAAACAATGCAAGTTCAAATCCAGGCTCTTTTACTGGTCTGATTGTGGTCTTCCCTTGTCTTTAGGGTGTGGGACAAGGTGATCAGTGGCTCTTGTAAGATCCTGGTATTTGTGGCCCTGGAGATCCTGCTGAGTTACAAAATTATGTTGATGGGCATCAACCGTCCAGAGGGCGTGGTCAGATTCTTGTGCAATGTGAGTATAAGAGACAACTGTGTCTCACAGTATGGGTCCAACAATACCTGGATTCTGATAAAACAATAAACACTCCAGCCCGGGTTTTCGAGTTAGTACAGTAAATCAGATGCAGATACAGCAATTACAGTTAGTCGGCAGGATTTGTAGGCTTTTCTGATTTCATAATTTTGGATGAAATAACATTAAGATAAAAATAATGTACAGATTATTAGTTGTTCTTAGTTAATATTGTGCTAGCCTAATTTGGCCTCAGTTAACATGCCCAAAATCTGCTAATTCATTTTTGAATAATCAACCAACATGTTTTAATACACCAGTGAATTTGATTGATGTGCACTAATACAGTTTAGGTTTTTTAATATCTTACTTTCTAAAAATGCAGTTTTTCTAGTGTGTGTTGCTAACTTCCGGCTCTGTGATCAATTATTTCTGTAAAACAAAACAAACAAAAAGCAAACTGTCCACTGGAGTCAATGGAGATGATCGGACTCTTACCAATCAGGTGCTCCGATTCGACCCATTCAAGCAGAGATGTTGCAGGTTCTGGTTGTGACTGAATGACACTTAGAATGTACAGAGCGAGTGAACACATTTTATATTAAATCTGTTTTCAGTCCAGACACACAGAGTTTCTCTCCTAGCATGTGCTTTGTATGACCTTTCCCTTTAATCTCTCTTCCAGATACCGCAGGAGAACACAGATGCCATTGTCACTAAAGCCATTGATTTGTGGCATAAGTACTCTGGCACCCTGATCCATGCTATATAGCAACACGGAGCCAGACGAGGAAAATATCTGGAACCAGAAGTAATCTTCTTTCCTGGAATCCACCTGGACTCGCAATGCTTCACTAAGACACTGCGGCACTCGCCGTCCACGGGGCTTTGTCTCTGCATAACTGAACTGAACTGAAAACTCATCATGGCTGCTTTTGATAAGCCAGGGGACCTTTTCATACCGTCGATTTTCCAGGTTTTCCCTGCGACTCTGGCAAACCATTCTGGTGAAAGAGACTTGAGTTGGTGGTGGGTGGAAAAAAAACAAAACAGACAAGGCAGTAACTTATTTTTTTTTAATAAGTTTCTTTCTTTAAGAAACTGCATACATCATAGAAGACTCACAATAAATTAATACCCACATGCAGGTCTTTCTGCTTTACAAAAAACATTTGAAAAGCCTTTTAATTTATGTACATCCTCTTAGAATTCTGAGAAGAGTTTTCTCAAAACATTTTTTAAACATGTACAAGCGACAGTAATATTACTGACTCTTGCATACGCACACACTCAGACACACAATCATAACCCACGCAGCTCGTTCTCACCAATAACATGGTAAAAACCTCCAATTCATGGACCCAATCTTAAGTGTAAACCATTAAAAAGGGAGGAAAAAAAAGCAAATTGTAAGGTGGCAGGATTGACACGTTTCGTACCGAAAAGGCTCATGTCAGACAATAAAAGGTGAAATGCAAACAGTCCTTCTTGTAATTCAGCAGAGAGCTCAGTAACATTTTACTGTGTCTACAGATAATATTCTGTATCAAATAAACAAGGTTATTTGGCAACTTTGAAATCCCTGTAAACACGCCTGTAGGCACAGCGACACAGTGGGTTACTGAACTCTCGATACTCGTCACTCCAGAATTCTGCATTCAAGGTCACGGCTTCCACAACAGGTCAAGTTGCTTTGGTTTAAAATGGGAATCTGAAGTTTGAACACTCGAACGCAGCCCACAACTAGATGGATGGAAAAGAGAGAATCTGACATTATTGCTCAGTGGATTGATGTGAAAGTGTTTGGAGACGGGAATTTCCTTTTGTTGTAGAGAGCACTCTTCGACTTTGATTAGGATTTTAGGGCAATTTGGCTTAAGCTTCAGCTGCCTGCAATAGTACACACTTGTGGAATGTTTTCATTCCTCTGGCAAAGAGAAATAATTACCGAAATGTCATACGTGGAGTAAAATCAAGCTAACACAAGCATACTCCAAAGAAAAATTCTGCCTGGTGAGAATATGGTACAGGCATGAAAACAGTGAGAGTGAAATAAAAACCCTGTTTCATCTTTTACCGTCCCCATCCTATAAAGTTGGCACAGATTCTGTGTTGGACCTCCAGTAGCCTTGTTAAAAAACAGAAGTGCTGCAAAGTAAAGATATCACCACCTCTTCATCATAAAAAAATGACAATTAAAAGCTTTTGAATATCAAGAAGTCACCAAAGTCTCCACAGAGGGGAGACAGTCATAGATCCGTCCATCTCAGTGTTTTTCTCCCGTTTCCTGTAATGGCTCAAGCTCGTGTGATGAAGCCAACCTATCAGTTCGAAGTTGATGTTGGAAAGCTGTAGCAGTCTGAACACTCGAGACTTCTAAGGAATTTTAAAAACATGGCTGAGGTCTCTGAGCCGACTTATGGCCTGTGAAACCTGTAGGAAGAAACCGGGAAGAAAAAATGAGCATGTTTGAAGAAATGTTCTTTATTCTGACACAATGAAATTATCTAAAAGGAGACAAAGCAGTCAGGACATCCTCATCTGACCTCCAGCATCAACAAGGTCTTTTCTTTCAGAGCACTGCTGCTCACTGGATATTTTCTCTTTCTCAGACCATTCTGTGTAAACTACAGAGATGATTGTGCAGGAAAATCCCTGAAACTACTCAGAGCAGCCTGTCTGGCACCAACCATTTAAAGTTACTTCATTCATGAACCACGTGCCTGGAAGTTCAATCTTCAGCGTCCTTTGTCCAACGTATCCACTATCCCTCCTATGAAAATGTCAAAACCATCTCGGCTGCAGAGCAATTTGTTGATATCCTGCTAGGTAGACTAAAATTCAAAGCTAGGTTCCAAACCCTAGGTGCAGGTAACTAGAAGAGCATTTATATGAAGGGCTGAAGGAAGATGCAAGGGATTTGGCTGAGCGTACTCTGGGTTCAGATCGTAAGCGACGAGACTCATTCAGGATGTTTGATGGCTATGACAGCTGCAGCGAGGAGTCAACCAGCAGCGCTAGCTCAGATGACAGTGAAGATGAGGTGGCAGCCTCCATCCCTGCCAGTCCGCCCATCAAGAACGATGGACAAGTCTACACCTACCCTGATGGAAAGGCTGGAATGGCTACCTGTGAGATGTGTGGAATGGTCGGTGTATGAGATGCTTTTTACTCCAAAACCAAGCGTTTCCAAGCGTCCCCTGTTCTAGGGAGTTATGCTTCAAATTCGAAAAAAGCTAGCATCTTGGCAAGACTCCAGGCCAAACCAGCAACAAAAAAGGCCAACATGGTGAGGGCCCCTGTCAGCTGTTTCAAGCATGGCCCCATGGGAACATGTTGGGGAGATATTGAAGCCTTGCCTCTAATTTTGTCTCCGAAAAAACCAAAACAACTCAGCTTGAGCTTTCTCTCTGATATGCTTGCTTCTAATCCTGTCCAGTTTGGCCACTCCCAAAGAAAACCTCAACATATTTAACTCTGACACCTCCAGCTCAGCCTCCTGTCTTTTTTATCAGCGCCACCATCTCCAAATCACTGAGAGGAGGAGAGACAAAAGTTGCTGGACCTAAACCACTAAAGCTGCACTTGGGAGAGATGGAGCAGGTTGAAATAAATAAGTCATCTTTTAATTTTCCGAAGAAGCCAACAAACCCAAAAGATGAATTAGAATTTTTCACTGAGCAAATTTTTGACAGGATAACCCGAAAGGAAAAACTTCACTTCCACTCAGCCTATATTTTTAATGGTAACACCAGATTTTAGCACCTGTGACTTCAGCATGATTCTACCAGTATGTTAACACCTCTGCTGGTTTCCTTGCAAAGCGGGAGATATTGCAGTTGCCTCAAAACAACAACTAGGAGAGTAATTTGAAGATTTCACACTTGGCTGCTCATAATTATGGGCTTAACAATCTGGAGGCAGCGCAGCATGGTACAGCTACAGCTGACAACGTGAGGCTTTAGCTGATAAAGGCTGAGGCAGCTATAAAAGTGTAATCAGACTTCTTAAAACTACTGCTGTCCATAGCAGAACTCCACCATGACCTTTACTTTGGCACATTCCCCAACACAAACGTCATTTAACAAAAAACCCCAAAAAGTGCTTTGCAGTCTTGTAAGGCAGCTCATTAGCTGTTCTGTGTAACTTTTCCATACCTGGTCAAATGACGGCTCGACTCATGCACCTCCATCTCTGTGCTTTTAAACTCATTCAGTTCCTTTCTAATGGCAGCCTGAACAAAGAAACACACACTTAGATACAGCACACTAGTACAGATTACTTAAATCCAGTCTTTGTGAGAAATGAACCTTATCCGCAGCTGTTAGCCGAGTCCACGGCTTGTCTGCTCTCCTGTCGTAGTCCTGAGCCTCGGCGACCTCCACGTAGTCACTGAAGCGGATGAGGATCTTCGCCTCTCTCAGCTCCTCGACTGTGGGTCTCTGGCTGAGCTGAAAGGTGGATGAACAGATGGGTGGTGTCCAATCAGCATTAAGTAACTCGTGCTCCTCAGTACAGTTTACTTTGTCTTTTGTACAACTTTATAAAAAAAATTCTCTTTTTTTAATACCAGACCTTACATCCTTACGAACCAGGAGGTTAAGTGACAGCCGGGTGCTGGTAATCAGATGCACCTGATTAATTAATTGTCAGTAAGTGTAAGGATGTCTACAAAAGCAGAAGTTTTCGTAATTTGCTGGTCTGGACTTTCAGGTGTGTACAGACAAGGACAAAAAGATTAGCCCCAAATAATAGATTTAAAGTTTTTGATGTCCTTTAACTTTATAATTCTTAAAACATATAAAATCATTAAAACTGCGGGTTGCTGTCCAGTTTACACACAGTATAAAAACTTCAGCCAGAGTTTGAGCTGTAACTTGGGAAAGCATCAAAAGAAATCAGTTTAGACCTGAGAAAAAAAATGTTTATGCTTACTAAGGAGCACACAGACATACAAAGTTATCACAGTGTCAAGAACTGGAGTGAGAAATGTAATGAAATTCAAAGATAGCTGCACAGCACAGAACAACCCTGGCAGAGGTAGGAAGTGAACGACTTTAAAGACTCTGAAAAGAAAACTAGTGAGAGAGAGAGAGAGTGAGAGTGCCTGAAGACCTCAGAACAACTGCCAACAAGTGACCGACTTAGCCAAGTGAGGAACTGTTGATGCTTCAGTGCGTCTGGAACTGGGAGTCAAGTCAAGGAATCATGAGGAAAAAGGATGTATGAAGATTTTCAATGAAAACCTCAAACAGCAGCAAAACTGGATCTGCATCGGTGCTTTGTTTTCTAACACAACAACGACCCCAAATACATGTCACGCCTGTGAAGATCCACCTCCAGAAGACTAAAATAAATGTTACTGACTGGCCCGTACAAAGCCCTGACATGAATCTCATGAATCTGTGTGGTGAACTGAAGACCAACAAATCTGGAGGAGCTTGAGAGATTCACCAAAGAAGAATGAGCTGGGATTGCTCAGAAGACGTGTGAGACTTGTTGAAAACTACAGTTCAGTTCAATTTTATTCATATTCACCAAATCACAACAACTGTTGCTTCAAGGCGCTTTATATTGTAGAGGAAAGACCCTACAATACTACAAAGAAAACAGAAAACCCCAACAATCATGTGGCCCCCTTTAAGCAAGTGCCTTGGCTACAGTGGGAAGGAAAAACTCCCTTTTAAGAGGAAGAAACCTCCAGCAGAACCAGGCTAAGGGAGGGGGCGGCCATCTGCCACAGCAGGTTGTGGTCAGGAGAGGAAGATAGGACAAAGACGTGCTGTGGAAGAGAGCCAGAGAAGAATAATAACTAATGATTAATTCATGCATAACCACGTAGTGAGTGAATGACTGTAGGCTGTTTTTAAAAGGATACACAGCTGACTGTTAGCATCAGAGGGGCTAATAACTTTGACTGTGGTACGTTTTGTTTTTGTTTCTGTGTGTAAAGTAAAATAGTGCAAGCATTCAAAACCAGGCTGTTTGGAAAAGCTCTGTTAAAAATTCCTAACAGCACTTGGGAAAGTACATTTAGAAAAATGAAACTTTTCATAGGGGAGCTAATAATTCTGTCCACATCTGTATTAACACAATGCTACAATTCAAATTCACCCCCAGCCCAGACTGTGAAATACTTAGAGACAATGTCAAAAACCCAAGAGCTACATCTCAGACTCTACAGGCCTCACTTAGCATGATAATCTTAAAGTTTATGTCAGAAGAATTAGAAAAAGCCTGAACAAGTATGGCTTGTTTGGAAAGGTTGCTGGGAGAAAGCCTCTCCTCTCTTTAAAAGAACTTGTGGAACAATGTAAGTGGAGATATTTGGAGAAAAGCAAACAGCATATCAGCACACACCAACAGACCAGAACTTGAGTCCATGGAGGTCACACTAAAACAAAAACTGATTTATGTGCTCGATAATCAGAATGACTGTTGCTTCAGGTGGATCATCAGATATACTCTAATTTCACGATTACTGTGTCAGGTGTTCTTTAATATTCAGTAACAGAGCCGTGAGATGTGACTGCGATGGAGATGATCTTAGACACACACAAAAACTACTTCTCAAAGGGTTGCAGTCTGAAGAGCGGCAGGTTAGTCTCCAAGGCAACCATGTTCATATTTCTAGTTGGGGTTATGAACCATCTCAGCACTGATTGATCAAAGACACTCTGTCCACATCTTCTTTGCCTTTACCTTTCTCGACAGATGCCTCTTGATCTCCCTCTTCTCCTCCTGCTCCTCCAGATCATTTCGAGCTGCAGGAAACGGCACAGAAAGCACACACACTCACACACAAATCATTTTTGTCTGGAATTTTTTTTTCTCTTTTTCCTTCATGTTATGCAAAGTGACTTACGTTTCAGAATGTTCCTCTGTTCTAGCTCCTCTGCTGTCGGCCTTTGACTCAACCGTCTGAATAAAGGGAAGGAAAGCATCTATTTTAGGAAAGCTATTTTTATATGATTTTAATGTTTATTCGGGCAAGCTTTCAGATCATGCTTATTGCTCTCGACATATGCAAAAAGAGATTTTACTCTTGTGGACAGAAGAGCTGGCTGTGCACAGGAAGTCTTTTTTTTCTTATGAAGCAGTATTTTGTGAATTTACTGAGTAGGTACTGACTCAGAGGCACTGGAATAGCAGGATGACAGATAGTGACTGAGAACAGGAGGATAAGAAGCAGAAAAGTTGCCAAAAACCCTCCAAAAAAACAAAAAACAAGAGGTGGACAGTGCAGAGAGGCTCAAAACATCAGCCAGAGGAGGATAAATATAAAGATGATTCCTCCAGAGCCGGCTAACAAACCAGTACCAACTAATGTTAAGATGTGGAGTTCATTAAGTAATACAAGCAGTTGCACACAACAAATTGTCCTAATATTGTAAAAACCTATTAAGTGGAACCAAAGACCACAATGAATATGTAGGGTAACACCCCCGGCCATATATTACAGCGAGCTGTTATATAAGATGGATATTTTTACTGCAGTAATGATGTAGCTAAGTACTGTGTGTGTGCTTTAGATTTTAGATATATTTCAGTACATTTCTGTATATAAAATATGGATTTGCCACTATGATATCAGACAATATTAGAGTAGAATTTTGCAACAGCATGGATTGCGATAGAAATATAACCAAGATGAACTCGTTTCTGCGACTGAAATTAGCTACACAGGCTGTAAACATGGTTAGTTTTGCAAGCGAGGCAACCTCTGGTCGTGAAGGAAAAATGCTTGTTCCCAACTGGTTGGTGGAGGTTGATGTCAGTCACTGAGAAAATGATTTCTAATGAGCCACTAACACAGGCATACAGACCAATCAGTGAGCCCCTGGCCACCACCTGTCATTAGAGGAAAACGTGTAGTCCCCAACTGGCTGGCAATGATCACTTTGGTCACCGGCATATTGCTGCAGTCAGAGTTTGAATGGAAGTGACGGACTTGTCTATAAAGACTGACAAGCTGCTCTTTGAGCCGTAGTGAAGCTGTGAAAACACAAATTCGAAATGAAAACTGGCCAAATAGGATTATTTTACTATTTGTATATTCAGCAGCAGCGCACGTGTTCAGCTACAAGCTAAAGCGATATAAAAAATTTATAGGGCTCCTCTTGGCAAAGCAAAGTGTTTGGCACAACTTGATTCTGCTCACTGGACAGAAAAGGGTAAACAAGAACTACAGGCAACCCTGGATATTTCCTAGCAACCAAAGTAATCACTCGGTTTTCTCACAGGTTTTTGCAACCGGAAGAAACAGGAAGCACTAACCACTCCGAGAATACACGCATTTCCCCAAAACCGGTGGTTGTGTCACGTGTGATGTGATACAATGGACAAGTCTTGAGCAGTGATCAATTTTATTAAGAAACCTCATTAAAAAAAAAAAGAAAACTCATTAAAAGTTTGGCACTTTAAAATAGGACTGTATGTGACCTCAAGTGGCCATTCATGGAACTGCAGCTTTTAGCATTTCTGCATTGGCTTAAGTTGCCACTTGGTACAGTAAGAATGATTCAAATGTTGTGTGATGATTTTGACAACATTTTGTGTCTGTACACATCTACTATAGCCTGCAATCACCTTTACAGTCATGACACTATTCTCTTCTTTCCCTTTTACTTTGTTCTACATCCCCTGCTCTTCACCTTGAATCTTTCCCTCTCTGCGTCATCCCTTCGCTATGTCTCATCTTCCATCATCTGCTCCTTGCAGCAGCCAGGTCGCCTCTATCACAGCTCGCATGGGTTGAAACACTTTGCAGGTGACTCGATGTGCATGTGATGAGCGATGTGGGCGCGTGTACCGCTCCTCCGAGTGGCTCGGTGCCACATCAGCATGTGTGCTCTTAAGTCGGAAGCTCACCTCGTCAGTTTGGTGGCCGTCTGTTGCCGGGATTCGAGCCGCTCCTGGTCCGACTGCAGTGGCAGGATGTTCTTCTCCTCCAGCTCTCTTTTGGATGGACGGTTGCTCAGCTTGATGGCCAGAGAGTCTTTTCGTAAGACCTTCATGGCCAGTGTGCCTTTATTGAACATATTGCCAGAGGAAATCGTATCAAAGTTAAGCAGATTGAGGCTGTCGCAGCCTCCCAGTAAGAGGCACACAGTATAGATCTTCTGCTGTAAATATTTTTGTAATTCTCATTATGCGTACACGTGTCTGTCCTCCTTACTGTTTTTCAGGTTTTCAATGTGACCTTGAAGACCATGGTGGGTGTAAGGCAAATTTTAATAAAGACAAAAAAATGCTTACTTGTAAACAGTGTATCATCCTCATCCTCTTCTTCGTCTTCCTCCTCCTCCTCCTCATCTTCCTCCTCGTCTTCCTCTTCCTCCTCTTCCTCATCCTTGTACATGCCAGGCAGGTCCTCGTAGTCCGCCTCGTTAGGGAGGTTCTCTTTGTCGTCGTCGCACTCGATCATCACCGTGGGAACGGCGTGCATCATGGAGCTGCGGTTTTAGAATGAAATGGTAAATGTGTCACATAAACATGTTCACACATACACGTTCACTGCTGTGTGAAGTGAGTTTAAGATGGAGATACACACATCACATTTTCAGGTTTCTGAATTTTCAGTTTCAACACAAAAAGTGCCAGCCAATCAGTGAAGAGAGGTGATTCCAAAACAAAAGGGTTACACAAAACACACCAGCCGCCTAAAGGGGAAGCCTGCTGGCTAAAAAAAAAGAGACAGGCCACCACTCACGGTGATGGAAAGTGAAGTAGTGAAGGACAAATGTTGCATTTGCTTGCATGCGTGAGATGCCAGAGGTAACAAAAGAACACAGCTTTCCATGTGTGATATTTTGTCAATCAGTTCTCGTTATGAGGGAGCAGAAACCTGAGAGGTTCCTACAGAGAGGCAGGCAGACAGTCAGAAGAAGTACAGAGAAACAAGGCGAGGGTTTAGAAATCAAATGAGATGAATACAATGGCACGGTGAGTTAGGGTAAGATAGGTGAACGTGCACTTAAGTCACAAACACCACACCTTTCAGAAAGATTTCTGCTCCTTTTTGGACAAGCACGTGATTTTTAATAATCATTTACATCTCAGCTGTGATACTGAAGCTAATGTTGCCTTAAGCAACATTAGTTAGCAAACAAACCAACAAGCCCAGTAAACTGGAACAAATTCACTTAGAGGTTTTCTTGGGTTTGGAACTCTTTAGTATAGGACCTGCTTCTGTTCCCTTCCTCCCTGGTTATCAACCTGTCTGTATGGCTGACTTATCAATTCAGTTCAGTTGCCTTTATATAGGGTTATGGTTATGTCTGAAGGCCTCCACTATCATGGTATAGACAGCCTCAATGACTACAGACCTATAGCCCTCTGTAGTCATGAAGTGCTTCGAGCAGATAGTGTCTCAGCACGTCAGAGGCTGCTACCCCCCTCCCTTGACCTGCACCAGTTTGCTTACAGAGCAAATCCACATCGGATGCCATCACCATCACCCTTCACAGAGCGCTGAGCCATCTGGAGAAAAGGAAGAGCTACGTAAGGATGCACTACACCTCAGCATTCAACACCATAATGACAGACATCAGCATCCCCAAACTGGACCACCTTCAGATCCCCTATTGGAACCTGCACGATGGTTGGGCTCATCTCTGATATAGATGAAACAGCGTACAGGGTGGAGGTCGAGAACCTGTCCACTGGTGCTCAGAAAATAACCTGAAGCTGAACATCCTTAAAACAAAAGAACTCCTAATGGACTTCAGGAGGCACAGACAGGTCCACTCCCTCTTATTATAAAAGGAGAATGGGTGGAATCTGAGAAAGAATAACCTGGACCAGAGGCTGCTGCTGGTCTTCCTCCACTCCTGAGTGGAGAGTGTGCTCTGGATGTTTGGAATGCAGGGGCCACTACTGAGAACAGAAAGGCTGCGCAGAGGGTAATTAACACTGCCCAAAAAATGATTGGCTGCCCTGTCCGTCCCCCATCGCCCAATCCTTCCCTCCCACCCCTGGAAGATCGGGTGATAGTCTCTAGGGGTGGGATAACCAGCACAGCTGACCCCTTGGACCCCGCTCATCACCTGTTTGACCAGTTGCCCTCTGGTCAGTGCCTCAGGTCAATCAGGTCCCACACCTCCAGACTCACAAACAGCTTCTTCCCCTGGGCCATTCGGACTGTTAAAAAACTTTCTCCCCCGACACCCCACCCCCGCCCACCCACCCACCCACCTCACCAATCTGAGCCATGGTCTGAGTAACCCTCATCACTCAGTCCACTCACACACCGACTCTAATTCAGACTGTGAATATACAGACTAAATGGTGATATTTAAACAGATGGTGCAAAGACAAGTCTTTTCTTTGCACTACCTTCAAGCACTTTGCTCTCCAATGTGTGCCTCTCTATTGTTTTGTATATATTCCTCTAGACTGTATATCTCTTCTGTTTGCTATTTATTCCTGATGTCTTTACTATTCATATGTTTTTTTCACTCCTGCACAGCTGGCATACAGCATCCATAATTTCGTTGTACATGTACAATACAATAAAGGGCTATTCTATTCCATTCTATTCTATTCTATTCTATTCTATTCTATATAGCGCCAAATGACAACAACTGTCACCTCAAGGTGCTTTACATTGTATACTGAAAGGTGAAGACCCAATAATACAGAGAAACCCAACAATCATACAACCCACTTCGAGCAAGGACTTGGCGACAGTAGGAAGGAAAAACTCCCTTGTAACAGGAAGTAACATCTGGCAGAAGCAGACTCAGTGAAGGGCCGACATCTTCTGCGACTGATTAGGACTCAGGTAGGGAGAAGGGACAAAAGTGACAGGAGGAAATAACGTGCCACTGAAGAATCAAGGGGGGTGTAATACAAATTCATATTCAGGTGATAAAAATACAAAACAACACAAAAAAACCAAAGACCTCCCTGCAGGAGGCATTATGGCATCTAAATAAAGTCTTAGCAAATCTTAAAGATTAGTTTTCCACTTATTTTGTGTTGTTATAAGACCAACAAAGGGATGTGTAGGTGTAAAGAGCTACACCTACCTTGAAGAAAAACATAACTTTTCACTGTGGACTACAGGCCACATGGGTGACAACTACGGAAAGACAGGAACTCAATCTAATCTTTTCTGAATGTGAATCCTTAAAATGTCCATCCAGGTGGGAGCAGATCATACACGCTATTCTGGGGTCAGACACTGCATCCAAATCCAGAAAGAGCTTTGAAAGCCAAACAGATTCACACAAGCATTGGATTTGAATATTTCCCTATAAAATAAACATTTTTGAATCTTAAAATGGCATTGTGTTGTCCGTGGATGACTTTTGTGAGTTGGTGTGAAGGATTCGAGATCGTGATTCTGTAGCAAAAGATCATCATAGTCACCGTATGAGCTCTTAAAACATTTGCCTTACACGTCTCAGAGTATCCCAACCTTAGCCTGGATAAATGGGAGGTCATCTGGCTTCTGGGTCAGTTGGATCTGCTTGGATCCCTGTGATATAAATGTCCTCATCAGACAGTGAGCGAGGGTCCGTGTGGACATCAGCTTTCCTGTCTGTTTATACATTACAACACACCACCTGTGTGCATGGGCAGCGGACTTTAAAGAAGTATAACAGGAATGACAGCTGTCCATGTCCATGTTCAGAACAGAGTATCATCCGAGCTTTCAACTTGGTGCCAAGTCAACATACAGAGCCATCTGCTGTGGGAATAAGGGAGCAACCAAGCCAACACTGTTGCCTACTTTTTGTGGCACGGGGGTTGGAGCTTCGCAAAGTTACCCAAGGCTGGATTTAGTACAGAGGGACTGGTTGATTAATCAGTTGGCCTTTCTCTGTTTTGTAAAACTACTATATAATCAAACAATGTTTTTTGTTTAGTCAGCTTCTTTATGTTACAGTCTAGTTTTAAACGATCAATTTAACGAGCCTTTTGACTTTTCTCTGATATTTTCTTGACTTTCTGGCTGTGGTGTGATCCTCACCTCTCAAACCTCTGCATGGTGAGGGCCAGGGTTTTGTTCAGCTCCTCTATGATTCGGCTGGGCGGGTGGAGAGGAACAGGACAGGTCCCGTACTGCAGTGAGTGTGCACCCATTGGAGCATGGCTGGGAGGGGCGGGGCACTTCTGGAAGGCGATAGAAGAGGGCTCCATGCTCCCTGCAGGTACGGAGATCATGAGCTTCTTCGGAGGTAGAGGAGGAGACAACTTACCCGACATGCATGGCAACTTCACGGGGGCGCCATCTGCACGAGGAGGAGGACGTGGGAGGATTAGGCACACGCGCACTAATGCGGTTGTTTGCATGCATGGAGACACACTCACCTGTAATGTGATTGGGTAGCCTGCTGAAAGGCTTGGGTGGCAGAGCGGGAGGTTGTTTGTGTAGCGTTGGAGGTCTGCAGAGGGATGATTCAGCACCATCAGCCGGATATATGATAGACTTCTTTGTGGGCGGAGCCTGACTGGATTTCTGGGTGTGGTCCTGTTGAGCATCACTAGGCATTTGAAACTCCAGGGAGCCTGGGGAAAACAACAAAGCAGTCAGAGACCACTGTGAATCAAATACCTAAAGATGTTTCAGTGGTGCTGAGGCTGTGCTGCCTACCTACAGCTGCTCCCTCCATCAGCTCACTACCTTCAGACTCCGACAGGCTGGAGCCGAGCACCGAGGAACGACCATTCTCCATCTTCACCTCCTCCCGGATGGTCAGAGATGCGCCATCTGCACAAAAAGACGCACATTGGTGTTCAAAAGTAGGTTAAAAAGAAAAGAACAAACAGAGCAAAGGATCTCCTTATGTAGCATTTTTTAAAATTTTACTTAGAGAAAATATGAATCACGTAACAGTGTAGTTTCCAAAGATAGATAGGGAGAATACACAGGTAGAGCAGCTGGATGGGAGGGAATGATGGTGAGGATCAGACAGGCACACGTATTCCTAAGCTCAGTCTTGTCATGATAAAGCTGACTGGTGTGCTGTAAGTAAACTTGCCACTGGATTTACTGACACTTGAAAATGAGTTACAACTGTGCACAAGCTTGTGTGAGTCTTTGGTGCGCTGTAGCACTTGAACAGCACCACACCACTGATAACAGAACAATGTGAGAGACTCAAACCAATCAAAGTGCAAGAGAAAAGGCATGAATCACAACTGAGAAGCTGCAACTGGAAAGATCTTACTTTAAATTTTTTATTTTAATCTAAAATCAAAATCTCTCCGCAAACAAAGAGAATAATAAAACTACAACACTGGCCACTTTCTTTCTCACCTTCGCTGTGTGGAGCCTCACCTTTCTCATAGACCTCCTTCAGGAGTCCCTTCTTGATGAGCTCCTCTCTGCTCTGGCGAGTGGACATCTTCCTCTCCAACACTGAGGGAGCACAGAGGAGGAGACGTCAGAAACGACTAGAACAGGAAGAAAGCTGCTGTACTGGATGCTAACAGAGTTATTAGGATCGAGCTGCAGCAGCTGTTTCTTTGGACTTGCTGCTGCTTCCATCACTGCTGCTGTGTGCCAAGGAAATATCATGTGACTGACCCTCTGAGCTGTGCACACAAACACAACACTACCAGCTCACTGATCCTCTGACAGAGATGTCTACTCGCCTCCTCACTCCTAAACATTTCCCGTAAATAACGTTTTTTCATTTTCTAGCATATCCAGCATGAGCTGTGAAAACGTATCTTTTCCAGTGCTGATTTGATTGGTAGGGTTTGAGACAATATCTGTAAAATGTTAGGGTGGGAAAATTAATAAAAGCAATATTACAATACTACAAGTCATTTTTTTAAATACAGACATACAGTATATCTAGTTAAGTCATTTAACAGCTGCACCATTGTAATGTGTTTTTCTGTGTTGTAATGAAATCCTTTGAACTTTCTAACAGCTGCGTTTGGTAAATTGATATCTACACATCACCCACACACATAGTAATGCAGGATTATTGTCTAACTGATGCATTTTTTCTTATATAGCCTTTATGGAGCAAAAGTCTTGAGCCACCCCGTGGAAAAGAGAAGCAGCATTTTATTAAAACGTGCACAAACGCTCATGAAAATACAGTATTTAAGGCAAAAACAGAGGTTGTAAAATTCTAACGAGCTTGAATGTCAGTGTTTGGTAACACCACCTTTATTCTTCAACAAAAGCTGAACTCTCTTAGGATAGCTTTCTAGTGACTTCTCTTCTAAGAGTAACCCTAGAAGCTCTTTTCTGAGTGGTTTCTGTCATATTTCAGGCTGTATAAAACAAAATGAATGGGTTTTCATTAGAAGTTAGTGAGCGTGGTCTCTGCCTATTCAGCTACCCATGAAAAAACCCAGAAACTATTCTAATGGTCGTCAAACCACATCTTTATTTATATATACACTGAGGTGTCAACACTCATTGTTAAGTATACAGGAGCTGGTCTAATGTTGTCTTTATGGCCTCGAGTAGTCTTCAAGAATAGTTCTTCAGGCTTTTTGAAGGACATTCAAAGCTCTTCTTTGGATGTTGCCCCCCTTTTGTTCCGTTCTCTGTCCAGATGATCCCACATTGTTAGAGTCCAGCCTGTGGGGAGGCCAATCCATGACTGAGAGCTCCATACAGGTATGCTTTTACTGGATTGGCAGTGTGTTTGGGATTGATGTCATGCTGAAAAATGAAGCTGTTGCAAAGTAAATCCTCTCCATTCCGACATTTCTTTGAGAATCACCTTGTTGATGCAATAATACTATTTTATGTCTGTCAAACTTTGTGTCATCTTTGATATGTTTCATAGATTCAGCTAAAGAAAATGGAGAAAAAGTGCCTAGGGATACAATGTAAAACTGGTTCTGTATGTGTTGCCCCAGTGTCAATAAATGGTAGTCATAACTATTTGTGTTTCCTACAGTAAACCCTATTCAACCCCACAACTATATTTTTACTTGAAGCATGAAAATCTGGATAATCTAATGCACCTTGACTGCATGACAGCAGGGTGCAGCAAAAGCACACGGTGCATGCAACGTGTAGCACCTGTGCGCACACACACATGCTATAAAATGTATACTGTTCGTTATCTGGGTGCAGACAAGGGAGGAAGGTTTTCAGCAGGGTAAAAAGAAAAAACAAAACCGTGTAACTGCTGTGACAGCTGGGAGAACAGCTTGGCTGCAGGAAGCCTCTCTTCACCCCTCTGCCGTGTGTTTGCGTCGCTCAGTGAGAACAGGATGTAAAATGATTCAGCCAGCTGAGAAACAACAACAACAGCGGCTATTTCGGCATCCAAATCCAACACTTTCCTTCGCTTCACAGCTTAGCACTCGCTGAATATTGTAGCCCCGAGCCAGACATATGAAACTACTTTCAAATTTGCTCACTGCTTTGAATGAAGTGTTAATTCACTGTTAAAGAGACAACACGTCGGCTGGCAAACTCCATTTGAAGCTCACTTTTTGCTACGGCCAACATTAATGATCAGTTCTTCC
The DNA here is from genome assembly GCF_001858045.2 of Oreochromis niloticus. NCBI lineage: Eukaryota > Metazoa > Chordata > Actinopteri > Cichliformes > Cichlidae > Oreochromis > Oreochromis niloticus. The sequence goes on along the minus strand of NC_031981.2, from coordinate 26,945,757 downwards.
ACAGCTGCTGTGTTGGCATCTTTGAACAGCAGTGGAATGAACAGCTTTCAGCAACAGCGTTTAAAAAAAAAAAGTCAAGTATAAGTTCATTGTGTAAGAACAGGAATACACTGATGTCTGAAACAGCAATTTGGCTGATCCCAATGTTTGTTGCATTTATGCATTTCATCACACCAACCGAGAAAAAGTATATAATATAAATATACAAGGGCACCAAAACTGAAAGAATACAAATCAGTTACTATGTTTCCGCTGTGCTGACTATTCTTTATCTGTAGAAAAGTCTTCATGATGAAGACGGAGCCTGTAACAGCTCACGAATTTGACTAAACAAGTGGGAGGTGACGTTTACCTTCTTGCTTCGAGCTGTTAGCAGAAGTCTTTCTTCTGAGTTTATTACATACCTGCAGAATCAGAAAGCAGCAGGACCCTTTACTGAGTGGATACACATGTGAGAGAGCAGCCTCATTAATGACTGACAGAGATGGCACTAATGAGGATCTAACAGCAGAGAGTTTTGCACTTTTCTTCACTTGACATGGATGGGCTGTCACACCGTTTCTAAGCTACAGTACAGAATTAGTCACAGGTCCAGCGAGCTCCATCACAGCTGTCAGGATGTTTAATTTTCAAAAACTCTTTTCTAAGCTCTACTAAAAAATGTATAGATAAAAACATGTATAATGTGGTCAGAGATGCACTGACCAAGCTCAAATATATGACAAGTATCAAAAAGGTCTGGCAGCAATCGGGCCTGGGGGTGATAAATGAAATTAAACTCACCTTTAACTGTGGTTAATTACAGTTAATTCATGAGAACAATTCATAGGGCCAAGTAGGTTTGGGTAGCCTTTTTCCCTTTATAAATGAAATCATCATCATGACTTAAAAATACTGGAGGCCATCAGTGCTACCGCTCAGCCTCCCAGTAGAAGGACCTAAGCTATAAGTTTGAACATCCTTGGTGACTTCCTTCGTGAGTTATTGCATTCTCAAGATTTACAAAAAACTTGACCTCTGACTTGAGGTCAAGGTCACTGAACTTCAAACTCCAGGGTTTTAGTGGATGCACCTATGGTATCAATTTGAAAATTATTTATTCTTCACTTGGATTTTAGAGATAAATAAAGAGGCCTATTATATGCTGCATTCATGGTCTAATGCAAATGTCCAGGATTCCTATCTAGTTACAAACCTTTGCATTCACATTATGTATACTTCCAAAATTGAATTCAGTGGACAAATGAAGTTTGATATTACTTGTTCCTGCTTAATTTCTACATACAGCCATTCTTTGCTTATATGAAGTATCAGACTCTAATGATTGGACTCATGAAATCTCCCTGTGCATAGACAGCCACAACCATGCACAGCAGACTTTTGATGCTGACATTTTAAAGGACAGCGTCTCTCAAGGCTGTTGCTAGGTGTCAGAGATGGAAGTGAAGCAGAGAGGACAGAAAAGCGCAGAGCTGGCTGCCGACCTGCAGATGTGCTGTTTACAGAGTTTTGGTTCTCACCTGCAGACGTCTGCTTAAACTTCTCACTCTTCTTCTTCCTCCACTTCCAGGGTTTGAACAGACGACCCAGGGTGGCGAATTTGCTCCGCCGCCGGATGGGAGGAGTGTGCGTACCCGGTACCAGCGAATCAGAGCGCATCGCTGCCAACCTCTCCACTTCCTCAGCTGAAAAGACAACATTAACAAGCAGATAAACAAAATGCATAAAAACATTGTTTTTTTGGTTTTGACTCACTTAATTGTGCGCTTTTTATTCCAACGCTTAGCACAACAACATATTTGTTTGGATATTTGGCGTTATGACGACTGACAGTTGGCATCTGGGTGACTGATTTAGTCTGAGTTATTTTTTAAGAAGAGTGTAGCACAAATTTCAAAACCTGATGCCTTTTCTCATATAAATATTGCCATAAAAGGAAGAACTTTGGGTAATGACAAAGAAATCATTCTGGATAATGATCTGATTAATGACCATTTTATTAAAGCCTCAGCCAGGTGGGCACAAAGTAAATGAGCTATTATTCTATAGCTTATTAACTGATAATTGGCCCCTTTTAACCCACAGTTAAGGAGAACAGACGATCGCTGCTCTCTGCTTCAAATGTCAGAGGACATTCTCTGCCAGGGGGTTGTGCACAATCAAGTCAGGTAAAGCTTATTTGGATCGCTTTCAATCACAGCTAATGTGTCAGGTGACCACAGCAGCAGAAACCTTATGCAACAAGGAGGAGAGACACACTTGGGCCCGACAGAGAGGAGTTAGCCAGCTACAACGCAGACCAAACAGGGGGTTCAGTGGTGAAAATCTGATAGAAATATAACCTCTTCAACTGTGAGCCTTCCCTTTCCCATGTTTTCCATTAACCCTCTTCCTCTGAGCTACAATTCCCTCCACCCCACAGGGACTTTCCTCAAAGTAATCATGCTGGAGGCCACTCTATACAGCATGCTCCGATTTTCCATTTGAAATTACACCTTTCCCATTACACACACACAACATCCTCTACAAAACAAGGGCAGAGCCAGCAGCAATAGATGAGGGGGGAAAAAAAGGAAGGCAACATTTCAGCAGGCAGCAGAGGACGTAAAACCCACACAGAAACACTGGCAGACAGAAGCATGCAGTGCAAACACATACTTGTCAGACAGATGAATGGAAAGATGGAAATGAATCCAAACACATGGAATGTTTAGAATTTGGGTGAAGTAAACTTAGTCCAACTGGGAATGTTGTAGAAGCAATTAAGGAATGACAGGGAAAATCTGGCAGTAAAACAGGTAAGTTTTGCAAAATCATGTAAATATTTCATATCCAGATTGCAAAGAAGAAATCCAAGTGAGGCTCAGAGTTAAAGATGCTTGTCTTCCACATCAAATGCAGACAGAGGTGGAGGTTCTGGACGCCCCCTAGGTGAGGTGTTTCAGTCATGGCCAAATGGAGGCAGACTGAGGAGAGATTACATGTATCAGCTGGCTTGGGAAAGCCTGACTGCTCCCCAAAAGGAGGTGACTAAGGAGAGAGATGTTTGGGCATGTGTATTTAGATTGCTGTCCCTGTGATGTGGACCCAGATAATCAGGAGACAATGAATGATGGATGGATAAAAGACTGTTGTATATTATCACTGCCTTCAGCTCTATTACAAAAATACAGTATGACTTGACCATCAGTCTACCTTTCAGTCAAAATCTTTGAAGCTGTGTTTTTGCCAGTTCTTTCTCCTCTATTTGAAACATTAGCAGCGGTCGGTGGAGAAACCGGCCATGTGTAAACTGGTAGGCAGCTGCAGACGGGAGGAGATGACATCCTTCAGGAGGCCTTGTTGGAAGAGAGATGTCAGTTCAAATCTGCACCAGCACTGTACCTGCCACTGAGAGTTCCTTCAACAACATCCAGTCAGCCCCCCTCATCCTCCCCAAGCGCTCAGTAGACACTCTGAGTCTGTGTAGCATCCCTGTGTGAACGTCAGAGCTCACGGAAACCTCCCTTGCACAAAGGCTCTTTCAATGAAGCGTCTCCAGCACCTAAAGCAGTAATATTAGTGTTTCCAGGACAACAGTGACATCATTCGACTGCAAAAAAAAAAAAAAACTATGCAGATTTCGAGGTGATGACATACTGTGTTTGTCTCATCTTTTGTCTCCTTAAACAAATAAAAGGTGTCCTCTCCCTCCTGGTGTAGTCCAACCCCCCTCGCCACAAGCAGTGGAGCGAGAGCAGCAGTGAGTCAGAGGGCTCAGACTCACACTGCAGGGAGACATTCTTTCAGTCTGACCCGGGGTCTGTTATCTCACTGATGCCTCAAAACACTGACTCATTGAACAACAAGCTCGAAAACAACTCGGTTCAGCCAAAACAACGATGCTGGAAGGCCTGTGTTACATGACTGAATTTCTTAGCTGATTCATAGTTTTAGTTTTTGTTTCTCTCTCTCTCCCTCTCTCTCTTTTTTAAATGGCCTTGTTACTGAGCATCAAGCAAAATAAGACCCCCCCCCCCCCAAAACTGCAGTTCCTCTAATGGCCACTTGAGGCTGGCTCCAAAAGAGTGTCAGTCCCACAGACCTATTAAAAGATGTGAGTAGCTGTTGTGATGCCATTAACTGGCATTAACATTTTCACCATCACGATCTTAGTTTCAAAAACATTTGCTCATTGGCTAATGGCTTGTTAATCACAAGGCATGAAAATCACTGACCAGCAGTAGCCACTGTCATCTTTTCTATACAGTCTCTGCTAGCACCAGCTGTTGCATCAATTTAATTGACTTGTGTTGATTTGTGGGGAAAGAACAACACCGTCAACAGTCGGAAACATCTTCAAATAAACAATAAATGAATACATTTAAATTTGTCGACTAGGAAATGTTACTGTCACGGTAAACCAGTTTTCTTCATTACTGAGTTTACTGAAAAATAACATTTTGATCATCTGTTAAAGATCCTCTGTCAAGAAAACTCCAAACAAGTTCTGATTATCTCTTCTCAAACAAATCGTGTCTTTGCTTTGCAGTAAAACCAGGTTTTTTAAATGGCTTTTCACTAAATCCCCGGTGGCTGATTAAGCAATTTAAATCAAGTGGCTGAGTTTTATTAAAGAACAAAGCCTCCACTGATCCACACACTAAGGTTTTCAAATAAAACGACAAGCTGATTAAATGAACAGATTCTATGATTAGCTATTGATCTCTGTTATTTAAGCCAGAGCAACCACTGACGTTGTGTGTGTTTCAGATGAACTGCTGCATTGATGGCTCCATAAATTGATTTCTGTATTGACAGAAAATTCATCAGCATCAGTGCAGATAATAATCCACCGACAGTTTGAACTTGAAGTGATCTTTATAGCAATTAATAAGGGGAAAAAACTAAACCATACATGAGCTGTGCCATCTTCTTAGTTATGGAGGTCTGCTTGAAGCTGACGATGTTTGGTTTGTGGAATCCAGTAAGACAAAACCAGAAATTTTCCCAGCTCTCTATTTTAACTGAAACTACAGCGATCCGTGCGTGGAATGCCCTGAACTTCTGCTTTCACCATGCAAACAGGGAAGCAAAACAAAAACTGGACTTTAAATCATGCGCTTACAGTGAAGATCCCAGCCACACCACGGCCCCGTGACAGTGAAGAAAACTCAGCAGAAGCTTTCAAACAGCATCAGCTATTGTTAACGTCACTGTAAAGTACAACAGATTCAATACAGGGATCTGATCTGAGCGCTGACCCCGATCCCCCACCAGCAGGCAGGGAGCGATGAGCACAATCATTTAAAAAGCAGGAGTACTCCTCCTTCTCCTTCTCCTCCTCCTCCTGCTCTCAAAGTAACCTGAAGCGTCTCACCGTCCAGCGGCTCGGCTCCTCGGCAGTTGCTGCAGATGTGTTTGATCTCCTTGCAGTGGATCATGAACGGCGTGTTGTTGTTGTTGTTCGCGGCGGGCTCGTGATGATGCTGAAGCTGATGCTTCTCGGAGCTGTTACGGGACTTCATCCTGGCCAGGCAGAAGGCTCTCCTCCTCTTCCTCAGCTTCCCCTCTTCGGACGCCGGGGTTGAGGATGTGCCGTGGGTCTTAGATCCGGACCACGAGCACATCACGTCCCCTCCACAGCCCGCCATGTTTGAGCTGGACTGCAGGAATAAACCCTCTCGCCCTCTGCTCCGCTAGAGGGGATTTCAAACGGGTTGCTGCTCTGTCCACCCTCCGCAAGTCAACCAGCATACGACGCTGTTTCCCCTCAGTTCCTACAAAATAAAAGCCCACCAGCCGTGCTCTTCTTTTTCAGATCTGCAACCAAGCTGGTACCTTCACAAGACCCCAGCCCCCCCAACCACACACACACACACACACACACACACAATTTTTGGTATGTGTCCATTTAAAAAGAGGAATAAACTTTTTCCTCTAATAATAATCATACAGCTAAAACAGATATATTCCCTGGATACTCGCTTCTTCTGTTGGGAGCTGCAGCAGGTCCTCCTCTAGGGAGGGCAGCTTTTGGCACCTTCAAAGTCTTGTGATATAAATCCACTGTAATAGTGAGCTGCTGCTACTACGTCTGACCTCCCACTTAGCTTGAACATCTGAACTTCTCAAAAACTAACTGCAGTGTTTTCATCCGAAATTTGTTGAATAAACAAATGACAATTTTCATAAATTGTTTTTTTAAGTACTGGAAGTACTCAGCCTACAGCGGTGTAGGGGAGAAAGAGGCAGGAAAAATGAATGACTCCTGGATGAACCAACTGCGCATGGGCCCCTGGACATGCCTACTGGATAATCCGGCCCAGGCCACTTCTTACACTTTATTTAAACAGCCGTATAGCGTCTAAACTTGTACTTGTTTTTGCCACAAGTTTGGGTCTTGTCTATTGTCAGGCTAACAGAGAAAAAAAAAAAGCTCCATTATGCCCTGACAATGCACCCCACCTGTATCATTTCCTATTCTTCCAAGGATAATCTCTCTCTAATCTTAACCAAACCAGAGCTTTCATGCAAAATATTACAGAAATCCCTGTTCACAACATGTACACTACAAAAAGCAATAAATCACTGAATGCAATTCAACGTATCTGCAGAAAAATTGAATAGTGACATTCTTGTCAGGCAAGAGAGTTTAATTGAGATCAACTTTATGACATCAAATAGGCATCACTGTAAGTTGTCATCTTTATGTGGAATATGTATTTGGTGACGACAAAAATGTTGCTCCACTTCAACCTGGAAAGACCAAGAAAAGAAATCAGCCAGAGCCACATCGCCCCCTTTACCTATTAACTAAAAAATCAAACAAACAAAAATGAGTGTTAAGTAGAAGGTGAGGTGGAGGTGAGCTGCAAAGGAGCTTGCAAGTTAAAGCTGGTTAAATAGCACTCCCTATATGGTATTTGTCAAATGGACGAGTAGAAGATTTGGAAGAGGAAAAAACCGCATCTGTACAGGCTGAAATGTTTGTGGCTCCACTGACTGATACTCAGTGTTCCATTTACTGTACCCACCAACGAACCTTTATATGAAAATTCAAAATACAAGATGTCACATGATTAGCTTGTGTGGGCAAAAAAAGAAACAGCATTGGCAGCATGCTTGCAAATGTCTATTGCTATATATTAGTTTACTACTGATAAAAGAAGCCAGACTTTTAGCAAATGGGATTAAAGGTCCAGGTAAAAATGGCTTACTATGAACCTAATGCAAAATACATCTAAAGCTGCTTTTTTTGTTGCAGCTAATGAATTTCAAACAAAACTGATTGGTGGCGGAAAAATGACAAGGTACTCTGCATTAAAAAAAAAACCCCACAATGCAGGCTTAGATGTGCTTTCTTAACAAGAAAGCCTATAATCCTCTAGGCATCGTTATTCTGGATATCATTTGTTCTCCATTACTTTATTGTGAAGGTCCACTTCCTTTCCGGGTTCAACCTATTTTTCCAGCGGTAGCTTTAAGTAGCTCCAGCCCCATCCACGCAGCCAATCACAGTCTGCACGCGGATCACTGACGCGCATTCGAGTCGCCGCTTTAGCCAATGAGGTTGAAGCACGGACATTAAGAATGTAGCATTTTAAATCAAAGAAGGAAAACATGGAAAACCAAGGGATTGACTTTTTACATTCGGAAGCAAAGCCACGTAGTCTGTCTGAGCGTGACACTAACAGCTGTCCCTTTTATGTGTTTGAATATACGCTTAATGGCCACTTTATTAGACACACTTTGCCAGGACCGTGTTTGACCTCCTTTTCCATTCAGAACAGCCTTTGAGACAAAGACTTAACAAAGTGCTGGAAACATTCATCTGAGATTTCTGTTCATGTTGACATGACAACATCACACAGTTGCTGCAGATTTGTCAGCTGTTATGCATGTAAGCCATGATACACGTCTTGCGCTTCACCACATCCCAAAGATGCTCTATTGGATTGACCGTCTAGTGCCTGTGGAGGCCACTGGAGCACAGTGAACTTATTGTTATTTGTCATGTCAAGATCAATCAATTAATCAATATTTATTGATTGAAACCAGTTTGAAATGATCTGAGCTTTGTCACATGGCATGTTATCCTGCTGGAAGGAGCCATTAGAAGATGAGTACGCTGTGGTCATAAAAGGATGGAGATGGTCACTCAGGTCTGAATATTGCAACAGAAATCAAAACTCATCAGACCAGGCAACATTTTTCCAACCTGCTACTTTCAAATTTTGGTGAACAAGTGCAAACTGTAGCCTCAATATTTGATTATTTGATATATAGATATAATATAGTGCTATATTATCCCAATAGAAGAATAGAATAGAATAATCCTTTAATTGTCCCACAAGGGGAAATTTGGTTGTAACAGCAGCCAGAAAGACACATATACAAATAAACGGTACACAGAACAGAAACAGTAACATACACAATTTTTTCTTACATATTTACAATGGACAATGGTTACTATAAACAGAGTACTGTACAGTTATTAAATTAAATATAAATAGCTACAGATAAGAGGCAAACCAGGTTGTATTGCGAATCGGTTGATTAACTCATTGCAGTTACAGCGCAGATGTAAACATCTATGATTGTTGGGAGCAGTTCTGATTGTACAGTCTGACAGCTGCAGGGAGGAAGGACCTGCGGAAACGCTCCTTCATGCATCTAGGATGCAGAAATCTCTCACTGAAGGAGCTCTGCAGTTCAGCAACATTTACATGCATGGGGTGGGAGACTCTGTCCATCAGAGATGTTATTTTGGCCAAAGTCCTTCTGTCTCCCACCACCTGCACTGGGTCCAGGGTGCATCCCAGAACAGAGCTGGCCTTCCTGATGAGTTTATCCAACCTCTTCCTCTCAGCTGCCAATAAACTGCTGCTCCAACATGCAACACTGTAAAAAATGACAGATGCCACCACAGAGTCATAGAAGGTCTTTAAAAGCGCTCCCTGTACTCCAAATGACCTCAGCCGCCTCAGCAGGTAGTGTCTGCTCTGACCCTTCCCGTAAAGAGCATCAGTGTTGTGGCTCCAGTCCAGTTTATTATTCAGGTGAACACCCAGGTACCTATAAGAGTCCACTATCTCAATGTCCACTCCCTGGATGTTCACCGGTGTCAGTGTGGTGGGTCTGCGTCTCCGGAAATCCACCACCAACTCCTTGGTTTTCCCGGCGTTGATCAGCAGGTGGTTCTGCTGACACCAGTCAACAAAGTCTAGAGTCCACTGTCTGTACTCTGAGTCGTCCTCACCTGTGATGAGGCCGACTATGGCAGAGTCGTCAGAGAACTTCTGTAGGTGGCAGCGTGGGGAGTTGATGGAGAAGTCTGCAGTGTAGAGGGTGAAGAGGAACGGTGCCAGCACAGTTCCCTGTGGGGCCCCCGTACTGCAGACCAGTGTATCAGAGACACAGCCCTGTGACCTCACATACTGTGGACGTTCTGTGAGGTAGTCCAGTATCCACTGGACATGTGGTGGTCCACTCCCGATAGCTCCAGCTTGTCTCTCAGAAGTCGTGGCTGGATGGTGTTAAAAGCACTGGAGAAATCAAAGAACATGATCCTCACAGTGCTTCCAGGCTTCTCCAAGTGAGTCAGAGCTCGGTGCAGGAGGTAGATGATGGCGTCCTCCACCCCAATGCCAGGCTGGTAAGCAAACTGCAGCGGATCCAATGAAGACCTCACCAGGGGGCGCAGATGGTTTAGAACCAACCTCTCGAGGGTCTTCATCAGATGCGATGTCAGGGCTATCGGCCTGTAGCTGCTGAGGTCCTTGGGATGGGAGGTCTTTGGTACCGGTACCACACAGGATGTCTTCCACAGCTGTGGTACTTCATAGATCATTTTTACCATACTTAAAATGGAATTCTTCGTTCCCACCATCACCTGATTATTGCATGTCTGATCATTGGGGTTCTCTCTCTAATGTTGTAAGGTTGTTACATTACAATATAACGGTCCTTCAGTCAGTGTTAATTTATAAATAACACTGAATTTCAAGTGGTATCGAACAAAAATAAATCCAGAGTTTTACTGGAAGCGACTAACCCTTCCAGGTTGCAGACTGAAATCTTGAAATGTTCTTGAGGTTGACAGCTGCACAACTGTGTGTGAGTGTGTGAGTGTGTGTGAGTGTGTGTGGGGGTGGGTGGGTGGCTGATCAGTAAAAACAACAAGAAAAAATGACACACATAACAGATCCAAGATTTAAAAGATGAAAAAAAAGTTAAATTTAGAAAGCCTTTTAAAAATAAGCATGAAGAGAGAAATTTGCATATTCTCTGTGGAGGCCAAGCAAGGGTCACAGCTGTAGGCGACTCTGCACAGTGGCCATACAAAAATAAAAAAAATCATCTAAAAGTGAAACAACAGCAGTAGCACTTAGAGCAGCTATGCATAGCACTGTCATATGCAACAGTCATGTGTGATGCACAGGAATACACTAGTATGCCTCGGATGTGCGTTTGTGTTTGACTGACTAGACCTGTATTTATACAGTCAATCATTTCAGGCTATTTATTGTGTGAATTGTGTGCGGATGCTTACGTATTTATGTAACACTAAGATTAACAAAGCATATGCTCCATTTTCCTTGCTGCAAACGATGACTCATGGAGGATTTCAAAATCAAAGTACAAGGCTGTGTATTACAAGATGAAAGGCGCACTGTTAATTGAACAAGCCTTGCATCTGGAGTGATCCCACCTCCTTCAGTATCAGATCTACAGCTCCACACTTAGCTGAGAGTAAAAACAAGGGCGTAAAATAAAAGAAATGTCTTTAAAGAAGACTTAGAGCAATGAAGTGGTTGGATGAAGTGGATGAGGCTCAATTTAGCAGGGATACAAGTGAGGACCACCATGACTCCTTAAGCGTCACACAGGTGTCTCCACAATCTTATTCTGATGACTTGCCCGATTTAATACCTCTCTTCGGGTGCTGCTGCTTCCTCCAGTGAGGAGGAGATGGGACATTAGAGCAGTGGTGGGTGAGGACGATCAATAAATCTATGCCCCCAACTCACTTACACATACGCTAAGACTAAATGTGGCTGGAAGGCGAGGTGGGTTCACTGTGCACTGGCAGAGCTCAGACTGTAGGTATGATTCATATTACTGGTTTATACCTGCACATTTAATGTGTTCAGATATAATGTATCAGCAGTGGGACTACTCATTATGCATTGAGTCATATTATCATTTATAGTGCCCTCAAAAAGAAAAAGTGTTGCTCTATGCAGGAGTCTAAGCAGCAACATTAGTTTCCCTTATTAAAGACATGCTATCGGTAAAGTCTGTCATCTCTACAAACCCTTTATCATCACATTTGCAGATGTTGTAGTAGTGGGTCTGTTATGCTTTTATTTATTTTCTTTTTTACTGTCATATATACACTCTACAACAAACTCCAGATTGATAAACTGCTATATGAGTCCAAGCAGACAATACATGGAGCTTAAACTTAGCTCAGCAGTTCCACTTTGAAGGTCTATTTGTTGGCAGGAGATGAATGATTAAGTGCATAGATTGAAAACCAAAATGTGGGACTTCTTTTTTGAAAAGTTTCCACTGTAAATAACAATATGAAGGCGAGTTACTGTGGAACAACACTCTTGTGGAGCACTTTAAGCTGTACATAACTTTCTATTTTAATCACCAGGCCTGTGGTGCCTTTTCACATTCTTCATTCTGTATTTAGTGGTGATTCGGACACAATTCTCCTGCAGATACATTTTGGTTATGTATGGGTGATGTTGAATGTGACACATGAACCAAATGTGAATTGAGAATGTAACACGATGAAATGACCACAATCTATATGAAAAGATACAGATGTTAATGATCACTGTAAAGTTTGCAAGTCTTGCAAAAGGTATTCTTTCATTTTCAGTTTGTATGTGAGTTTTTCCATCACCAGGATGTCCTCAACAACAAATTGAAAGTCAACAAGTCAAATTTCCCTGGTTTGAATTTATTGTTATATGCAATCCATCTCAACAGTCATAGTTCTCTTCCCAGTTTTATTCGCTTTACAATTAAATTCCATTTATCTAGGATAAATATTACTATTGGATTTCAGTCGTTATTTTCCTGTATGTACGCTCTTGCTTCCATTTCTCCAATACTTGTTTGGATCGGGCATTTTAATGCAGAAGTTTCAACATCTTCATCAGCGCTCTAAATCACATCACACCAATAGACATGATGATGCAGTTGAGCTGCATCTAAGTGCCCTTTTATATTTGGAAGTGCAATTCCAGCCAGCTGTAATGTAGTGTAACGAATTCTAGGTCTCTTTCCTTCCTATAGAAATCTAGAGATGAGCTTATCCCATTTTTGGAATGGAATTGGTGGCACCTCTGTTGGTTGTGATGAAAATAAGTCTGGCACTATATTCATCTTTATCACATTAACGTTATCATTTAATGTTGGTGTCAATATAGTCGTAGTTACTTTGGTATAGTTTTGTCAGGGTTTTACTTCTAGTTATACCTAGACATGTACGTTTCTGATCTGGTGACTAGTTAAATATTTGGATTTTCTGAATGTTTATCTTATAGCCAGAGTACTTGCTGAATGCATCTAGTACTTGCATCAACTGAGTAAAAGAATTTACTGGGTTTGACAAGTAAATCATGACATCATCTGAAAACAGGCTTATGATGCATTTGATTGTTCATTTCTATTCCCATAATCAATTATTTTTGCCTGAGCAACTAAATCAGTGGTTCAATATACAGAGCAAACAGCATAGGACTCCAGCAGTATCGCTGTCTGATTCCTCTCTGCAGTTCAAATCTCTCTGTCAGTTCCATTGACTTGTATTAACTTTAAAATACAGAAACTTCCAGTTACCTCTGTCAAATGCCTTTTCACCATCTAAACTGATCAACGCTGCCGGTAACCTATTCTTTTGTATTTTGTGAAATGTGTAATGTTCTTCTAATGTTGTCTTGCATTTGTCTCTCCTTAACAAACCCAGTTGGTCCTCATCTATCCGGTCTGGTACAGATTTTTGAAGTCTAGTTGCGATAATTGAGGTATGGATCTTATAATCAAGATTTAAAATGGAGATTGGTCTGTAATTCTGACAATACTTCTTATCTTTTTGTAGTTTTGAGAGTGCTGTTGTTATTATTGTGTCCTTCCAGGAGGGAGGAGTATAATTAATAGTCATAAATCCAATTAAAGGAGGAGGAGTGGAGTCCGTTCTTTGTCAAATATCTTGCACCACACGCTCACTGCCAGGTGCCTTATTTGATTTTTAGCTTCCCAATTGCATTTTGAGTTTCCTTTGTAGTTATCTGTGCTGTTATGTTGTCTTTTTGTTTCGTGCCTACTGAGGATAGATCCACTGAGTCGAGGAACATTTTAATTTGACTTGTATTTGAAATTGGTGATTGAGAGTATAATTCATTTTAATAGTCTTTGAAGGTATTTACAGTTTCTTTTATGTTCATCTTTAAGCTGATGTGTTTTGGGATCATGTATTTTATTAATACTTTTGCCTGCTTGTAGTTTTCTTAATCTTCTCTCTAATAATTTTGTAGCTTTGGGGCCTGATTCGTAGTAATTTTGTTTAAAGAATCATGTTTTTGCTTCATATAAGAGCAAATTATTAATTTTCTTTCTTAGTATGCTGATTTGTTGGTTAGTTATTTCCTTTGTGTTTTTGTTCTAGATATTTCAGTTCCTGTAGAAACCCATTAATTGATTACCTCTTGGTTAATTAAAATATTTTATTCCTCCTATTTTTTGGCCTTTTTCCGGTTTTATTTGATAGGGACAGGAAAGGGGCGAGAGCGGGGAAGACATGCAGCAAAGGGCTGCAGGTTGCCTGCTCATCCCAGTCAGCTAAACCAACACCCTTGTATTCCTCCTTACAGAGTTCAGCTTAATCTTACAGTGTACAGCACTGGTCTGAGACCTCTGCAACTCCTATATTGCATTCTTTTATTCTATCCCTATTCTCCTTCTGGGTAAAAAAAAAAAAAAAAGTCAATTTGAGAGAAAACTGAATGAGTTACCGAACAGTGGCTATAGTCTCTCTGCAGAGGGTGTAGACACACATCAAAAAACCAATTTCCTTCCATGTATTTTTGAAGAGTTTAGTAATAGATCTCTTATGCTTTTTATGACTAGTCGTATCTAAGTTGTAGTCTATTATTATATTAAAATCTCTTCCACATATAATATTCCTTCATATACTGTTGCTATGGTTTCAATGCATTTTCATCAGTTCTACCCTCTTTATCTTTGATTTCTTTTAACAGTTCAAAATTGTCTGCACTGGCTATTAATATTGCTACTCCTCATTTCCTCCTCATGTGAGCTATTAAAAGTGTTTCTTGTGTTTGTGTTTCTCCAAATTTCTTAAGCTTCTCGTGTTCCACATGTCCGGTGTGCGCGTTGAATCTGGAGATCTGAATCGATTGAAATTTCCTCTTTGAGCCATTTATCCACAAACATTGTGACCAAGTCACATTTTGATTCTGTTTCCTCTTGGATTCGGTAAATCTGTAGGTTGCTCTGCCTAGATCTCAACTCAAAGTCATCCAGTTTGTCCAGTATTGATTCCTGATCCTTTATTAATTCTTGCAATTCAAAACTCCATGACTCTTTTTTCCGTGGTGCGTGTCAGGGCAGCATTCATCTTCTCATTTTGTTATTCTATTTGCTTGGTTATTTTATTCCAAACTTCTGGTCAATGTTCCCTCTGAGTTCAGGCAGGCTGTCGGTTATTTGGGTGGTTTGGCCATCTTTGAATGTTTTTAAGACTGTTTTCATCTCCCTTTGTAGTCTGTATTTGTCTGTAGGCTACTGTCGATGTTAGCCATGTTAGCTTTTAGCATTGGTCTGCTCTGTTCCTTTGTGTTATCTGTTACCTTACTTTGGGAGTTTGAGGTTCTTTTCTTTTTCTTCATTGCGTCTCCTCCAGATTTCACAATTTTGAGTAATTTTATAAACAGTTCTCGAATTTCACCAGAATTTCTTGTTGGTGTGTAGGAGCTCGTACATGCTACCTCGCTGTCCCACCAGAAAAAATCCAGTATTCTGTTTTAAACAGGATGGGCACTATGGTCTGTGGATACAAAGGAAATGCCACTAAAAACAATGCAACATTTGGGAAGCACTTCAGAAAGCATTGGCTGAAATGACAACCAGAATGCCAAAGATTTCTAAGACTGTGGCCATCTACAAATGGCCTGCTCTTTGACAAAAAACTGACATTTTTAAAATGATTTCTACCCTTGTGTTTTTGATTTTTTGATCTATAGAAGACACACACTTTCTTAAGAAATGTGACATTTTTTTATGGTAAGCACAAATTTCTAAGCATATGGCAGCATCTCAAGTCTAAATATATCAGTGACAAACAACTATTATATCAACCATTTATGGAGCTTCTACCATAATACATGGACATGAATAGTGATATTAATACTGAATTCATCATCAAAAATTTCAGCGTCTTTATGTTTGCTGATTATTATCTGTCCTTAAACCAGCTGCTAGATGCACACCTGCCAACAGCCTGACTGCTGTGGCTCTTGCAGAAAGTGTGAGTAAGGACTGATTGTCTCTGTGTCCAAAGTGAACAGCCTATATTGCTACCAATTCAATTTCAACCATATTAGATGATTATGCGCTCCACAAATTATATCTAGCCCTAACATTCAGTGCCAGTATATGAAGTAGTGTTCGTTTTATGTAGTGATTCAGAGTGAAGGAGTTGTGTGATTGTCATGTAGTGCAGAAAAGTGACTGATTTGTAACCCCATCAATTTTTATAACCATATAAATAATTTTCCTTTTAACCACATCCATTTGCTTTAGTTAACTCTTCCATATACTAGCAATGTTTTAGTTCCTACAAAGATGCTTTAATCTGTGATAACATGAAGGCGGAGTGGTTAGCACCACTGCCTCCGCTGTTCAATCCACCCCAGAAAGGCTGGGACCTTTCTGCTTGGAGTTTGCATGTTCTTGTTGTGTCTCTGGCTTTCTCCTGCAGTCCAAAGATGTAGATTAGGTTAATCGGTGATTCTAATTCACTGCAGATGTGAATGTTGCCTGTCTCTTTATGTTAGCCCTGCAGAATATGGCTAGCTGGCTGATGCATGGATGGAGTGAAGATATTTTTTTCCCTAATCTCAAGCATACTAGAGTTGCAATGCAAAACTATTACAGAATAGTTATTTTGTGATTGCAGGATTTCCAAAAGTTTGGAGTAAGTTAATCGGAACTACTTACATGAAACTACAACCATCATTCTCATCTGTACTGATTTTATATTTGGTAGCATGGTGCCATCATCCCATGAACATTAATTTAAAACCAGAGGTGGGGAGAGAAGCAGTAGGACCCCAGCACCCCAAAGAGCACATATCATTGACAACAGGCACGACAGGGATTAAGTCAGTAACAGGATAAAAAACGGGGAGCTGGGATGGAAGTGGGTTGCAAAGCAGCTTGCAGATGTGCAGCAACCATTTTAAACAGTACATGTTATTTTAGCAAGCCAATTGGATTCACAGACAAATATCAACCGAATCATTAGCTGGAACTAAGATCAGCTGATTTCATGTGATTGCAGTGATTGCAGTGTAATGCGACATGATTATTGAGAAGGCAAAAATAAAATACAAGATCTGTAAAATAAAATACAAGATCTGCTTAGAACAGAATGATGTCCAGTCTGAATGCTGCATTTAGTTGCCGCTAAAGCCTCAGTCACATTTGAATAAGAATAGCCTCTTTGAACTAAGAACATGTGTTTTGTGGGTTTTCTGCACTGAATGTTTTTACTGTTGGTGACCGATTAGATCAGCGGTCCCCAACCCCCGGGCCTCGGACCGGTCCGTGAGTCGTTTGGTACCGGGCCGCGAGAGTTGAGGCTCAGGTGTGAAATGTATGGTTTTCAGGGTTTTTATCGGTTTTCAGCGTTATTTTGTTATCATTTTTATCGTTAACTCGGTTTTCCTGGGTCTTTTCACGTGTGTTATGAATAAATCTTCTTTTTTTCGGTACTAGTTTTATTTTGTTGTATTTATCCGCGACACCTTAAAGGCCGGTCCGTGAAAATATTGTCGGGCATAAACCGGTCCGTGGCGCAAAAAAGGTTGGGGACCGCTGGATTAGATGGCCTGCCACACAGCAACCTTAGCCTCTGAGCGACCACTTTCAGTCTCAAGGTGATTGCTCAGGTCTCCTAGTAGGCGGCAATATGTCTCCTAACAATTTTTCTCCGGTTGGTTTAGAAATAATTTTGTTTTTTCCTCCTAGTGTGATTGGTGTCAATGTTGAAGCTACAGCAGTAAACACATATAGCCTAGTAGCCAGTTCTATGAGTGCCATAGATCCATCATCCATCCACTGATCCATCCATTTTCATAGTTTTCATTGGATAGTAACTAATCATTGGAACAGCCTGGTTGACCAGAAAATGAAAACATACACCTTTTGGAAAGAACTTTTTTACTTTCACCAAAGAAAATTGACTTAAAGACACATGAGACATGTCCTTATTTATCTCATAAAGAGACATAGCCTGTTATAAAATGGCTATTAGAATTATTAATCTCTCCAAATGAGGTGGAATTACGCTCACTGCAGTGTGGGGTAACTTTGTTTATCTGCATCCTGAAAAATGGAAAAACATGCACATTAGTACTTTAATAATCCAGCTTGTCCCCTAATAAAAATGCTTACGGAGCCATCTAATTAGATACAATATTTTTTATTATTAATGTTATGCCTGCAATTTCTTTTTCCTCCACAACCCTACCCCTTTATCTCATTTCATTCCATACTCTGCCTTGTTTGTCTGAGTGTAAATTCCCTGAACCGCATAAAAAAGAAACACAAGTAACAGAACTGCAGCAGGGATTAAGGGGTGGGTGGACAGTAATTTAGTTTGAGGTCTCAGAAAGGGGCTCGCTGAGGGCACAAGGGTTTATCAGGTTACAGCTTACTGCGCTGTAGACAGCAACAGACTTCATGTCTCAATGTGTCTGACGAGTCACAAGAATCAAGAGTGTTTTCAGATATAGGAAACGCTCCCAAACATACCACCACACCCTGTACGTGTTTGTGTGAATTCGCACACATGCTGTACATGAGAGGTGGTACAAGCAGCACCTACTTGGACCACAGGTGTTCTTGTCACATCACAGGAGGCAGCCTGTGGTCTTCACAGCTGTCACATCATTGCCCATCAGTGAGGCGCTGAGCTCTTTACATCTGTCTCACTGTAAATCAGCATGCCCAACAGCATCTATTTTATGATGGTAGCAGTCTAAGCATTATTACTCATGAGCTGCCAGAATCCCCACTCTTCAGCTCAGTATAAAGCCATCAGTCAGGGCTACAGGAGCACAAAACAGACCATATCCAGGATAGAAGCTCCCTCATCTCTGTGCCTTTGTGCTGTGATGGAGATCCACATGTGCATTTACTGAATCAATCTCACCTTGACCTGCCTGAGCTGTGATTCACATCTCCTTGGTGCTGAGTTTGCCTGACAACTCTAATGAGATTCCAGCACACTCAGACTCTGAAGCTTGGTAACTAGCTTGTCGAACACTAGAAGGGTGTAAAAATAAATCAAAGACTTACTGAGCTTCACTATTGGTGCCGCTGTGGCTTTGGATTTTTCCATGCGCAAGGCATACTTTTGACTATGGTTTGTTTCTACCTTTGTGTTTATCTTTAGATCCAACATTGGTTGTTCAAAGTCTCAGAGACGCGAAATCCATTAAAATGTTCATGAAAACCATTTGTTTAAGTGTCCTTGTCTGTTCATTTTCTTTGCTAAATAGAAAGATTCTTTTATCCACTGGAAAAAAAAAGGTTATTGATCAGATGTCCAGAGGTCATGTGTCTGGGTCTCTGTACTAACTGCCAAACAGCAATGCCAAGATCAATAGCAGCACTTTTGCTACTGGCCTGCTGTTCATGGGTCACACTTTTAAACTACTGCTGTTAACTAACAAGTCAAGTATTCAGAGTTCACTTCACCAAAATTCCACAAAACATATCTGTTATATCTTATAGCTTTTCTGCTTGACCCTAAGCATGCCTAATTTCAGTATTCATGGGTTTGAACCTTGCCAGGCCTTTTCTGTGTGGAGCTTTGTCTCCGTGTATCTGCTCAGGTGTCCTCCCACAAGCAAAAGCCATGCATACTGGATTAATTATCAGGTTATTACGTTTATTAAAATGATCAGTTTATAAAGTCTTAAGCTGTCTGGAGAACTGCCTAAAGCTCATTACAACAACGTATTCAGAAGAGCATCTCTGAATGCACAATACATCGAACCTTGTAACAGATGGACTACAGGAGCAGAAGACCACGTTTTCCCTTGTCAGCTAAGAAGTGGACTCTGAGGCTACAATTCTCACTGGATCACCAAAAGGCTCTGTACAACATAAGATTGTTGATCTGATGAGTCTGATGTTGTAAGCAAAGAATTGAGTGAAAACAACATGAAAGAATGGATCAATCCTGTCCAATCAACGGGTCAGGACTAAATACACACACCTTTGACAGCAACTGCAAGGCATGGACAGGACAATAATGAGAGAGGAAAAAAGTAAAAAGGGCGAAAAAGCTCACGTTTAAAACAAAAGTAGGAAGTAAACTCACAGAAAGCGCACGAAAAAGGAAAATACTCAAAATGCTACTAAAAACCAGGGTTACAACAGTATAGATCATGACATGTTTCGGTGTCTTCAGGTATTCCCAGACTCACTGGGAGGGCAATAACATTTATTGCAGGATCTCTTGCTCTTCAGGTCACTGAAAACAGTTCTTTATCTCGTCTTTACTGGCTCAATATTTGGGCCCGTTCCCATGATACACTGTGAATTTAGGATGATTAGATGCCTCCCTGATGCTACCGCTTAAGAACTGAAACATCTCAAGCATTTTTAGTACTAGGAGAACCAACCCCGAATGAGTCAGTTGTGCTCTATACAGTCTTTATGATTTATGACATACTGGAAAACTAATAACCTTCCCTTCTCTCTACTGACCTCACTGTCTAGTCCTGATGAGCCAAGATATCACCTTCTTATCCCATCTGGGCTTCTTGTCTCTATCAGGCAAAAAAATATTCATCATCCTCTGGCCTTCGAAGGTGCTTCTGCTGCTAATTTGGGCCTCGAACTGAGACTATTTGATCCTGACAGAAATTTACTATGCAAAATTCATGTGCTGTTCTGCCACGGAAACAGTAAGGTGGAGACCTCCATTTCATAGTCAAAAATAGACTTTCTCTGTCATTTAATCTCCATCTCTCTCCATCTCTTCACCTCCACTTTCCAAGTAGTTCAGCTGTCCACCCACTCTGATTAAGACGTCTGCTGGATGCGGCGCAGCAGAGGTATCGCCTTGTCAAGTGTGAGGGTGACAGACAAAAAACTCTGGTTATTTGTGGGTGACAGAATTTAATTGTTTTTTATAAGCGCCCCAAGCTGAGTGGATGGGAGAGGCTTAATGCATAGTGCTTTGTAGATAATTAGGTGCACAGCAGGAACACTGGTCAGTTCACTGCTCTCCACAGGTTCACAACACCACTCAGGTGAGTCAGGTGGAGCAAAGATAGTTTCCAGAGGGTAAACCATACAACACTGACAAAATTATTAGCAAGCACTCAGCAGAACAAAACACTGTGATGCAACACTTGCCCGGGCAATGTTATACAAAATGTTAATACAATGCAATTTAATGCAATTTTCATGGGTAAACGAGTGAAAGAATGATAGAAAGCTATTAGGGACATAATGGCGTACAGTGACCCAGATAAGTGGCAGAAAATTTATGGATGGATGGTTTAACCAATTAAAATAATATTCAGTGTATTTTAATTAATTTATGTTTTTCACTGAATTTGACACTTTGCCCTTATGAGATAAAATGCTTTTAAGCTAAAGTGGCTGCAGTCCCAGATGTTTTTGCTGTGTGTCAATAAATATGAAATTGAGATGAGTCAGTGAATAAAACAGAATATATTCTAAAGCCTTTTCATGATAAACAATTCAGTGTGTCTACAAATTTCCAGGTTCTGCAGATATCCTAATCAGCTTTAATACAAAAAAAAAACACCAATTAAATGATCTGAGATTTAGATATGACACTGACAAGCTCAGATTGAGGTTGGTTATAAGGTATATATTGCCCAAAATTATGAAAATCAAGTGGTATCTAATGCTGTCTGTCACACTGGGGAAAACAGTGGTTAGAGATGACAGTGTGACCACTCACAGCCAGCTGCCATCTTCAAAGTGACTTTTGTGCAACAATTGTCATATTGTCATAAAACAGCAATAAGATGAAGTCAGTCTGCTATTGGTTTGCTATCAGTTTGTGATCAATACATCCAGTCTGTGTACAGACACAGAAATGAAGATAATTCCAGAAACTTCTTCTGAAATAGTGAGTAGTTGCTGCTAAATGACAACTGAACTGTAAAATGCAGCTTGGCAATCATGCTTTTATAAATGAATATAACCAGTTGTCAGCCAGATGAGTCGAGTCCCTGATTGCAAAGAGACACATCCCAGAAGAGCAGGGATAGAACTTGAAGAGCATTTCGCGATTCTGTTTCCATTATCACTTATCAGTTTGATCCATTATTGATTTTCTCATCAATTGTCATTGGGTTCTCATTGGCTCTGCTTTGAGAGTCACCACCATCACTAAGCAGCATATCAAAGACATTACATTCATGGAAATGAATTGCATGCTGTGTGGTCAAATGTTTGTGCATGTTGGAGGTATTTCCCGTGTTTGTTGTGATCAGTGTTCGGGTCCTTACTCAAAAAAAGTAATGCATTACGCTTTACTTGCTACTCTTCTTTAAAATAATGCAGTGCCTTCCTTATTCACTCGCTGAGATGAAGCAGAAGTAATTAGTCACACAGCTGATTATGTTACTGTCTTGTTTCTTTCATCCAGGTGGTCGTTGCTATTGCTTGCAAATAGCTGCCGAATTTGAAAAGATTCACTGCTACGAATGGGCAACTGCCAGATTGTCATAAATGCAAGGAGGCTGCTGGTCATTTTTTACTCTAGTGTGACTGAGGAGTAATTACAGGAAACACATTTCTTTCTTTCTTTTTTTTAAATAACCTGATTTGATTGATATTTTTTGTTGTATTTGTACATTTTTTTTCTGTTATTTTATTACTTCTGTTTTGGTCTGTAGAACTGATTTTTACTTCATAGCACTATATAAGTAGTTCAATTTGCCAAGGCTTCAAGTTAGGGGTGAAAATCTTTAAAGTTCAACAAAGGGAACTATATTTAGCTGTCATCACCTGCACTAATTCAGTTCTCTGAACTGGACCACTCAGCCTTGTTGGTACCGTCTGAGCCGTTTGAAGCATTTAAAGTAAATTAAATGATAACTAATATTATGGCTTGCTTTGTGATACAAGCTGCCCCTTCTTCTATCTATCATCTGTCACTTAGCACTAATTAATATTTATGTGTGCCTGTATGATACCATTTACCAAGTTTTCTAACATTAACTGATAACTTAGCACTGCTCCCAAATATGGAAACTTCTGGCTCCAAAGATCTGGCAGTGATCTAAAACCAACATCAATGCAATCCAAGAGAAAAACACACACCGTCACAAACACAAACTGGCTACAACCATCCTTTATATACAGTCTACAGTTTAAAATGTTTTTTCCAGGCTACAGAAAACTGCCACATGTAACCATCGGACTCAGCCTGCTAAAAGCTAAGAGATTTTTTTGCTTGCACCCCTTTTTATGTATATTAGTGTAAAAACACTTGATTAGTAGATGGAATATACCTGTAAAGAAACTGCAAACAACCTTTCATATAACGTTGATGAAGGCAAGAGAATGGGGTAGAATGGAGAAGATTTGTGTGACTTTGTTAATTTTAATAAGTTTTTTTTTTCCAACAAAGAAAAATTTGTCAGTTTGGCTGACAAGGTAGAATCTGATCTCCTATAACCTCGTCCCTTCAGTCAAGGTTTAAATTTGGAA
Organism: Oreochromis niloticus; assembly: GCF_001858045.2. Taxonomy (NCBI): domain Eukaryota; kingdom Metazoa; phylum Chordata; class Actinopteri; order Cichliformes; family Cichlidae; genus Oreochromis; species Oreochromis niloticus. Next base: position 26,922,741 of record NC_031981.2, on the reverse strand, counting down.
ACTCCAAAAGTTAAAGGCTTTTTTTGTGACAACACAAGCTACTGATTTGGTCTCTGCTGGTTTTTCTTTCTCCATCTGTCTAGAAATGTGCTGGCATTAGCACAGCACCAAACGATGGGAACGGTGCTAAATAACGTGCGATATGATGAGGAAGGACAAAGGAAGTCTGCCTGTACAAAGGCAACACAAAGTTCAATGGATTTTCCATCTTCTTACACTTTTTTTAAATCATTTTCTTTCTCGCTGCCACTGACTGTTCAAAAGCCTCCACACACACCCCTTCTCTTCCTCTTCCCTTTGACTGGACTCACTGTGTGTGTATTAATACAAAGTGACAGAACAGCAGAGCCCGAAGAGGAGTGTGTGTGCTGTGATTTGTGTGTGTGCGTACATCACTGTAAATGTGTGAATGTGTGGCTTGGCATATCACAGGGATATGAGTCACCCCTCTCTCTTCCTGTATGCTGCTCATCTGTTTTAATAGGTGGCCTTCACCCATACAGACAACATACTTGCAGGGGGAAAAAAACACCTACTTGAAGCTCTGGTTTCCTTTTGCGATTTGGTTGTGTATTTTTCTTAAAGTGCCCAGGGATGAACCACAAAGAGCTGCACTTAAAACTACCACAGGGGGGCAAAAATATCAAAGAGAACGCCACAGGCAGTCTGCACAACAAGGCGGGGTAGACAACCACTGAGGCATTACTGAATTCACAGTAATGAAATCACAACATGTCAGTCATTTACAAGAAATGGAACAGGATATTACAAAATTTAAGTAAAGAAAGTAAATGCACTGCGATGCACTGTGTGGTTTCTGTCAGAACCAGCATTACGTTGCTTTTTTAAACTGAGCTACAGCAGCTCGTCTGTTGAATCAGACCACGCGGGACAGCCTTCACTCCCCACCTGCATCAGTAAGCCTCGGTCGCCCATCACTCTGTTGTTGGTTCATCACTGTTCCTTCCTTGGACCACTTTTGAAGACAAAATGTTAACTTATTCCCCAAAATGACATTTGATATAACTACCGGCTCATCAATCACACAGCGAGACAGACTTTTTTTTCCTCTAATGGGAAGCAAAATTTACAAAATTAACATCATATTGTATTCAGTAAGACTTAAAACTAATATCTGAGACCATAAAATCATCATGAAAGTGTTTTCTGATGTCACAGACAAGGAAGATGAAGGACTGTTTTCCACAGACTTCTTAACAAACCTCTGTATTTCTCAACCCCCCCCTTTGGCTGTTGGGAAGAATGTAGGTTTAAGGTGGTTTACTCTGACAAAACACACATACTACCAATCATTTTGTTGTTTAAAATCCTGTAAAATGACGCTGGTTCAAGGGTTTATTCCTATGACTCAATTTCCAAACAATTTCTTCATAATAAAAATAAAATAAAGCCTGAAAATGCTGCACTGATTTCTGCCTCAGCCTAAAGAACTCGGCTATAGTTAAAGCCACATCCACCACATGTTACATTATAATCTGTAGGCCACACCGAATGTCACTGGTTGCAGTAACCCACAAACTGTCGTGATCCCTGGTTCATCTGCAGAATATAAACAGTGTAAGAAACATTTTTGTAAACGCTTTACTTTATGAACTCACAATGCAGCCACATTACACGATATTTTGAGCTACTTCTGCTTCATCTCAGCTCCTCCTTTGGTACAATGCAACGGGTATCACTGGCACCGTCACTGACATGTGGGTGATGAATGAAACAAGTTCAGACAAGGCATGTATGGGTTGTCAGAAAGCATCGTGCACAACAACAATCATCAAAAAGTAAGCTACATCTGAAATTCATACCATAAGCTAAAGCTGGGCAGAAAGGAAGCTTTTCTTAAACCATAAAAATTCATGGCAACCTAAACTGCTCTTGGAAATTTGTTTTTTTTGTACTATACTTTTTTATGAAACACCTACAGGGAGTTGCACCAGATATACAATCTCTGTGAATGCTTTTTACCCATTTAAAGTTTTTTTTTTCTTGCTGTTTTCAATTAAGTAAAACAAAAAACCATTGTCTCCTCCCAGAAAATTAAAAAAGAAAGATAAATTCACCTATAAATATTCTCCCATGCCAACTAATATGCCAGGCCAATAAACAGGAGAGATACACACACACACACACACACACACACACACACACACACACACACACACACACACACACACACACAAATCCAACATAGCAAAATGAGAAAACACTCAGGGTCAACGCCAAGCTCAGTCTGATGTGTGCAGTGGTACTTCTGGCTTCATGACTTTCACCTCTGCAAGGCGTCAGCCAATGAAATCACATTACAGAAATTACCTGATTAGAGGGTGGTGGCTACTTGTCCAGCAGAACTGTGCAATACCGTAAATTTTTGGTATGATCCAATACTAAGTAAATACAGGGCCAGTATTGCTAGTAGCAATATTGATGCTGATACGTTCAACTTATAAAGGCAGCTTAGGTAGGGGAGAACAGTGTGTCATGACTTATGAGATGAATCATCATCAATTTGCAAATTCATTTTAATGATCACTAAAACACTGTTTTTTACTTTCCACAGTAATTAGTTAACACAACAAAACACCTTTTTATGTATTTTGAAACTGTTTTTATTTGGAAGATTGTACAATCTAAATGTGCCCATCTCTAAAGACTCTGGGTCATCTTCTGTTGTTTAAATGTGCTATAGGCTATAAATAAAATAGACCCGACAGTCAACCCAACACGGTTCAGACATTTTTCATAGTGCATGTTAGGACATTTTTTTAATTTTCAAAAAAACTAATTAATTTAACACTATTCAGTGGGCTACATACTGAACTGAATCAAAGCATTGATCCAGTCATGCTAGTGTCTAGTATCCAATACCAATTTCAGCACTGGTATCAAAACATTTGATAGTTGGATCGATCGAGCCATCTCTACTTTCCAGTCTGGCAATGAAATGAAGGGCAAGTGGAGCACTGAGGTGAGTTATCTCTCTTTTGTACATTAATGACGTTAATAAAAGACAGCTAGCTTGGCTCATGCTAACTGCTAACTAAAGCCCTGTTAGCTTGCCCTGGGAATGTTGTTTATATGATGATTATGCTAGTAAAGATACCCTCCAAATCGCAGGCATAACCATCTTCACTGAAGCAACATATGTGAGTCCTGCCTAAAAATTTAACTATTTTTATGAGCGTGCTATGAGTGCCGTCAGCAATGAGACTGCCATACAGGGAGTGTAGAATTATTAGGCAAGTTGTATTTTTGAGGAATAATTTTATTATTGAACAACAACCATGTTCTCAATGAACCCAAAAAACTCATTAATATCAAAGCTGAATGTTTTTGGAAGTAGTTTTTAGTTTGTTTTTAGTTTTAGCTATTTTAGGGGGATATCTGTGTGTGCAGGTGACTATTACTGTGCATAATTATTAGGCAACTTAACAAAAAACAAATATATACCCATTTCAATTATTTATTTTTACCAGTGAAACCAATATAACATCTCCACATTCACAAATATACATTTCTGACATTCAAAAACAAAACAAAAACAAATCAGCGACCAATATAGCCACCTTTCTTTGCAAGGACACTCAAAAGCCTGCCATCCATGGATTCTGTCAGTGTTTTGATCTGTTCACCATCAACATTGCGTGCAGCAGCAACCACAGCCTCCCAGACACTGTTCAGAGAGGTGTACTGTTTTCCCTCCTTGTAAATCTCACATTTGATGATGGACCACAGGTTCTCAATGGGGTTCAGATCAGGTGAACAAGGAGGCCATGTCATTAGTTTTTCTTCTTTTATACCCTTTCTTGCCAGCCACGCTGTGGAGTACTTGGACGCGTGTGATGGAGCATTGTCCTGCATGAAAATCATGTTTTTCTTGAAGGATGCAGACTTCTTCCTGTACCACTGCTTGAAGAAGGTGTCTTCCAGAAACTGGCAGTAGGACTGGGAGTTGAGCTTGACTCCATCCTCAACCCGAAAAGGCCCCACAAGCTCATCTTTGATGATACCAGCCCAAACCAGTACTCCACCTCCACCTTGCTGGCGTCTGAGTCGGACTGGAGCTCTCTGCCCTTTACCAATCCAGCCACGGGCCCATCCATCTGGCCCATCAAGACTCACTCTCATTTCATCAGTCCATAAAACCTTAGAAAAATCAGTCTTGAGATATTTCTTGGCCCAGTCTTGACGTTTCAGCTTGTGTGTCTTGTTCAGTGGTGGTCGTCTTTCAGCCTTTCTTACCTTGGCCATGTCTCTGAGTATTGCACACCTTGTGCTTTTGGGCACTCCAGTGATGTTGCAGCTCTGAAATATGGCCAAACTGGTGGCAAGTGGCATCTTGGCAGCTGCACGCTTGACTTTTCTCAGTTCATGGGCAGTTATTTTGTGCCTTGGTTTTTCCACATGCTTCTTGCGACCCTGTTGACTATTTTGAATGAAACGCTTGATTGTTCGATGATCACGCTTCAGAAGCTTTGTAATTTTAAGACTGCTGCATCCCTCTGCAAGATATCTCACTATTTTTGACTTTTCTGAGCCTGTCAAGTCCTTCTTTTGACCCATTTTGCCAAAGGAAAGGAAGTTAATAATTAACCTAATAATTATGCACACCTGATATAGGGTGTTGATGTCATTAGACCACACCCCTTCTCATTACAGAGATGCACATCACCTAATATGCTTAATTGGTAGTAGGCTTTCGAGCCTATACAGCTTGGAGTAAGACAACATGCATGAAGAGGATGATGTGGACAAAATACTCATTTGCCTAATAATTCTGCACTCCCTGTAATCTGTATAGGAAACAACTTTTCAGAGTGTAAAAAACACTGTCTGTAGCCACAGATGATAATGGGCAAGGTTAAGCTTGGTATGCACAACTCTTGTATGTGTGTTAAATGTCTCAGTCACACAGGCCCAGAAACCAGTTGGTGACCACCTGGCAATTTCAGGTTGCTAGAGAAAAATGTGTACTTCCCAACTGGTTGCCGAGTGGTTCCTAGTGGCTCCAGGCAGTTGTGAGGTGAAATCAATCACAAAGAGGGTGCTGCACCATACACTTGCTTGTGATTGCTTTGGTCACTAGCAGATTGCTGTGGTTGCATGTAATTATAATGGAAAACACCTTGCCTCAGCACTGCAACCAACACGTTTCAAATGACACAGTTTTTACTTTAAAGACAAATGGTCTCTTGGTCTTCTTGTTTGAGTCACACTTTTCACTTTTTCCCTACCACTGAGAGAATAGTTAGTGTTTGCAGTCAAGTCAGTGCCTTCCGTGCTGCAGAAAACTGTGATAATCTAATAATCACAAGATACTTTTTGGTACAAAACCGTATACCACTTTGCAACTAATTTCGCCTAGTGACAGCAAGCAACCTCCGGCAACCATTTGCCAACTGCATATTTTTTTTTCACATGACTAGTAGTTGCCAGATGGTTGCTGACTGGTCTCTAGGCCTTTGTGAATGGGGCCTAAAGATACATTTAAAGCTTTTTATGCCAAACTTCCATCATCAAATCATACATTTGCTGAAAGTTTGTTGATGAAATGTATAGGTATTTGCACTGTGCAAAACAAGTGTAGCTAATGCTATCAATGCTAGCACCAGCAACCTTTCCTTTTATTTTGCCTTTATGCATCGCTCAGGTGAAGTGTTTATATGCCAGTGTACTCCACAATCAGCCATTAACTTTCTTTCTATAGTCCTGGTTCACAGGCTCTCATCTATCACTTTCTTCCTTACCTTGCAATTTCCTTCAAAGTAAGCTGCTGCATCCCAAGCTAAAGCTGCATTTTTATCAAATGACTACACATATAAATGTGAGGGAAATCTGTTTGTTTTGTGTGTCTGAAAGAAAAAAAAATATTGGCTCATGTACTGGACTTTTTAAATCACCAAATACAGATATGAGTATCAATTTCGAAAAAAAAAAGTTCTATATGTTGGGCTCGAATCATGAGTAACAACTTAGATCCGTGTCTGTCGCCTTCTTTGGCTCAAGATTTCGCTCCCAGCACAATAACGAGCTTGTCTGAGCTGAATGGACTGAACCACGTGCCAGCAGAGGAAGAGTGAAGGGTTTTGTGCATTGGGTGGAAGGCAGCAAGGCGGTGGAAGCACTCCTCTGCATTTAAAGCTCTTCCACTTCCTCCTTGTGCTTTTGTATTCTACCCAGGTAGGTTCAGCAGTCTGCTTCTCAAGGCCTGTTTAATGTATGCAGATAGCAGCGTTTATGTATGTGTGTGAGACAGAAGCAGAGAGAATAAGAGCAACAAAAGGGTACTCAGATAGAGGGGAGGTGGTTTATTTGTGCTCTTACTATATTCAATGGACAACAGCCAACTCTGGTTCTTTCTCACCGTGCCAATCTTTATGGTGCCACAATAGAAAGGCTTCATCCTCCTAGCCTGTCCTCTTGTCAGATCCTTCCTGCTCCTGCACCCCCTCGCATTTAAGCCCTCTCTGTCTCAGCCTTTCATTCAGATCTGTATTAGAACTCCATCTCTCTACTTGAAAGACAGTATGGTAATGCTCTGGTCTTGGTCTTTGTGAGAAATACTAAGCTCTCACTGAGTTGATCTGGATTTCAATTGCTGAAGAAAGGTGATGCTGAACAGACTCTCGACTGGCCCGAGGCACCAGAAACCACAAGAAAAACTAAAATCTGAAATTGATCAGATCAATCCATGGTTACCTCATTTATTAAGAATGACTAATATTACGACTTTAAAGCTGGTAAAGACATTGAAACAATTAGCGGTTTAAGGTGCGTAAGAAGAAGAAAGGAGAATATTTGATTAAAATTCATCAGGCAGACACAAACACAGCTCCATTCGGTGCTTAGGTTGCTAGTGTAAGAAGACAAATGTTTGCCAACACATTAGCCATTACAACATCCAAAGGCGATAATTCATCACAGCTGTTTGCCTGCCAAATTGGTTTGGAGTTCCATGCTTTCTTGTGTCCACAAAGATTGATACAGCTTTCATTTCCCTACCTGAGAAAGCAACTAAACAGATGATTTGTCACTACCTCCAAGTGTTTTCCAGTCTAGCACAGCTTCAGTATTTGCAGAATGACCACGTTTGTCACTAGATTGTAAAAATCCTTTTCAAGCACCTGTGTCAGAAAATTCATATTTATATGGATGTGTTATGACCTGCTGTGGTGAAGTTTGATTAGGCTTGGGCACAAATAATGTGATCAGGGTTAGGAATCACCAAAACAAAACACAGCTTAGTCTGAGCAGAAAAACAGTATAAAGGTTTGGACTACTGTGAAGATTATAACTACTGAGGCCTTAAAGTCATAAATCAGTGCAATGATCTTATCACATATGAACCACTGTCATACCAACAGGGCACAGTCAGGTTGAGCCACAATAACCACAAAGACTCTATAAGCAAGCCTTGAAACATTAGAGGAAAAGCCAGATTCATATCGTCATGGTAAAAATGTATTTAATATAGTTTCCTAAAATGGAATGCATATATTCTAAGTAGTGCTGTCAGCGTTAATCTCGTTAAAATGACGTTAACGCCATAACCGCATTAACACGACAAATCTCCGTTAGCGAGTTAGCGCAGATCACCCCGTGTGTGGGGCTGCACGGCATCAACGCGTTAGCGCAGTTAGCTCGTTAATGCGTTGAGCGCCTGCACGGCACTCCGTCATTTTAACGAGATTAACGCTGACAGCACTAATTCTAAGAAAATATGCACAGAATAAGGGAAGATAATGTTTGCTCTAAATGTATAAAACAATGGTAACTGAGTAATCAGATTACTCAAAACAAGTCAATATTTTACCCCTTCTGTGTTTTAGTCATTTAGTGTGGTCATGTGCCTCACTTTTTTTTCTTTATAAACATTATAAGTAGTCTATGATACTATTTTAATAAAGTTTTATCACTGTACTTTCACTTATGTGCTGCTGACTTTTACCCATACTTAGATATGTTTTTCACTGAGTGTCTATAAATGCCATCAACCTGCATGTATGAATAGATGCAAGAAACAGTGAAAACCAATAATCAGTGTTCTCTGAAAGCTGCTTTGCAACCCCCCTTGAACCCAGCTTCTCCATTTTGTGCTATTCATAGGATACATGACTTACTCTCATAATGTATTGTCACTGATACCTCCTCTGTTCTGTAGAGATAAAGGGCATCTCTTTTCCCTTTGACAGGGGTGCTGATGCCGAGCCACTTCTGTCTTGGTGTCTTTTGAGAACCAGCCTAGATTTAAACAGCTTCACACAGTAAAAGGTCAGGCAGATTTTGTGGTGAAAAAAACCTAAACACATCGTGTCAGTGGAAAATGCCACTCATATGACATATAACTGTTTGTTTCTAACTTTAAAGCTACTGATGGAGAAAGTTCAGGAAGGCTTCAGAAAACATGTTTTGTGGTTTAAAGTAGTCAAAATACTTTCCCAAAACTGCCTTTGATTCAAACAAAACCATATCAACAATGCCCTTAGGTACTACAAGTGACAGGACCTCATCGATGGGTTTTGCAGTGATGAGCATCTCAACCTGGATGTTTAATGGATGTGGCTGAAGAGGGTCAGGCTACAGAGAACAACAGCAAGCTGTCTGGCAGCAGCCACTGTGATAACCTCTTGTTTACTAATCCCGGTACTCACATAGCACAGCCTCCCACACATGCATGTGGACCAGACAGGCATGCACGTGAAAGCACACACACACACACACACACACACACACACACACACACACACACATAAAGGCATGTGTGTGTGTGTACTCTGAAGTTGGCTTGAATATTTGTCACACGTACACGGTGGCACACATCAAAGAAAATGAGTGGGTTAGATTTATGCAAAACACACAGCAGCCTAAACACAAAAACATGAAGTAAAATTGGGGGGGGGGGGGGTCAAATGAGTAAGTGGGCAGATGGTTTCAGTGGTGACAGGAAAAGAAAATGAGATTAAACCAAAGTAATGGGGGAAGAGAGAATGAAAAGGGGGAAGGGGACATGGAATTTTCCAGCAGAACGGGTGAAGAAAAATTGTGCTCTCCCGACATAGCTGGCAGTGCCCGCTGGATTCTTGACAATGCCACGCCAGTCTCATGCAGCTGCAGCCTGCCCAACTCTGTTTTCAGCTAACAGCTAGGAGCAGCACTGTTAGCAAGACATGGCAGCCCCCCTCCTCCTTCACATTCAAGCCATGGCCTGATAGAAGGCTCCAGGATATATTTAAAACAGAAAAACAGTGTTATTTATAAAGTTGGGGAGTCAGTTAATCTGGCTCAGAGGAGGTGCTGCTTTTAATAGGAAACAAAATGGAGAGGAAGATGGTTGAGGGCAGAGAGAGGGCAGCTGTGAGAGATTATGAGTAGGTGGGTCTGAACAGCATGAGTCATAAAGGTCTAAGCAGGCTAAAAGGGGGCACATTACAGGGCGAGTATGTGAGTAATTCCTGATCTCATTAAGATTTATTATGTAAGTCTGGCATCTTCGCATAGATTTCTCACATCTGCTGCAGGCAAAAACCAGATGTTACTGTACACCTTTGGATGAAAGCTGTGCTTCCTACTAAGAGCTCCGTGTTTGATAAGATCATTCAGGCAAAGCAGAACAACAACTGGGCAGGAGGGTAATTTTCCACAGTTCTTTCCTCCAAAATGGAAAATATAGGGTTGAATCTAGAGCCTAGTCTACCAGGCTATACCAGGCACACCATGTGACTGGGATTTGTCACATCGGCAAATTCTGGGGGAGGGTCGACCACAGGCAATCCGCATGCAATATCCCATTGTATATATATATAGAGAGAGATTTTTTAAAAAGACCGATTATAAATGTTATGTGGGTTAACATCAGTGGAGAACTGCACATTCCTTGCATTTGGCATTGGTGGCATTTCAGCACCGAGGGGCAGTGGACAGCTCCGCACTGATGTGTCATTAAAGCAGCCTCTCTCTCAGGGGGGAGCTCAAGGCAGAAAGTGTCGAGAGAAGGAGCGGATATCTGCCCGTATACTCGCATCGACATGCTGCTAATCAAGCTTTCGTTGCGGCGTTATCATCGTGACCATGGCAACAAGGGAAACAACTTATCTCGCCCGTTTTCTCTCGCAGACAAACTGAGCTTGAGCATCCGCGCTTAGCACAGCACGGCGGAGTATTCATTCCTTCACCCTTCACCACAAGCGTGAACAACAATAGCATTTTAAGCGAGCAGCCCAAGTTCGCACAGCAGCTCACCGCAGCCGACAATCGAGGCGGAGTCCGGCAGGAGAGGCGGCGATCAATCCTTCTACAGGGCTAATTGCTTTCTCCTGCTATACAGTACATCGCCCATGCTTAGGTGGGGAATTCTCCCCATTTCCCGGTGCATGAGTCACAGTGTGGTTACCGGCCACCCAGTGTGAAAGCCGAGCACTGTGGGTGCCGCGAAGGCTGCACAATGAAAGCCCAAAGTCATGCTGCTGCTGCGTGGGAACTGTCACTGGGCGATGAAGCAGTTTCTCTCACAGTGAGAACAGATTCACTACACTACACTATCCCTCCCCCCGTGGGAGCAGCTAATACACCCGGACACGAAGCGTAGAGGATCCGCGGCTCTGGCGAGCAGCCCTACCTGTCTCCAGGTGCAGAGAGATTCTCGCCTCGTTGATGTAAGGCGTGTCGCTCTTGGAGCGGACCCTCCGGATCGGTCTGCGGTCTACCTCCTCTTCCGGGGCCGCCGCCATGTTCCGCCAGCCGGGCAGCGTCCACTGGCGACCGGCGCGACTGCGAGAGATTCGGCGCCGCAGCAGCCACTCGTGCACCCGCGCGGGCAGGCGGTGTAGGGGGGGGGGGGGGGGGGGCTATTGTAACGGTGCTGGAGGGGAGGAGGGGGAGAGAGAGAGAGACAGAGAGGGAGAGAAAGATTGGATCCTTGATGAGCTACTGTTCCAGTAAGTGAGCTCCACCTGCTCAAGTTCCGACTCCACCTTGGCCAATGAAAAGCAATAGACTGCACTGTCCTCAAACACACATTTTAACGGTCACATGTTGTCTCACGCAGCTGGAGTTATCCACTCTTACAATAAAAGACGAGAAATTCAACAACAACAGCGTTGGTCACAGATTGCAAATGACATTCCCATAACAGAAAAATCCATTGTTACGATCCTCGTGTGTGTCTCATTGATGTGTCATCAATTATAAAATGCTGAGAAATGTTTGGATACTGCTATGTCCAATTATGGAACCACTCTTTATGGTAGAGCCTTATTACAAGGCAGTGCTGGCCCAGTGATAGAATATGAAAATGGGCTTCCTGAAGACAAAATGTGTGCTCCAAGAGTCATTGCTGTTATATTGGCGAGTATGGTCATTCTAAATGGCAGTAGATGTGAATGTGAGCATGAGTATCTATCTCCACGTGTTGGACCTACGAGAGACTGGTGACTTGTCCAAGGTGTACCCTGGGCAGGTGGATGGAAAGAATTAAAGGAAACAGTTTCTCTATACTAAGCATACAGCAGACGTTTGACAAGTTGAACAGGCTGCTGTCATGCTGACAAAGCCAGGCTTTTTCGAATGACCAATTTTAATAGAAAAATATTTGTCAGTGATGTAGAAAAACAACACCATCTGGTTTCAGCTTTTCAAATAGTAGAATTTGTAATACATGTACACATACCCTATTTGTACATATTTAATAAAATACAGACATTGAAAATAATAAATAATTATAAATAAATACATAAAGAATAATTCAACATAATTGATCTAAATTTTAATAAGGATATTAATAAGGCACTTTAATTAAAATAAAAAAAATGCTGTTTGTATAGTTTTTACTTTTTGTAAACTGTAAATGAATCAAGTTTGGGTAAAACAAGACATTTGAAGATGCTAATATATAGTTTGGGAACCAGATTTAACTACACTTGATAAATTCTTGATTCATAGATCAGTTGCGCTGGTAAGTAAATGCTACCCAATCGATAAATAAAAGAAATACATTTTTGCAGGTCTAAATAATGAAATATTAAATAACGGCTGCTATGTTTTATAGGTTAAAGTAGTCAAATTTCAAATGGATCATTAGGTAAAGAAAATGACTTACAGAGCTGCCTTTTTTTTTTAAACATATGAAAGCTACAAGTTTGTTAAAAAAAAAAAGTTAATGTGCTGCATTTGCATTAAAAGCAAAGACAAAATAAATAAAACTTTTACGTCAGCTTGGATTATGGATAGCATGGACTGTATATGATATACCAATATACCATTATCCAATAAAGCAGTCTTTTAACTCTACAAAATACAGTAGTGGTACAATGGACAGAGACTTCAGCAGAAGGGATTGAATTGATCTGCTTTGCCTCTTTTTATTTGTGTTATGATATTAATTGACTCCTATAACACTGCAGTTCCATCCATCCATCCATCCATCCATCCATCCTTAATCACACAGGATTCATAATGTTAACTATTATTGTATATTACTGCTTTGGGATTCTGATTAATATTCTTATAATTCTACTAATTCATTGGTGACCTCTAGTGGAGATGACTGTAAACAGATTCACTGAGTTTACAATCACTATACCAACAATAAGGTGTTTAAATGTAGTTCTTTTAAAGCAACAAACTGAATGTAACTTAGTCCACGCTGTTTCAGGACCATACTGAGGATAACAGTTGACAGGGCCTCCAGTATGTGGTACTTATACGTGCTACACATTTTTTGAGGTACACACTCACCAGCCACTTTGTTAGATTCACCTGTTCAGTTGCTTGTTAATGCAAATATCTCATTAGTCAATCACATGGCACTAACTAAATGCATTTAGACATATAGACAGGGTCAAGATGACTTGTTACAGTTCAGAATGGGGAAGAAATGTGATTGAATTGACTTTGAACACAGCATGATTGTTGGCACCAGGCAGGTCTGGGTGTTTCAGAAACTGCAGATCTGCTGGGATTTTCCTGCATAAACATCTCTAGTGTTTACACAAAACAGTTTAAAAAAGAGAAAACATCCAGAGAGCAGCAGTTCTCCGGGTTAAAATTCCTTCTTGATGCCAGAGGTCTGAGCAGAATCAAATGTTTGATCATGTGGAGATTATAAACTGAAGTACAGCACCAAAGGTTGCATTTTCTACCCACAGTAAAACATCTCTCGAAGCCAAATACAAACAAACAAACAAACAAACAAAAATATTGGTTCGAATTAGTACACATTACACTTTTGTGTTTAGATTTCATCACATCCCATTGTAAATGCATGAATGCATTAATATGGAGTTAGCCAGTCACATTTATAACAGCTTTCCCTTTTCTTGGAAGGCTTTCTAGAGGATTTTGGAATGTGTCTGTGGGAATTTTTGCCCATTTATCCAGAAAAACATTTGTGAGGTGAAACTCTGAGGCTGGCTCCCGGGGGGCGTTCCAGGTCATCCCAAAGGTGTTTGATGGTGTTGAAGCTGAGATTCTGTGCGGGCCAGTCAACTTCCACCACATTAAACCCATCCTTTACGCTCCTTGCTTTGAGCACTGGGGCACAGTCACATTTATCCCTGCAAAACAGGAAGCATGGAATTATACAAAATGTCTTGGTTAGATTAAGAAATTTCCCTTACTGCAAATAAGGGGTCGGAGACTACTCTATATAACTATCTATACAATCTATATAACTTTATTCAATGATTAGGCAGTGTAGCCGAATACCTTTGTCCAGTGTGTGAACACCCGTTCAGTGCAAAAACCGAGTGTAGTACAAATGCTCCCTCTGCTGGACAAGTGGATTAAATGGGTTGCTGTTTACCTCGCTGAGTTCCCTGACAGGTTCATGTCCTCACAGCGAAGCCAATCCGGTGCAGCTGCTGAGCCGAAGTAGAGGAAAAGACGCCTTCCCACTTCCTCAACGCCCCAGCTAATTGTCCAAGCTCCGGTCTGCCAGGTAGTTAGTGTTGCGAACATACCCAGTTCATCCACGAACACAGACAAAGACATGCTATGCTGGCCTCACAAGCTAATGTCAAGCTAGCTGCCAATAGTTGTTTCCTTGGTTACCAGCGCTAGCTTCTATGTCGTTAGCTTAGCCACCTAGCATACATGGTCAGCTACCAATCTGTGCTCGAGTATAAACCTTGATCGGTTAGTTAGGATAAACGATACGGTATCATTTGTTTCGCAACCTAAGTAAGTAGTATTGTGAATAATGAACAGTGTTAAGGAAGCAGAAGGTGCATGTTTGTGTTGTGATAAACATGACCTTTGACTTAAGTAAAGCTACAATGACCTTTCAGCTAACAAAAGTGACAGCAGTGAAAAATGGTTCAGATACAACTAATGCTCAACCAATAAAAACGAGACAGTGTGACACCACAGACGACAAACGTTTTAGTTTGCACGGGCAGTATAAACATATTCATAATGCATGTGTATTTTATACAGTTTACAGTGACTTAAAAACAAGTACATTTCTTAGTTTATTATTATAAGTAAAATAACATTAAATATATGGATTTTCGGATATCATTTCTTAGCGCTCATATTCTATGTCAATGTCACACTTTTTTTGGTAGCACAGATAATTCTACCTTAAAATGCAGTGATGGTGTCCATAAAGGAAAATGTTTCTGTTAACGTAACATCATTTATATTTGGCCATAATTACTTCCATGGTAACAGCACGTCTGCACCAAAAATACTGCGCATGTTTCTTGAAGTGACATCACTAAGAGTAAATAGTGTGGTATGAGGAAAAAGTACACAGATGGCGGTGAGTTTACACTTTGCCTTACAGCATTTTTTGCTAAATATTCCTTCTATAATCTACTCTGTTTAGCATGATGGTCAAATAACACAGGGGAAATGTTTTTTAATTATACGGTTACTGTGGTTGAGTGGTAGATCGAGTGATTACAGTGAACAGAGTAAATGCGTTGATAGCTAAGAGTATGGGTAAATGAGCTTTGTAAGACTTGACACATGTATGCTATGAAATACAAATTTCTATGTTTGTCTTTGATAATAAATAGTAACCTTTTAATCAAGAGAGTCAATAGTTTCTATGGACTGACCCAGACAAGGCGTCACTTTAACAGTACCTTTGTTTCAAAGGCATTTCAAGATTGATCAATAAATCCATTAGACTGGAGCACAAAATAATGTCTGCTGCGCGAGACAAAAACTTTCATATGTTTGTTTTAACAAACTCAATTTGTTAAACTTTGGCTTGCTAGTGGAAGGAGTATCAGATATAAAGCCATAGAGTCAGCTATAAATAGTGACAGGGTCTTGTCTTTCTTCCCCAGTTGCAATAACCTGATGATTGTGCGCCAGTTTACCTGCAGAGCTGTTTTATTTGCCCACTGGAGAAAACCTGGGGGCAGAAAAGCCATGGCTAGACCAAGCTCAGGTAAAATTGATTATTTACAGTCTCTGCCACAAATCTGTTAGCAAAAACTGTTGTAGCTTTTCACCGCCTCGCTGTGTTTATATCCAGATCTGGCAGCATTCAGGGAGATTTTCTCCAAAGCCAAGAATATTGCCATCATCACTGGAGCAGGGGTGAGTGCGGAGAGCGGAGTTCCTACTTTCAGAGGAGCGGGAGGCTACTGGAGAAAGTGGGAAGCACAGGTGAGCACCTACAGCTGTTGGTCCAGTACAACCAACTCTCCTGCTTTGTTTTGAGTTTTTAAAAATATTCGCTTTAAAAATATTTCAGAGAGAATCTTAGGTCATATTTTTTCGATATGGCATAAAACACTGCAAGCATGATAAAAATCTAATTGCACAATTCAAAACTGTTAGGAACTGGCCTCGCCTGAGGCCTTTGCCAGAAATCCCTCACGTGTTTGGGAGTTCTACCACTACCGGCGTGAGGTCATGCTCACAAAAGATCCCAATCCCGCTCACCTGGCCATCGCTGAGTGTGAGGAGCGTCTGAGCAAACAAGGGCGCAAGGTCACCGTCATCACGCAGAACATCGATGAGCTCCACCACCGAGCTGGATCCAAAAACATCTTGGAGATCCACGGTGAGTAAAGATGTCTGATGCAGGCAAACAAACTTTTCTGTATGATAATTGTTGGTTCATATTTTGTATGTGTTGTTTTTTTTTGTTTTTTGTGGAAATACAGGAAGTCTGTTTAAAACACGTTGCATGACCTGTGGCCATGAAGCAGCCAACTACAAGAGCCCTATTTGCGCTGCCCTCGAGGGCAAAGGGTAAGAGCGTCATCCAGTGTGGTTTGGTTATATTGGACTGTTTTTCGCCAACAGTATGAAAATGTGTTATAAGAGATATCGATCGCAGTCATTTGCGCCCCAAATGCCAGAGAAAGCGGGCTGTTTCAGTCAGTCAAATGTCAGTGAGCTAAATAACGCCTGATGACACGGTGAAAAAGGAAAATATGTGACACAAATCAAATGTCACTTTAGAAGCCACCGTGCCACTTACCTGACATTTAAAATGGACGATGTTGATAGCTGACAAATATTCCTGTGGTGAATTCAGTCTCAGCTGCAGAGTGGATGAAGTCACGCGCTGAAATTCAGAATGAACAGCAGAACCGATCGTGTCATGTTGAAACGTATCTGTACTGACTGTGCTGTTAGCGATTCTGATTAATTTAATTTTCTTTCCTATTGCTACTGCTCCAGGTGTGGCGACATCCCGGTGTGCTTTATTACAGCACTGCAAATGGTCAATGAAAAAAAAAACCTAAAGAACTGAAAATATCATTCTGAGTTGCGATGTCTTTCTAGTCAAAAGTATGAAAATTGTTTTATAAAATATCGTCAGAAATTTTTGAGCCACCCTTATTTCTTCACATTTTGTATCCAAGGAGCCAGACTTTCTTGTAACTTTATAAACTGCTCTTGAGAAATACTTCTCCGGGCTTTCTGGAGGTCTTTCTGTCGTTTTCAGTCCAGTTCATGTACTTGACCAATTTCAGAGGAATGTTTTGTTTGTTAAGACACTTAACACTGACCTTTTAATCATTCGAGCATAAAAAATGGCTAACTCAAGGGATGAACCTGTGTTGTGTCTACACATAAACAAGTTTAATTTGTATCTTTGGGCACTTTGCTGCTAGCAGCCTGCTGCAAAAACACATCATTTGTCCACATTTCTGTAGTCGAATCTAAAGGAAATGCCAGCACAGTTTGACAAGGATAAAAGTTGTATTTTTACAGCAAAAAAAAAAAATCACAAAAAGCTAATATCTGAAAACTTAAATCTAAATCAAATAAACAACAAATCCCACTAAGATTAAGAGGCTGTGGAATGCTTTAATGCTCACGGAAACGCTCATAACAAGCAACCAGCTTTAAGCCAACATATCAGAACCACTCATCCAACGACATCAACGACACAGCCCTGCAATCACTTGGGTCACATGCATCCTAAAAAATAGACAAAGAACAGTCAGACAGATTCACATGGAAGAAGGCACAAGTGTATGAGGTTGTTAAGTTTAACCAGGATTTCAATTATATATCAGTATAATGGTGAAAAAATGAAACTGTAGCCACTGTGGAAAATAAGGGAGGCTTAAACATACTTTATGGTCCCGCGAGTGTCTCTCTCTCTGCTTATGTGTTTCTATTCGGACAAGGGGGAAGAGCGGTTTACACTCGCCTCAAAAAGGTTTGCGTGCAGGTCTCCAAGATACTCATTCTTAATTGTTGTAAGCAGCCAACTCAGAGGCAACTCCTCCAGAAAGAAAAAGTGATCTGATTAGAAGCAGGGGTGTAACAGATCACAGAACTCCTGCTTCTAATCAGATCATGGATTTTAATCATGGAGCAGGTCACTTTTTCTTATCATCAAAATATAACTTTGCTTTTGATAAAAAAAAAATGAATTTAAGATAAGATAAGATAACTCTTTATCGTTATTGCACAGTCATGCCTAGTACGATAGTACAATGAAATTGGAAACTGCCCCACGTTGGCACTAGGCACAACTAAACACAACACCAAACAAATTTAAAGTGGATTTTACAGAAACCCTAAAGAGCTTTTACCCCTGAAATAACAAACAAAAAAATGATTTTGTGAAATGCAGTATAACCAAAGTAAGTTATAATACCTTTGTCTGCATTCTAAACAAGTAAAAAAAAAAGAGACCACTCACAATAAAGTACAAAGCTCATAATGTCACTGTCCCCTGCTGTGGAGAACACCCTCTCACTATGAAGTGAGGTGCTAGACACAGTGGGATAGCATCTTGCCATCATGGCAGTGTGAGGGCATTTACACGTACTGCTTCTCCACCGTGCCAGTGCTTTATCCTCCACCAGAGTGCTGCTTTTGTAACATGCCACCTCCTCTTTGATAGTGTTGGCAGGTGTCTTGCCCGTGTCCTTCCCAGCTGACTCCTTGTGTGGAGGAGTTGCCTCTGAGTTGGCTGTTGGTGTTGGTTTTGTGACCTTGCAGATAAAATGACAAGCTATTAAACAATTATTGATTATGAAGCTATTTTTTTCATAATTTATTATTTTTTTAAGCACTTCCATGGCCACAGTCTCTGTGGTGCAATCACTGTAGGTCTTTGAGTCTTTAATGCAGTACATCTGTGAGGGCAGTGCTATACATGAAAGTCAGTGTACCTGCGGCTCAGGTTCCGTTCAGTTTTATTTATATAATGCCAAATGGGGGTGTGGCTGTAGCTCAGGAGGTAGAGTAGGCCATCTACTGATCGGGAAGGCTGGTCGTTCAATGATGTCAAATATCCTTGGGCAAGATACTAACCCCAAATTGCTCTCTGATGCATCCATCGGAGTGTGAATGTGTGTGAACGTTATCTAGTAAGCGCTAAAAGCATAGGAGAAAGTGCTTATGTGAATGGGTGTAAATGATTGAATGTGGGATGTCTGGAAGAGTAGAATCGGTATATAAGAATCAGTCCATTTACCATTTAAATGACAACAACAGTCACCAAACGTACAATAACCATTGTCTCACTTAGCAACAGTGGGAAGGAAATAACTCCCTTTTAACAGGAAGAAACTTGTGGCAGAACCAGACTCAGTGAGGAGCAGGAATCTGCCATGACTAGTTGGGGTGGTGGGAGGAAGACAGGATAAAGGCAGGTCACCATAGACAAATTATGAGTCACACAGAGCTACTTTAGCAATATTCAGTAAGAATATGAAGTAAAAACTGAGCATAGACTCTTCATTTCTTTATCTTTGCCTAAAAAAATTATTTCTTTGAAATAAAGGTTATAGCCCCAATTTTTTTCTCCAAAGTCTGTTGAGAGTTTTGTGTTTTTTTTTTTGTTTTTTTTTAACTTGCTGGAACTAGTTTTTTCAAGTGAATAACAGTTACACCTGTAGCCCTGCGTCTGACTATGTCTGAGAAATATTAGGTGCATTTAGAAGTGGTTCACTTGGTAGTGGCAACTAACATCTCAAAGGCAACCTAATTGTCTCAGAGCTCCGGACCCAGACACACGAGATGCCGAGATCCCAGTCCAGAATTTGCCCAGGTAAAACACACTCACGCTCTCTCTTTTAACACGCAATTCTTTTCAAATGAATTTATTTGTTTTGACAAAGTGTGTGTGTGTGTGTGTGTATTTCAGGTGTGAGCAGACAGGCTGTCACGGTCTCCTTAGACCAGCTGTGGTTTGGTTTGGAGAGACTCTGGATGCTGACATCCTCACCCGTGCAGAGAAAGTGTTGGACAGCTGTGACCTCTGCCTCGTGGTATGTGTGTTTGTTTGTGTTTGTGTGTGTGTGTGTGTGTAGTCACAGGACAGGTAGAGAATTTATAGAGGATGCTATAGGACCAGAGATTCCACACTGCATCTTTCCAGCTACAGCAGAGCTTCACACCTGTAGAGGAAAAGTAAACCTACCTCAGCAACACAAAAAGCCTCTTTTTTTTTTCTTTTTTTTGGCAATGTTGGCAGGATATTCAAATTTTAAAAGTTACATTTTATTACAGAATGTAATTGTGGCCTGCTTAATTGACAGCAGCCTTTTTGGCACTCTAGTTTCTCTCGCTGTAGTAATCAGCAGAAGCTTTGTCTCTGTTTCCTGGGTATCTCGTTTTGCAGGTCGGTACTTCATCCGTCGTGTATCCTGCAGCCATGTTTGCTCCTCAGGTGGCAGTCAGAGGCGTCCCTGTGGCCGAGTTCAACATGGAAAACACTCCCGCCACCATGCGCTTCAAGCACGTGTCATTTACTTTTGCACAATCACACACTCTTTAATGTCATTGCACTCTGTAGATAATTCTTTTTTTTCTCCCCAGGTTCCACTTCCACGGCCCCTGTGGGACCACCTTACCTCCCGCACTGGCGCGCCACGAGACTGAACAAGAATGAAAAAAACATGACTCCTGGAATGTTGGCTTCACAGAGACCGGGTTGTCTTAAACAAGAAACGTTTACTGGTACAAGTGCCAAGAAAATTAGTTTCTGTGTGACGAGCAACCAGCGTGAAGGATGTGAAGACGAGGCCAACAAATTATCTGTCACACAGATAACACATTTAAGAATTTGACTATATTATCAATATGTGCACACAACTGTAAGAGTTTGCTGATTGAGTGGCTTCTGGTTTCTAATCATTAGGCTGTGATGAGAGTAACTGATTTAATTGTCATCAGGTTGCAGCAGATATTGCAGTAATGCCAAATCACCCCTCTTTGATGTCAACAATGATTTGTGAGTTTGTTTGTTGTTGGGTTTTTGGGGGTTTTTTTTTTTTGGTAAAAATGAGTTGCTGAAAAAGAAAATGAAGACAGTGGAAAGCAATGATAATTGATTAAATACCATAACCAACGTCATCACTCCTTGGGCAACGAAAGGCTTTTGATTGCCTGACAATAGGGGGCAGTGTTTAGCTGCCTCAGTTAGAGCCTGGTGGTTGGTTTCCAACGTGGAAAAAAAACGACTCCTAAAGGATTTTAGAGCTTTGCCTGGGATATGTGGGGCTTGCGTATGTTGATGCTGTGTGAATTTAGAGACTGTGAGGAATGGTGTGCATAATACCTTCCAGCGGCTACGAGTGTGCTCCTGTTAAAGCCGGGACAACAGGACCTGTGTGTTACCTCAAGCGGTCATGGGGACACGCAATGCACATGTGAGTGCTCAATGATTTGTCGCGTGTTTGTTAATATTTTCACACTATCAGAACAGCTTGTGGAAATTTGAATGATTCAAAATAAATGGAGTCTCACAAATTGAAGTGTCTCACCACAGCTTCCTGTGTGGATCTAACATACTTCACGAGTTTCAAGTAATGCAGCAGTGTGAATCGGGAAAGATCAGAGAGTTTATGCTACCGCAGTGATTAATGGGTGATGTTCTGCTTTCTGCAAACATCTCAAAGATGAGATTGTGCCTGACACTTGGCTGCTTGGCCACAACTAGCACAACCCCCCTCCATTATCATCACTGTAGCATAAATACACAGTGTACACTGGTGGAGTCCAGTTTGAATTTCTGTGTATTATTACTGTATCACACCTGATCTTTGCAAGATCAGAAGATCATCAGCAATCGTTTGAAAGAAGTGAAATTACAAACATCTATCAAGAAACTATTGATGTACATATTCATGTTCTATTATCAAAAATATCAACAAAAATAATATAATATCACTACAGTGATTTGGAAAAAAAAAAAAAATTTACAGGGAAAATAAGACAAAAATAACAGCAGCAATAACTGAATTATAAATTTGTCGCAAGTTCCCAAAAATGCTACACTGACTCCATAGAATACGCCCCACTCTAATCTGGATCATGAGAAATGCAGACCACACACACACAAACAGTCAAACTGGAAATGAACATCAACGTCCAGTTTGTATGAGAATGTACAGTTCTGTGTAAAAGTCCTGCGCTATCTGCCATGTCTTCATATTTTGCTAGGAAAATGAAAAGTGGGGACAGCAAATTATTGAAATGTGCACAAAAATAATGTATATGCTTGTACATTTCTAACAACCTTTGAAGGTTAAACACAGTCTGAGCTCTCTTAGACAAGGTAATGATAAATGGAACTATATAGTGCTTTTCTACTCTGGCTGAGCAGAATACAAAAGCCTTCTTCACACAAGCATTTGTTTCTTGTGTAAATAAAATGTGAAAATGTGGAGGGAAGAGACAGTGTGATTGACATATGGATAAAATGTCTTTCTCCTTACCTCAAGCCTCAACTCAAAACATGCATAAACAAGATGATTTATTGCTGATGTTTTTGCAGGTACTTACTGTCATTATATTAGACATGCGACCATCCCGTCTCTCTCTGACAATGAGCCAGATAAACAACAACTGGTTATAAGCTAACCCTATGACAGCTAAGCTCCGACTTATGTGTCTTAAAAATCCCACTTTCTCTCTGATAAACAGTTTAGTTTCTTTGTCACATCATATGAGATTTTATTCACTAAATGTGTGACTCTAACAATGTTAGATCCCATTCAAAGAAAGTTTCCCTAATGCCAGCTAACAGCAGCTAACAGTAGCAAAAGCAGCAGTGCTTATCAACAATAAAGTTCAGCATATTCTCAACAACTCATTCAGTATTGCTATGATTTGTCAGACGTGAGCTTCACTGACTCACTGACCTGTATTGGACTCCTTTCACAAAGTTTTACAGCCTCCTCCAGAGTAAACAGTCATGTACAGGCTAAGGTAAACAGCGGACTATCTACAGATGAGCAGCAGCCACGTATCCAGGATTATGCACTTGATTTAGGAGTAACAAGAAAACAAAATTTAATTTGCTGAAATCTAAAGAGGATAATTTTCATACTGCAAGGACACATTCCACACCATGCTGAGATATACAACATTTTTAACTACTGACTCTCAAATTGTTATGTGTAGATGCAACAATGCTTCACTCCTTGAGTTGGATGCATTTTTTTAATAACTTTTTTTTTTGTCCTTTATTGGATAGAGACAGTGTACAGACAGGAAAGCGAGGAAGACATGCAGCAAAGAGTCAAACAACCTTTATTTGTCACATACACAATTATACAGAGTACAACATGTAGTGAAACTCTTGTGTCCGAGCTGTGGACAGGCTGCAGACATAGCCGCGCCATTCCAGGGCTTTGTTTTTAGCATGAGGGGTCTAGCCAGGACCCTTACTGGATACTGGATGGGAATCGAACTTGTGACTCCCACTCCGAAGGTGTGTAGTCTTACCACTACACTATCCAGCTGTCTTTTTTTTTCTTTTTTCAAAGCGCTGCGAGCCAGACTCGAACACAGGCCTACTGCTCTCTGGTTATACGGCATATGATTGCCTAATCACCCACTGAGCTAAACCAGTGCCTGCATTATTTTTAATGCTTGAATGATTCATAGCCATAGGCTAGGTGGCTTAAAATCAAGAAAAATCAATCAAACAAACAAAAATTTGAAAGACTTCAGAAATCTTGGAGTACTATTGGTCAAGATACTTATACTGTTATAGTACCTTCACAGTGCTTCCATGCACTGAATCCTTCAGGGGTAGAAATTATAACAAAAAAGCATTTTGCAATAAATACACAGGTCTCTTGATAGTTTTTTTCTAACTCAGACTGCTGAAGCTTCAACTTAGTTTCTCACTTTTTCACGTCTCCTATTACTTAAACTAAAATGCAAGCGTGTCTTTTCAGATTTCAAAGGAGCTTTTGTGCAATCGACACATAAC
Organism: Oreochromis niloticus; assembly: GCF_001858045.2. Taxonomy (NCBI): domain Eukaryota; kingdom Metazoa; phylum Chordata; class Actinopteri; order Cichliformes; family Cichlidae; genus Oreochromis; species Oreochromis niloticus. Next base: position 26,899,070 of record NC_031981.2, on the reverse strand, counting down.
CAGTAATGACCAGAGATTATCAGTTGTGGTTCTTAATTACCATTACAATGGTGAATTTTGACAATAAATTCATGAGCATCTGCATGAGCAACCATATACAATATCCAGCCATACTTGTTTTCCCTGTTGTAAGTTGAACATGCACAGAATTGTAACATCCTCGAGTATCATGATGGAAGACTGTGCAAAACCAGTTTCAGACTTCAGATCGGCACCTACAATTTGCTGCTAAACTGCTAATGAATTAAACACCACCATAATCTTCTGCCACTTCAAGACTGACCAGGTATGTACAACAAATAATGTTACAAAATTCCCCAAAAATCAAAGTTCCCATACTTGGAACACGGTGCCAGTGAAATAATTTCATAGTGGATTCATAGTGTAGGTAAACAGGAGACCTTTCATGTGCTATAAGTTATTTTGAGCAGTCACTTATCCCACTTGGTGATATCAACCTTTAACGTTTTTACAAAAAGCATGTTTTCAGGTTTTCTCCAGTGAGTTTTTTGGAAAGTAGATAAAATCTAATGTACTAATGCTTTTTATGTGTTCACATTTTAGACAACAAATGTATGAATTTTGCTATTAAAACCTTATTGATTCTTAAAGTTGGTAAAAAAAAATGTCTAAGAAATTTTGATTTTGGCTTTAGACTGTGACACCTAGCGTAGGTGTAAAACTGTTTTGGTCGCAGTGTTTCTTTCTTTTTTCTTTTCTTTTCTTTTCTTTTTTTTTTTTTTTTACAGAACTCAAATGTGTTTTTCAGCCCTGAAATTTTTCTGTGACTGTCTCACTTGAGAAGTTAGTTAGTTCAAAATTGCTGGAAAAAGTAAGGCAATTAAAAAAAGTGCCAAATATCAACTCACCCCATATAGTAGAAGAACTGTAACTCAGACAGTTCATAGTAGGGAGGTAAAAATTTACATGGCTTAATTATAAATAAAGTTTTTTTTGCCCAAACCCAGCTGATTCTGGGAGCATCAAGTGGAAACTTCTCTAAGATTTGACTGGTTTTGCTACCTATCATTTACTTTGGATTCATATTAGGAAGAGCAGTCAAGGCCGTATTAACATGAGGATTAAGTCCTATAAACAGTAACACTTCTGAAACTGAACAATCTGTATTGGCACTACTGTTATTATTTTAGGACAGGCTATAAAAATATAAACCTTTTCTTGTTCAACAGTCGCAGGATTTCAGGTGTCAGAAAAGTCTGGAACCTCCTGCTGTTTATGTGCCTGACATTTCCCTTTCCTGCCCACAAAGAATCCAACATCCTAGACTGCTATTATCTCAGCATAAACACAAACTGTGCACGATCCAATCCCTGCTCTGTCAGCAGGCGTTATTAATATTTGGCTAATCTGATTTTCATATTAGCTCCAAGAAATCTCATCTCACCAATTCATTCCATCTTCCTCTGCTTTTACTCGGGTACCTTTCGCGGTGCTGTTTTCCCTCTCCCCTCTCATCTGTACATCTGCCATGTGTGTGGTGTTTGAGACGCCATGCCTCCCTCTCTCCCTCTACAGCTACGCCTCCATCACCTGCTCATTAGAGAGAGGATGATGGTCCGACGGTCCCCCATGACTCTGCTCCAAAAATAACAGAGCCAATTTCCCGGCTGTTAGGCGGCGATTTCACACCAATCTCAGTTGTACTGCCCAGCGAGGCCTGTCAGGGAGAAAGAGAGGCAATGAAAGCTGACAAAAAAAGGTGGAATAGAAGAGGATGGGAAAAAATATAGGTCAGACCTACAGTATCTGAAAATACAAGCTCTATATCCTATAAACATACTGCCCTCATCAGTCAAAAGATTTTTTTCACAAACTTAGATACATTTTTTGGAAAAAAATGTAGTTTTTATACATTTTGTACAATATGTGGTCATTTTATTTTTCACTTTTGACTGAGCCGAGCGAACAGCTGTCTCCTTCCTCCAGTCCCTGTGTCACAACTGAAGTCCTTCAGTATTCATTTAGCACACTTTACAGTATCATCGTGGTTCTAATTCTAATCAGAGTATAGCATTCATATTGATCTGGTCAGTTAAGTAGCACAGGGGTTGTTAATCAGTTTCCGCTGCTTTGATGTTAATGGAATGAACAACAGGTGCACTAGAGGTACAATAGTGATCAATCGCCAAGGAATGATGTTATAGGTGGAGGCTGCTGACCCCCCCGCAAAGTGATACCTATAGAAGCACAAGTAGTCCAACTCCTCCAGGATGGCACATCAATACGTGCCATTCGACAGAAGTTCTGCTGTGTCTTCCAGCACAGTCTCAAGACTATGGAGGAGATTCCAGGAGAAAAGCAGGTACTCTAGGAGAGCTGGACATGGCCCTAGAAGGCTTTTATGCCATCAGCATTACAGGAATCTGCCCCTTTGTGCAAGAAGGAACATGATGAGGACTGCCACAGCCCGACAAAGTGACCTCTGGTGTGACAGCCACTGATGTGAATGTCTCTGACCAACAATGAGAAACAGACTTCACAAGCGTGGCCTGAGGGCCCAACGTCCTCTAACAGGCCCAGTGCTCACTGCCCGGGACCGTGGAGCCTGACTGACACATGTGAAAGGGTCTGGAGGAGCCGTGGACGACATCATTCAGCATGTCCGGTTCAGTGGTGGGTCAGTGGTGGGGAGGAATATCCGTGGACGGATGCACACATGTCTACAGGCTTGGTGTCAGCATCCTGACTTTCCTTGGGTATTGGGATGAAACACATTGTCAGACACCACACTGACAGAGAAAAACATGACTACCTTTATATACTGTACAAGTTTCATTCAGCCCCTGAAAAATCCTACTCAGAATTTTTCAAACTAACACACATAAAATTTCAAGCCCTCGGAGAAACTTACAAAATTCTGCTCTAATTGTCCTAATTTCTTATTATGTCCATTTGTACTGTGAAGTTGCTTCATTTTCTAACTTTACACTTCTATTAAAAAACAGCTCTAGAAGTACATGGAGTTACTTTGCCCCCACGAAACAGCAATTGCAATAATAGTACTGAGCAGGTTTGTCAAAAAAGTTATTGCTATTAAAGGAAACCATTAAATTAGACACTAATTTTCAGAAGTACTAACAGTGCTGTCTTTACCTCTTTTAGCTTACACACAACTTCATATTACAGTGCTGCATACAGGCAAGCACAAAACCCCTCCCCTTACTAGTTCCTCAACAGTAAATTTAAACAGTAGCAGAGCAAAGCTGGTGAAATATCTGAAAGAGTGATGGCCAGGTGTCTTTTCATATTCCTTTTATTTTTACTCCACAAGAGGACAAGAGTTTTTTAAGTGCAAGCTGCTTCCAGGACAGAAACAACTGCATTATAGAGCTAACACAACTTTGGCGGATAGACCGTACAGTAACACGAAGCCTCCATGGTATCAAAAATGCTATAAGTATTATGAAATTCTAGTATTGTGACAGCCCTAGCCTCTACTGTTGTTTTACAGCTTCCTTTGCGCTCAGTTTCAAGACTGTATATAATAGATGAACAGAAAAGCACCATTACATCAGACACTGGTTTCCTGAGATCAAAAAGGTTCAGATCTGACAAGTTTCATGTCTACATCTGCAACTTCACTGTAGCCCTCAAACTTGTAATCCAGGAGCTCAGTGATGGTGATGAAAAACAGCTGTTCTCACTGGAAGTGTTTATCAGCTGATGAGTGTAACCAGGATTATTTTGAGGTATTTATTCTTGACATTGTGCAACTTGAATTTGTCCTACAGGACTGGACTGTCTGGAGACTGTGCTGAATAAAACAAAGTTGTTGGTTTTTTTTAAACTTAAGTGCTTTGTCTAACATTTATACATGTTATACTTGCAGACTGCAGTAGCTGGGGAATCAATCCACCGACCTCCTGATTGGGAAACAACCCACCCTAGCTCCAGAATCACAGCCATCCCAAGAAGGCCTTCAGTCCCTGAAAGAGAAAACTTCAAATCCTACTCAGACCTTTTTAAAATTACCATGTATTTTAAATCACATTGAAATGTTCAATAATTTTCCAACTTTACACTTTTATATAAAAAAACAAAAAACAAAAAAAACGAAATCGTCTCCCGTAGTTGCATTTAAGAGGAAAGGACCCCTTTTGTACCATTTGATACACATTTTCCTTTCTGCTACAAAGTTGGGCATTTTAACATGGGAGTGTATGAGAAGAGGCTCCCGTTGGAGCACACTTTGAGTAGCCACTGGCAGTTTTTGACTCTTTTGGCTTCACTGGTTCACTGCTTGCATGTGCGTGTCTTCTCAAAAGCGGAGAGCAGAGCAGGGGACCAAAGCAGCAATCTGATCATGATGGGCTTGGCTCGGCATCAGCTGGCTTTGCGTAGCATATCTCAGCCATTCGTTGTCATTTAGTGTTTGTGACCTGACTTTTCTTTCTTGTGTACACATTTCTGATTGTAACTGGAACCAAGGTGTAGCTGCTTGTGGAACATCCAGTGATTCTGAATAACAATTCTTTTTACCTTTAACATGCCAAGTGTATTATGCCAAAAGCAGTGGGATAAAACTCCACCTAAACCAGATGTAGCATGCCACCGGCCACTCATCTCAGCGTCTGATATTGGTAGCCCAGAAGCTAAGCTCCATTTGACAGTTTAAGCTCCAACACTTTTCCTCTGTTTTGTATCTTCTTTGCTTTTCTCCATGTTACAAACCTTTGCCCTGCGAAGGGTTACAGCACCTTCTGGGAGATGTCAGCAGGGCAGTCTGGGACGTGGCTGCAGTTCTGAGAAAACGTCGGGGTTGATTAATAAGAAAGCATCTGCGTGAATGTGCTGCAGGTGTGGTCTTTTCAGCAGAAACCAGTGGAAAGATATCAGGTAGGTAAAAGAAAATAGAGTGTTAAAAATGTATGATAGTGTTTATTGGTCGGACATTAATCTCAATCACCAAGAGTACTACAAGCAAAATCTAAATTCTGTGATGTTTGCTGTTTCTGTTGTTGTTCTAACACGACGGTGTGCGTGCTAATCTCAAAACCCTTATCTGTAGGAAAATGGACTGAGCTTATTGACTCTCAGATACAACAAAGTAAACACAGCATTCCTACCACAGTGCTAGAGCTCCTAGCTCCTGAGATGGAAGAGTTGAAATAAAAACACAGATTGCACCAGGATTATCTCCTTTTTCCACAAACAAAGACTTATACCGCTGGAATAATTTGAAAGATGCTATAATCCTATAAAAAGACTAGAGTTACGGACTTTAAACCCTCTGAAAAATCCCCCCTACACAAACACACACACACACACACACACACACACACACACACACACACACACACCAGAGCGACTTCCTTCAACAAATAACGCAGGTTGCTCAAACTAGAGCGAGCGTTACAACAAAGAGACGAATCACACTGTCCTCTCCTCTCGAGCCAAAGTCAGAGCGAGGTTATGGTAAATATCCGTCAATGTCAGCGTGTCGCCAGCAACCACGTCAGTATGGTTTCGTTCCTTCCCGCTGCAGCCCCTCTCGACACAGGTTTTATGAGCTATGTGCCCACATGTGACCTCTAATGCACAGGGGCTTGTGTTAGTCTGTGTGGCTGAAGGATGGAAACAGTGCAGCAACTCAACTTTATTTTGTCCAAACATTTGAAAATATTTAACGATTATTTGTTCAGAATTATCGCCTCCAGCCGTGTGTTTGCCTTTCTGTATTTCTGTAGCCGCTAGGGTCATTAAAAGTAGAGAACAGAAGATGCCAAGTAACAGTGGAGCACGGATTAGGCTGTGGAAATCTGTATATATAAAATAATATTTAAAAAGCAAATGATTGCACAAGGCAATTTTGTCCTATTTTGATTGATGGAGATGTTCATATTCCCACATCCCCAAGGATGTAGCTTAATGCCAGCCCCTTGGCTTACCTAATAGACCAACTTGATTAAATGTACAGTGTGTGTGTAACTGCTGTGTGTTTGAATAATTTGTCTCCCCGCAACTTCTCATTCAGCGGACAGAAATTCCAATTAGAGAATCTTTCCCCCTTTTCCCCCTTCTTCGCAAACTGGAGCATCATATTTTATTCATTGGTTTGGCAAACTGTGAAAGTGAATTAACTTTGAGCCACGATTCCGCAGATGCCCAGCCTTCTATCCACTGACATACCTGCAAACTCTCTGAGCCATCGATTTTTAATTCACACTCAAGAAAACTTATACTTTATTCATTCTGAGGAAAAAAAAAAACAGCCAGAGGATCTGCAGCAGGATATATACAGAGTGTGTATGGAACGTGGATTTATTCTTAGAGTTTTCTCCTCATGAAGACCTCAGGTGGACGTGCACAGAAAGGAAGGAACATGTGAGAGATATGTGGTTATTTAACATTTTAAAAAACTTTAGAGCTGCAGTGTTATGCAAGATGTATCCTCAAAGCTAAAAATGAGTGTGTCTGCTTGATGGTTGCATATGTTGATAGGCAAACATGTCTGTACATGTAATGGAAATCCATTTTTTACGCGCTGTAAACACTCTTTGTATATAAAACTATCCTCATTCTTGAAAAAATGGCTTTTCATTACAAAAAGTGCAGATGTCGAGGGATTTTTTACAAGTTAGATTGAATGCCTCAAAGAAACACACACATCCATTTTATGCTATTGATTTGTGTCCAGTTACAAACCCCTTTGTAAAACGTTCCAACTGGAGGAGCATTTTGCAACTAATTAGGCTAATTGCCAACAGGTCAGTAATATGTCTGAATATAAAAAAACATCTTAGAGAGGCAGAGGTTGTTAGAAGTAGAATTTGGCAGAAGTTCACCAATCTGCAAAAAGTTGTGAGGCATCCATGCATCAATCCATTTTCTTCTGCCTATATTAGAAAAGAGCCATTTGAGAATAATGTTCCTCAATGTAAGATTGTGAAAACTTTGAGTATTTCCTCATCAACAGAACATAACATCAACAAATTCAGAGAATCTGAGGAAAAATCTGTGTGTACAAGCGACCGGGCTAAGAATCAATATTAGATGTCATCATACATCTATGATGGTATGGGGGTGCATTAGCGCCTCTTTAGATTCTTTAGCAGTTTGCACATTTGAGAAGGCACCATCAGTGCTGAAAGGTATTCGCAGGTTTTAAAGCATGAAGTTTTATATATTCTATTGTGACTTAAAAATTTGCAGACCATTGCATCTCCTTTTTATTTACATCCCAACATTGTTAGAACTGGGTTTGAACATCAAACAAAGTTATTCAAGCTTTGAAGAATTTGAAAACTCAACATTTTGAGACTAGAGGAGTGGAGCCAAGACCAAGTTTAAGAATTTAGAGATTTCTTTCATATTAATTTTCTTGACTTTTATTTTTTCCAAAATGCTTTTTTTTATTTGTATTTTTCCCCATTTTTCTTTATTTAGATTTGGGCAATAAAACTACATAAAATTTGGGAAAAGCTAGTAGTTTGGGTTTTAATTCAAATCTGTTTTCTTGATTGACATACTTTGTACATAAAAACATTGTCAAATAAATATATATCCTCCAAAGTCATGTTAACAACAGTGATAAAATGTGACAGTTTTGTCTCTGTACATATACAAGCAGCTTTAATTTCGGTAACTAGAGGATCAGGCATTTATACCTCAAAGTACTTGAGCATGGGAAACACTTGTGTTTATCTTCCTCCTTGCTTCTTATAGTGTTTTGTTGCATTTATAAGATTGGAAGACTTTTTGATCAACATGTTAGAGAAGACTCAAGGATGCATACAAAACTGTGTCTAAGAAGAGCAAAGAGAAAAACGTACTTCATTTCAGTTCCCCCTCTGACTCCTTCAACGTCTACTAGTGAAGATTTGGGAGCTTTTTCTTTTTAAAGACGCAGTCATAGAAATTTCACCCCGTAAATTTGTAACAAGCTTTTTGTAACATGTCCCCAGTCACCAAAGATATTCGGACTTCCCCAACATGTCCATTATAAAGATGACTCCACATCTTTAAAGACTCTGTACATCTACAAAAAAAAGATAAATTATAATTTTTTTTTTCCATTTTCTGGTGACATTTCCAGCGAACACACCTTACTGTGGCATGCCGGCTGGAGCAGCCAGGGATCAAACCTCAAACATTCATGTTAGTAGCTGATCTGCTCAATCTCTTGAGCCACAGTCACCCCATAATATGTAATACCATGTGAAAGGCATCAAAAGCTTCAGTTTTCAGCATGACAATGATCCAGAATACACTGCCAATGAAATAAAAGCGTACCAGAATAGAAAAACACATCATGGAATTCTCTGGAGCTTGTACCTCGACATCACTGAAATGCACAGTCTTCATAACAGAGAACAGAAGAAATGCAGCCCAAATCCAAAGAAGAGCTTTAAATGCTCTTCAAGAAACCTTGAGAACTATTCCCACAGACTTCTTAAAGAAATTACGTGGAAGTTTATCTAAGGGAGTTCAAGTTGTGAGGAAGATCAAAGATGGTCATATCAAATATTGACTTTCAAGCTCTTTATGATTGTATAAAATCTGCGTTTGCCTTGTAGACTGTATTTCCATGTATGTTTGCACGTGTTCCAATAAATTGCTGAATCTACTTACCATTCTCCAAGTAAAATATAAAGAAATACAGGTGATACAGTACTGTTTAAAAACAAAAGTTTTACAATTTTCTTTAATACTGAAGATTGATAGACCCATAAATTTTCCCCTCCAAAACCCACCACCAACTGCCAACCGCCTTTTTTTGTGATCTGCAGCATGCAGGGAAGCACACACAGCACCCCTGATTAGAACTTTTCTCCACAGCTCACATGATCTCTTCCCTTTTAAAAGCAGCTGACATCCTATGTTGCTATTAAAAAGAAGCTCTCATATTCAGTAATGTAAGGCAATGTTACCAGTCCTTAGAGAAAAAAGGTTTATTAACTAAACTCTACTAGGGCACTGTTAACTGGTTGAACAGGTTAACCTTATGAGCTGTTACCATTATGTAAATAAAGGGTAAAAGCCAAAAATAACTACTAGTTTTAAAGAAGCAACAATAAAACAGCTCATAAACTATGATATTTTTAGCCTACTGCAGCACAGATGATGTATCGCTTCGAGCCAAATATCTTTCATACTGTTGTTCATCCTACATCTAAAGATATAAATATTGCCATATTAATGCTATGTAATGATTGTGAATCTCTTCTTAACCTAAAACCACTTAGTGAATGATATTTTTCATGCACAAGTGAGTTAATGATCTTTGTTACAAGTTGCTGTAAGAATATCTGTGCTATATTTCCTACAGCCAGCAAGGCTTCTATTTCAGAAACTTCTATTCAACTGTATCACAGTAACGAAACACAGTGCAGCCAGTATACATTCAAGATGGAACATTCCCATCAAGTTAAAGCTGTAACACACCCTTACTTCCCAACAATGTCTTCACTTTACAAACATGTCTATTGTTCAGCTAAAATGTCACCCTTTTCACTTTTTATTGTTGATATTTCCAGATATTTATTCACTCCAACCACATTCCCGACAGTTCCAGATTCACATGACGGAAATGGTCCCTTTTAGAGATAGAAATGAAAAAACACATGCACACAGATATTTTGTTCACTATTTGGACCATGGTAGAGTTGCTGCTAATGTGTTGCTGTGGGAACTATATGAGCTATATGTGGAGTACCTTAGCAGAAGGAAGCCTGGAGCAATGTTGAGCAGCAAAGTACTAACATTAACTGCTTTCAAGGTTTTGGGGATGATTCAGAAATATTTCTGGAGGGTTTTACCAGTTAGAAGGACTGAGAATGTCTGAGCTGTTTTGGATTTACAGGACATTGACTACATGGTTTAGTCTCCAGCTCTCCATCACCTGTTTTCAAAAAACAAGCCGCTGTAAACCCACCCACACTACCTGGTCAGCACTAAACCAATGCAGTGTATGTATGTGTGTTATGCTTGCTTTCATCTGTTTGAAACCTGAAGCCAGACAGTAGCTGAATTTACCCATCGGAGCTCACAACACACATGCTACTGTGATGCAGTTTTTAGATTTTAGTCATGATCAGTTAAAGCCACATCCTGTACTGGTTTCACCTATGTTAAAAAAGAAAAAAGAAAAGAAAATAAGCGCAAAAGAAAACAGGAGTGTTTTTGGGGAGACAGTAACAGCAAGAATCATCTGACAGTTCCTCACTGTCAGATGGTTCTACCATAAAGTAATGCTTCAGTCTTAAATATGATCCTCCTATTTCTGTAAATTGTCAATGTACCACAGGCCTTCAAACTGGCAGTAGTTAAACCATTACTTTAAAAACCAGCTGTCTTTGCTAATTATAGGCCAAACTCCAACCTTCCATTTATCTCAAAAAATCTTAAAAGATATAAAACAGCTAAGTGATTGGCTGCAGAGGAACGTTTATCTGAAGAATTTTAGTCAGGTTTCAGAACTCATCACAGTACAGTAACACTGTTAGTGAAGGTTACAAATGATCTTCTTGTGGCCTCTGACAGTGGAATCATCTCTGTGGTTGTCCTCCTAGACCCTCAGTACAGAGATTTGATTTGATAATGTTGACCATAATATTTCATTACAGTTACTAAAGGATGCTGTAGGTATTAAATATACTGTGCTGCTGTGGTTTAAATGATATCTATCTAATAGAGTCCAATTTGTTCATGTAAATGGGAAGTCCTTTTCACACACTGAGGTTAATTATGGAGTTCCACAGGGTACTGTGTTGGGACCTGTTCTGTTATGATTATAGATGCTTCCCTTGGGCAGCATCATTAGAAGACAAAGCATACATTTTCACTGCTATGCAGACGATACCCAACTTTATCTATCCTTGAAGCCAGATAACACACAACAATTCAGGAGACAGACACAGTGTCTGCTTTCTGGATGAGGCTTCAAATTTTCCTTTTTGATAAAACTTAGAGGTGATACAGTGGCCTTGAATCCTAACTTAGTTATGGTGCAAGAGGCCTAGACATGGGGGCTGCCCATGATGCATTGACTCACCTTTTTTCACCCACTATGTGTTTATACACCACTGTGCATTTAATCATTAGTTATTATTAATCTCTTCCTCTCTTCCACAGCATGTCTTTGTCTTGTCTTCCTTCGCTCAGCCCCCAACCAGTCGCAGCAGATGGCTGCCCCTCCCTGAGCCTGGTTCCTGCCGGAGGTTTACTCCTGTTAAAAGGGAGTTTTTCCCTCCTATTGTCACCAAAGCACTTGCTCATAGTGGGTCATCTGATTGTTGGGGGTTTCTCTGTATTATTGTAGGGTCTTTACCTTACAATATAAAGTGCCTCGAGGCAAATTTGTTACTAATATAAATAAAATTGAACTGAACTGAACTGAACGGAAAAGCTGCAGAAGTGACAAGCTAACAGTAAATGGTTTGGTTAATAGCAAACATGTAGCTATAATACTATACCAATCATCCTTAGCATTTTTTGGTTTCTGTCATTTCCACTACTGGTGTATCATGTTATTGCGTCCCCAGAAACACTTCTGTTGTGTTTTGCGAGGTTTTACTATGTTTTTCTGTTTACTGGTGTTTTTTTTAAAGCTGGAGTGGATTTGACCTCTCAAGATCACCATACAGTACATTTCATGTATTTCAATGAGATCAGGTTGAATCTGGGAGGTTTTTCAAGCTGTCGTGACCTGTATTTACTTATAAAATCCTTCAGCACATCTATCCATGGAGACATTTAAAGCATTATTTCCTTGGGGTTAGTATTACCAGGGGACCTTCTATAATTTAAAAATGCACCTCCTTCATCTGTGTTTCATGTTTGCACAGAATGAACAAAGTCTGTTTTACATGGATTTACTGATATTATCTCCAGATACGATGACAAATAATGACTGGAATGTGTCTGGCTGCTGGACACTGTTAATATGCTATTAATATTGAGCCTGTTGAAAGACACCAAACTGTTCCTTAAATGCTGCCAATTATGTCATCCAACTTATCATCCTCTCTTGGTGAATTTGAGCTTGCTGTGAATGTGAATGGGTGTCCATGCTATGTAGCACAGAGAGCCTTATAATTTCACTATACCAGGCTACTTTGTTACTGTGAAAGAATTTGTTGCTGTGAAAAGAGTAGGCGACTACTCTATGGAGTCACTCTAATAGGCTTGTTTTGGTGTTTCAGCCTAAGGAGGGCATTCTTAACTTTCATCCACACCTCTCTGAATCTCATATTGAGAGTTCTAGTGAAAGGTTACCAATTACATGTTAAACATGGATATTTTGCTCCTTAATATGTCGTGGAGTAATAGAGGACTAGTTGATGTAACTGATCCTCTGAAAATGGGAACTATTTATAAAAATGGCTGTAAAACCTAAGCTATTAACTTTTCTTAAATCCCTTGAGTTAAAACTCGAAATTGGTGCTCAAATCACATCTTGATTGTGGTTTATGAATTCTACGGTTGGTTAATGTTTATATTGTTTGATTCATTCCTTTGGTAGATTTAGTCTTGTTGTTATTCCTTGTATTGAGTAATTCCTCCCTCAGTGTTCCCCATACTCTTGTGTCTAGTTTCCTGTGTTAGTTACTGGTGTCAGTTTCACCCCCTCTCTCCGTCCCTCGCTCTAGCTCAGAGGTTCCCAAAGTGTGGGGCCCGCCCCCTAGGGGGGGCGCAGAGCCATTGCAGGGGGGGCGTGGTATGAAAAAAAAAAAAAAAAAAAAAAAAAAAGAGCGCTTGGACACTGTGAACAGGTTTTTGACGGGGCTCCCACACAAACGCAAAGCAGGAGATGAAGCATCGCCAAATATGTTTCCAAACCAACTTCCTTCCAAGTCAAAGACAGGAAAATATGGTGAAGCATATCTTCCCTTTGGCTTCACCTGCACAAGTGCTAAGGTAGGTCTCCCCTTCAAAATTAGTTTCCCTGCGTCGGGAGCAGCGCTGGGCTCTCCAAATCACGGACAAACAGGATCCCACATTCTTGATTTTTAGTTCACAAACACTTCTTGTAATAACTACTCCTGACATTTTGGAGATGTTAGCTCTTTATGCAGTAAAGTTACAGCGGGATACAAATAATATCAGGCTGATCCTGCCGTAATTTGTTCCCCGGTTCAAATCACGGACAAACAATATCCCTCAGCTGTTTATGTGTTTAAACTCATTTTGCAGAGAGAGGCATTTTTTGAAAAATGTATTGATAGCAATGTTGAAAATTATTACACAGGAAAAAAAAAACAACTACACGTAAAATAATCACACCGTGACGCCTCTGCCTTTCTAAATGCAGGGACAGTAACTGCGTGTGTATATGTAAGCGTGTAAAACCTGAAGATAGTCAGATTAACAATAACAGTATTTTGTCTCTATCTGCCATTCTGCAATTCATGTCATGTAAACAATAACGTGGCGCACAGCGTGACGTGAAAAGAGGCACATACCTTTGACGCTGCGTGACGAACTCTGTAATCCTCGTCCACACGTAAACGCAAAAGAGTTTTAAATAATCTCCGTTTTCGGTGAATCGCAACGCCGTTTACGTGTTGACAAAAGGCCCAAACGCATAGAAACAGCTGAGTTTTCAAAAATACCCGTGTAGGTGTGGACGTAGCGTAAAAGAGTTAGTAGTGTATTTTATTACGACCTGTAATTTATTGCCGTTTACTTGTATTTGCGTAATTGTTTACTAAATGTTTGAGGTGTGAAATAAACCGCAATGGAGTTTGTAAACAAAATATGGGTGTGTGTGTTTGGAGGATGTGTTTGTGGGGGGGGCGGGGCGCGAACATTTTTCTTGTAAAAAAGGGGGGCCTGGCAAAAAAAGTTTGGGAACCACTGCTTGATGTCTCTGTCCTTCAGCTCTGCCATGTCTGTCTGCCCAGTTGTGTGTCTGTCTGGTTTCTCTCGCCCTCTCTGTCCCTCACTTTTGCGCCCTTGTTCTGTGTCTTCCTAGTCTTGTCTCTGTCTCTTCCCTCTGTTCCCTGTATTTAGTCAGTTTGTATCTCAGTGTGTGTTTCTCATGTTTCCTGTTTTATTCTGATAATCTCTTGCCCTGTGTGCATCATGTTCAGCTTTGCTTTCCCTGTCTCGTCAGTTAGATTATGTACAGCCGTGTTCTCTGGGTGTTTCCTCTCTGCTCTGATTCCATATTGTTTGTGTCTCCCTCTGCCCAGTGCCATGATCTCCTTCTTGTGTCCTGTTTGTTCAAAGCCTTCAGTGTTTGAATACATGTGTTCTTGGCAGTTAAGTTCCTTGTATTTAGTTATTTGTATTTTCTTCAGTAATAAAGCTATTGTTAAATTCAGTCCAGCCTGAGAGTCCTTCATTTGGGCCCAGTCTGCCTGCTCCACACAGCTTCATATCATGACAGAAGATTGTGACATCGTGAAAGGAAAGAGGAAAAAAACCCCTCTAGATCCAGACATGTCAACAAAGATGAAGTGTCTGAAGATGTTGATGCTCAGGACATGTGAGGCAGTTGTTTTGACATGGACACCGTGAACTCATCCGTGTTGGACTATAACTCTGAAATGGAAAGACTGATTAAATTCCTGGACCACGTCTCCCAGGCTAAAGATTTACGGGCTATGTCTGTTGGACTGAGTTTGGTGGATGCGTTAATCTGGAATAACCCTCTGTTACTTCAGTTTTCCAAGGACACTATTCTGGGTAGCACCATAGATGCATGGAGCTACGGTAAGTCAGGGCCAGCGAGTTGGTGCTCTCGCTCCCCCCCACTTCCTTATCGCATGATTTGGACGGGGGAACAAATGCCAGCAGGGTCAACCTAATATTATTTGCTCCAGATGCAGGGGAAAGAAATTCTGTCACATCTACCACGGCATGACTTCTGCTTGTTCCCGATCACCAAGTCTTCAGCCTATCTAGCTTCTCTGTCTGTCTGCTCTACCCCTCTGTCACCAAGTGCTTCCCACCCACGAAACAAGGGCTTTCGGCAGCAGAGAAAGGGTCATGTGCCTGGGTCCAGAGACCTCACTCTGCTTCAGTCCTTCGCCCTGTTCATTGGGTTTCCATGTACAGTTACACAAGCTCTCCACCTCTGTGGTGAGTAATCCCGTAACTTTTCCTAGACTCTTCCCTCCATCTGAACAATTTGATATCAAGCCTGAGTGCTCCGTTTCCAAAGACATTATTTCTAGTGACTCTTCTGTTATAGTGTCTGCCAGTGTTTATGAAAGGTGTTTAATGACCCATCGTCATTCCAAATGAATCTTTAGTTTCAATGTTGTACTGCTGTGAAAGTCGATCCAAAGACACCTTACTTTGCACTGCCTTCATCCACTGGGACTGTTTTTAGTACTTCTAAGCAAAGACTTCTGAAACTGTTTTTGCACCAGATTTTGTCCTCTCCAAGACTGTCCACTTATCACCACCTGCTCCACTTAAGTTCATTCTCAAGTTACCCCTGAGCCTTGTCCTATGCCTGTTCCTGCTTCCAGGGTGGCTAGGGGTCAGCCTATCCCTGTCCCTGTTGCCAGGGCATCTAAAGCTCCATTGGTTCCTGCACAGGTACCTGTTCCAACCCTGACCCAGCCAACTTCTGCACCTGTACCTGTTCCTCGTGTGGGAGCGACTTTCTCCAGCAGTAAAGTTATTGTTAAGTTTAGTTCAGCCTAAGAGTCTGCTTCGGCACCCATTCCAGTTCTAAGAGTGAGGCCAGCCGAGTCACAGACGACCCCTGCACCTGTACCTATTCCTCGGGTAGGAGTGACTGGTAGCCGGTCTGCTCCAGTACCCATTCCAGTTCCCAGGGTGAGGCCAGCGAAAACACAGTCAACCTCCGCGCTCGTACCAGTTCCTTGGGTGAGGTCTCCGTGCCTTAAACAAAAAACCCCCAAAATACTTGTAGGTGTTGTTTATTGACCAAGTCTCAGAACATGGTTGTGGTCTGACCTGATGATCTTTGAAGAGATCCACAGTCAGATGTTAGAGGCAAGACTCAATAAATCAGACTATCACATAAAGTAAATCCACAGGGCTGTAGTCAGGAATTTTAACAGAGACTACGTTTACAAATGTCGGAACTATTTTCTTCGTCTCTAATTTTTATCTCCCAAAATGCTGCTTTCGAGTGTTCTTTTGCACAAATTCGATTCTTGGTATGCTAAAGACCCTAATTTCCCTCGAGTGCATTTGGTGTACTGTATAACATTTTAGACTTTACAAACATTTTGGGCATCTTTTGAAATACACTGCTCTCCAAGCATGTCAGCGATTGATTGCAGGGTCGGGTGCTGAGTAATCTTCTCTCACTCTACTGTTTGAACCTTTTCTGCCTTTTACATATAATATATACATTGTCCTTTTTAAAAACAAAACAACACTGCCTTTCTTTGCTGTTTTGCTACAGTGTGTGTATTCGTTTTTACCATATGTCTTCATGAATGTATTTGCGTACAAACATAAACAGATCTATGTTTCTATCTGTGTTGGGTAGGGTTTAACTGAATTAAGATGACTGAGGCTGGTGCTCTTCCCAATCGCCCCAGATTGGGCTTTTGGAGTCAAAATCCTCCAGGGAAGCACTAATCCCTGACTGTCGGGAGCAATTTTTATTCCGCAAGCAAAGCTTTCTCGCTCTATCTCACTCTTGCTTGCTCTCTCTCTTGCTTCATTGCTCTATTTATAGCCCTCCTAAGCTGCTCTGTGTTGTACTGTTTACATTTAGAGCCCCCACTCTTTAGATTTAGAGCACCCCCGCCTCCGTTTGGTTCCGGTCTTCCCTTGGTTCTCCAGCTGAAGAAATAAAAGCAAGAAAATCTCTACTGACTAGCATTCTCAAAAAACGCAGGGAATGAGATGAACAGAAAGATTATGAGAAAGCGTGCTAGACAGATAGAAGTTGAGAGAGGAGAAGGAAAGACAAAGACGAGGAAGATGTGAAGTGACAAGCAGATCTGAATGTGTATTCAAGGCGGTTAGGCAAGCTGTCTGTGTTTGAGTAGACGGATTGTTATAGAAAGGAGGAAGAGGCTATGTTTTGAAGGAGAAGGGAGGTAGAGATTGTTTATGTGTTTATGGAGCGACAGGATATATAAAAAAATGACGACAAGTGATTGCATATTCTATGTTTTCCAGCAATTGCAGAGTTTTATAGGAATAGTTTCAACAATTTTTAAAATTATCATTTGCTTTTTGACTGACAACTACCAACTACAACTACCAAACACTGATTACATTTGCAGGATCTGTCATGGAGTACATTAATATAGGTATCCTGTTTTTGTTCAGAGGTAACAAATCCCATTATATCCCATTCCCCTCGGACTTCTAACTACCAGTGTCCAGGAACTCCCCCCAAAATAAGGGTTCCTCCTGGTCTTTGCAGCTATCCATGTTCCTATCAAAGATACAGTCATGGTCAGAAGCTTACATAGAGCAGGACTCTAGTAGATCCACTACTCCACATTGAAAGGAGGTGGTTAGGGTGGTTCAGGCATCTCACAAGAATCTCTCTTGGGCAGCTCCTGAGTAAGGTGTTCTAGGCATACCCTACCAGGATAAGGACTTGGGAAAGATCTAGAGCACACTGGAGAGACTAACTTTCTCAGCTGACTTGGAAACACCTTGGTGTCTCCCGAGATGAGCTGGAGGATATGGCTGGAGAGAGGGAGGCCTTGGTTTCTGTGCTCTGGGTGTTGATGGATGCACGGATGGATAGAATTATTGTAAACATGCATCTTTTGTTATTTTAAAAAACACGATTAGCAAACCTGTTTGAATTTAGGGTGTGGTGATTAGCACTGTTGCCTCACAGCACAAAGGTCCTGAGCTCGATTTCACCACCTGGCCGGGCCTTTCTGTGTGGAGTTTGTATGCTCTCCCCGTGTTTGCGTGGGTTCTCTCCAGGTAATCTGGCTTCCTCCCACAGTCCAAAGACATGCAATTAATGGGGTTAGGTTAATTGGTAATTCTAAATAGCCCATAGGTGTGAGTGGCCCATGGTTATCTGTCTCTATGTGACCAGGGTGTCCCCTACCTCTTACGCTATGGTAGTTGGGATAGGTTCCAGCCCCTCTGCGACCCTGACAAGGATAAGTGGAAGAGAATGAATGTTTGAATTTATTTAGATTTTTCTCTAATACACACGGGATCAAAAGTCTATATAAAGGAGCATGTTGATGGCTACTGAAAGTGTCTGGTTGAGGTGCAACTTCATAATAATATGAATGATTAAACATATGATGTTTAAATCAGACTTAGCACTACTCCTGCACAAGATAATGTCCACACAGTAATGCCAAAAGATACATGTGATGGAAACAGGGAAATCAATGATGATGATGATGACGCAGTATAAATAACATTGAATTGAACTGAATTGAAATTAACTGAATTAAATGTCTGTTCCTGATATTTGCCTGTACATAAATGCTGACCAAAGAATGAACTTTAATGGTCCATCTATCATAGGATTTATTCTTTTGTTTAAACAAATATCTGTACTTTTTAATCTTACATTTTCAAAACTGGCTTGTTACTTTTGGTTTAAGGCATTTAATGGGAGTCATTATGTCACGTCACTGTGGGCCTTCAAACATGAAGCCGTTTTGAGCCTAAACAGTAACACATTAAAGACCATCCTGTGTGAATATTAATCATCAGCAGATGTCGCATAAATAGAGTGCCAAAGTCAGGGGTTGCGGATGTGATACTTTAGCATCTAGCTAGCCCTACAGAAGATGAGCAGGCATAGGTGGAGTAATATTTTTTAAGTTGTGGGTAATTTCCTATGCTCATACACGCTCATAAAAAGGAAAATATATATAGATATCATTCAGCTCAACAAACATCAGAAAACACACAAACTGTTTATGTGGAGTTTGTCTCACAGTGTGTTGCTAACAAAAGGCCCAGCTGCTGTATTTCAGAGGGGGAGAAGTGAAAGAGAGCTAACTTCACTCAGAGATGGAGAAAGATAAGAAAGACAGGACATGAAGAAGAGAGGTGACATTTAAAGGCTCAGTAGTATTTGATACACTGGGTCTGCACATGTGACATGTGATATGTTTTTTTTTTATATTGTGAAACCTGCTGCAAAAAAAACTGAGGCAGACTGTGTTATTTAAAGGTTGCATGAAAATACTCTGCCAGTTACTGCAGGACAAACGGGTTAGTTTGCTGTACTGTGACGGATTTAAAATAAAGAACAGTGTGTGACTGGTGCACAGTGGCTGTGGTGCTCATGGTTTGGTTCAGAGTCGGGTTACATCAAGTTACATTCACTGAATTCCACCTTCATACCAGCTGTATACTGTCTAGTATGAAGACACCATAAACAGTGTACTACCAATGTAAAGCATGGAAATCAGCCAGGACAACTCGTGAAACACCTGCTGACATCTGGTTGAATTCAGTTGTGTACATCCACAGAGAGCAGCAGGTCAGCCGATCACACCATGTGTGAAAATCTACTGAGCTCTCAATAGAAAATATTCCCACACTGAACTATTACATGTGATTTAAGTGTTCCCCCACCTGCTGAATCCAACTTTAACCTCTTCCCTACTCATTTTCCTGTTACTGTTAACTTGTGAAAAAAAATGTGTATTAATAAAACAAATATAAATTTATGACACATGTTTGACATATGTTTAATCTAGGGTAGGCATTTGACCACCAGACATTTTAGAGAAAACGTATGTACATTTCTCATTAAAATTTGGGTTATTCTAAAAACAGACCCTAAACATGTATTTTGTACTGTTGCACAAGAAACACTTCCTTTATCTGTTATGATCTGCTGGATGTGAGTGGCTATGTTCAATATTTTTTGTTGTTGTGGTCAACAAACCCCACAAAAACACCAGAATGACAAATGTGTGCACTGACCTCCCTAATCTGTCTATATGGCTCGCTTCAGTGTGTGGTCACTGAAATAAAGGGAACCAGTGCAATAAGTAGCGCTTTAATGTATTTTTTATATTTTATATTCCCCTGTGACACGAAGCACTGAGATCATCAGGCTTTAGTTGTTTTTAGAATTTCTTTGATGGTCTTGGTCTCTTCCTGAAATTTGCTAACAATTAAATAAACATAGTATATATTTAGATATATTACTGTCAAAAAATACTTCCCTAAGGAGATCCAGATTGAATACAAAGGCTTCTGGAGCCTTTGTATTCAATCTTGTGGAGGTCAGCTTGCCCCCCACAGCTAAGAAGTAGCAGTTTAAGGCAGCAGCTAACATTTAGCTCATTATGTAAATGCTAATCATCAGTTGTAGCACCGACCCCGGGGCTTTAGAGATGCTCAGACACAACTAAGGCTGGCAAACAACACGCTGCATTAACAATTCTCGTGCACAAACAAACTGATTTATGGATTGCAAGGATTCGCTGTGCTAATCTGTCAGTTTTGTTCCCCGCACACAGAAAAGCAGCAGTGATGTAAACCAGTTATGTCATTTAATATGATGGAGCAGCCTCGTCCTCTGTGTATTTTACACTGAGCTGAGGCACGCTTCCACTTGTGTTTCTTGCCCAGTGTCAATAACGTAATCAGATGTGGTGCTCGCAGCTGCTCTACCTGTGAGGTTGTAAGTGTGTGTGTGTCTGTTCAGAGAACAGGCAAAAGGACATGATGCAGTATTTGGGCACGGAAATGGCTCTGTTAGCTCCAGTGCGATAGACTTGAGTGAAGCTGCTTTTTTATGAAGATGTTGTGCTCACATTAGCTAAACTGTTTGAGAACTGCAGAGCTGATACGTTTTGCTGTATTGTCCAAAGATTTAAGGGCTGCTGTTGTCCCCCTCCATTGTGGGTTTTATAGCTATGTATTTGTAATTGTATTCGCTTTGAATAACTGCACAGATCACAGTTTATGTCCATTGCCAGTGTCCAGCAAGTGGTGAGTTTTGGGTATTAAATCAGAGATGGTTCCAGGTTGGAAACAAATAAACACACAAAATTGTGGCAGGAATACGTAGCCACATAAGAAAGATCATTAGAGGTGAGGACATAATTTTGTCTTTGCAAGAGGTTTTAAATGAAATATCTTTATGTAGCGTTTGGTAAAACAGAGTGAGAAAACATAAACACAGCCAGCATGAAAACCTAAAATAGATCTGCAGTTCCTTTAGTAGCCACTTTAGTCGACACCGGCTGCCAAAGTGAGTGAGTCCTTGCAGACTCACATATTAAAATGAAGTGGAAAGTCATTTCAGTTACACGTGAAAATTTGTTTGTTGCGTGACATAAACTGGTTCTCACGAGCATGTTTGTTTTGTTGGAATTTTTTTTAATGTGATTGTCTGAAGAACAATACCAGAACAAGAATCATCTTTTTTGGGCCAAGTTTCTTTACACAAACAAGGAATTTCACCTTGTGCATGCAAAAAAAACAAAAAAACAAAAACAACAACAAAAAAAAACCAATAAAAAAAATAGAAATAAAAGTAAGAAAAAATAAGTTACAGAAAGTCTTAAGATATTCAAGATATTCAAACTTTAAGTGCAAAACTGAGTAGTCAATATACATATGGGCATGTGACCTGAATGATAACAGTGGGTTGTTTTCATTTTGGTAGATGTGTGTATCTGTGTGTTGCACCATTACGAACAAGCTTGCTAGTCTTAGCTGGTGTCCCCACATTCTTTTCCATATATGGTCATGTCTGACTCTAAAAACCAACACAGCAGCAACCAAAATGCAAACATTAAGGCTCAAAATTGAGTTTCAGAAGCAGTGCATGACATCATGAGGTCCATGTCCATCTTTTAAATACAGTCTTTGTAGAAAAACAGATTTTCAATAAGTCAAGGACTGGCTGACTTCCAAGCTGACTCTTGTGGTCTGATGACCACAAATGCACTAATACATTGTACATAAATTAAATCTTGTGGTTGCAAGCCTAAAATTTGTCAGCACAGGTTAAATGTATTAAAGGTTAAATGTCTCAGCAGCTCCGTACAGCAGCAGTGTATCCGAGGCTCCACAGTTCTACTCAGCTGCCTGTGTAGCACGCACTCATTAGTTCCTCCTCTGCCAGCTGAGAGCTCTGATCTGCAATCATTGATTGGAATCAATAATTCACACCGCTGCTTTAATATTTGATGTATGGAGCTATAATCTGCTGGGGATAAGTGTCAGCGTTAAGTGTGAAACACATAGCTCCTGGTGATAATGAGTATTTGTGATCATGTCCCTCGCTCTCCCTCCTCTCGGTCTCCAGTGCGAGTGGTTTCAGAGTGGCACCGAGGCGCTGCTGAATATTTGATGTGTCAGGCTGATTGTGAAGTTGACCCCAGATCACGGTCACTGCGAGTTTCTCCAGCTCCTGCATTGATTCTGCTGTCCACCTGCCACTCCCTCAACCAAAAAATAATTAATCTGTTGAACTGCACTCTCAGAACAGGTACAGCAAAAAATACTTTCAACTCATGTAAAGATCAGGACTGTAAAATGTGAACTACTATTGCAGTCATTACAGCTTTATTAATTCTGAGCAATTTTGGGGGAGAACTTACGGGGTGTGATAAAAATAAAAACTTCTGCAACTGTAAAAAATAAAAAAATATTCCTGATTTAAATTTGGCCCACTTTTCCTCTCACCTTCATTTCCACGTGCACCTCTGGACCGCTTCCAGAACTGGTGGAAGATCAGTTTAGACCACCACTGGACTTCACCCTGGATATCAAACTTTTTCTGGGAGAAAACATCAACTTTGATGCCAAACCGACCACAGCATCATGATGGATATCTTCACTGCTGATGAGAGCTGGGTTTGAATATAACACATAACAGTTTGGGTCATTTAAGGAAATAACCTCAACTGAGATGTGTGATGTTGTATACTAAGAGTGCACTGAAAACATGTTTTGTTTTGTTTTGTTTTGTTTTGTGGTTTTTAGTTACAGAAATAAATAGAACATTTAGTTCTGACTTTTTGTTCTTCTCTAAAATGAAATTCAAATCAAATTTCATAGGGTGGCCCTGAGGTCCCCTTAAAGACCTTCAAGGTCATGACATGGTAAATGGACTGGTTCTTATATAGCGCTTTTCTACTCAAGCACTTTATACAACACACCTTACTCACCCAAGCACTTCTTTCTCTATCTAAGTGTTTTCTATCTAACATTCACATTCCAATGATTGCATTTTGAGCAACTTGGGGTTCAGAATTTGCCAAGGATACTTTGACATGTAGACTGGAGCAGCCGGGGATCGAACCACCATCCTTGTGGTTAGTAGATGACCTGCTCTACCTGAGCCAAAGACACCGCATCTTGCCTTTTATTCCCTTTTAAGTATTAAAAAAACAGCTGACTAAAAGACTGGATATAAGGACATAATATTTTCTGTTACTTTTACATGTTAAGACTTCCACAAATTAATTTTAAAGCCAGAGCCGACCACACTTTTGAACTTGTAGCTCCTAAATGTTGGAACAGCCTTCCACAGCCAGTCAGGCTGACTGAGCTTGTGATTTATTTTGAACGACTGCTGAAAAAACATTTCTATAGGAGGTTAGCTTTTCTATAATATTTCTCGCATAGTTTTTGTCTGCATGCTAGAACATGTATACTTATCTTCAGTGTGTGGTTGTTATTCAAACTGTGAAGCACTTTGTAACTGTGTGTTGTAAGTGGTACTATACAAATAAAGCATTAGTTTAGTTTTATATTAACATCCTTAAAGTTCTCCTTCCACTGCACCAAAAGTAGTTGCTTAGGTTTCTGTTGTAAATCTGCAAATATTAAGTCATAAGAGCCACTGGGACAAAGAGGATAATAATCTGAACAGCTGAAATCAGATTCCAGAAACATACTTCACCTTCCTCCGAGCTGTCTGTTTGTTGTTCTGTCTGTATAGATGAGATTCTGACTCATACAGCTCCAGTAGTCCACAAAAAATGACAATTAACTTGTCTGATGTCTTCCTGACGCCACTATGGGTAAATTTGTGTCAGTTTGCCTCTTCACATAGATTTTGTAATGATGCTGCACGAAAACTTTGCTTTGTATTTGGTGCGAACGCACTGTACAGTATTACAGCATCATTTATTAATCTGCTTCTTCTTTATGCTTCTTTTTTTGTTTGTATTAGGAGGAAGAAATCATTACTTGGTAACAGGTTAAACACTCAACAAGTCAAAGTGTTTGAAAGGAGAGAACCTACAGCGAGCTCTTGGTGACATGTCTGTGTCAGCTTTTGTTTCTGTTTGTATTTTCCCATGTCTCCTCTCTGGGATTCATCCTAAGCATTCAGCCCTGATACAGAGTGCTTCTGCATTAACAAACAGCAGAAAATGCCCTCATACATGCTGAGTATAGGGGAGTTTATGCAGATTTTGGAATGCAGATACTGTGTTACAAGTCTGGATAGTCAAATAGAACAGGATGTCTTTCCTGCTAAGGGAGAGGGGGAGCCACATGAAGTGAGTATGCATCCTGCTGTGCTCTGTGTGACTGAGACAATTGTGCTGTTTCACAAGCTTCACTGAAAATAGGAGTGTGAGCAAAATCCATTTACCTTCTACTTGAGAGAAATCCTGCAGCGTATTCCACCAGGATGACCTTAATCCTACTTTGGAGTCCGCTGCGGTTTCACATGCACCTAAAAGCAATAGCATGGAAGAAAGTCATTAGGCCGCTGACGGCTGCTCCACAGGGAATTATTATTGCCATCATCTGCCATATGGTGAAGCATTATTTAGTCACCGGGCCTCTGAGGTGTCAGAAGAACTGAAAAACCTTACTTGTCTTTCTAAACAGCAGTTGTTGATTTCTTTTTATAGGCGGTGAGGAACAGTTAGTCTGTTTAATCTTTTAACACCTTCAGTATCAGATTGAAGTGGGTTTTTGTGTGTGTGTGTGTGTGTGTGTGTGTGTAGCTTGACAGGGAGATTTTAGCATTCACTTGGATTCACGAGGAGATGTATCCATCCGGGATCACATTCATGTTTTAATCTTGTTCATGTAAAAATTCCCTCACAAGCACTTGGAGGGGAAATTCAGAAAAAAAACACTGACAATCTGGCAGGCTTTTTTTTTAACTTTCAAAAACGCAACTGGTGCCATATGAAAGACTTCTGAAACTGTATGTGTTTGCACTAGTGTGTGTGTGTGTGAGTGCGTGCGTGTGCAGGAGTGTGTGTGTGTGTATTTAAATGATAGTTGCAAATGTTTTTCTGCTTCCCTCCGACGTCTCTTGCTGAGGGAGATGAGAGGAGCTGACACACAGAATTAAAAATATCTCTCAATAACACTCCCACACACACACTGTAGCCCAAGAGACCACACAAACGCACACACACACACACACACACACACACACACTTTTACAACCGTACACACACACACACACACACACACACACACACTCTAACACACAGCCTACTGCTGAAGACTCTTTTTTTGTGTCTCTCTCATCTATTTCATTTCCTCTCTTGTGCATATGGATGCATACATACAATCTGCTGGCTTGAAAAAGACATTAAAGCAACAAGATTGAAGTGTCAATGAGATCTTTAGATGCTTTTTTATTACAATTTAAGTAGGTTCCTATTATGTAAAGATGGAAGAATAAAATCACTTAGGATTGCAGGGAGATTATGCGGATGATGGTGCTCACAAGGTCCTTCAGCGGTTGTATAAATGCCAGCGTTTATGTATGAGAGCAGGCTTCTGTGTTCGTCTATTTCTGTCTAGCACATGAGAAGCATGGAGTTAATTGTATTTGTATGAATGGCAGCAAGCAGGTTTTTATTCATGAATGCAAACAACGCTGAAGCAGCAGCAGTAGCCACCTCAGCCCTGGTGAAGAGCTCCTATTCATGAATTTACTTAAGAGACACCTTATCTGTCCCTGTGCCTCCCTGCCAACTGGCTCCAATCGCACACACACAGACAGACATCAGGGCCCCACGACCAGGAAATCACCTGGCTGTGATTACCAGAGCAGCAGGCAGCAATCTCTGCCTCACCTGGTTTGAGGCAACGCTGGGTTTGCTCTGACATTTTCAAAGTTAATAGCAAATTTATGGATTTACCTTTAGAAGCATAGCTTCTGCTGCATGCCTACATCTACCCACACCACCTGTGTGCTTTTGTGTTTCCTTTTTCTTTTTTTTCTTCGGTGGTCGGCCTCAAGGTTTGAGTAGTTTGGTCACTACTGAAGCTTCGTTCTCACAGCCATGTCCTTCATGTTACATCCTCAATTTTGAGAAATGTCAACAAGCACAATGAGCCAGCAGGGCAGGGCACTGTGTCACCCCTGTGCAGATGGATACGGACACAAACACATCGGCTGCACTCATCAGCTCAAACTACCTGAAAGAACATCAGACAGGAAAAGAGAGGGAGGGAGAGGGAGACAGCAACACACGGGAGGCAAAAGGACTGGGAGAGGGAGCCAGGGTGTCAGATTGGGAAACACCTCAGCAGCATATCAGTCACAACTGCTAGCCTCACTGCCTCTGTTGCCATGACAACAGAGGACTGTCAGGCATCCTGGAGGGAGGGATGGTCCAAAAAATCTGCAGCTGTCACTTACTTCAGGAGAGAGGAGAAATGGAGCCAGTGTATGCCCTGCCTGACTGCGGTATCACTTCATTTCAACGGAGGAGATGCTAAACAGGAAAGATGAGACACTTTCAATGAGCCAGTCGACATGTGACGATAGAAAATAATTCTGCATTTTCTGCTCCAAAACAACTTAAAACAGATTTAAAGCTTGGACTGGTTAAATAATATAACACAACATAGAAGGGGGTGTATCTCAGAGTGTTTTATTGCAGAGTAGGCTACATAAAGCATGAATGTGGCCACAGTGACATCAGTCATTGCTTTTAGGGTCTGTATTTAGAAGCGCTGGCTTTAGCATTGTACTCGCTGCTATGTTGATTTCTTGGAGACAGAAGTCACCATAATGGGAGATGGTGGAGTGCTAAGCTATCAGCTAATGCTACCAAGCTTGGTTAGCTAGCTACAACTGCAGAATGTACCAGCAAAATGTACAGATATCTGCTAATTATTGCTAAGGGGGGGGTCTCTATCTATAGAGGACAAAATCACTTTTTGCACCTATCTGTAGTCATGTTGAACATTTTAACATGAGCGTCTATAGGGACTGACTTGCTTTTTGTTCTGCTTCTGTTTCTGTTCTGCATAGGCCTGAACCCCACTGACTATGATAACCAACTACAGAATGTAGCAAACATCACAACTAAGGGGATTGCACTACAACAAGGTTGCAGACATTAGGGATCCCTACAAGTAACCTGGAATCCCACAGGCAAATGGGAACCATGAAGAAGCTGGTAGGAGAGCCGCAACCACCAAATAGCTGCAGAGTGACAGGAATGTCCTGAGGAGTCAGCAGAACAAGATCAGGGCACGGCAGGGTCATCAGATACCCTGCTGGGATAATCAGCTGTCCAAAGGAGGAGACAGAAGCCACTGACATCAAGACAAGAGAAACAGGAAAGCTCCCGATAAACGGTTTCACCTCAAGTCCAAAACCCTGAGAACAGAAGGAAGGAGGCAAAAGAGTAGAGTAGTATGGCCATCGGGACTATGGCCAATGAATGATGGATTGACAGGCACCTACAAGGCATGTACCACCAACAGAAGTATGTAAGAAGTAGCTAATAACAAAAAACATCCTACTAGTGGCTGGACAAAGCTGGACTTAAAGACAGCATAGAGACACTAATCATGGCAGCATAGGAACAAGCTCTAAGCACAAGATTCATATAGGTTGGGGTCTATCACACCACGTAAGACTCCAAGTGCAGGCTGTGCAAAGATGCCTCTAAGACAATCCAGCACATTACAGCAAGGTGCAAGATGCTACCAGACAGGGCAAACATGGAAAGCCATAACTAAGTGACCGACACAGTATACAGGAACATCTGTGCCAAGTATGGAAGTCCTGAGATCAAAATAGGATATGCCCCACGGGGTGGTTAAGAATGAGCGAGCTGAGATCCTGTGGGATTTCCAGATAAAGACAGACAAAATGGTGATGCTTAATCAACCTGACATAGTAGTGGTGAACAAGCAGAGGAAGATAGCCGTAGTGATAGACGTAGCTATACCCAGTGATAGCAAAATCAGGAAAAAGGAACATGATAAACTAGAGAAACACCAACAGCTTAGAGAAGAGCTACAGAAGATATGGATTGAGAAGGCAATGAGAAGGTAGATGGGGCACTTAGGGTAGTGACAGAACCCAGGAATGACATCCGAGATCTCTGTCCAGAAGAGTGCAGTTCTAGGAACAGCAATGACCTTCAAGCTCTCAGGTCTCTGGTTGAGGACTTGAGCTTGAAAGATAAAGACTGCCAGCAGGACACACTGGGAATTTTATTTTATGCAATGATGGCGTAGGGAGGACAACATTGTTTTTATCAACAAATGGGAACTGTTTGCCCACCCCCAGTGATTTTCCCTTAGTTTTTATGATTAAGAATTCTGACTGTTACTGTCAATCACTTTGTGAATAAATAAACATGAATAAATAAACAAACAATACACTCAATAGAAAGGAATAAAGTGGGTTTCAGACACTTCAGCTGTGAGTAAAATAGCTTCACTATGTGTAGGTTATCTGCAATATTTAGTGTCGCTAGTCAAGATTCACCTTTATGCTGTTTTTCTAAAAGCACCTCTCATGACTGATTTCCCATATGTTGCAACTCATTCCCTCATCCTGAGGTTGTTGACACAGAAAAGGAAGTAAGTTATACGGCATCCTAGCAGGGACTGAAGAATCAAGAGCAGTGTGTTTTCACTCTGTTGGCTGGCCCACTAGACATAATCTTCCTATTCTCGCCTTAGAATACAGTCAGATTGTCTGTCTTCTCACTATTGATCTCAACACCACAGTCTATTGATTACAGGCGTGCTGGACGATAGTGGATATTGACCATGTAGTAATTGACTGTGCACATGTAGAGACTTTTTGTTAAGGGAGCCCAAAGTGCTTCACATTGACTTCTTCATTGATGAGCCAGTTGGCTGACTTCTCCAGAGATCTTAGCAATCTAAAGCACACGTTCAACAGCAAACAAGGTCATCAGTGAGGGCACCAAAACACCTGCATTTGTCCTCTGAAGATATGTATGTGCACTCAGCAGCAGCTTTTTTTAGATTTTAAAAGCTTGTTATTTTTGGCTTTGTCTGATCTCACAGTTGCTGAGAAGATGCTTCACACTGCTGAGGAGAGTTTATGTATTATTCCAGGGCAGCCACATACAGAGTTATGTTTCTTTTGCTTAGGCTATTTCTGAATGACGAATGTAACCCTGATATGATGTAGCCTCTAGCCCAGCTTTTACCAGTGTTTCATTTTGAAATGTATGCACATAAGATTAGTTAGAAGATTGTATGATAACAGCCTCAAGGCCTGATTCACTACTATACTAAAAGGAAAGTCCGAACCCAGAAAAAATTAAATGTGGGAACTGAAATTGTGCACAGTAAAAAAAAAAAAAAAAAAATTCATTTTTTTAACTTTATTTTGCAATGCTGCAAAATAAAGTTGTTGGGCTTTTAATTTTTTTTTTTTTTATTCTTGCATGTGGTAAACCCCCATCTTTACTCACATCCATAACATTAAAAGAAGGAATGGCATGGAATGAGATCACTGGTGATGTCTTGTGGTGTCTGGCACTGGAACTTTGGTGGTGGATCATTTAGAGCCTGTGGATTGTGAGGCGGAACCTTTATTGGTCAAGCTTGTTCTGGCGCATACATGAATGCTCAGTGGGAACGTGCTCCAAAAGCAACCAATAACTTTAACATTCTTGTGAAGATCAGGTCAGTGACTCAAATTAGTGGATGTGCAGCCTAGCAGAAGACTACAAGCCACATGTCAGTCAACAAGGCCATGAACCTAATATTTGGACTTAACAGGATCCAGATGGCTCACCTGTTGTTTTAAAGTAAAAAATGTTTATGTGGGTCGCTGCTCTTTCCAGACTTTCACATTGTCTCTGTTGTGCATCCGTGATACATATAATATACACATCACTAACAAGCGCGCACACGTTTATGTTTCATAGCAAACCTTCGCCAAAGACTCCTGCTGAGCCATCTGCATATTTCACACCAAACTCAAATATTTCTCCCCTTTGATATGTAATTTTCAGCCCCTGCATGGCTTCATTTTTCCTGCTGTTAATCTTTGAGTTTTCTATATTTACATATTCTTCTTTAGCTGTATTACTTTCACTAATTCAGGGCATTATTTTTTTCAAAATGCATCTGACAGCATGGAAACTAACAACAAGAACAGCTCAAAGCATATAAAAGCTTTATATTTGATCTCTGTTTGGATATAAGGATATTTTTAGGTGTCATAGAGATCCGTGTTCTTATATTTTTATTTAACATATATATACATTTATATGTATTTTTTATTTTTTTAAGCAAAATATGTCCTGTCAGAGTGTGTTTCCAATTCAGCAGATGCTGCCGCTTTTCAGGCCTTTTAGCCTTTGACTCCATTCTATCATGAATTAATACACAGTTATTCCACAGTAAAGGGCCTTTTACTTCAGAGCTGTGCCTTCTGACTTGGAGGGAAAGCCCCCCTTACAAGCTGTCCTGTCTGTACAAGTCTTGAAAAAACATTTACTTAAGGACTAATTGCATATTCCACCCCATTACAACTTGGCAGGATACTTTATGACATAGCCCACACACCTATTAGTGTGTAATGACAACGTAAGAAGTAGCGATTTTGATACTCTATAATACAGCCCACATTCTTATTAGTAATGTACAATTACATTGTCAGAAGAAGAGGTCAGGAACCTTTAAGAATACTGCGTAATTACATAGTAATTATACCCCAAAGCCATCATTGCTTAACAAAATACTTACACTATGGCCTGTATTTCTTTCCTTTTCGAGTCCACGCTACTTCTTACTTCAAACAAACAAACAAAACAAACATAAACAAACATAAAATACAGATATTAGAATTTGTTTTTGCTTTCCTTTAAAACTGCCCATTACTCTGCTAGTTCAACTTCACCTTCATTCTAAGCATTAACATGAACCAGAAAGGTACATTTAGAATGGCGAGCTGTACAATAAGTGTATTGAGTGATGAGTGTTATGAAGCGCTACCTACTGTTTTTGCATTGTGTTTGTTTAGCGATAATGATACGCTTGTTGTACCACGATCCCACCTATTAATGTGGACAAGAGCTTCGAAACTTGAAGTGCAAACTCAGACTCACATTAAATTACCTACAGCGCAATGCACTAAGATGCGAATAAATATTTACATTTCTGCAAAAATGCGCCACATTTTCAGGAGCTCAAAATATTCTTATTCCCCTCCTTTTAATTCGGGCTATTTTATCCCTCTGCGGGATTACCACCTTGTCTGCCTAAGCATCATTTTCTGTTAATTATTTGTGTAAAACTGGCGCTTGACTGCAATAAAACACACGAGGTGTGGAGCTGCGGGAAAGACCAAATTGTTGCTATATTGGAACATCCACGGGTGCAGCTGGTCTATTTATAGCTGGGAACTACATCAGCTATGACTGCAGACACTGCGAGGGGAAATCACCAGCGCTGTTTCTGCCGCTGTCTTCTCACCCAGCCGCTGACATTTCACCGAAGCGAATGAAAAGCAGAAGATCGCAGTGTAGAATGTGATGTTTACTCCGTGTCCCACATGGGGAAAGTGCACATGGGGAAAAAGGATGATTAAATTGTTTTGTTTTGTGCGTGCGTGCGTGCGTGTGTGTGTGTGTGTGTGTGTGTGTGTGTGTGTGTGTGTGTGTGTATTGAATGATGCCCACTGAACCTCGTGGTAATGTGTTTTGATTATCACCACGAGCGTGACCCAACCGCTGAGCCCCGCTGAAGCGCAGGATCGCTGGTTACCCTGTGTGAAACGAGGCAGGTGGTCTGAGAGAAAGAGAGAGCGACAGACAGAGAGAGAGAGAGAGAGAGAGAGAGAGAGAGAGAGAGAGAAGGGGCGTGCGGCACACACACTGGTCGGGCTACTCGGCAGATCAACAATCGTCAACCTGTGGATAGCGCGCAGCGCCCTGCTGTGTCCTCCACTGCCACCCTCTTCCCTGTGGCGCCGACCCCGAACCTCGGACATCCGGGACGCACGAACCGGGAGATGGTGCCGGTTCGATTCCCTAAAAGTTGAGCGGCTCGTGCGCCATCCCCGCTTCATGAATGGCCGGAACATGGAGGAGATGTCATTCGAAAGAGTCAAGACGCGGCGGAGGAAGGGTCACTGCCCGGCCGGTGCACCCTTGGGTGCCATCGCCTGCGAGGACGAGTTCAACAGCCAGGAGCTGGAGGCTCTCTTCCAGAACTACAACCTGAAACTAGAGCAGACCGCCACCCTCAAAGCGCTGGCTGTGCTCATCGTGGCCGCGTCGTCGCTGTCCCTCGTAGAGCTGCTGTCCAGCCCGCGTCTCACCTTGTCCAAGGGCTCCAGCCCGGTGCACTGCGTGGTGTTCCTGTCGCTGTTCATCGTCACCAATGTCAAGTACCTGCAGGTGACGCAGCTGCAGCAGATAGCGAAGCTGGCCCTGCTGTTCAGCTTCACCTTCGCACTGCTCTGTTGCCCGTTCCCGCTGGCTTTGGGCACGTCGGAGCTGGTGAATCCCGCTGCCCCCGAGCAAGGCGTGTGGCAGCTCATGCTGGTCACTCTAGTGGCTTACGTGCTGCTGCCGGTGCGGACCCTGCTGGCCGTGCTGTTCGGGGTGATGCTGGCGGCATCCCACTTCATCGTCATTGCCACGTCGGTGACGGGGAGGAAGCAGAGGCTATGGAGACCAGTAAGTGCTGCACCTGCACCCCGATCAGTCACCCATCCACCTCAGTTGCTTAACAGGGTCTTCACTTAAGCATCGGCCGTATGCAGGTGGCGAGTTTGAGTTCCAACAACTTTTGTCCAAGTGTGCTTAAGCAGCTCACTCCTGTGCTGCGTGGGAAGCTCCTAGTTGGACTGTGAAGTAACCGCATGAATGTAGACTGGTGCCGGGAGGCGGCATGCTTACTCAGCCGACTTTCCCAGGAGGAGAAAAGGTTAAAAACATTGTCAGTGATCGATTTTAGCTGCGAGGCACTGTAGTTGTAGAGCTGGAAACGAGCACTTTCACTTTTGCGCACAAGCAGTAACGAAGTAGAGGAGGAGCTGTTCAACCGCCGGTGCTGAAACACTGATTCTGCAGGGTCCTACATACAGCTCAGCACTAGGACAGGGAATTAGATTGTAGACAAAAGTAAGATCAAACAAACAAAAAACACATCCTTAAGCCTTAAATATATATAAGGGTATTTATTAATATGGTTCCATGAAAAATGATCTTTTGGCGTCTCAAAGTGAAGCTGTGTTTGCTGCTTGTCCAGTTAACAGCACAACAACACTGCTAAATCATTGTGTGAAGATCTACAAGCACGCAGTCATTCACCAAACAATAAACGTGGAGTAGAAAAAAGGTTCTGACCTCTCAGAAGTAACACACTCAGGAAAAAAAATGTTACTACACCTTTAGAGGTATGAACAGCTCATCATTGAGGAGGTACCCACTAAGATGACATACTTGTAGTCTTTGAGGGGTATTCTTGTGGTTTATACCACACCGGGGACCAGTCTCTAACCACTACTTTTGAGTACTTTTTCCTGTATATTAATGCACCAGCATAACAACGAGATGAAGGTGCAGAATTAAGTACAGGATTCCCCCTTTATTTAAATGGGAAGCCTGTTTGGAAAAATACATGTACCTTTATAGACGTTTAAGTTTTTCCTAACCTTTTCAGCTCGTGGCCTCTGCAATGTCTAATAAACACACATGACTTGTTCAAACAAAGAGCAATCTTTTTTTCTGTTTTCATATTAGAGATCCGAGGGTTTAAAACCACCCGGTAATCTGGGAAAATTGAATTTCCTGTTAATCATTCCTCACACATCAAATTTATCTTCTGTCTCAACCCCTTAATTGGAAGCCATCGTGCTAAAGCTGTTTGGTTATAACCTCGACTGAAGCAGTTTTTGTTTATGAGGTTGTAATTTGCTGGTCACAGAACAGAGAAAGTATCACTCATGCAGCTGTGCTGGGTTACACTGCATGTCTGAGCTTTCACCTCTGACCCTATCGAGAATCGAAGACATGGACTGACTACAGGGTTCAATCTCCAAATTAGGTGTCTGATGGGATCAATAGCCTCTATCAATAATGCACTTTGTCTGCCAGCCATTCCTCTGTAGAGCTTTTGATGCTTACCTGACATTAATTTTTTAATCCTGTGTTGACCTTCATGTCTGCCATTGAATCTGTCCCATGATCTAATCTAGCAGTATGCACAGCAGACACACACGTCGTCTACAAAACATCATCTGGATGCTGCCAGCTTTGTTTGGCATGTCTGTTCTTGTCTGTGCAGCTGGTGGCCAACGCCGTGCTCTTTACCAGTGTCAACTTGTCAGGGGTGTTTGTGAGGATTTTCACTGAACGCACCCAGAGGAAAGTTTTCCTGCAGGCCCGCAACTGCATCGAGGAGCGGCTGAGGCTGGAGGACGAAAACGAGAAGCAGGTGAGGCGGCACACAAGGACGCACCGGTGGGCAGAAAACAGCAGCCACACGTTTTAGCTCATCTTGCAGCGCGTATGTTCATAAAAACCTTTGCAGTCTTTGAAGAGTTTGTTTTTTGTTTTTTTTTCTTTCTTTTTTTCATGAAGGTTTCAGGTGCCAATGTATTCTCACAGCCTGCCCACGGGCACGCAGTAACTATGACAGCAGCTATTTAAGGAAAGAACAATTACTGTGGCACATGCACCAGCGCCACACATTCCACCCCCTCTGCGTACACCTACATGGATTTAACTGTGGAACCATCAGGCAACTTTAACACACCAGAAACGCTCTCTTTTGCACAGCACCCTCCCCACCCACCATGGGCACGAAACCCATTGATTTATAGAGTATTGATTGTCTCGTGTACAGTACAAAATATGCCCGAATATGAATCTCACCTTTTGCTATAACAAACATTTGCAAGTGCACGTGCACACTTAGCACCTGCTTTGTAGATTAGGTGATGATATGCTGTGTTTTCCGCAGCAGTAACAGCCTCCCTTCTGACAGGTAATTACACAAGCAGATTGCTTTCATGGCCTTCCTACTCCAATAAAGGTCACGCTTTATCTGAGTGAGAGAAAGATGTGCAGAACCCTGATTTGGATCTATCAACAGACAGCAACCAGGCTTCTGCTGATGTGCTCATGAACAAAACATCTCAGGCTTGAATATCTCCCATCACGTGGGTCAAATGAGCATTTGCTTTCAGGTGGTTCTACGAGTTGCACTGACTCTTGAACATGTGTGGACTACACACTGCACTTCTTGCGCGGTGAATTGATTTCCCCGTTCAATAGTGAAGCTTCCTCTTCCTTCCCACAAGCCGGGAGAGGGAGAATATTTAATTTGCCAGTGACTGCAACAAAGCAGTCCTGACACAAGGTCCACTCGCGAGAATTGTCTGAAGCTTTCTGCTCTATCCCGCAGCCTTCATCAGTCTTCATGAGTGGGCTCAGTTGTCAAGGAGATGGATCTGTTGTGGGAACCCAATATCTGTTATGGCTTCATCCATTGAGCACTGAAAAGCATTGGAGTTCATTCTTGACTTTGGAAATTGTCAGGTAATGACAGATTAGAGCATCATCATCATTATTATTATATTTACTGTATACTCCATGATATCAGTGAAAATTCTATCATGAGATGAAAATTGTGAGACATTGATGGGCCACAAAAAACAAAACAAAAACAAAACAAGTAAACAAAAAAAACAAAAAACAAAAAAAAATGTAATTTGAGTTGGAATGAGCACCAACCTGGAGTGCGAGAAAGTGAGAACCTGCAGTTCCTGGCATGGCCACTTGGGGCTGATTCTAAAAGGAGGTCAATCATAATAGATTCCCATTTTAAAACTGCTGGAAACTTACAGAATTTAAAAGCGTTCATAATAACTGTACAGAGCCTTTCTTTGTCAGAAATCCATCTGGATTCTGGTAAGAATTATTGGCGTGGCTGCTTTAACTGACAGGTAAACTGTAAACCATAGCTGTCTGTTAGGCTTCATCACTGCTAATCCACTCCCTGAAGTGGACCTCTGTGCTGTGTTCGTGATGCTCCTGCTTTTTGGAGCATTTTAAATCGAAGTTTCTGATAAAAAATATTGACTTTCCTGTCATACAGACCATAGAAAAAGTGTTTGCTTCCGTTTTGAATGACATTTAAGGGTTTTATGTTATTTAGCACTAATTAAAAGATATAGAATGTGTGTCTGAGCATTGCACGTCTACAGTCTATGAATACAGCTTTTTAACAAGGCTTGCTTGCATCAGCTGATGGCTTACTGTAGCACGTAATGTCAACATCAAGTCTTGAAACTGCAGAGTGACGAATGCCTATCAATGAACACCATCCCAATGAGCTTTTTCTAATCTGAAGACTTTGAAATATTTGGTTCAGTGTTTTTGGTGTCAAAAATATTTAGTTTTTTTAAACCCAGAAGTGATCCTAATGTGATGATAAGGCAGATTTCTTATATTATCAAGTAATGCTGAAAAGGCTTGGTTAGCTAGGTGGTAACATACTGCACCTGTTAACTAGTGTTAAGAAACACAAAAATGTCACACTGTAAATTCACTCAAAACTCAGGTCAGAACACAGCAAGCAGACCTCGATGTAGCTGAGATGGCATCCTGTCAGTCAGCAGCCAGCTTTCAGCCAAAGCCGTCGCACTACAAACAATATGATGTTTTTAGTCTTAATGCAACTTGAATGGTTTTAAAAAAATGCTTAAAAAAAGAAAGAAATCCACACAGTTGACATGAAAGAAAAAATCAGATATAGACTACAAAAGTTTCTTGTACATTCTTTAGTGATATTTTCACGTTCGCCTTTTCTTTTTAAGCTCTGGAAGTTTATGCATGCTACATTCTGGTTTGAGAAAAAAAAGCCCAGAAAAGTTAACTTTGTTTTTGAACAATGTAAAAGTAAAATTTGCATTGAAACATTTCTAATATGCCAATAACTGTTGTACTTCTTTCTGCCATTTCAAGGGAAATTATAATTCAACTCCATCATTGGAATCTAACAGGTGTCTTCCAGAGAAGTGGAAGACATTAATAAATTATTATTTATTTAATCAACCAATGTCAATTATTGTCTTACACATAAGTCAAATACATTAACAAAGCATGGAACAAAAAAACCGATTCAGACTGTTGTCATCATGATTTGCACACCTTGTGCACATGCAGAACAGGAAAGATGCGTGCACACACAAACACAGTGACAGACTCACACTCAGTCTCCATAATGGAGAATGATGGCTGTTTTTAAAAGCTGCTCTCCAGTATCTCTTTGTGTTATTCTCAGGTGAGGAGCAGTGATGTGAATAGAAGTATTATGTGAAAAAGAGTTGGAGGGAGACACGGGAGAGCCCTGGCTGCTTTTATAACCCTGCCACTCAACAGCTATTCACCATAGCTGCCTGATGATTCATTGTGCATTTACAACCGCTTGACATCCTGCTAGAGTTTCAAGCATACTTCATGCTGCTGCAACTGAGACTATTCACACAAACAAAAACAAATATGCTTCTAGGTGTAAATGCCACTTTATGCCTGTGCTGAAAGGATGTTGTTGATGAAGTCATTAAATTAGTCTTCAAATGTTCTCTGGGCTGCATTCTAGACATACATGGGCATGCATATCTAGAAAGTATTGTACAACGGGAGAATTAGACAGAGAATTTGATGAAACTACCATACCATACTTTTCAGTTCTTTTTCAACCATGAATGAATTCATAGAAGAATACTGGAAAAATAGTCATCCACAATAACAAAAAATATTTCATTCATGAAAGTCAGAAAATGAAACACATAATAAGCAATGTTTCGGATTCTAACGGTATTACAGCAAGTGCTGTTGCAAAGACACTACGCCA
This sequence comes from Oreochromis niloticus, assembly GCF_001858045.2. NCBI lineage: Eukaryota > Metazoa > Chordata > Actinopteri > Cichliformes > Cichlidae > Oreochromis > Oreochromis niloticus. Next base: position 26,861,108 of record NC_031981.2, on the reverse strand, counting down.
CCAAACCAGGAAGGCAGGTTTTGTTACTTCCTCTGTTATGTTCATTACCAGTTGGGTGTCTGTTTTAAAGCCCCTTGAATCTCAAAGTGTTCTCTGCTGTGTAAATGCTTTTTCTATATTAGGTCTTGCTTAGTCCCATTTTCTGTCACTCACAGAAACTGCTACTACCTGCCACGACAGATAACTACTTTAGCTTAGGTGGATAAGCTAGCCACTAGGCTGACATCTATGATTTTTAAACCCCTTAGCCTTAGCTGTGGGCTAATTAAGTGGCTAAGTGACTAGCTTAGCCAATAAGCTAGTGGCTAACCTAGGCACTCAGCCACCTAGTGCATTCCAGGGTTGGCTGCACTGTTGCTGACAGGCTACTTTTTTGACATACATTAAATCTGATATGTGCATGGGAAAATTTGAGTCTGGTGAAATAGTGGTGGCAGTACTCAAGGAAAGATTTATTAAGGTTTTTCAGTCACATGATCACTAAACGTGATGATAACTTGGCTGCCATTTTGCACATGTGACAATGTGGAGTCAAGTGAATTAGGCACACAGAAAAGTCTGTAACCACCTGGTAACTACTGGAATGAGGGAAAAACCTTGAGCAAAAAAAAGTGTTTGCTAAAGGTTGATGGAAGCTGGTGTGTAACTGATTGCTAAACTGCCATTCATGCAAGCCTAGAGATTGGTCGCCTGATCCTTTGGCAGCTGCTGCATTCTTAGGAAAATGTGTATTCCCTGATTGGTTGCCAAAAAGCCTCCTTGTGATTGTTTTTTTCGCTCGCAGATATCTGCAACTGCAATACAAAATGACTTATTATGCTTGAATACAAAAATACACTTTATATCCTTCTCTCCTCTTTTAACCCTTTCTTCTTCAGGAGCGTCTACTAATGAGCCTACTGCCCAGGAATGTTGCCATGGAGATGAAGGAGGACTTCCTGAAGCCGCCTGAGAGGATCTTTCATAAGATCTACATCCAACGTCATGACAATGTCAGGTATGGGGGTGTCATGACAACTGTGGACCACAGACGTGTGCGGAGGGACTGGAGTGTTTTGATCCAGGTGTCACTGGTTGTGACGTCAAGGTCAAGAATAGAAGCAGAGCAATTAAGATTAGCCATTAACGCAGACGCAGTCAGGCAGCATAAAGGTTACAGAGGGCAGTGGGCCAGAGTGCTGTTGCCACCATAAGCAGATTAAAAATAATTGTCTTTCCTGCCTCACATACATTTTGCAGATGCAAAAAATGGTTTTGAAAACAGATATTCTCAATAATTTAAAGATTAGGTGTAACAGATTAAAACCTGAGCTTTTTTTTATAGCCCTGATGAGATCAATACATTTGATGAAGGGCACATACTCTTTATGACTCTAAAGCAAAAGTTCAATTAACAGTTAGACACAAGTTTATTTACAGTCATGTGAAAAAGGAAGTTTTCACAGGATTTTTATGCAGTCCTGTGAAAAACTAAGCACACTCCATGATTCAGTAGCTTGTAGAACCATCTTTAGCAGCAATAACATGAAGTTATCTTTTACTGTATGACTTCATCAATCTCTCACATTGTTTTGTAGGACTTTTGGCCCACTGTTCCTCACAACATTATTTCAGCTCACAGATGTTAACAGGCATTTGTTTATGCGCACCTCTTCTAAGGTTCAGCCACAGAATTTCAGTCAGGTTGACGTCTGGACTTTGACTGAGCCATTGCAAAACCTTTTCTTTTTCAGTCTTTTGTTGCATGAGTCAGTTTCAGCCAAGCTTTAGCTGTCAGACAGATGGCTTGTCTTGGTCCTGTAGTTGCAAAAAAAGGCCAAATCATCACCCCTCTTCACCACCATGTTTGAAAATTGGTACTTTGGTCTTATTTTGGCCTCTTGTTCTCCTACAACATTAAACATGCTAAATGAGACCTGTAGAGTCGGACATATAGTCCTTGCATATTTTCTCTAAACTATGCACAGTCTGACGTCGGGTTGAATTTGCTGGGATTTCCACTCTTGTTTGTGGCATTGTATTTACACCCACCTGAATGCTCCAGCAAATGAACAAAACCCCTGGTTTTATAGAGGTGGCACACAACACTTGACTGCTACTTACCCTCTTAATTCCTGTGGAAGCAGTAAAAATGCACTCAGTTTTTCACAGGTCTGGTTAGAATCCTGTGAAAATGTCCTTTTCACATGAGTGTAGCTTGTTAAATTGCTATTTCAACACAGAAAAGTTTGAGAAAGCAGACTTGGTCAAACTTAACATTAAGTGATCAAATAGAGCATCTCCAGCTCCCATCGCATTTTTGTTGCTTATTGGTTGCTCGTTTTTTAGCTGTTTAGTTTCACACTCACTGGTTTCATGGGATCATTTTCAGCATCAGCAAGCAGCTGTTTCATTTGTGAAGGAGCCCTAAAATCTACTGTTTCAATGGGCAAATACTGTTAGCAGCTATCTGTCGAACACAGCGGTCCCATCGAGCAACTAAAAGAGCTAGATGCTAGATTGAGGTAATGATTAAGTTTGCACCCTATTGCACCAAAGGAGACAAAATGACAGATGAAATACTTCAGTTTCAAAATTCACTAACAAAAGGTGTTGCAATTAAGAGGCAGTAGATCTACAGTGCAAGAATTTTTCTTATACAAACAGTGTTAAAACTCAAGGAAGATAATAACGGGCATGACTGTAAAATGGATAAACAACAAAACAGACAAAGTTAAACATAATGGTGAGTGTGCAATGAGGAGTTTTCTATTGTGTCTTTTGTCCCTATGCAGTCATGTTGTAAATCCATTAATATGAAAAGTACAAATAATAGCTGGACTCAAGTATAGTGAAATATGATCAACGATTTCTCTCGCCTATCTCCAAGCCTTTTCATCTCTATAAAAGTGGAGTTGAACCATACGATCCCCTCGAATGCCATCAGTGAACTTGTCGTCCATTTCTGATTGTAAGTGGCATCTATGGGAGACTCCCATTTGACAGCCTTTTGCAAAGGACTGCTAAGCTATTTAACAGAAATAAATGTCCACGACATCATGACAAATCCCCAGCATCCTAGGCCTATTACAGCATGACTTAGGGTGTTTTCATACCTGTGGTGTTTAGTCCGTTGAAATCGAACTTTGATTCGTTTTCCCACTTAGTCTGGTTCACTTGTCCAGGTGTGAACACAGTAATCACACTTGGAAAAGGTGGTCCAGACAAACTCCAGAGTGGTTTGTTTGTCTAACTACCAGGTGTACCTTACAAGCTTGAGCTAAAAAACGTCTGGTAGCCACGTATGCTTTGTGTTCTTAATGCAGGGAAGTACCCTAGATATGGGGTAGCAACTAGCTGTGCTAGTTGTAATTGTCCATGTTCTACAAGTCCAGAACATAACACTTTCTTCCTGTATTTACTTTTGTTGCTTCTGCCCCGGACATACACTGTCTGTCCAATGAGCAGACTTAACACTCTCACGTGGTTTGTAGGGAATCATTTTGGTTTGCCTGGAGTTCACTTGGATTTTTCTCTGTGTGAAAACAAACAAACTGATCAATTGATTTGGATCAAAGTAAGTGAAGTATAGGTGTGAAAATGCCCTAAGGAATGGTTCAGCTTCACCTGATCCAGTCCAAACTGTAAGCATTCAAACATCTGGAAAAAATGAATGAATTTTTTTTTTAACTTTATCTTAGACATATAGTAAATTAATTAAACATCTTTTGGGCTTATTGACTGTTGGTTGTGCAGAAAAAAATAATAATCTGAGCAGAGTTTGATTTTAAGATTTTATGATTTTTACATTTTGTAATTTACATCATTAATAAGTAATCTACTCATCAAGCAGCTAATATTAACAGGTGAACTTATAAAGCTATTGAATGGGCCAGCTCTAATGCGCTTGTAATGAAAAATGTGTGTGAGAACTTGGCTTGACTTTGAGCTGATTACATTCCAACGAGGCAGTAAAAAGAATAGGAGAGCTGTATTAGTGCTGCTGAGTGTAGGAGTTGAGGGCTAGGTAGCATATCAACAGCACTCCTGTCAAGAGACAATCCTCCCCACTCTCTTCTTGCTCATACTGTCTGCCTGTCTGTCTGCTCGGCTCCCACACTCACTCACATCTCAGGAACATCGCCGCCCGTTCACCAGCCTCTACTGGCACTCAGCCAAACATCATGGGGCTGTGCTCAGCGAGCATGCTCCCGCTCGTCTCTGGGGAGCTGCTGGAAACACATACACACATAAACACATGGCAGTAAAAAAAAAGAAAGAAAAAAACCCACCTCCATGTTCCAGAGCAGAGACATACAGCCCCCCAGATTTGGTCCGCCTTTTGATGTGACCCTGAGAACGTTTGATCACACACCTATTTAGCTCCGGCACCACTGCCACCTCCTCCTCTCTACCCCACTGCCCCCAACACACATCAGCACGACCTGCTGCACAGCACCATTCAAAGATAAATGGCACAACGGAGCGCTTCTGTTGAGCGGCAGTCGTGATCCGAGCTTTGCATACATCAGACTCCTCAAGAACTATAGTGTGCTGCCAAAAAAGAGCGCAGCGACTCAGTCACGATGCAGAAAATAGGCCTTCCTCATGCTATCGAGCTTCCACTCTTTTTAGTGACTGAGGGGAATGTGTGTGCCTGTGTAACAAAAAACATTTTGTCATCATGTAATTGGTCTGGTGTGTAGTCTTATTTGTTCTGTGACTATTTCTGTAGCTGTTTGACAACATTTGAGAAATCACAGAAACTAGAGCACCGGTCATTTGTTTATATAAAATGGATCATCTGTGGTCCATTTTATCCCTAGTGGTCAGGTTTGGTGTTCCTCTTCACTGAACCTCCCCTCCCTCATCCAGAACATTGCTTAGCAACTACAGTCAGTCAAGGTTTACCCACAGGTTGAACAGGAATGCCCAAGATTACTAACATGAATGGCCTGGTTCTTCCAGAGATCTCTTCCTGTTTAAACCGAGTTCTTTTTCCCCACTATTGCCAAGCGCCTGCTCATTAGGGTTTTCTCTCTAATATTGCATTCTTCACCTTCCAATATAAAGCACTGTGAGATGACAAGGTTTACACTAAGATTATTGACTCTGCTTTATTTATTTCATCTGGGAAGGTTGGATTTCCAGCAAATCTAGCAAAAAGTAATGAGACAGACAGTGCAATGATGTACTGCTGAAAAAAATTAGTTCTGACTAGGAAAAACTGAAAATTGTCAACTTGAATTTGCTGTACCAGGGATTAGTGCTGTCAGTGACATTATACAGAGCCAGGGGTGAAAACAAGGGGCCTCATTATTTAAAATTTGACATGTTTGATATGATGATGCAGGAACAGTAAATGTATCATAGAAATTAAGACTAATCTTACAGGTCTCCTTAGAAATTAGTCAACATAAGCATTTGAAAAAGAAAAAAATATATTTTAATCAAGTCTTGCAGCTAAAATTAGCTCAGTCTGCTAAATGATATGCAAGCAGCTGTTGTTTGACTGTAAACTAGAAGCCTGATTATGCCTACCTCTGTCTAAAATCAAACTACAATCTTCCACTGTAAAAGGTATCACAAAAGAATAGAAGGCCTAACAGATGTAGCATAATATCCTTATTACTACTTAAAAACCTCACAGGCTGGAGGTTATTGGGAAAACATGTGTCATTATTTCTCAGGAGGTATCTATAAAAGTAAACCAAGGCCATTATGATCAGCTCCACACAGCACACGCCGGCTCGGATCCCTATACTCCACCGAGAGCAGTGATTTTTCCACTGAGTCAATAAGATCCATAACACCTTGTTTTGCTGCCATCTGGCCTGCCTCTGAGCAAATGAATGAGGGGCTAAGTAGCTTTCAACACCTTCCTCCACCCCACTTCAGCAGCTAGCCAGAAGCAGGCAATTTAGCTCCGTAATTGATTTAGTGTTTGGCCTAAAAGATGCTTTCACTTATCAGAGATTGGATTATAGTATTTGCTGTTTGCTCACTATTAGTCAATTTGTCGCACCTGTGTGATCTGTTGGTATTGTTTTGTTAAAGAAAAACATTGCTCTGTACAGTTAACATATCCCATCCTTGCTTGTTGAGTGTATTTTGTTCACTGAGTTGAGAACCACAGCATGTTTGGTTGATGGTGAACAGGAGGGAGAGCAGGAGGAATCAAAATCAGCTGTCATCGTGAACTGAGCGCTTCACTTTAGATTAAAATCTCTTTTTCATTCTGTCTCGACAGCATCCTGTTTGCAGACATTGTGGGTTTCACCAGCTTGGCTTCTCAGTGTACAGCTCAGGAACTGGTCAAGCTGCTCAATGAACTCTTTGGGAAGTTTGATGAACTGGCTACAGTAAGTCCTCTCCCTTTCCTCTCTGGCTACTATCTATACTTAATTAATAGCAAAGACCATTAAAATCACATTAAGCCTGTTCTCTGGATACAAGAGCAGTCGATTGAGATTAAATACCAATTGATGGTTGTAAATTCTTCCATATTCTCAGAATTCCACTTTGTCAGATTCAAATGTCCGAGTTTCACTAATATGGTAGCCACTTGTTGATGTTGGTGTGTCACTGAAGATAGATCGTCAAATAGCCATCTATTTACACAGCTAGCAAAAGAAGAGCTAGAAATCCATTTGATCTTATTAATTGAAAACTGTAACTCAGTTACCCTGAGCACTTACACATTATGCAGTAAAAAAGTCATTACAATACCTATCAGTGAAAGCAACAGCAGTTTAACAAGCAGCAAGGAGCACAATTGGAAGGGATATTTTATCCTTTCATGTGCACACAGCATTATAGAAAACCCAACCCCTAAAAGCACCAAGATGAAAAAAAACCCCACAAAAAATAAATCAAATGCTTTATTCAAAAAGCTAAAGGAACGCTCATTGGGGTAAAAAAACACATGCTGGATATCTTACCCATGTGGACTGGGTAATGTGTTAGAATTAAAAGGATGGAAATAATAATTTAGCAATTCATCATTTTGATTATCAGTCTGCAGAGGGCTGAATTCAAAGACACCAGTAATGGACCAAAACATAATGTCCCAGAGGTGTTCAATTGGTTTCATTGCCATGCACCATGAGGAACCCAGGACCCACTGCAGCAGTGTGGGGTCTGAAACCGGGTCCAAGGTATCATCCTGATACCTAATGGCAGTCAGGGTGCTGTTACCTAGCCTGTTTGAGGTCTGTTGTTAGTCTTCTCAGCCCATCACTGACCCACCACCATAGCGGTCATACTGAATACAGACAGCTTAATGTTTTCCATGGCTTCTCCGGCTTCTCCTCTCCATATGTGCTCAGGGTGAACCTGTCTTCCTGTCTTTAGCCCCAAACATTTGCAGCAGATGAGCCTGTTTCTGCTGGAGGTTCTGTTAAAAGCGAGTTTTTCCTTCCCACAGCTGCCAAGTGGGTCATCTGATTGTTAAGATTTTCTCTCTGTTATTGTAGGGTCTTTACCTTACAATATTAAGCACCGTTAGGCGACTGTTGTTTTTATTTGGTGCTATGCAAATGTAAATTTGAATTGAATGGAATTGAATTGAACCCCTGAAAAGCACACGGCATCAGTGGTGGATCTGGTATTCTATGATAAATGCTAACCAAGCTCCACTGTGCCGGGCTGTGAGCACAGGGCCCACTAGAGGATGTCAGACCCTCAGGCCACCCTCAAAAGTCTATTTCTGATTGAAACCTTCACATTCAGGTAATAGCATATATTGATGTGCTATCCTGGTGAAATTGGACTACCTGTCCAACAATAATTGTTGCCCCGGGCAACAATTATTTAAATTAAGACCAAAGCAAACGAAACCGATTAACAACCCCTCTGCTACTTCACTGACCTGATCAATATCCCAGAGGTTTAACTGAATTGATGCTATACTCTGATTAAAAAGTGTCCCTTTGATATTTTTCGAGCAGTATATTCATGTATTTTTGAGTTAGTGAAATTTCCTCGTTTTTGTGGCCTTTTTCTTATTCAACATGGTTACAAGAATTGCTGTAGGTAGAAATCAACTAAGGATTTTGTTGGGTGAGAACAAACTGAAAGGCACCATAAACTGCTCCACAGTGGGACCAAATCTCAGGCCAGACTGTCCCCACAGCACAGAGAGTAAACTTATATCAAGCTTCTGTTTAGCTTCCAGTGATAGGGAGCTAGCCAAGCCCATGTAACGTGTATTACTGGAACTAGTAGCAATAATTTATTAATGGATGTAAGCTTGGGAGATAGTTAAGGAAGGAAACTCCAGCTGGCCACACATACCATGCTCCAGTCTCCTCATGTCACTTACAAAATACATCCTTCCCCTTTTGGTGGCCTATTTAAGCTGCAGGATTTCCCATCTCTCCCTCTGACATGCAAATACTGTGGCGCTCTTAACTGCTGTTCGTCAACATCATCCACCTGCAGGCTCCGGGAGAGATATTTTACTCATTACTCCCTAATTTAATATATAACATATTTGGAGGAGTGATGATCTCAGAGCCTGGAAGCAAAGCTCTGACTGTATTCTGCTGCTTTAATACTTTATTCATTTTGATCACGAGTTGTTTGCATTAACACACACTTGGTGACAGTGATGAGACTTACAAATAAACTAAAAATAGACCAAAAATGGTGATATGAAATGCATTAGTGGTTTTATTATTTGTATGTGTGGCAGAATCAGCATTCACATTCTCCCCACTTCAAATATTCATGTTGTTAGCCGTTCATATCGTCGACAGCTTGCTGTCAAACTCTTCCACAAGAGCGCGTCATCTCCCATTTGGCTGTTTGCAGTCTTCAGTGCAGAGAGACCCAGTCAGTTAATTGGTGAAAAAATAATTAGGTGAATGATTGGCCTGGCTTCTTGCTCTGGCTCATTCAGTCAGTATATACAGGGCGATGCTGTGATGTGCAGGTAATGCTGTTTTCTTATTGGTTATTCAGTGACATCAGCAACTCATTAAGGAGGATAACAAAAAAAAAAAAAAAAAAAAAAAAACATAGACAAGTTTTGAAGGCATTTTTTTAGTCCATCACACAACTAAATAACACTTTATTGCTAACTGAGAGTTTGAGCATTGCACAGCCATTCATTCAGTTGTTCTGTTATTCAAGTGTGTACTGACAATCAAGCTGAGCTGCACTCCTGGCAGATTGAGTGATCTTAGTGGTTTGCTGTGTACAGGGCACACCTGTTAAATTGCTTTGGTCTTCCCACAGTTGTTGTACATATTTTAATGCCGGATCCACTTGAACTGCTGTTGTATATAATACACTACTGTAATCACATTACTGTTTTGAAATACAGTAATGTGAGACATAACTGTACTGAATTCAGCAAGCACATTGCAGTAGCTAATTACAAACAATTATATTGTTACTTGTGCTATAAAAGTTGTTCAGACGGGGAAAAAAACAGATATATGTTTTTTTCAGGGGATATTTACACTTCTCTCCAGGTACTGCGGCTTCCTCCCACAGTCCAAAGACATATAATTAGTGGGGTTAGGATCACCTGATGAGTCCAATTTGGCCATAGGTGTGAATGTAAGTGTGAATGGTTGTCTGTCTCTCTGTGTTAGCCTTGCCACAGACTGGGTGACCCTGGACAGGTCAGGCTCCAGCCTCTCTGTGACCCTGATAAGGATGAACGGAAGAGGATTGATAGATGGATAGATGGATTTCCACTGTAATCAGCTGATTTTAGTTTTTTTGGAAGTAGAAGGAAAATGGGAAAGCGGTTTACAACTTTTGAGTAATGGAGACGTGAATATTACGTAGACTTTACTCCATGCAAAAGGACCAGAAAGTGCAAACTTCAGCCCAAACCAGCAACAGCTATCCACCGCTGATAACATGACATCAGCTCATCCAAGCACCTGCAAAGAAAACATGTTAACAAAAATGTTGTTAGTATATGCAGTCAGGCTTGTAGCCTTCATATCTATCTGTGCATTTTTCTGCAGTAGGATTGCTGTTTCTTGTGTCAAGCGTTCTTTCAGCTGGTTTTCACCAGCTTTGGTGTCATCTTATCGTTAACACTTAAGCACTGACAGCAGTCTTGGTCAAGTTCTTTGAAAATAGTAATTAGCTACTAATTACTGATTACCAAGAAAGTAATCCTGTTACTTTATTGATTACTTATTTTCAAAAGTAGTTAATTACTTTATTACTTAGCTACTTTTTAAAAACATGATACACAACCTGAATCTGTAATAAAGCGATAGACCTTTGCCAATTCTATTTTTTCTGCATAATCCATCATATAAAACTGAATCAAATGAAAAAGTCTCTTTTTAAAACTTGTTTTATTAGTTTCAATCTTTTAACTTCATGCACATTGCATCAAGCAAAACTAAATTATATGCAACAGTCTTTGACTGGAAGAAGTTTGTTTAACATTTAAACCTATTTTCTGCATATTCCAGCGTATAAAATAAAATAATGTTTTGTGTTTACATTCACTCTTTCAAATAGATGCAAGTAAAATACAGAAAAAAAAAAATAAAATCAACGACTTAGCAGCACTGAGTCCTGTCGCTCTTAAATCTGTTTTCACCTGTTTAGCAGGAGTGGGGCGGGTGGAGGTTTGCCTGGTGCCACAGTGGTCACGTCAGTGAGGGGATCCGGGGGTTTCTCTGTGAATTTCACATTCCCGTGGCAGCGTGCTTGGTGCTTGCTTAGATTTGAAGGTTAATTTTAAAGTACATCCAAGCTTTAAACGCTGCATGGTCGTACTCTCTCCTGCACTCCATATTATTCATTGTTGATCTACACACGTCTGTTGCTGCCATGGACGTCACACGTGCTTACATCATTGTCATGAGACACTGACAAACAAAATCACGTTTTAGTAACGCAGTAATGCAGGGTGCTTACGGGAAAGTAATAGTAATCGAATTACTTTTTTGCAATAGTAATCCCTTACTTTACTCACTACTTAAAAAAAATTTAATGGATTACAGTAACACGTTACTTTTAACGTGTTACTGCCCATCTCTGACTGAAAGAAATCATTAGGACAAGGACGTGTGTAGCCTAAACTTCATATTGTTAAGTAGTGTTAATTATCTTAGGCCATGTTCAATTCAATTCAATTCAGTTCAATTCAATTTTATTTATACAGTTGCTTCAATGCACTTTATATCATAAGATGGACCCTACAATAATAGGGCCATGTAATAATTTACTTTCTAGTTGAAGTAATTCAGTGACCTAATGCTATATATTTTTTTATTTTAAATAGTAAATAACAATGTGTAATATGCATTTTTTTTAAAAATAATGACCTCAATGCTACAATTAATCCGTGTAAAACCTTATGGGCACACCACCCTGATCACGCAGCTGTCATCTGATCTCGGAGCAGTGCGATTACAAATCAGGGCTGCATAAATGATACTAGGTGTTGTGACCGTAGTAGTCCATTTACCATATCTGTTGTCAGTGATGCAGTCTCACTGTACCATTAATTTTCTATATTACTAAAATTGAAATTGTAAAATACGTAAAACAATTAAAAGGGAAAACTACAACTTCCTTATTAATTACGTCAGCTGTAATAAACTGAGGCCTCTCATATGAACAGTCCTTTTTTTGGAATATTAATGCAGCATTACATTTTACTTTATTGTCACAGAAAAACAGAAAATTCACTGCTTACAGCATGTGCAAAAGTTCATTCTGCAGAGGTGGATTTGTCTCTTTAAAAATCAATAAAATGAGAAATCTGCATACAAATGTTGTGTTTTTAAGTCTATTTGGTTTTAGTCGCAGTGAGGCAAGTATATGGGATGGTGAAACTTGCAAAACAAAGTTGCTTTAAAAAAGAAATAATGTCACTGAGCCATCACACTCACAGCCTACAGTGAGGGAGGAAGGCTGGCTGCAGCGAGTCCAAACAGTTGGTGAGCTCCTTTTTTCAGCATGTTGTTCCGAAGAAGCCTCCAAGAAAACAAAATGTATTATTTAGTCCTGGAGCTCATTTATTATGCCAAGTCATGTATTGATCCAAAAAGTGAAAGTGAAGATGGAGAGGTTAACTGACATGTAGGAGGAGGAGGAGGAAGTCAAGAAAGAGAAGGAATTGGGAGGCTGAGAGAGGAAGAGATGACAGGATCGATTTCTAGACAGAGGGGAGATGAGGAGGGCTGAGGAGGTGGAGTGTTAATGTGTGTGTGAGAAGAAGTTCTGGGTGTACTGAGAGGGTGTATAGTTGCATACGCTGTTCGTCAGTAAGCCTGTGGACAGTAGGGTTGTTCTCCGGCAAAGGCGATTATATGAGTGATAGGTTATCTTCTGCCAGACCACTGTAATCATATTAATACTGCATGAGCCACACTTACACAAAAGAAATGTAAAGGAGTGTTGCAAAGATTCCTTCCCAACAATGTGAGAAACTTATAAAGTCATGAAGTAAATGATTACTTCAAGTTAGTGCCTCAAAACATGGTTCTACAAGCTACTCAATCACAGGGTGTACTTAGCTTTTTCAGAGGACTGCACAGAATCCTGTAAGAACCTTCTTTGTCACATGATTGTATATAGTCATTATAAGCATGCAGAGTTAACACTGTGAATGGATGTATTTGATCTATGATCTTTTCATTATACTAAACAAGGTGCTTTGGTCACTGCTCCTGTAACATTTGTTGTTAATAGTCAGCACTGCTCTGGCCTCTGGTAGATACAAAGAGGCTGTGGCTTTGAGAACAGTCACAAGAGGACAGACTGTACCATTAGAAGTCAGTTCTGTCCAATATATTGGACTCACACTCAACCATCTCTTTACCACATGCTTGACCTCTTCCATGAGGCCAAAAGACAGTTTACTCCTGCTTTCTACATGCAGACACGCACACAAGTCACATGATGGGCAGGATTATCCGTCATGAGCTCATTCTGCATCTCAGCAATCAGTCGTGGCTTAACATAGAGAGAGCGATAGACTGAGGGTGAAAAGAGCAAGATACGAGTTATGTGTCTTGCTAGCAGTGCTTTGAAACTCAGCAAGCCATTATATAGAAACCTTGTGATGAGGATATATTGGGTGCATGTGTGTGAGCATTTGTGCGTAGCTGCAGTTGCAACCTAATTGAGATTTATACCCCGTCGTGTTAGCCAGGGAGAAATTCTCTTTCAAACCAGCTCTGTCACAGCTGCTGAGCCTGTCTGGCTGCTGTATGCTACACAACACATTAGTTCCCTGCGGGCTCAACTTAAACTTAACCACAACAGACACATGCCTAACACTAACCTTCACCTAACCATAGTGAAGACAGCATCAAGCAAAACAGAGGCACAAAGTCTGCACTTGAATCAGGTAGCTTTATTCCTAATTGTGTCTCCCAAAGCAAACAGAGATACCTTTCTCTTGGTTTGCTGTCAGCAGATAATTTCTGTTCACGGACACGGACGCACACACAGGCACATGCACACTTCTCTCTCTTCCGAGTGCCGGGATAATCATGCACGTTCTGAATTCTCATATCCTCCCACGCCAGAATCTTTCTGCTCCCGTGAGCAGAAAACCAGAGCACCCCATCTTCTCTCTTCTCATCTCTGCCTCTTACCCCGCAGTTGTCATGAATCTTCTGTATATATGAATGTGTGTGTTTGTGTGTGTGCACATGTGTGCTTGTCAGTCAGAGGTTGCCTGCAGGCTAAGCTTTGTAGGGTATACCATTGCAATTTTCTGATGACTCTGTGTGATACGGTGCCAAAAGGAAACCCTGCGTGTGCCACTAAATCTTGTGCAGTACAGTATGTGTGCATGTTACCATGCAGCTGTTTTTTTGCATTTGTTTTTGCAGGTATGTGTCTGAGTGGGGATTTGTGTGTCTGTAAAGGTGTTTGTGTGCATTGGTGAGTGTGTGTGTGGCACCATTGCTGAGTTTGTGCACAATGTGCACTGTGACAAATAGCGGATCTGTCTGGAAATGTGGGGGCGGGATTCTACTTCAAGAGCATGTCGGAGCAATTAGAGTTGGCCTCAACTACAAATACACAAACAGTAGCACAAGCACACACATCTGATTAAAATGAATCAAAATGCAGCTGCAGCTTCCATACAGTTTCTGCAGAAGAAAGGGTTTAAAATAGCAATGGCCCTGTCATAATTAGCTATTTATGAGGCATTAAACTTTACAAAATCTGCGATCCAGATGGAAATAAAAGTTAGTCACACCAGCTCACGTCAGAGAAATATTTGACCATGCTATCTAAGAACAATTAGGAGTCATGCTCCGTGTAGAGTAATAATGATAGAGCCATCAAATAAGATGGCTACAGGTAAATGTATATCAGGGCAAGTACCAGTAGTTTACAAAATCAGGGACGTGCTAGGATTAAGCTGACCCCCCACAAAGGTTATCTACTGGTGATTTTCAGTTGTGTTAAATTGAGAATTTCATTAGCTTATAGCTAATGTTAACTGCTTTGACATTTAAAAAGAGAAAAAATGAAAACACAAATAAGTAAAACAGGATTAGAGAATAAGTTAAATACAAAGAAAAGCTACTTTTAGCTACTTCTTTATTCACAAGGGGTCACCACAATGAGTAGCTCTGCATGTTTGATTGGGCAGCAGGGTCTTTTGATAGTTAAGCAAATGTGTAAGCCACTACACTATGGAGGAACTGTTAGGCAATTAGTTAAATATTTTGACTTACTAGTGCTTTACCAGTTTAGCCTACCTTGCTAACCTAGCAAGGTAGGCTAAACAGTTCAGTCCTATGTGTAAAACAATTGTTTTCTGTGCTCTTCTGCTGGTATTTTACTTCCTCCTCATGCTGGAAAAGGGTAAATAAACTGTCTGATATCTGTCTCTATCTCCCTCATATCTTTTCCAGTGTACAGAGCTGTAAAAACGCAGCTACATTAATCATTATGTGCCACCACACAATTAAAGATTCGTGTTAAAACCAATGGCAATGGATGCATAGTATTACATTAATCCTGTCCAACACTTAATGACATTAAACCTGACAAAGATACATTTAAAGATATGTATAGTATAGTATATGTATAGTACACTCAAAATAACCAAATTTTTCTAATCTCACTGACATTGCTCACCTTTCTTTTTCTCTTTGTGTCTGTAGGAGAATCACTGCAGGCGCATAAAGATACTGGGGGACTGTTACTACTGCGTGTCGGGACTGACACAACCCAAGGCGGACCATGCCCACTGCTGTGTAGAAATGGGCCTGGATATGATTGATACCATCGCGTATGTCACACACTCACATGCAGGCAAAAATGTCTTTGTTATGGTTGTTTTGGGGAAGGACCAGAAGGCAACAGTTACTCTAACAATATGTGATCATCCGAATTGTTTCTTAAGAAGAAAACAATTTTATCCTTTTAAGTTGCTTTCGGTGCATTGCTTCTATAACAACAGTTTCTAGGAAATCCGAGAAAACTGGGGCACTTCTTACCTGCTTCAACAGTAATATACATCGATCAGGGATAACATTATGACCACTTGTCTAATATTGCGTCGGTCCCCCTTTTGCTGCCAAAACACCTGTCACAAAGGTAACCTAGAAAACTGACCTTTGTAACATGTGATTGATATTGAGTGTGTATATATTCCAATCCAAACAATTTCTAACCACATAGATTTGGTTGACTTCTAAATCTATTCCCTCTACTTCTTTTTCGTTCGTTTGGCACCTAAAAGACACTTGCTTGCACGTAGCCCTAGTTTCCGCTCCTCTCCCTAAAAGCATGTAGACACCACATACACAGAGAACCTTTGTCTCACTTTCTTGTGTGAACCTGCGCTTGTCATGTTCTTTGCCCCACCACTCTGTCTGGGAGGATGGATGCCGCAGTGGGAGCCCTTTATCTCAAAAGACAGGTGCTGCCATGCACACGCATTCCTCAGTATGCGTGTGAGTGTAAGATGTCCCTTCTTCAACCTTATGGGCAAACCACATTTTCTTTTCTGCCATCCTGTAAACAGACACACCCACCACCCCACACACGCAAATACACACTTTGTGAACCCTTTGCCATTCTCAATTTCCTTCCTCGGCTCCGTCTGTGACTCTGTCTCACATCTGAAGTGGGTGACCTCCCATGGGTTACTAGGTGATTTACCAGGGAGGAGAGGCTCTGGAAAAGTCCTGCTTTTTCGTCACTGCCCCACAGTACGACTCAGTGAAGGTGATCCACACATGCGCATTCATATTGTAAACATAAACGGAACATAAACTGTTTTGAAGGTGCATTGAGTAGTTTTTTTTGGAACAAAGTTGAAATGTGTTGGAAGCGTATGATTACAGATGAGCCTCTTTACATCAAAGGTTTTGTACTCGTGTAGCAACCCTGAATCAGTTTTGCTACACGATTCAGAACTTTAAGATTCAAGATTAATTCCATTATCATAATGTAACACGAGGCTGTAAAACAATATCCACAAAAACAGCAATTAAAAAAAGGGCTCTTGTGCTCAAATGTGGTTGCTCTACAGCAGATGTTTCTGGTTGGCTTGCCACATGGCAGGAAGGTAAACAGGTTGTGGCAGGGGGTGGAATTGTCTTTTAATATCCTTTGGGTTCTGCACCAACATTTAACCTCATTGTACAGATATCACTGATGCTTGGTAGATGGTTGCCTGATTTGTTCCAACACATCCCATACCAGTTAGTGGTGTTTCCTGCTGGGAAACAGCTATGCTTCTTTGGAGATGTTAATAAGACCTTGTTGTGAGAATTTATCCTCTTTAAGTTTCCTTAAAGTGGAGATATGTGATGAGCTAAAGGTCACTGTAGTCTAACCTAGTGTTGTTAACACTCGGTAATCTGGAGAAATTTGCTGGGCATCTTTTACTACCCAGCATTGTCATTGCTTCAGCCACACTGCTTCCAATATGGCAACAAAAAAGAAAAGAAAACAACAACAATAAAACAGAAATGCTTTAAATGTTAAATTGTCCTGGTTTTTGTTCAAGTAGTTATAAATCATTCTTTCCCCCCCTGCAGGTCGGTGGTGGAGGCCACAGAGGTGGATCTGAACATGCGGGTAGGCCTGCACACAGGACGGGTGCTGTGTGGCGTGCTGGGCCTGAGGAAATGGCAGTATGATGTCTGGTCAAACGATGTCACACTGGCGAATGTGATGGAGGCTGGAGGGCTGCCTGGGTCAGTACTGACTGTTACACCCACTGAAAATCAGACGAACACAGCACACACACTCATGCAAAGACACAGAATACAGTATGTCAGCTACAGTAATATGACACAGTATTATGACAGACTTTCTGTATCTGTATGTACACTACTATGTTCATTGACTTCTCAAATGGTTATCATAATTCACAGGGTCATTTACATAGAAATGTAAAATTACCGTATTTTTCGGACCATAAGGCGCATTAAGCGAAACAAAACAGTCAGATAAGTCAGACTTTACTCAACTCATTCTTCTTGCTTCCTCCACTTCTGTACCATTGATCCATTAATGTTGAATTCTCTTGCAGCTGCTCTATTCCTATGTTGTTGCAGTATATTAATGACTAACCTCGTAATGTGGATGGATTATCTCAGTTGTTCTCCTGACTGAAGTTTGGTCCTTTTACAGCATCCTGCCATGCGATTGCATTTGTCCCTAACCATCAGGAACCCTCACATTAACTTTTATTGAGTGGAAAAAAGTTAGCGTTCATCCTCCAGCTTCACTGTGTTTATGTTATGCTAACATAGCTGTGTTGCTAGCGATCACGTAGCACATCATTATATACCAGCTAGTCAAACTTCAGTAACCCTACAAATGTCACTGCTGTTTAGTTTTCTTTCTTTCTTTATGTTGGAAGTGATAGCATTACTCCGAGTCTGCGAGGCTCCTGACTATGGAAGCCGTAATGCTCCAACAATCCATCAAGCGGTGCGGCTTTGTAGCTTACGAAGTCGTACTAAAGCATTTTTTGACCGATTTTTGAGCGCTGTGTACCACATAAAATCGGTTCGTGGTCAGTAAGCACAACCAGAATTCATACATAAGGCACACCGGATTATAAGGCACACTGATGATTTTTGAGAAAATTGAAGTGCGCCTCATAGTGTGGAAAATACGGTACCTTTAAAAAAAAACAAAAAACAGATAAACAATGATTTTAGCAAGCTATCACTTACCTAAGTATAGCTATATACCTATAGTATAAAAATTGTGAAAATGCACTTGATCAGTCACCCATTTTCCACCCATTAGCTGAAGATCAGTGAAAAAGTGTATAAAATAGTGTTTGAGCATGAGCTGACATTGTTACCAGATATGAAAGAAAGCTTTCACAGGACTCCAAGCAGTCTCATGGAAAACTGTATCATTAGCTTGTTGGACAAACTTTAAAAAGCTAGAAGCTGAAGTACTCATTTTCTGTAGGTCTCTATCAGTTTTTCACATTATTGTGGAATTTTGGACCCTGTGTTTGAGGCCATTGTCCTGTTGCATGATTCAATTTTTGTCAAGCTTTACCATTTAGACAGATGGCCTCACATTTGACTCTAGAAAATGTACAGGTCCTGTGCCTGAATCGTCACCTCTCCAACACTGTGCTTGACAGCTGGTAGGATGTGTTTGTGCTGATATGCTGTCTTTGTTTTCTTCCAAACATGTTGCATCGTGGCCAAACATCTTTACATTGATCTCACCTGTCCAAAGGACATTGTTCCATTGTCATGGATTCTTTAGCTACAGCTTTGCAAAACTAAGCCATGCTGCCATGTTCTTTTTAGAGAGAAGAGGCTTTCTCCTGACAAGCCTTCCAATCAAGCCATAGTTGTTCAGTC
Organism: Oreochromis niloticus; assembly: GCF_001858045.2. Lineage (NCBI taxonomy): Eukaryota > Metazoa > Chordata > Actinopteri > Cichliformes > Cichlidae > Oreochromis > Oreochromis niloticus. Next base: position 26,842,317 of record NC_031981.2, on the reverse strand, counting down.
TTTTTCTAATAGTACTGTTCTGAGCTTACCATTTCACTTGCTAACTGAGGCCTGTAGAGTGCATGGTTTGCATGGTTTGACTTGGTGGGATGTCCACCCCTGAGAAGACTGTTGTGGTGTGTTAACACATACCTGGATACTCCAGAGCAGCAAACTGCCAAAACATCTGCTTTTATAGAGCTGCTCGCACTTACTGATGATGATTTGATTAACAGCATCGAACTGCTACTTACCAATTCCTCTGGAAGCAGTGAGGGTGGACTTAATTTTTCACACGAATAGATCGAGGCCTGTGAAAACTTTCTTTTCCACATGACTGCGCATTGTATAGCACTTTCTCTAATAATCTATCACCATCTGATAAATATAAATTCTAGATTCAAAAGCGTGCTCAAAGTAAGAGCGCATCAAATCATTATTTAAAAGAAAAATCCTATGACTTTAGCAAAAAAATGTAAATTGTGTATTTACAGAATTCACAAGCAAGTAATATAAAATATAAATAAGATATAAATTCACTAGCTGGGTCCATGTCCTCATTTTAGGTTTGACAGCGTTTTAGTAGATAAAGGTGAATGGCTTGGACGTGAACTGAGCTGCGGTTTGGGGAAGGCCTCGAAGGGGACTGGCGGCGGCTCCCGGGCCTGGCAGATCTCCATGTACTAAACAGAAGTAAAGAAGTTAAAGAATTGAAAAGGGCAGGGAGGGTGGGGCACGTAAACGAGAATGAACAGCTTGTAGAACTGGGGGAACATATATAGATAACCGAAAGGAGCATGTTTGGAGGTCCCGCTCCTGAAATTCCGATACTTTATCTCCAAATATTGCATACCTCTTACATAACATAAAATACCTACAGGGATCAGGCATAACATCATGACCACTGACAGGTGAAGTGAAGAACACTGATTATCTCTTCATCATGGCTTCCGTTAGTGAGTGGAATATATTAAGGACTCATATTAGGGACCCAAATTGTGGTGGCTAGACGACTGGGTCAGAGCATCTGCAAAACTGCAGCTCTTCTGGGGTGGTTTGGGTTTGCAGTGGTCATTGGGCCCAAAACACCCCACAAGAGCCTATGACCCTTCTGCTGTTTCACCAGCAATAGGGTCATAGGCTAAGACTGATTGATTGATATCAGTTCTGACAGAAAGGTGTCAGAATACACAGTGCATCACAGTTTGTGCATAGCTGCAGACCAATCAGGAAGCCCGTGCTGACCCCTGTCTACTGCTGAAAACATCAACAATGAGCACGTGAGCATCAGAACTGCACTGTGGAGCAATGGAAAAAGCGTCGCCTGGTCAGATGAATCATGTTTTCTTTTACAGTCATGTGTGTAATTACCTTGGGAGCACCTGGCACCAGGATTCTCCATGGAAAGAAAGCAAGCCAGCTGCAAAACATTGGGTTCTGCCATCATTGTGGATGTTACTTAGACATGTACCACTTAGCTAAGCATTGTTGCAGAGCATGTACACCCTATTAAGGAAACAGTACTCCCTGATGGTGGTGGCCTCTTTCAGCAGGATAATGCGCCCTGCCACAAAGCAAAAATGGTACAACAATGGTTTGAGGAGCACAAGACAGTTTGAGGTGTTGACCTTGACTCTAAATTTGCCAGATCTCAATCCAGTCAAGCATCTTCGATCCATGGAGGCCCCACTTTGCAACTGACAGGACTTAAAAGATCTGTTGCTAAAAGCTTGGTGCCAAATACCGCAGCACACGTTCATATTAAGCAGCAGGTCATAATGTTATGCCTGATTGGTGTATATGTATATGCAGACTTTATGCAGCCATCAGACTGTGTTTTGGACAGCACCACATTTTTTGACATCAGAAGGGATCATATTGGAATAAAAATACTAGAATTTCACTCACCTCACTCAAGCACAAATTTATTGGACTGTACTACATATAATCAGTGTAATGATCTCACACTGTAACTTATACTAAGCTATGGTTTACAGTTTTTGTACTTTTTCCAATAAATAGAAAAGGTATTACAGGTCCGATCGAATAAGGTGCTGCTTACAACTGTTGTAAGATACATCCTTAAACTTGTCATGTCGATCTGACCCAGAAAAAGCCAAACAAAATATCAAAGCAATCTAAACATAAAACAGCATCCCTGAGCAGGCACACCAACATCTGCTCAACAAGTAACTGAGAGATCACAACCTGTGTTAGTTTGCAGAGTTGTACCAAAATAAACCACACGGGTCATCCTGATGTTTAGCTAAGTGTTTTTAACTGTTTCCATACAACATCTGGATTGACTGGCACAGAGACTTGGCTTACTGTAGTCATTACTGGGATCATGTCCTTGGTGTTCATGCTAAATAAAATGATCTTTTAAGAGGTCAACTTTTCCCCCACTTAACCCCGAAAAACCATTGCAACAAAATAATTCAGATTTAATGTAGTTGCACAAATGTGCTAACTAGGACACAAACAGCAGCTAAAAATAAAACTGACCACCATGATTAAATTAATGTCACTTCATTAAACTGGCTGCAGCAATGATCCGACCAACACAGTGTATACGGACGTGGTTGGGTTTCTTTATTTTGTTCACCAGTTCTTTTCAGGTTACGGCACAACTCGAGCCAGGAGTCAGCTCCTCTCGCGTCTTCCTCCACTGCACAGTCTCTCCCTGTCAGTCTCCTCCATCACTATAAGGAGAGAGTGATTAGTCTCTGCACAAACACCTGTCCCCTCTGCCACCCCGACGCCGCCCCGAGAGTCACTGCACCACCCGTCCCACGGCAGCAGGCCAGAGACCACACCCCTGCCACAGTGGCATACAGTAACAAGCAGATTTGCATTTTAAACAGCACTGAAATGAGATCGCCTGTTTGGCTAAATTTGGTTCTGTTTCAAGTGAGGTAATAAGATTTTAGGACTCGTTACCAGATTAGATGAGTCATCAGGATGAAAATTTCTATGATGTGACGAGTTTTGAGCAAGCCGAGGGGCTATTAAGCAGATAAAAATAACGAGGGGATAATGATTTGAGACCTTAGCGTTGGACTTTTTATCACCAACTGCTTTTTCTCCTCTGCTTTGCTTGTGCTCGCAGCAAGGTGCACATCACAAGGACCACCCTGGAGTGTTTGAACGGAGACTATGAGGTGGAACCGGGCTTTGGCCACGAGAGACATGCCTTCCTACAGAAGCATCACATAGAAACGTTTTTCATCGTGCCATCACACAGACGGAAAGTACGACAGAATGATTTCTTTTCTGCAGATTCTCTTACAACCGTACAACTTGAGAGGTGACGCAGCTGTCAGTGTTGTAATAGTTAATCCTCTGATGCAGGGAGAGGGAGGCAAGCCATGTGCTAAGCTGGCATACACATGACTAGTATCAATATCTCACACCAACTGCACATGTGCATCGGAGCTGGCTGTTCGTGTCAGAAAAAATGTTTTAAATCCCTCGTAAAGTGCCCATGCACAACGCTGGCACTGGCATGCACACGCAGATAAACATTTGATCCAGGTTTTGTAATATCCCACATTCACAGTTTACTGTAAAAATCCCACTCAAGCCTACTTAATTTCCATGAATGAGACAATTCTCCACATTTAATTTCATGCCATGTCCTTTTAACCCCTTCATTAATGGAGAATATAAATTTTGAATTTAAACATTTTTGAATTAAAAGAGTTTTCTGGATAATTAAATGGAGGGAAGATGCAATCAGAAACATTGAGGTTAAATTGAAATTTCAGAAGTGCATCCCAGGCTAAACTGCCTGGGAGGCTTCAGGTAGCAAAGTTTAAGTTGTGGAGGGTTCCAAAATAATAATAATAATAATTATGATGAATTGACAAGAAATAATATTACTTGGTTGTACAAGTAATCAACAGTGCATTCGTCCCGAAAACAGAATATATGTTGCTTTTCTTTTCCACACATGACACTGAAGTAAATCTCTTTCGATTTTTGAATCAAATGAAATCAAGACCTGATGTCTTCTCTGTCCCATCTAACCTCAAATGAAGCCTAGCAATAGTGAATTTAAGATTTTTACATTTGTTTGCTTTTTTAAATTTAAATTTAGATGCATTTTACTTCTTATTATGGGAGCTGTGCTATTTTGGGAGCTACGTATTTGTTTATTTTACATTTACTCATATTTAGTCATATGACTAAATGTAAATGGAGTGTGCCTGCTTATATTGTGCTTGTTCAGATCTACTGTGCATTATCATAATACATTTTCTTTATTTGTAATACATGTAGAGTGATACGTCTGTCCTAAGGGCCAATGGCAATACATAGCTCTGATTAATGAGGACTTAAAGGCAGCCACTGGCGCAGTGTGGAGCAGCGTGGCATGACACACATTTTGTGTTGCTACTGTGTTGTTGATAGCAGTTGACTGGTGGCGAATTTTTATTGACCCTGTAGAATACCAAGAAATGAGCAGCACATTGTTTTTGGTAATATATGAAACTGATTTAAAAAAACAAACAAACAAACAAAAAAACATTTACTGTTTTTTCAGCCAGTATGAAAAAACCTTAAAACCATAATAGCTTTAACACATTTACAAACATAAGACATTTAATAAGACTTATAATTTCCTTGATGTTAATCAAAGCTTTATAATGACCCACAAAAGTCAGGGTGACTTGAACTGACTAGTCTTTAAGCACCCTTAAAACAACAAGAACAAAATAATCACATTCACATGTCCAACTAGTTAAAAGTACCTCTAAAATACATGGCCCAAATCAATAATAATATTAATTATAAAAGCAATAGTAATGTAAATGTTCTAGCCTATTTAACCTTTTTCATCTCAACCATATTTAATGTAGTACAACATACAGTAGCAACAGTAATACAAAAATACTAACCATGCATGTCACAAGGCTAAATTTAAGTCTGATACAGCACATGATAAATGGTAAAATTCTAATGTTACGGCAAATGTCCATATTCAAATATGAGACTGCATAATGCTAATGATAATTACTTTGACTTTGGCATGTTTCAGTTTCATATATTTCACATTTTCACCTCACAATCAAGAAAAATAACATAAAAAATGAAAGACATTGTATTGGATTAGTGGATGTATTAGTTATGAGGTTTTGTGTTTACTGTTTGTGCTGTGTTATATAACCTTTTACGTTGTATATACATGTACAGTATTAATCGAATTATTGTATCAAAGCTGTGCTTAATTGTGCTATATACACTAGGCTAAATGTTAGCTTTTCTTCTTACAAAAAAATATTAACAAGATAACTGTAAGCGACTTAATGCTTCATTTGATTTATGTGATGTTTTCTTTTTCGTTTTTTTCAAAAAGTCTATTATAGTTTATCATATCAAGCCTTAAATGTGTTTAGTGTGTTGAGTTGTTCATCAAATGTTCTATTTATTTTTTTATTTTTATCTTTATTTCCAGATCTTTCCTGGTATTATTCTATCAGACATCAAACCAGCCAAGAGGATGAAGTTCAAGACAGTGTGCTACCTGCTTGTGCAGCTCATGCACTGTAGGAAGATGTTCAAGGCCGAGATCCCCTTCTCCAATGTCATGACCTGTGAGGATGATGACAAGGTGTGTGTAAAAAGCACTAAGGGAAGCATCTCTTTGGTTTCAAATGACAAAAGTAATTTGCTATGCTTGCATATGAGTGTATAGTGCACAGAATACGAATTACTAGTTCACATAGTCAAATGGAAATCCTTTTATTAGACTTGCCTATAGGTGTTTTTTGGGTGGATTGAAATCCTGCTTGGATCCATAATCTGCATGTCAAACAATCACACAACCAAACATTAATATGTATTTCTACATTTCACATCTTCAGAAGTACCACAGTACTCCTGCTTTATTACAAACTGTTAAAAAATAGGCCAGTGGGACTGACACAGCCACTGACATTGACTTTATATATGCCAGATTACAATTTCATGTCCATATGAGCATCACCTTGTTCTTGTTGATATGTTTCTTAGCTCTGTGTGTGACGCGGCAGTGAGTCAGTCATGGAGTCGTCGAGTGTTTGGGCGATTGGTGTTGTGTCACAGTGTCTGGCTGTCAGAAATAGCCTGCTAGCTCTAATCCGCCCAACTCTGTGAGCCCGTCCAGGCATTAGCACTTCATGATTTTGATGAGGTTGCATTACTACTGCTGGTAATCACCCACTGCCTGGAATCATCTCTCATAATAGCATTAGACACATTGTTATATGATTATCCAAGTAGCTAAAATCCTTCCTTTGTGACACATAGCAGATCTATAATAGAATTATGACTGTGAATTGTTTGGTGCTATTTACAAGATCTAATCTTGCTATACATGACAAATTAAAAATGGTGACTCTTGCTTCACTGGCACCTGTCAAGGGAGGGAATACATTAGGCAGCAAGTGAATATTCAGTTCTTGATACAGATGTGTTGGAAGTAGGAAAAATGGCCAAGCATCAGAATCAGAGAGACTTTGCTAAGCCAAACTTTAATGGCTATGACACTGACTGTTCCAGGAGGGTTTTTCTAGTTAGTACATACTAAAAGTGGTCCAAAGAACCATAACACAGTTATCACCAGGTTCATCTGGGAAAGTTTGTGTTTTAGGGCGTTACTTTGATGGGTTCACAAACATAAAACGTTCAAGCTTTAGACGTGATTTCAAATATCTCAGTGTGACTGAGCATCTGTGGAATATCCTAAAAAAACAAGTCAAACTGAGGGAGCCTTCACCTGGCAACTTTGCTGCTTACATCTTTTTGCCACAGGACATCGTCAGAAGTCAGGAGTCTCGATTCCCCAACAAACAAAAGCTGATTTTATGACTAAAGGGGGTCTTTAAAGCATGTACGCAGGATGTGGCATGTACTGTGCTTTGAAACACATTATCTTGATTAGCTTGCACCCACTTTGGGGGCAATGTGGTCAACGTTAGGAATAACTTTGATTGCTGCATGCTGTGAAAGGAGAAGGAGGGTATCCAGCTGGCAGCACAGAAGGCTGTGTGTGTCAACAGTTGTGGAGCTCAGTTTTGGTCAGTAACACGTGTAAAGAGCTTGGATTTGTTATACGTTCTTCCAAATAGGTCCATAAATCTTTTATACCTTCAGACGTAATAAGGAACAGGAGTTGAAAAAGCAGATCTAAAAGAAAAATGTCTTCATATAATATTATACTGTAGCCAAGGAGCAGTAACTTCTGCAGGTAATATACCATTCTGTAGTTTGTTATCATAATTTTCAAATTGGGCATTATTTTATTCATTATTGTATTTGACAACTGAGTTCCATCTCCCTGGATTCCACCCACAGGACCAATAAAAAAATCGTCACACAGAAAAAGCAATTAAAACACACCAATGTGTACTTTGTCTTATTTTCTGATTAACCGCTACCTGAAACTTCAGTGTGACGTGACATTAGTGCCACTGTTGTATTACCAGCAGCAGATAAGTATTTATAACCTTATCATCAGATTGTATATTAGACCTTTCTCTTTGCCATCGTCAGATCAAAAGCTAATGACAGGATAGAAGTACAATAATGAGGTTCAGCTATAGTTCTAGATCTTTGATTTACATTATAAAATGTGATCACATCTTAATCTGCTACATGGAACTTGTAGTAAGTTTGCATGCGATCAAGAAACAAAAGAACCCCCCCCCCCCCAAAAAAAAGGCTATTAATGGGTTGTGGGAGCAAAGAAACACTGCTTCTTTTCTTTTTTTTAACCAAGGTCTTTTAATGATAAGAGCCTTGTGCCTAAATTTGTGTCTGAGCTCTAACTTCATAGTGGTTAAACAATATTCAAGGCCCTGTGGTTTTGATTGGTTAGGTTTAAAGCCCTTTGCACATTAATTTCTTAATCTCTTTAAAAAAAATTCAGTCACCTGACTTCTAATTTCAGCCTTTTTTGCATTTATGAATTTGTGCACATATAACATGCATGTGTGCATCTCTGTGAGCTGCTATTGGTGAGGTAGTTTGACGGTAAGTAATGAGTATTATATCCTCAGATATTCAGACAAGCATGTCTGCAAACTTTTTTATCGTCTTTATAGAGTTATATCAAATTCTCCTGTGCTCAGGAGCTGTGTAAGTGCTGAGCTCACAAAACTCTTCATTTGTATGCCTCACCGCATCAGCTGACAAGCAGTCAGCCTTAACGCACGAGGCAGGCCTCTGCAGAGACTGATTGTGTTGTCTTTTTCGCTGTATGACAGCGGAGAGCCTTGCGGACTGCATCGGAGAAGCTGAGGAATCGGACGTCTTTCTCAGCCACTGCCGTGCAGCACTCGCCAGGAACGCGAGTCAACCGCTACATTGGGCGGCTCATCGAAGCGCGTCAGACCGAGTCCGAGACATCAGACCTCAACTACATCACCCTGTTCTACAGGAGCAGAGACAGGGAGCGCAGGGTGAGGACACACGAGACCTGAACATCTGATAGAGAAACTTGTAACTTTTCACCAAATATACAAATGTATTAATATATACTTTACTCATTAAAGACACAAGATACAACATGCTTCGTGACTGCCCCCCCCCCCACTTCTGTCTTACTCTCACACATACACACCCTACACGAGCTCTAATTCTCTTTCTCCCTCTCTCCCACGCCTGTTGTCTATGTGTGTGTGCGTGCAAGAGGAATCCACCCACCCTCTCAGGAGGGGGTGCAGATAATGATTTGGGAACGTCTGAGCAGCACACGTGATATCTTTCGCCAATGTGTGCGTGGGTAGCCATAAAGGAGACAGAACAGAGATGGGTTCATGTGTCGATGTGTACGCGCGTGTCAGCATCTGCATTTAAAGTTGTTTCAGAAGAAATAAAACCTGTGCAAAGTAAAAACGGAATTAATTGCCTCTCATGTTGAACTTGTTTTAGCCTTGCGATCTTTTAGGAGAAGAGCGATAAATAAAGAAGACACAAATGAGCATAATGGATTTTTAAAAATATATTCCTGCACTACAAGATTTCTTTCAAAACACGTTTTACAAATTTAGACATCACCTTTCCTTTTTTTGGCAAGAGAGAAGTGAAATTTTTTATTGATACAAAAGCCTCTTTTCCACTTAAATAAACACAATTGCGGCGTTCTGTATTCTGGGTAAAAACTATTTTTCTTGTTAGAGTAAAAACAGCTGTGATAAGTAAATGGCTTATTGGTGTCACTTTTTGTGGTCATAAACAAGTGAGGATCCAATTGGAAACACCGTAGGAGACGGAAAAATCAAATCCTGTATTTTCAAAGGGTAAACAGAAGGCTCTGCAGATATGAGGCAGGAAGTCTAAAATGTGTCCTAAAAGTCTAGGTAGGGTAGAAGGAAAACAAATTAGATACAAGATTAGATTCAGGAATAACAGAGAGTTGTGATAATGACAAATACTGAGGTAGGACATGGAGAATAAAGGAGCACAACAGGGAAAGGGATAATAAACCACATGTGAACTCATTCAGGACAGCAAACAGGGCAGACAAAGGAACGAAAGGGGGACAGGAACTATTCTTCGAAATAAAGCAGAGAATATTAAAAGAAGTAAAAAGAATGAACAGTAAGATAAAGACAGGTAAAGAAGATGGGTGTACCTTCCAGGTCTGTGGCAGTGTCTTAAACCTGCATTCTTTCTAATGACCAGCAGGGAGAGAATCCACTGATTTTAAAAAACAATCTGAATGTATAGAAGTCTGCCCCTCTGCCTCTCTGATCCATTACCTCAGTGAAGACTTTTTTGGTAAAATTAAGTGCTCACTCGCTAGTTTCAAGTTACACTGAAAGCATAGCATTCATTTGATGAATTATAATCCCCATCAGAGGCAAAAAGGAGATCAAACCGCTTCCTGTGTGATTAATCATGTGCAGTATCTCTTGGTTTCTCATGTCTTAAAATCACTCCACTCCTATCACCTTTGGTTTAAAGATTCCAAGATGATGACAAAAAAACATTGCAAAGACTTTGCTAATGTCACGTTGAATCCTCCATCTTTTATATACAGTCTATGGGAATTACAGATGGAATTGAGAAAAGTAACCGACATTTAAAATCACAAAGGCAAAACATCTAAGAATTATAGAAAAAACAAAAACAAAGAAATTCAATAATTAAAAAGACAGTTACAAAGAATTCTATAAATCCCTTTGAATAGTTTTTCAAGTTCACATGATGCACATCATTGTTGGACTAAAACAGTTTATAGCACCAGCACCAGAGTGTTTGGATGATACTTTCGAGATGTAAAAACCAACAATAGCACCTTTAAACTTCATTAGTATCATACCATGTTAATATTTGTACCTGGTCAGTTTCTAATAAAACTGAAATGACCATGTAGTTGTCGTCAAAAAATCTTATGTACTTATCTCTAGGATGATGTAAAAGCAATGCCAGGATTCCCCATGATAAAGGATTTCCAACACAGTGCTCTGAATGGACCTACACTGTTTTTGCAATGGATGGATTCTTTGTGCTTCTTCTTCTATTTACATTTTAACTCTTGTTTCCTCTTTTCTTAGTATCATCAGGTATATGATGACCAGTTCATCAGTGCTGTGGTTCTTTCTCTGATCCTTGCTGCCCTCTTTGGCCTTATCTACCTACTAATGATCCCACAGTATGTAGACACATACATTCACGCACAAAATGTCCATTCATATTACGCAAAAAATTTTGTGGGCCAGTTAGAAAGGGAGCTGTTTTTCACGGCATTTAGTGAAAACTGGGAAAGCCCTGCTCACTCTCTTGTCTCTTTGTCTCTCAGGGGGATGCTGGTGCTGCTGCTGTTGGTGCTGTGTGTGTGTTTCCACGTGGCCTGTGTCATGTACCTTCATCTCACCAGTGTTCAGGTAAGACTTCCAGACCTCTCCCAGCAGCCTCACGTGTGTAAAGATCGCACTCTTAATACACTCTTTGTCATTGGTTTTAGTCACTTTGTTGCTGCTTTGGGCCTCTTAATGGCTATTTTGTGTCTTTTTGTAGTCTTTTACCCTAATTCTTTGGGAAGTTACTTCATATGGCTTTAAAATGATTTTGAGTCTCTGTAATTGCTTTGCTTATGTTGGGGGTATTTTGTATTTCTTTAAGGTAATTTTATATATATGTTCATTGTGTTTTGTTTTTATTTTAGAGTTGTTTTTTCATGAAATACTAATCTTACATAATCTGACATTTCTCTTAGATAAATCAGTGTTTCACTATCACTACTATAACTTCATAGTTTTATTTTTTTTATTTAGCCTCCTTTAGCATACACTTAGTGGACTCACAAACTTTTTAGCATTTTAGCAATCTTTGATTAATTATATGTTTGTGTGTGAAAAAAAAAGCCTTCATATCGGAGCACCATGATCATTTTTGCATAGTGAGCGCATAATCTCTATATGACACTGCGGCATCATGCTACATTGAACTATCATCATACCCTTTAAGTGTCTCCTCTAATAGACCTGAACATAATGAGCCACACCACAAAATGCACTCATTTCATTTCCAGTCCTGGTTAATGATTTGTCCAAAATGCATTTAAAGTAGATAAACAGGTGCTTCATTTACTCCTTCTATTTTCCGCCTCCCTGCCAACCTCCCTTTCCCTTTCCTCTGGCTTCAGTGCCAACCAGGCTGCCTCACCATCCAGATCCGAACAGTGCTGTGTGTCTTCCTCGTTTTGCTCACCTACTCTGTTACCCAGGCCTGTGTGGTAAGCGTATGTGATTTATATAAATGATATCATGCTCTGTGTTCAAAATCAATTACTATTCACTATATGTAGTTTGGCATATTACCTGTTCATGGTTGATATACCACAGTCATGTTGAGTGAAAGGAGTTGTCAGAGTGTCATCATTTCAGTTCTGGTCTAAGGAGCTCGGAAAGAATGCGATTGGACTAAATTTTGTCACTGCTCATTCAAGAAGCTTCTTCAGTTCAAGTAGGGATTGTCCCTTAATAGGGTCGTTGGTTACGGGTCAAACCACTGTGAGATCTTGCCTCACCCTACCTTGTAACCTATAGAAGTCACCTGACACAAGATGTGAGTAGGGGTTGAGGCCCCTGGGAGGGATCTCAAAACTGCACTGGAGGTGGCCTCTTTCACCCCTCTTTTAAACCATCTGTCTTCTCTGTCCAAAATGTGAACAATGTCATCCTGGCAAGATTGACCTTTATCCTTTAGATGCAGATGTACAGCTGAGTCTTGTCCTGTCGAAGTGGCTCTTCTATGTTGTGCCACGCGTTTATGGAGTGGCTGTTTGGTTTGTCCAATGAAGAAGTCAAATTCCCATATGATTTCTGTTTTAATAGTTAAAAAGTTGGCAACACTATAATCAGGATATCTAGCTTAGCACAGCAGAAGAAGAAAAAGTTACTTTAAGCAGATGTCACCCCAAAGGAATTTGCACCTCCTCCTGGCGATCTTTTGCCTGATAGTCAAATATACGAACTACTATATTATGAATGTACTAGCTTGGCATAGCAAAGAAACACAAATACTTGTAAAAACTGGCAGATCCAAATCTAACCCCTTTAACAACCTAATATGCAGACCATTGTCTTAAGAAGACTGACGTCACATAGCTAGGCTTGCATTATTTCAGCTTGTCGTAGACTTCTCAGTTTTTGTAACCTAAAATGCAGGGGTGGACTGATCATGACCCGAGGGTCGTTACATTGAATTTGAACATTCAACTTGACAAGTAAACAGTTTATGGCCTCTCCAGTCATCATGTTGCACATGGGTGTACTCTAAAGATAAATGCGTGCATGCAGAATCTGTCTGTCTCCTTCTGCAAGGCAAATACGACCTGAGTGCACGAGCAGGTTGGTCTTTACTGCCACAGCTGAGATATTACTCCCTTACTGTTTATATTACACAGGAAGATAAGGTTCAGAAACAGAATCCAAAGGCATGGTTTATCACCCTGTACTTACGCTTTATTCAAATGTTCGTGGTGCTCTGTACCCAGACGTAATGTAGTAAAATATTTAGTCGATAATCTCCTGGAAAGGAACAAATCAGGCACATAGATTGTTAAATTGTGTATTCAGGTTTCTAACCTTAATGCCATTTGATCAATGAGAAATGCTGTAACTGCAACACCTGTGTATAAGTGATTAATATAGCCAATGGTATCTTGATCATTTATTATTAAATATTAAATGTTTTAGGATTTTTTAAGATAAATTATCTTCCAGGTGGGTTGTGTTCCCTGGGGTAAAGTTGGGACAAACTCCAACCGCTCTGTGGAGAACATCCCCGTAGACGCTCTCATGGTTAGATCTGCTAACACCACAGCAACGGACCGGGCTTGTCCCAACATGGCCTACGCCTTACTATCCTGTGTGGCGGGGACCCTCACCGTGATCCCTTACATTCGTGTCTCCTCGCTCCCCAAGATCGTCCTCCTCTTTCTACTCTCCATCACATATACAGTTGTCATGGAGACCAGTGGTTACCGTCAAGCTGTGGGGTAAGCTGTGTTGTTAAGACTTGTATATGTAATATATGTAAGATTTATGGTTATAGTCAGGTTTGGCTAAGTGTGCTAAGTACAAAAAAGTTGCTGTTATCCACAAGAACACAAGTAAGTTCAAGACAAAAGTCAAAATCCTATCAAATTATTATCAAAATATTAAAACAGTAGGAGAGGAATTGCAGCAAAATCTGACATGTTTCCCTCATCAAAATACTGAGTGTAAAGTTCTGCTTTACATTGTGTTTGCATTTGAAGCATGTATTTCTATGCATCTCTTACCACTTTATTCTTCCACTCCAACACATTTCAGGACATTTTTTTGTATTGTCATTATTTCTTCCCTACATAACAAAAATAATAAACATTATAAAAATGTTTTTATGTCTCCATCTTCCAGTGGTGGCTTTCTGCACACACGGGGCTATGACCCTGTTTTGGCAGTGTTGCTGTTTTCTGGAGCCCTGGCTCTGCATTCAAGACAACTGGACCTTAAATTGCGACTTGACTATCTCTGGGCAACTCAGGTGTGTGGCTGCTGGTACATTCAACACCCTGTTCCTGCTTCTAGGGTTCAGTTTTAGTCAGGATCTGATCATTGTAATACAGATTTGTGTTTTCTTTAGTGCCTATGCTCAGTCTTGGGTTGTCTCAGTGGATCATCAAAGCCTGGATGTTTCTATTTTGGGAAGATGCTGCATGTTTGTCTTGTCTGCAAATCATTATCTCCCTCTAGTGATAAGGACGGGCAATTACATCTCCTCTTTGCTGTAAGCTGGAGTACACCATCATAGTGCTTAAAACTTAAAATGTCAAGTTCAGTGCCACTTTTTAAAGGATTTGCTGTGTATGTGTGTGTGTGTGTGTGTGTGTGTGTGTGTGTGTGTGTGTGTGTGTGTGTGTGTGTGTGTTGCGTGATTGCTGATGTCATGCAGGCGGAGGAGGAGAGAGACGACATGGAAAAAGTGAAGCTGGACAACAAGAGGATCCTGTTCAACCTGCTGCCAGCTCACGTGGCTCAACACTTCCTGATGTCAAATCCCAGGAACATGGTGAGCATCTGCGGGCATGTCCAGGCTCATCCAACAAGGATCGTCAGTCTAAAGTGCGTAAGCACCTTTGAAATCAGAAAGCACACCCTGACACAGAAGGTGTTTTAGGAAGCTCTGAGATTCAGGTTTGGTGACTTACAGGTCAGAAGGTGTCTAGATTTTTAGGTGAAAAGTCAAGATTCACACTTGGGTTTTCTTTTTTCAACTATTTTGCCTTTTAATGTAAATGTCTCAGTACAGTGCATGTATGTGGGTTTTGAGAAGTTTAGTTACTGGATTTGCATGCTTATATCTTTGAAGGAATCTTTGAGGAATTTGAAGGTCGAAGGTGGAGGGAAAAATCTGAAAAGCATAAATTTCTAAATTTTTTTCCATATCTTATCAATATTTTTGTTCTGTTATAGTAGTAACAGTAATTACAGAATTGCTGTTACTCAATTTGTTTATTGAATTAAGAAGTAATTTTAAATTCAGTTTTTCACATTTTGGTTATCATCTTATGTCTTAAGTATTATGTCCACAAGAGATAAATAAGTAATGAATAATACAAAGACATACCAGTAAATCATATAATCTGTATGGCCCTTACAGGTCATACAGATTTGCAGGCCCTTTGCGGGGACCATAGACTCCCATTGTTGGTAAATTATCTCAGCTGTTTAGGACAATGGCACTGCTATCCTGACCATTTGTCATGGTGTTGAAGTGGAAGTGTGTGCTGTTCCATGGGCCTCTCTCCCCCACCACAGGAAGTGATGAAGACATATATAACCTAGAAATGAGGTAACTCTTGACAGGGATAAACTGAGATTCTAAACTCAGGTTATTTGTTCTTATTAACCATAGACTGTATATACGGTAAAGGACAGATGTAGCCACAGTGATGCCACACGTTGGTTTGGAAGTCTTTGTTTTGAAGCACTTAATTTTAGCATTTCAGCGACAACATGATGTCCTGCTAAAATAATTTTCTGATCATTATATAATCCAGTAACTCAGAATAAGAAGGAGAAATGAATTTAAATTGCAACTTGACGTGTTTGCAGAGACACACAACTGTGGGGATGTGTGTTATGCTCGTTCCCACTGTAATAAAGTAGCGTTGCTAGTTTAAAATGTCCTCATATATTTCATACTGGGCCTTGGTGCAACCCCTTAGTTCATTCTCAATCCCAAACCTCGCTCTTTAGCCTCATTCCCCTCAAGCCAACCTAAAATCATTGGCTCTGTACCTGAGATGACTAAAATAACGGTACCTGTTCTCGGTGACATCATGCAGAGCCAAGTGTAGAGAAATATGCATGAAACTGCAAGCAGAGAAGCCTGAGCTTTAGGCTTTTACATATGGCCTCATCATTTCAAACTTTATGCATATGACAGTAAATGTGAAAGCATGTGATAGCTTCCCTTTCATCTTCAATACCATTTTGAACAATAGAGGAGTTTTATGGCTACTCTGAGAGTACTGGAGGCTGGAATTTGTTAATAATAATAAAAAGATAAAATAGTTCCTTCAACAATCGGTGGGGCTATACATGAGACGATGTAGGATGGTCTGAGGCTGAGACTCGTAAACACAGGGGGGAGGAAGTCAGGAAGTATGTTTCCAGCACATTGGTGACCCCACAGAGTTACGGTGTATAGAAAGGCTTCCTCTCTTTCCTCTGGGCTAAAGTTCACTCATATACTGTATACATAACACAACACAGTGGGACTCCACTGCCTGGAAGTTGTGCAGCTCCAGCATAATAATTGAACCAAAGTTTTCCATGCACATGAAACTGCAGCTTTGACCTGCAAGCATGCTGATCTCATCTCATAAACGATCGCTGCATCATTTATGTAACTCTAATATATAGACGGTATTGTGATTCACGGTGGCTGAGCTGCTTCACATTCATCTTTTTTCTCGAGCTCTATTACTTGTTTTAGTTTTGTCCCCTTTGCAATACGTCTTTCCTGAGGATCATTGTATTGTCATTTCTTAAGGGGGCAGTTAAACCAAACGACACAAAACAATATGTTTTAAAGTAGACTATTAAAATATTTTTAGTCATGTCACTGCAAGAATTCCCAGCACTTAGATACTCTCAGATTTAGTGAAAACCATTGCACAGATATCTGCTAAACAAGTCAAGATAAACTGATATTATTATTACCTCTTATTTTAACTTTAATTATTAATGTAGCAAATAACCCCTTCACATTTTTTTTAACATATGTAACAGTAATAGTACAAATCAGTGGTTGTCACCTTAAAATTAGATCTGCTCACTGGGATGAGCAAGTGACCGGCATGCTGAAAAGCTGCTGCAGGGGTCCATGTTTAAGTCGACCCTGCACCATTTCCTGCTTGTTGTTCCCTCCTCTCTCTACTGCCTACTTTGCTGTTGTTTCAACAATAAAGTCTAAAGGGACTAAAATCCCTGACTGCTCATTTTGGTTACAGCAGGCACTTGGGCGAGCTTAGAGAGCAAACTGTGTCAAAGGTCTTCCAAACTTGGGGCTTCTTAAGGACATTGAGGCTGTTTTTGCTTTCCTTTCATTTCAATTAAAAGGTCTGGATCTGTTCTTAAACTCTTCCAGAGACTTTCCTGTATATTTTAAATTAACATATATTTATTAGGAAAGAGTGTTTTTTAAAAAGCTTTTGATGTGTATTAAAAATGCTTTGGTTTAATGTGTTTATACCTACTGCATCTGATTGCTTATGCATCAGTATTTTACAGATATAATGACATAAAGGTCGTCTTAAATCTTGTTTTCCTTGCAGTAAGAGAATATGCAAATATCAAAATCAGGATGTTCAACTGAAGAGCTCCCCTAAGCTTGACTTCAGCTGGTAGTGTCCAGTGAGTGTGTGTAGTACAGTTCTGTCAGGAGGATTGTATTTAAATCAGCGTCCCATCAACTGTAGTATGTATTTGGTGATTTGGCTTTACTCTGGTACGTTCCTGCCCTTCAGTGAGCATTCACAGAAAGTCAAAAGACAAAAGACAGTGTAACCATCCATAAGACCCAACACAGTTTAGAGCAGGCATCACTTACAGAGAACTAATAGTAATACTATTACATGGAGAATCCAAGGTGAAGGTACGTTACAAAGTGTTTGTCAGAGGGGGGAAGAAAATGAAGCAGCCAAAACAACTAATATGTGATTTACCAATCAGGCATCAGCTGATGTCTGCTGTCACTGATATCAGTAAGCTAGCACAATCTTCCATATGCAAATACTTCTTCTTCTTTGGTAGTATGGGTTGTTGAATTGTTTTTATTGAATTGTTCTACCCTGCAGGATCTGTACTACCAGTCGTACGCTCAGGTCGGAGTGTTGTTCGCCTCTATCGCCAACTTTAATGACTTCTACATCGAGCTGGATGGAAACAACATGGGAGTTGAGTGTCTGAGGCTGCTCAATGAGATCATCGCTGACTTTGATGAGGTGACTGAAATAGTTTGTTCCATCAGATCATCCATAAATCTGCAGCATTTTATATGTTTTTCATGTAGTGAATCTTCTGACCAGCAGTGCGATTTTCAGAGATGATGTGGCTATGACCAAGGGTTTAAAAAATACTGTTTATTTATGGAATGTAAAAAGCAATGGTGGCAGCTGGGAAAGTTCTTCAAAATAAGGAATTACTTACAGATGAGTTTTGGCCAACTTGAATCTATAATCAGCTGCACAAAGCATTCCTTTACTCAAACATGCCAAAAGAGTCCATTTTAAATTGCATTCAGATTTGTTTGTCACTTGTAATATACACTCACAGTAACCACTTTATTAGGTATACCTGTTTAGCTGCTTGTTAATGACTGATATCTAATCAATTAATCAACTGGCAACAAAGCAGTGCATTTAGGTGTGTAGAGGTTGGTGCCAGACCGGTCTAAGTATTTTCAGAAACTGGGGTTTTCCCGCACAACCATCTGTAAGATTCACAGAGATTGGTTTGGAAAAACAGAGAGTATCCTTGAGCAGGCAGTTAGAACTGCCTTGTAGATGTCAGAGGAGAACCAGACTGCTTTGAACAGAAAAGAAGGCAACAATAATTCAAATAACCATTCACTGCAAGTAATACAAAAAGAGCATCTCTGAACAGAGATAATGTCAAACGTCGAAGCAGAAGACCGCACCAGGTACCACTCCTGTAAGCTAATGAGAGCAACCTGAGGCTACTTTCACAGGGGCTCACTAAAATTGGACCACAGAAGACTGGAAAAACATTGCCTTCTCTGATGAGTCTTAATTTCTGCTGCGACGTTCATATGGTAGGGTCAGAAAACAACACGAAATCATGGATCCATCCTGCCTTGTAATGTATCTGGCTGGTTGTGGGGATGTAATGTAACGGTGTGGGTGATATATTCATGGCATACTTTGGGCCCCCTTACTACCGACTAAGCATAATTTAAACACCACAGCCTACCTGAATGAAGGCTCAGGTAGTGTAGCGTAGTGTTCAGATCATCTCAAATGGGTTTCTTGAACTTGACAATCAGTCACTGCAATCAAATGGCTTTAAGAATGTGCAACCAACAAATCAGCAACAAATTTGATTTGAATTTTCTTGTTGTGGTAATCTGTTTCTCCTGTTTTTGTCCAATTTTTCCTTCTTTTTCCCTGCTTCCAGCTCATGGATAAAGAGTGTTACAGGGACATTGAGAAAATTAAGACCATTGGCAGTACATACATGGCTGCAGTTGGGCTGGTTCCTACAACTGCTTCAAAGGTAGACCTCCACTAACTATATTTATCTCCTGAATAAGGTTTTTGCACTTGTTTACAGTGTATTTCCACATTTGAAAACTGTTCCGGGTGTCCAGGGTACTGTTGAGAGGCCTAGCCTTTCCAAGTTTGTGTTCTCTGAGTGCTGATCTTTTAAACACTGCCACATTTCACACCACAAAATCCTCTGTGGGGGTTTACTGGTATCTGTGGTGTCAGCATATTCTGCTTTCATAAAGTGCATTTAAAGCCCACAAAGCTGCCAAACAAAAGAGCCCTTTATGCAACTTGCTCAAAAATTTTACCCAAACATCACGGTTTTACTTTTGGGTAACCCTGAAGCATGTCTTTGTGGTTTCTGTAGATACATATGTATGTTACCACATCAGGGAAACAGAAATGGATGCTAATATTTCTTCTTACTTCAGGTTTATTTCTGCATTAACGTGTCACATATGTGTCTTCCTCTGATTCTCAGGCGAAAAAGTCCATCACCTCACATTTATGCACCGTGTCAGATTTTGCCATCGAGATGTTTGATGTCCTGGATGCTATCAACTACCAGTCTTACAATGACTTTGTCCTGAGAGTAGGTGAGTGAAGAGATACACATACACACTCTATGGCCTATAAATATGGATGTCAGAACTTCTGACCTATTGCACTGGACACCGTGAACACTCGGTGCCGCTAAGCTTGGGAGGAAATGCATCACAGAAAGAGCGTTCACCGCAGGAAGCTCGTCACAGCGAGACCTGAAGTTCTGGGTTCCATTGTGTTGGGTATCCTGTGGGGAGCCTGCAGCTAGAGCCCTTGTTTAATCCCAGTGAAACCTGGTGTACACAGTGCCATCCTGTCTGCAGCCTAGGTGGCTCCACATGTAGAAACTGCCTCTGTTTGTGTGCTTGGATGGACTCATTCTGCAGAAATGCAACTTTTGGTAATTTGTGCAATTCTGGATTTCCAAAAATGAAAGAAAACAAAGATAGAACTTCAATATGCACCATGTTTCTGTTTATCACTGAAGTCCTTGGGAAATATTTACATAGATGATGCAATATACTGATGCAAAACATGTCTTGCAAACATTTATTATCATAGTTTTAGAAATTATATTGATATAAATGATATAAAATTATTGCAGTCGGTTTTTTACTATCATAAGTATACTAAACACTTCATTAAAGTTGCATTTGCACAACATTAATATTATATGGAAATGACAGATAGAACAATCCCTTTGGTCCCTGTTGGATTAAACTATTGCTTTGCATGTGAGTTTAAACATGTGAAATTACAGGAGGCCATGTCTAATAGATTTGGGCAGTACTTTAAATATGATGCTCTTTTAGAAGAAAAATGTTTAGTGTATCAGAATGACAGTGCGTCTGTTATTGTGCGTCTGTGCACTACATGTTTTCTGTGACACTAAGAGTGTACCCTAAGTTTTTCTGAGAACTGTCATCTATACTCAGTACTCTTTAGATGCTAATATTAAGTGCAGTGAGATTTAATTGCATGTATTGTGTTTTAATAATCACACAAATCAGTAAACTACAGTTACAGTAAGAGAAGAAGTAGCATAAAAACATCTATTGTTGCTATGGCGTTATTACTATTGCTTACTGTGTGCAATAGAATATTATGGTAACACACCAGAACTGGGAATCAGTGAACCTGTTGTCACTCATTCTCATTCTTCATACCCTCCTTTGCAGTGTTACTGGGAAAAAAAACACTGTGCATGCCACATGCATCCTCTGGACTGTTATCTTTGGCTTGCAACAATGCTTTTCTTCTTACTGCAGCAGCAGCAGCATGTTATACTGCCGGTAAAATGTTTCTCTTAGCACTAACATAAATAAATAAAGAAACAGATCATTTGCCCTTGTTTCCCAAAATATTTCCAAGTGCTAATAATTAATCTGAAATGCTCTTTCAGTAAGACACTGATTTTTGTAGGAGTTCAAATATTGTTTTGAAAACTTTAAAAGAGAAACAATCAGAGAAAAACTATAACATGTCACTTTCATTCTGACGTAGAGAAAATGGTCTCTTGGAAATTCAATTCAAATCAGTTTTACTTACAGAACACCAAATCGTTGTCATAGTCACATCAAGATGCTTTATATTATAATGTGAAGATCCTACAATAATACAGAGAAACCCCAACAATCAGATGCTCCCCTACAAACAACCACTTGGCGATAATGGGAAGGAAAGACTGCGTCAATCTGCCTCCTGGGGCTGGTTCCATAGTAGAGGAGCCTGAGAGCTGAAGGCTCTACCTCCATAAGTATCAGGCCACTGCTTATTTAACATAAGAAGTGGCCTCATTATTCAGCCCCTTGTATGTAAGAAGACATTAAATTTCATTCTGGATTTAACAGGCAGCCAATGAAGAGAAGCCAGTATAGGAGAAATGTGCTCTTTCTTTCGCATTTTGGATCAACTGAAGGCTTTTTTAGGGAGTTTTTACAACAGCCTAATAATAATGAATTACAATATACTCCACTTTAAAATTCATGACTGGTCCAGACAGGAATTAAATGAGGAATATGATCAAAACTTTTTCTTCACATCTAATCTGCTGTTCATAAAGGAAAAGTTAAAAGATAAGCCACCAGCTGCTGAAAAACAGTAGGTAAGTCTAGCTGTTTGGTGTATGTTAGTGGAAAGAGAAATGAATCCTATCACTAACTAACACTCAGCAATTACTTTGTTCTCATTTCTTAGTGCAGCACTGTTTAAATTTGTAATTCCAGTAGAAGCGCGACATGTTTGTTTTAATTATATGAAAGCACATGAAAACTATATTTGAAAATATGTAGCACACATATGTAATATGCATGTGTGACCCAGACATTATATGTTTTGTTCATGTTAACACCAGGCATCAATGTGGGCCCAGTGGTGGCAGGAGTGATCGGAGCCCGGAGGCCACAGTATGACATCTGGGGAAACACAGTGAATGTAGCCAGCAGGATGGACAGCACCGGAGTACAAGGAAAGATACAGGTACAGCTCTTCAATCCACATGTATGTCTTCTCTGTTACCTATTGTTCTTCTTTCTATTCCCAAATGTAGCAATGGATAGATCTCACTAAGATTACAAGCTGCTGCTGTGTTATGAAAATACATGCAACGCGGATCAATATTGCAGTCATAGATAAAAAAATAAAAAATAAAAACAACATAAAGGTGTCCAGCTAAGATATTTAGAGTGCTATTTGAACTAAAAAAGTTAGTGGTTTTGGGGTAACTTTTCCCTGAGTTGGGTGGTTTTTGCTGGACATATCTGAATATTAAGGATGTTCCTTGAAAGCACTTGCATTGACTCATAAAATAATCTCTCTCAGTCATCACCTAAGACCCTCCAGAAGGGTGTAGTGGTGTATTTACCTGTGGAGACTGTGCCCTCTGAGTGTTATTTTTATACATTTAGGGCTTTCCTGGGGTGCTTTCTTTGGGCAGTGAGTGTGCTGCCTGTAGCTAGTAACAGCAGCTGGTGGCACTTTAAATGCAGTGACCAGTGACCAAGCACTGCTGTCTCTTTTGCGCTCTGTAAGTAAAGCACATGTTTCACTGATGGAGACTCAGTGAAGCACAGTAATACTACACCACACCACACATGTGGAGGTGTGGGCGTGTTTATGCTGTGCCGTAAAACATAACCACCGTGAAGCAATCAGAAAACAACTGTTTAATTCTCTGCTGTGCGCTCACTCACACCGCATATGTAGATCAGTCATTCTCTGGCTCGCTGCTAGGCCGCTGCTTTCTTTCTCTCTCTCGCTCACTGAGTTGAGATAAATTAAAAAAGAGTAAGTTTGAATGTTTGCTTTACAAGCAGTTGCTGCATACTATAGCTTTTTATTATTGACATGACTAGTTCTCATTTGACAAAGGTAAACAGATTAGAGGATGTTATTTGGAAATAATTAGAAAAGTTCAGATAATACCATGAATAATTTTTTCATGGTAAATTTCGACTTCGATTGGGTAAGTCTGCTCTCACAGCATGATTTGAAAACATGAGTTGCCTCCTATTGTGTGGATTTTATCATTGTGGTTTTGGAAACCCACAGATTTTTGCCCATAACAGTGAAGGAAGGTGGAGGAGTACAACCAATAGTGGGATTTAGGTTAACGTATTTTCAGGAGGTATCAGGAAGTCAAACTAGCAACATACATGCATTTAGACTTATTCAGCACTGGCATTATGAACGGGCCTTGGGGGTGCAGGCTGGTCCAAAAAGTCACATTAATTACTCAAGTTAATTATTTTCACTGCAAAAACAGCTCCACATGAAATCTTGTTGTCTTCTTTTGAGAAAAAAAAATCTGCCATTGGGGTAAGCAAAAGTTGCTTGACTAGAATCCTTAAAACTACCCAATGAATCTAACTGCTGTATGCCTTTTAACTCGACAAAGCTGTCTAAAAGTTATGCTTAATTGAAGAAGATTTGACTTATTACATGCAGCAAGGGCCGGCCGCTCTCTGCCATGTGACATGAGGGCACCCGCTCAACACAGTGAGCTAAACCGGCGCCCATTAAATTCATTTCTTAAATGAAAAAGTTGTTTAAGTGGCCTTACTCTTGAAATAAGAAAGATAATATTATTCTTATTCAGGAATTTCAACCAAACTATTGTCCTACCCTGTAACTGGTAAATAAAACTCAAGAAAAAGCTAGACATATTTTCCTAGAATGAGCTTAATCTTTTTTGTGCAAAACTTGCTTAAGAATGTGTTTTATTTTTAGGCAAAAAATAAGAAAAAATGTCAAGTTTTTTTTCTTTTTAGTTTAGTGCTTCTGCAGCAGCTACATAATCAGCATTACTGTGGAGGACTAACCTTGGAGCAGATTTTTTTATGCAGATCCGACTTTGGGAAGTTCCCTTCCTGTTTCTTTAGCACTTAAAGAGGTCATTCATCAGCTTGTGCAGCTACAATGTACTAAGGACAAAAGTATTATCTGTTTAGCTTTGAAATCAGGTGTTTTCACTCACAGGTATATAAAATAAGGCACCTAGCCATGCAGTCTGCCTGTACAAACACTGGTGAAAGAATGGGTCATTCTACACAGATGAATATATGCATGGTACTGTAATAAGATTGCACTTTTGCAACAAGTCAGTTTGTGAAATTCAACTGTAAGTGGTATTATTGTGAAATGAAAGCATTTAAGAACCACAGCAACCCAGCCATGAAGTGGCAGACCACATAAAGTTACAGAGCAGGGTCACTGAGTGCTGTGGTGGATGGTGCCTAAAAGCCAACACTGTGCTGACTCATTAAACCTCCTCTGGCTTGATGTCATGGGTTTCCATGATCAAACAGTTTGTCTAGGTGTAATGTGTAGGTGTCCCAGTACTTGTGTGGAGTTTTAAAGCATGACCTCACTTGAAAATTGCAAAACAAATGGAGATGTGGTGACGATATTTTGTGCTCATAGTTTGCTCCCCTAGTGTGTGATGATTTGATTGATGCTCTCCTGCACCGAGAGAAAATGCCTCTCCTGTTTGTCTCCAGCTTTGTATCTGCAATCAAAGATATTGATGATATGCTCAGAGTGAACCCGCCCTGATCTGTGAAAAGCACACAGTACCAGTGGTGGACCTGGCAGTTCTGGTAGTCTGTTGCCACTAGGGCTTCAGAGTGCCAGGCAGTGGGCACAGAGCTCACTGGAGGGCATTGGGCCCTTAGGTCACCCTCATGAAGTCTGTTTCTGAGTGTTTGGTCAGAGACATTCACACCAGTGGCCGGCTGGAGGGCATTGTGCAGCTCTAACAGTCCTCGTGCTGTTCTTCCTTGCACAAGGGATGGATTAAGGACCTTCTGTATGATTCCTGGCTACCATACAAAATAAATATTTTTATCACATTTTCTAATATTAAAAAAATATACTGAAATAAGAAGATTACCGATAGTTCCTCCTTCTGTAAGATTACTTTTATCATTTCTTTTTGTGTCCAGATGCAGATGTAATTCGTTGCCCACATAATATTTTGATTTGTCTTTTTTAAAAAGCATATTATTGTTGCTTCATTGTTTGCAAACTCCTTATATATTTACTTTTTTGTGCAATCTCTTGTTCATTTTTGTCATGTCGTAGGTGTGTCATGGTAAAGTTTTGGTCATAAAGCTCATCAAACTTCTATGTGCCTCCACCAGGTAACAGAGGACGTCTATCGCCTCATCACCAATTACTACAATTTTGTGTGCCGTGGCCAGGTCAGCGTGAAGGGCAAAGGTCAGATGCTTACATACTTCCTGGAGGGGCGCAGACAAGGCAGCAGGCCATCTCAAACCCAGCAACAGCCTGGCAACGGTGAACGCCGGGCCAGTGCGTTCGCCCATGGCAGTGTGTGCACCAGGCTTAGCCCCGCTCCGACGGTGACCACCTACGCCGCTATGAGGACCCCAAGCCCAAGTGTGGCTAAACCAACCACATCCACCAGCACCACCAGGTACCTGCCCTCTGTTCCCACAGCAGTGGTGTGAAGGGCACTGTCTCCATTGTGACTACGAAAAAATAAGAATGTAAGAGTGGAGGTGGGTGAGTAACACAGATGGCTGTAGCAGAAAAAGGCTATTTAAAGAGGAAAGGTTGTTCTCCACTCTTCTTCTTCTGTCTGTGGAAGGCAGGGAGGCTGAGACATTGATCATCCAATGGGAAGCCCGGATTCGGGCCTGAAGCCTGGAGCCTGAGGCGTCCTCGATCAGACTGTCCCTCCACATTCGAACCCTGTTTGTTGTTTCACACAGCGGGATGTCATGAACAGGATACAGGATGCTTTAGCCACGTCGCTCTGTCATCAATCAAAGGCCAAGGATGTCTCCAGGATTTCATAGCCGACTGCCAAAAAACTGGATCCACCACTACGATAAACTAAATAAGCATAAAAATAAAAACACATCGCAATGCACAATTGAAAGTGTAGCACGCAAGCCTTTCACTACAACTGTGTCCCGAAATCTAACAACGTTAGCTGACCCTTTTCTCCCCGTCTAAAACCAAAACAGTGCTGTTGCCTTAGCGACCACTCCTCACAATGAGATTTTTGCCATTTTTTTTTGTTGCCTTTTAGATCCTTTATAGATTGATTTATCAGATTAATTCATTTTAGGGGCATCATTGTCCTAGAGACAACAGTGTTTAAAGTGGTTGAAGCCAATTGTGGAATTTTAGATGGCAGTTAATGACACGAACTTGCCAAAATACAACAAGGCGTTGCCTTTGACCATTTGTGGGTGGTTGATGCTGTACGCTTAATTTCTGCCCCTTTGCTGAACCCCTCGTACACAAGGCAAGCTCTTGATTCAGTGAGCCGAGCTGCTCAGCGTCTTTAAGTGCATGATGCCACTGCTGCATTTCAGTCATGTGTGCTGTCTGTTTCCCTGTGATGCTTGACTTCCAGATTCTTCCTTGTCAAAGTGTAGCAATAAAGCAGTTTGTCTCCTATCTCAGCCTATTCACTCCTTGCATGCTGTAGCCAGCTGGATCCTACTTTGACCTGATAGTGTTTGTAGCCAATAGAGTGTGCATAGCTAGCCACACCAGTCTGTATCTGTGGAGTTGAAGCATGAATTAGAAAACCTATTTTTAGTATTGTGCGAGTGTGATTCCTTCTTCCTCAATGAATTATATTTAAAAAAAGAGAACTTTTTTTCTGTGTGCTTGTTTACAAAGAAATATTTTCTAGTGTTGAAAAATATTCTGTTCTACTATTTTTATGAACTCGAAGCTGCTTTGGAAAGGGGGGAAAAAAAGAAACCTTCTGTTTATGAGGAGATTCCCACAAACCTCTGTGTCTGGATTCCTCATGCAAACCCAGATGATTTATTTTACGGTATAGCATGCTACTCACAGTACGGCTTACCACAGCCATTAACTTTCCTCTAATCTGTACGAGCATGCACTGCCTGGAAGCCTGCGGATCAAACATGCATGCTTTGATGAAGCACTAATGCAGGCGGAGCAGCGGACACACGTTGACTGTGTTTTATTATAGTCCTCATGCATGCGCTAAAGGTAGCGGTCCTCTTGAATGTAAGGTGCTTAATTGACCCGTGTCTTCTTCATGAGCTTGGTGTGCAAACCTTTTTGAGGACATATTTCAGGATAGATAGACTTCAGGCCTGGGGGGAGAGGTTCCTCCTCCTCCTCCCTGCTCCTGCTGTAATCAACAGGTAGCTGGTTTTCTAATGTGCCAACCTATTTTCATAAACATATCAGACTTTTTCGTGTTGAGCTGTAGCACAACTGAATGCGTTGCTACGGTTATTGTGGATTTTCTTTTGTTGGATGCCTGTATTTTTACTGTTCGAGCTGATTGAGTTTTGTTACTCAAAACGATGGCAAGTGTCGATTTTGATCAGATTTATTTGGAACCTGACAGAAATTACGTTGGACTTATAATATTTAAAATAGATTTTAAATCTATATGGTAGCTTGAGTGCTTAATTTAAGTTTGTAAGAGGTTTAAAATGAGGATTTTTTATACACTTGCTTTAAACAATTAATTGAAAGTTGATGAAAAGGAATTGTGTACAATATTTTTCCTGTAAATTGGATATTTTCATACTGTATGATACGGGTTTCAATTGTTATATGTAGGTATTACTAGCTATTATTGTACATTGTAGAGATATATTATGGATGATACAATATTTGTCAAGTTCTTTTGTTGAAGATGTATTTATTGAGATGTTTTATGTGAATGTAAATTTTGGTAAAGAAAATATTTTATACTAAAATATAAGTGTTTGCACTGCAATTATATTGACGTACGATGATTATGAAGAATAAAGCCAGTGGAGATGTGTCTCCTGGACTAAGAACTCTCATTCTGTGCTCATTTTGATCAAACACAGACAGATACGCACATACAGAGTGCATATGGAGAGGACACGAAACTCAGTTAAACAGTTACGTAACACTAGAAAAACAGAGTAGCTCATGTAAGAAGTTAGAGCAACATCGGTCAGTGGCAGTTTGACTCCTCTGGTGCTGCTCGGCATTGGCGGCCTCACGCTGACAACACAAACACGTCTGCTCTAGTAAAAACATGTCAAAGGAGTTAAGTGTGTGGGTGTGTGTACAGTATGCCTTAAGTTTATTGCTCATAACGGTTTAAATGCATAAAAAAAACAATTTACTCCAACAGATACACAGAATAAGGGTCTATTTTTTGTTTTGTTTTGCAGAAACTACAATGCAGGGTTTTTTTCTGTTGTGTCAAATCATAAGACATGTTAGACAAACATCTCCTAGAAGCAAGTGTCACAACTCAACAATCTTCAAGCATTCACTAAAGCTGGTATTTGCATATAAGGAAACACCAGTCAAATGTGATAAGGATCCACAAATCTACTAAACACAGTCCACAATCCACAATGTTTATTTTGTCTTGTCTCCATCCCCTCACCCCTAACCGGTCGCAGCAGGTGGCTGAGCCTCCCTGAGCCTGGTCCTGCTCGAGGCTTCTTCCTGTTAAAAGGCAGTTTTTCCTTCCCACTGTGGCCAAATGCTGGCTCTTAGGCCTTGAGATGACTGTTGTTGTAATTTAGTGCTGTATAAGTAAAATTCTATTTGAATTAAACAGTGAAAGAGACCTAAAATAAAAGAACAATAAAATACTTTTAGTGTTTTATACTTTACTTTTTTCCTAGCTCCCAAGCTAAAGCAGAAGCTTATTTGCTGGTTTCTAGAACATAGAAAGCTGTGATGTTAAAACTAAGATGCACCATATGCAAAATGCACCAGCACACATACATGGTTGAGAGGTCAATTTCAGTGGGTCAGATTAGGCTGAAACTACTTCTGTTTTTTTGTTTTTCTTTTTCGGCCAGGTTGTAAATATGCTATAAAGTTGGATATTGGGATTACACATGGGATTAAGAGGAATCTTTTTAAATATTTTGCACTGCTTTCATTTTTTCCCCAGAGGTTACCAATTCAACTCAACACCAACTCAAATTCCCCAACCACCCTTAGGCAGGACTTGGCAAATGTGGGGAGGAAGAAAGCTTTAACAGGAAACATTCAGAGTGCACAGGGCACTCCTCCTGCTTAGTGCAGTTAAAATTTTTTGACTATGAGAAAAATGTAAATTTCTCATGATTTTTACATATAAAAGGCATCAGGACCTCAGTGGGTATTCGTTTGTGTCTTTTCCCACCCTCACCCACCTCACCCCACCCCACCGAAGGCGGTGGTGAGAGAAAAGGAATGTTTCAAGTCCTGTCGCAGGAAGACCCGACCTCTAAACATTCATCAGTGCTGTGAAAATGTGTGTGTGTGTGTGTATGTTTACCACTGGTGTGGAAATGCCATGGCATGCGGAGCATCCTGCGTGACAGGTTGTCATGGCAACACGACAAGAATGCACCCTGACATGTAACCAAGGTTGTGTTTTTCAGCGGGTAAATGATAAACCAGTAACCCCCACCCTCGTTCTTCTTCTATTAGCTTTGTGATCTGTGCTGATTGTGTGCAATCACCACAGAGGATGTCAATATTCCACTTGTTGATAACTGAAAAATTTACAACTCTGCGTGTGTGTGTGTGTGTGTGTGTGTGTGTGTGTGTTTACCACCTGATGGACTCTCCAATATGATCAAAGACGCCCGGTCAGGAGTGCCAAGGTAAACACTCACACACAGCGAGATAAGCGACGGAAATGGGCTTTTTTGGACCTCATTTACAGCTGTGGTGTAGTGGAACGGCCATCTATCTGCAGCCTGAATCAGACACTGCAGAGCTGAGATCATGACGGCAATGAGGCTGACCGAGACACTTTGAAGGGTTATGGATAGTTTTACTACACTGCTTACTCAATGACTCTGTGTGTCATAGAATCACTTACTGTAAACTTTGCTGTCATTTCAACACTGGAGCGTAGGTGGAAAAACACAACCTGACTGCCAAAACAGCGTTTGTATGTATTAACTGCATAGATGTATGCAACATTTTAACCCCTCTACTTTACAAGGATGATGGGATAGTGTCATCACCCTGCTGGGGGTGGACTCCCAAGTTTGTGAGTGCGATAACTCGAGAACGAGGCGTTTTAGGATTTTCAAAATGATACCAGGTGCATCTACTAGAAGGCTGAGTGGCCGTCAGCATTTTTATACTAACTTGCAAGCGTATTTGTATTTGTCTGTGCTGCTACTAAAGTAACTACATTTCTTTATGGGAGTCAGACCAAACAAAGTGATGAACTAGCAGCTCAGCATCAAACATGGATTGCATTGGCCACATCCACCCAAGAACAAACTGAATTTCTCTTGCCATGAATATAAAGAAGTTGTGATCACTGGAAATTTGTGTTTCACACAATCATGATGTTTGTTTTAAATGCTACTTTCAGGAGGGTTTAAAGCAACATTATGTAACTTTTACCTAGCAGCACTAACACAGTGAATTATTAATTACGGGACTCATTCAGTTCTGGTTGAACTTAATAAAACCCTTAGATAAAACTAAAATGATAGTGCTGCAAATCTCTCTGTACTAGCTTAGTAAATAGTGGTTTACAGCACTACCATACCTAACTAGCCTAAGGCTATTAAAGAGTTAACTGTTAGATCTAAAATATAATACACTAAGACATATTAGATCATCATTAGAAAAAAAACCCCAACACTGCAAACTTTAGTCATACAACATCGTTGGCGAGGAGTTGCTCTATATCTCAGTCTTGATGTCTTATTTGTGAGTTGGGTAAGAGCAACACTTACACTCTTGCTACTATTCTTTTATCACACAACACCACTGACACTCATCTCTATCCATTCCACCCGGCCTCCACTCTGTTCTCCACCTTATATATTATACACTCTCTTTTGTTTTCAATGGTTGATTCCAGGTATTTAAACTCATCTACCTTAACTAGCTGCATCCTCACCTTTCCAACGGCCTCATTAACATTCACGCACATGTATTCTGTTTTGTTTCTGCTGACCTGCATTCCTCTTCTCTCCAATGCATACCTCCAACTCTCCAGAGTCTTTTCCATCTGCTCCCCATTCTCATTACAGATTACACAATGTTCTCTGTGAACATCATAGTACATGAAAACTCTGGCCTGACCTCATCCGTCAACCTGTCCATCACCATCGTACAAGAAAGGGCTTGGATTCAAACCTTCCCACTCTCACCTTGGACCGATCTGTCACTCCTACCAAGCACCTCGCCACTTTCTCTAGATCCACAAGGACACAATGCTACTCTTTCTGATCGTCTAACACTAAATCTATAGTGCTCTTTTTGTTTTAGCATGACGCCACACTGCTGAACTTAGCTTGAACAAGTCATTCCCGTGTCTTCACGCTATGGTTTATCAACATTATCCCTTTGTAATTACTACAGCTCTCTACATCACTGGTACCAGAAAACTTTTTCTTCATTCTTCATTCAGACATCCGCTCAAACTCCAAGACTGTGTTAAATAATGTGCTTAAAAAGTCCACTGCCTCCCATTTACTCTCTAGTCCCTTAACCTCAGCACACCTCTTCACAGTTCCCCTCACTTTCTACTAATCCTCTGTGCTTCCAGTACTGCTATTGTTATTACATCCATCCTCTCTCATTTTCATCAGTAATGAGTTGATCAGTGTACTTATTCCATCTTCTCAACACATTGTCTTAATTTGTTAGCACATTTCCGTCTTTGCCCCTAAGCTGCCACACAACCTTTCTAGCTCAGCTATCCAGCCACTTGATATAAGTTCTTTTCACCTTCCTTAGTGTACAGTTTACTACAAGCTTTTTCCTTTCCTTCACCTCTCTCTTTGCTTTAATCCTATCCTCCCAGCTACAGTGGTCCCTTCGCTATAACGCAGTTCACCTTTCATGGCCTCCCTGTTTCGAGGATTTTTTTTGTGCAATTTTGCATGTTTTTTTTGTGTTCTGCATCCTGATTGGCTGTAGACCATTGTCAATCAATCTCATGCAGTGTCTCCTGTACGGTACAGAATGCGTTCAGCTTGTCAAATTTACATCAGTCTGAAGTGCTGTACTGTATGTTTGTAAGTTTTCTCCCCAACAAACACAAAAATGTCGAAGAAACCTTTTGTCTTTGGTTTCATTCTAGAATGCTGGACTTATTTTTCAACGAAGGTTTGAACTTTGAGAGTGTTTAAACAAGAGAGAAAAGTGTGAAAATGTTCATGCCTGTCTGAGAAAAATGCATAAAGTGTGTAGTGAGGGGTTTTACAGCCTTAAAACATCTGTAATAATTGTAAAAAATAAAGTTGGCTACCTCGAGGATTTCACCTATGGCAGAGTTTTTTTTAGAATGTAACTCCCGGGATAAGCGAGGGACCACTGTATTGACTAGGAGTGCATCCTCCACCTAGCCTAGCCTCATTTTCCACCATTTAATCCATACCTCTGCTCTCTGCCTTCACTTCACTCCTTCTTGATTTCCAAAGTCATCATGCTGAGTTTCTTCCGATGCTGCCTAGCTACATTCTCCCCTGACACCACCTTGCAGTCTCCTGTCACTTTCAGTTTGTTATTTTATGTTTTTGGAGTACACTTAGTGTACAAACAAATGAAATTTGTAATAGTTGAGTTTTTCAAAATGTTGTCATCATTTTTTGATCTTTTCTCTGCTGTGAAATCCTGAAGAGTTTTAAGACTCCAAGAAATCTGAACTCAAGGGTTCATCTAAAACACTAGGTATCAGTGAACGTCAAAGATCATACAGTAATGTTTTTAAGCTTTAAAGGGCTTCACATTATATAGTCAGTCACAGGACAAATTGTAGAGCTCAAGCACATGAGTCATCCTTAAGGTTTGTTGTTGTTTTTTCAGGTTTTATCAAACCCATATGCAAGGCCTAAATCTTCAAATACTTTCAGTGGACAAACATTAAAATGAGTTTCCAAGAAAAGCGGTTTCACAACCAAGCTTCTGCAAGGTTGTGAAACCAAATGCTTCCTAGGGGTATCTGACAGGAGCCCAAAACACAAACTACTCTTTTCTGATTAGCCGAGGAAAAAAAACATCCTCCCACTAGATTGTTTCTCATCATGGATTTCCCCAATGCACGAGTGTTATCTTCTGTTTTCTACAATATGTTTTTCCTACAAGCACATCAGCCCAGATACAGGCAGGGTCAGTGAACTCCATGTTGTGTAAGAACTGCAGTGACCCCTGCTAACCTACTCGTACCACTCCTTCATGTTTGGTCTCTTCTGAACAACCATGAAGATGGAATGTGACGAGGTGCCAGAAAACACCTTTAAACATTCAAGAAATGTTGTAATAACCTCTACAAACAAAGCAGATCAATGTGACCTGCTGCAGATTGATGAATCCTGTGAAAAACAGAGCAGCATAACAGTAGTTTGACCTAGAGACTTACATCTGTAAACACACACAGAGAACCTCCCATCACAACTGTTACAAAACACATATTTCCCCCCTTACCCTAGTCAAGCAGGTAGTGTGGAGTTTATTTGTCAAGACTTTGAAATATCTGAAGTTTCTGCCTCCACCCCAAAACAATAGAGGTGATATTTTGAGGGGATGCTCAGGAGCAGATCTTTCAAAGAACCACATGTTGGTTTCTTAGGATAATCCACAGGCAAACAGCTTGTCCTGTGGAGTATCCTGTATATGGTTTCTGGAATGCAAGATGCAAGCTACTGGATTATAGGCATTTTCAATACTTTACAGTCACAAATTAGTACTCAGCTCTGCTGTTACTGTATTTGTAAAAAATCCTGGAATTTAAAGCAGAAATCATCTACACTATGTCTTGTGGTGAGAAAATAAGGCTTGTGTTTTTTGTTATTGGGGTGAAACAATCTATCGCTATCTGTTATGGTTACTGATGAGACTGTTGACAGCCTGTTGAACTTCCCTTTCACAAAGGTTGTTTTTATTCCTCTGGTTAAAGAGATCTAACAAGCCACTTCCAAGAAACATGAAAGTGGTGTGTTGAAACAACTTTATTAAACTTCCATAAGTTTGGATCTATGTAGGAACAATGCCATAAAGCATCCAAACTATTATTTATATATATATATATATATATATATATATATATATATATATAATATATATATATATATATATATATATATATATATATATATATATATATATATATATATATATATATATATTATATGTTGTAAGCAAAGTTCATTTGCTTTGTTTAATTTGATATCTACCTCTCAAAGAGCAGTTGCTATCTCTTTGAGCATAAAATTTGAAGTTATTTCCAAACGCTGACATTTTTTGACACAGGCTGTGGCTGTAACTTGTGAGGCATGTGACATGTTTACATTTCCCTGTCACAATGTAAGTACAGTTAATGTGAGAGGTGGACTGTCACATACTGAAATTAAAGGATCTTGCTTGAGAATAGATATTATGTTGGACTGTATATGAACGATGTTGAAAACTTAAGCCGAACCTGCATTCTTTATAAAGGTCAGCAGGGGGCGACTCCTTTTGTGTTGTTCTCCCCCCCTTTTCCTGACAGGTTTCTGGTCTCAGTCATTAGTTTCATCATTTAATGAACAAAAAATTATATCCATTTTATAAACAACATAGTCAAATAGGAAGATAAAGCATGAAAAGCTATTGGGCAGGCTGTTGCGTGTCAAGTGATCCGAGTGCTCAGAGTCGAAAAACTAGTCTGTTTACCATGTACCTGCTGTAAAGTCCTAGCTTTCATATACTGTTTCTGTCACGTCCGATGTGGCAGACGTGTGGAGTGTAGATAAGGACCCAAGATGCAGACTGCTTAAGTGGTGAGCGAGCTTTAATAACCAAAGGATGACACAAACGGAGAAGAGGTGGGCGAAAACCCAAAACCTAAGAATGAACTAAACTGGGAAAAGCTAAGCAAAAAACAAACCTGAAACCTTGAAACATGAAACGGAGATGCAGGGAGAATAATGCGGCCAGAATACGCAGGAAAATGGAGGGGAATAACACAGACGAAACAGCAACTAACAGAGGCAGACACGAGGTTTAAATACACAGAAGGATAACGAGGGAATGAGACACAAAAGGAGGGCACAGCTGGGAGTAATCAGACCTGACGAGACAGGGGAAGAGTAAACTGAACACACTGAGATAAGACACAGACCGTCACAATAAAACAGGAAACACATACACACAAAGACACAGACTAGCAACGCGGACTTAACACAGGGGTAGACGGCAGAACAGAACAACACTAAACCGGAGGAAGAACAGAACCAAAATGACACTGGTAGAAAACACAAAACGCTGGGTCAAAAGGACCCAGGATCGTGACAGTACCCCCCCGTCAAAGGCTGGCCCCAGACAGCCCAACAAGGAAACAAAACAGCCAGAGAGAAAAAAAAACAAAACAAAACAACAAACAACCCGACCAGGGCGGGCGGTGGGGACCAGGACGGAGGGCTCGAGGCAAAACCAAAACAGGAGCACAAGAGGGACAAAAAACCAAAAGCAAAACACGAGCCAGCACCAAAAAACAACAAAAGAAACACACTGGAGCCCAAGGAAACAGAGTCCAAAACAGAAAAGTTCAGGGGGCCGGCCAGGGGGCCGACCGCACAGGAGTCCAAACAGTTCCGGGGGCCGACCGTGCGGAAGGCCACGGTGGCGATGTGGACCCAGGTCAGGGGGCCGGCCCGGGGGCCGACAACCCAGGAGCCCGGACAGTTCAGGGGGCCGGCCGTGAGGACGGCAGCGGCGCCGACGTGGGCACAGTTCAGGGGTCGGCCGTGAGGACGGCAGCGGCGGCGACCCAGGTGGAGGCGGTCCGGGGGCCGCCCACGACGGCGATGTCGCCTGGCCAGTGGCCTGAAAGGTGGCCAGTCAGCTGCGGACCCCGACGGGGTAGGACCAGGCGAGGCTGAAGACTCGGAGGCTGGACCAGGCGAGGCTGAAGACTCGGAGGCTGGACCAGGCGAGGCTGATGAGGCCGCAGGTGACGGCGTGGAAGCCGGAGACGATGAGGCCGCAGGTGACGGCGTGGAAGCCGGAGACGATGAGGCCGCAGGTGACGGCGTGGAAGCCGGAGACGATGAGGCCGCAGGTGACGGCGTGGAAGCCGGAGACGATGAGGCCGCAGGTGACGGCGTGGAAGCCGGAGACGATGAGGCCGCAGGTGACGGCGTGGAAGCCGGAGACGATGAGGCCGCAGGTGACGGCGTGGAAGCCGGAGACGATGAGGCCGCAGGTGACGGCGAGGAAGCCGGAGACGATGAGGCCGCAGGTGACGGCGAGGAAGCCGGAGACGATGAGGCCGCAGGTGACGGCGAGGAAGCCGGAGACGATGAGGCCGCAGGTGACGGCGAGGAAGCCGGAGACGAAGAGGCCGCAGGTGACGGCGAGGAAGCCGGAGACGAAGGCACTGCAGCTGGCGGCGTAGATGGTGAGACTGCAGCTGGCGTGAATGAAGAGGCGGCAGCTGGCATGGAAGCCAGAGACGGAAGCGCTGCAGGCGGCGGCGTGGAAGCCGGAGGCGGCGGCGCTGCAGGCGGCGGCGTAGATGGTGAGGCTGCCGCTGGCGTGGATGGTGAAGCTGCAGCTGGCGGCGGCGTGGAAGCCGGAGACGGAGGCGCTGCAGCTGGCGGCGGCGTGGAAGCCGGAGACGGAGGCGCTGCAGCTGGCGGCGGCGTGGAAGCCGGAGACGGAGGCGCTGCAGCTGGCGGCGGCGTGGAAGCCGGAGACGGAGGCGCTGCAGCTGGCGGCGGCGTGGAAGCCGGAGACGGAGGCGCTGCAGCTGGCGGCGGCGTGGAAGCCGGAGACGGAGGCGCTGCAGCTGGCGGCGGCGTGGAAGCCGGAGACGAAGAGGCCGCAAGCGGCGGCGTGGAAGCCGGAGACGGAGGCGCTGCAGCAGGCTGGACGGATCCCTCGGACCCTCCAGCGGAGACAGGAGACGAAGGCCGGAGCGGTCCCTCGGACCCTCCAGCGGAGACAGGAGACGAAGGCCGGAGCGGTCCCTCGGACCCTCCAGCGGAGACTTGAGACGAAGGCCGGAGCGGTCCCTCGGACCCTCCAGCGGAGACTTGAGACGAAGGCCGGAGCGGTCCCTCGGACCCTCCAGCGGAGACAGGAGACGAAGGCCGGAGCGGTCCCTCGGACCCTCCAGCGGAGACAGGAGACGAAGGCCGGAGCGGTCCCTCGGACCCTCCAGCGGAGACAGGAGACGAAGGCCGGAGCGGTCCCTCGGACCCTCCAGCGGAGACTGGAGACGAAGGCCGGAGCGGTCCCTCGGACCCTCCAGCGGAGACACGAGACGAAGGCCGGAGCGGTCCCACGGACCCTCCAGCAGAAGCCATCACTAAGCCAGCAGCCATGGAGGCCACTAGCACACATGAAAGCAACTGGCACTGCCCAGAGCACTGGCCCTGCCCAGGCAACGCTGACATGAGGTGGTACTCAGGGGGCTGCTTAAACTGCAGGGGTCCAGAATTAGCTGGGGCCTGACACCTAGCCTCTGGGGGAGCCCTGGAGTGGCAAACTGTACCAACGGCGGCTAACCCCTGAAAAGTACACTGAGAAGACGTAAGACTTCCTCCCTGCGTGGAGTGAACGGGTGAACCAGGTGGCCCTGGGGCCTGAACTACAAGTAACGGTGACACTGGAGGCACTGGAGACTGAACGACAGGTGACACTGGAGGCACTGGAGACTGAACGACAGGTGACACTGGAGGCACTGGAGACTGAACGACAGGTGACACTGGAGGCACTGGAGACTGAACGACAGGTGACACTGGAGGCACTGGAGACTGAACGACAGGTGACACTGGAGGCACTGGAGACTGAACGACAGGTGACACTGGAGACTGAACGACAGGTGACACTGGAGACTGAACTACAGGTGACACTGGAGGCACTGGAGACTGAACTACAGGTGACACTGGAGGCACTGGAGACTGAACTACAGGTGACACTGGGGGGAACTGAGCCGAAAGGGGCACTGGAGACTGCACTGAGGGTGAAGCTGGGGGCACTGGAAACTGCACTGAGGGTGAAGCTGAGAGCTCTGGAAACTGCACTGAGGGTGAAGCTGGGAGCTCTGGAGACTGAGCAGAGTGTGGCACCGGAGACTGAGCAGAGTGTGGCACCGGAGACTGAGCAGAGTGTGGCACCGGAGACTGAGCAGAGTGTGGCACCGGAGACTGAGTAGACGGTGAGTGAGCGACTGACACTGGAGACTGAGTGGAGAGCGGCTGCGTAGCAACTAACTGAGCTGAGAGTGGCAGCTGGGCAGCTAACTGAGCTAAGAATGGCTGAGCAGGCGATAAGCTGTTTACATTGCTATCTGCAGCACAAAACACTGCCCCAGAACAAACAGTTCCACAATCCATAACGGAAAAAGAGTCCTCACCCACCACAGCCGACGATGTAGAAGTCCGAATGTCCGGCTGTGGGGTGGCGCGCCGGCGGCGCGATCGACGTTTCTTCCCCGCAGCCGGCACCGACAGGCCGGGTAAACTCGCATCCGGCAGGTGAGGCTGACGCGGCTGCTCCGGGGTGGCTGTTGGCTGTCGCTGCTGGACGCCCGATATTTCCCAAGCTCGCGCCGCCTCTTGGAACTCCGGGCTTCATACAAGTTGGCCAATAAGTCCGAACATCCTCTGACCTGGCGGAGATAGGGATTTCCTTTGAGGATCTCCTCAATGCCATTTATCCCCACGATCCTAGCTCTCATATTCGAGGTGTGGGTTATCCACTCAACCAGGCGTTGGACTCGCATCAGATCGCTCTCCCCGGGTAAGTCTGCTGGATCCATGTGTTGGCTGTTTCGTGCTGTCACGTCCGATGTGGCAGACGTGTGGAGTGTAGATAAGGACCCAAGATGCAGACTGCTTAAGTGGTGAGCGAGCTTTAATAACCAAAGGATGACACAAACGGAGAAGAGGTGGGCGAAAACCCAAAACCTAAGAATGAACTAAACTGGGAAAAGCTAAGCAAAAAACAAACCTGAAACCTTGAAACATGAAACGGAGATGCAGGGAGAATAATGCGGCCAGAATACGCAGGAAAATGGAGGGGAATAACACAGACGAAACAGCAACTAACAGAGGCAGACACGAGGTTTAAATACACAGAAGGATAACGAGGGAATGAGACACAAAAGGAGGGCACAGCTGGGAGTAATCAGACCTGACGAGACAGGGGAAGAGTAAACTGAACACACTGAGATAAGACACAGACCGTCACAATAAAACAGGAAACACATACACACAAAGACACAGACTAGCAACGCGGACTTAACACAGGGGTAGACGGCAGAACAGAACAACACTAAACCGGAGGAAGAACAGAACCAAAATGACACTGGTAGAAAACACAAAACGCTGGGTCAAAAGGACCCAGGATCGTGACAGTTTCATATTGTATTGTTTACTAATGAGTGGGTGGTGACACATATAACGTTTGCAGTCGGATTTTTTTTTCTTTTATGATGTAATCACCATTGCAACCCGTGTAGCAACAGATGTTTGGCTTATTAACATATTGCCAATAGTCAAGCAAAGCTCAAAACACTGGAAAGTACAAAATCCACACCTATTGTTTGTTTACAAAGTTTGATTTTGACCTAATTCTTCATGTATTATGTAATAGCTTCAGTGTATTTATTATAAGGGAAAAAAAACCTTGGAACATTTTGACTCGTACCCAATATGTACATTAATGTAACTAAAATACTTTTTATAAAACCTACAAAACTCTTGTCTCGTGCCCAGGTTAAACACCACTGCATTAAAGGATCAATTGCATACAGTAGTATCTAGACACATCAGAATCAACAGAAGGCTGCTTAATTCAATATAACTGTAGTTGGTAGTGCAGCTGTATAGTTAATAAAACTGTACAATCTGTTGCTTTCACTTCAGGAGCAGAAGTTGGTTTCGGTTTGCATTACACTGTCTTGATATTGATACAGAAATACAACACCTCAAATCAGAGAATGTATTAATCACTTTTGGTTTGAATTCATTTCCTCTCTGTCTTGGTGTTGGAATAAAACAATTAGTCTGGAAAAGAAAAACACACCATTGTCCTTTTAATGTAAAACAAATGTATCTTTCTTAAACCTCTGTATGATTGGACGAGTGTGTTATGTGAGTGTATTATTCACCCCATTTGGAGATAATAAAGTTAAAAGTGAAAGGAAGTGAAGCTGAACCTTTGTCAGTATCACAAAGGGTGGTGAATGTGTTTATTCGCTGTTGCTCTTCCTAACTGTACATGAGCCTTCAGTCTCTATTTACTCAAGTGGGGATTCTTTGATGTGGATGTTTTGGACAGATCGTTCTATTGTGAATAAAGAAAGGATCTGCGGACATAGGTTGGATGGAAGGAAAGGGGAGGAGTGTATCTTAAGTAACCATGAGTCTGGATGGAAAACTCCATTCTGTTGCACAGGGAGATAATAACAGCTAATCCTACCAACACAACTCCCCTGACCCATTCATGAGACTGTTTCCAGTTAACTTTGCCAAGTGCAATCCTCTGGCTTGGGCTTCCTCCTACTTCTCATTAGAGCCGCAGTGAAGAGGGAAGCATTGCAGCTAAACACACAGAGTCACTCAGAAAGAGAGAGAGAGGAGGAAACTAAACACAATGGATGCTGGCGCATGGGAGACTGGATTTCCTGGGTTTCCCACACAAAAGTGTACAATCACAAGCTCACAAACATATACACTCATTTGGAAACACACTGTCCGACACACACGTGAGCCATCATGCAGCATGCCAAGATGCTCGGGTCTAACGGATAAATCCGTTCCCCCATTCACAACCTTAAAGTGGGGAGAGCAGCCCCCGATGCCAAACCCCAATCTATGATCTGCACTGGCTGTTTAATAAGACATGAATTATCCGATTAAGGAAATCTTGTGAGAAGGGGAGGAGAAGAAAAAGAACAACTTTGCTGGGGATTAGCGTCATTGTGCCCACTCACATCACATTCCTGACTGCTGATTCTCACCCCTGGGGAAGGATAGGACTACTGGTTAACCCGAACATGTCACTGACGTGTCCTGGGACCAGAGACAGCACAGGAATGAGAGTGTCCATCTGCAGTAATGCAACAGTTTCAGATGTTCAAAACAAGACTGTCTTAGAGTACACGTACTACTGTTCTGTGGACAACTAGAGAAAGGGAATGCAGAGCACAGAGTTACAGAACAAAACAAAATAGAAATAAGGGAGAGAGAAGACAAAAAATGTAATAACATGCTGCCGTGGTATATAAATACATGGGGAGTGAAAAACAGGTGTGTGGAGAAGAAGTATTCAGTGCACTGCATAAAGTCCTGCAGCCTATTGCAACATAACTAAGGGACGGTTCAGGATCACCTGATCCAGCTTTAACTATAAGCTTCATCAAAAAAGAAAGTTTTAAGTTTTAAGCCTCCCACTTTTAGAAACTCTAGAAACTACAAGTAAGCCAGCTGTCTGACAGCAAAATGCTCTATTAGGATAATATGGTGCTATGAAGACTACGCTATGATGGGACCTGATTATTCAAAGCTTTGTATGTGAGAAGCATTGCAGGGATAGGGAGCCAATGCAATGATGTCGGAATAGGAGAAATATAATCTAGGTTTCTAATTTTTGAAATATTGTGCAGATGTATTTAAGTATTGTTTTTGTATTTATGTATTTAAGACCAAGTAACAACTAATTAACTAACTGATTTGATCATTTGGCTTCATAGACAAATATAACTGGGTATCATCAGAAATATTAATCCTTCTGTAACCAGGTTTCTGTAAGGCAAATAAACCAGTCTATTAATCAAATATTAAATCATTTACTAATGTGAAGTTGGAAGACAGTCCTCTAATGTTGAGTAGCCCACATCTCTGGTGACTGATT
The DNA here is from genome assembly GCF_001858045.2 of Oreochromis niloticus. Classification (NCBI taxonomy): domain Eukaryota; kingdom Metazoa; phylum Chordata; class Actinopteri; order Cichliformes; family Cichlidae; genus Oreochromis; species Oreochromis niloticus. Next base: position 26,800,193 of record NC_031981.2, on the reverse strand, counting down.
TTTGGCTGGTGGATAAACAAACTGGAAGTCTAATTTTAAAAACAAAAATAGGATCCAAAAACTATCCTGGTTGAAAATCTTGTATTTGACACCGTCACTCAGCCCAGCCCACTCCCACATGGACTTTGTTTCTCTATGTAATGCCTCGCTTGACTTCCTCAGGCCCTTTATAAAGCTTTCTGGAAATTTTTCTTCAACAAGCAAATGCACCCAACCTCTTTCAAAGATGTGTAGAAAAAATTCTGAAGAATTCGTGTACTCCAGATGCTAAAAATGAGATGTGGGAAAATATTTAAAACAGATGGAGCCTTCGTCACAATATAGATCAACACTGGAGAAACAGTTTTGCAGGTCCTACATTCAAAGTCTGGGCTTCCAAAGGACTTTATAAAATTCAAGATCTCTATCATCAAAACTGATGATTTTGAAGAATTGAAGCATAATGCTGCTTTAACGGGAAGCTTCTTTTTTGTTTAAATAGCTACACCTAAGAAGTTTAGTAAAAACAGGTGGACTCAACTCACTTAGTAGATCCTCAACAAGCACCTGTTGAAACACAGATTGTGTAGGAATTTTTGTGAAAGTGCGTGAAATTTTCCATTCTGTCCATCAGAAAGTTAACATTACAACCTGAGTGCATGAAACAAAGACTTAGTCACTGGAATCACTTTGTGCTGGAGGTCAGACTTTGATTATACGCCTCTAGTTAATGTTAGCATATGTAACTCCTGCAAAATTAAATGTCAGAAAGATTAAAACATTTTGAGCAAGAGGTCAAATTGACACATAGGGAGATTATTTCAAAACAAATCCCGGTAGACCCAAAGCTATTTTTACTTGTTTTGTATCCAAAAGGACACAATTATAATAAAAATGAACAGACACTAATGGACGTCAGACTTTGAAATGCCAAAAACACAATGGTATTGTATTAGAGGGAAGAAAAGCCAAACTTTACACACAGGATAAGTCAAATGATGCAAAACCTAGAAAAACCAAAAGACAAAAACTGTTTTCTGTGGGACAAAGTGGATTTAAAAAGGTTTGGTTTCCCTTTGTTAACGTTGTAAAGAATTTGGATCTGGCAGAGGGTAAATCAGAACAGCTGTTTGTTTTGGACCACCAAAACTTGTTGTAAGTTGGATGTCAGTTTGGTGTTGGTGTTTTTAGAATCTCTGCTATTTTCTTTTTGTTTCTTTTTAATTTAGATAAAAATAATACTATAAAAAAGTAAATGAAACAAATGTGGGCATTAGATATAGATATATTAGATACAGGCTACATTAAAAAAGTAAGATAAAGAGATGAACAGTTGTGCAAAATGACACACACATATAAACAGTATGTGTTTCTAAGTGTGTTCCCCTTCTCTCATACATGGTGAATTGTATGAATGATTTCCTAAACAGATTTTTCTGTGGCATGGATTGCTTTGGATGGACTTCCCATATTGTGGAGACGTTTCTTGAGGAATCTTCTGCATCTCAATCAAACATTTCCAGGTTTTCACTACTTTGATTGATCCTGCTGACATCTCTGCAGTTTCAGACTTAAGAAAAATGGACTGTATATGGCACTTTTCTATTTGAACACTCAAGGTACTTTCTTCTGACAACTTCATTCACGCACACATTTAACCTAACGTTTACACCCTCACATGGATGCATTGGAAGCAACTGGGAGACAACCTGTCCCGCCTCCTGAGCGACAACTGAAGACTGAGCTGAAATTTCTGAGCAGAAATTAGAGTGCGTTCATTACCTTACTGTACACTCCTGCACGTATGTCTTACCAGAGATCATAGATGCACTGTTAACCATCTCTCCCACAGTCTGTGATTCTCTCTCTGTCCTGTCTCCTTGTTCCTTTCTGCAGGTATCTCTGGCACCAGAGCTGTGTGTTCCTGCTTTGTGGTTAGTGGCCTCACCATCCAGCCACGCTTTGATTGTTTGTTGTACTGAATGTTATTTGTCACCTCTACACTCTTTTGTTCTCTCATTGCTTTCTCCTCACCCCGAACCTGGTATTTCCAGAGGATTCTTCCTAATAAAAGGGAGTTTTAGTGCTGGCTCAAAGAGGATTACTGGATAGTTGGCGATTCCCTTTGTAATTCTATAGAGCCTTTAAAATATAAAGTTGACTGTGATTACTATTATTGTGCATAAAGACAATAATAAGCACATAGAGGCAATTCAAGCAGTTTTTCTTGTTTTTTTGTTGAAGTAGATAGAGAGTATCATTATTCAATTCAATTTTATTTATATAGCGCCAAATCACAACAACAGTCGCCTCAAGGTGCTTTATATTGTACAGTAGATTGTACAATAATAGATTCAGAGAAAACCCAACAATCATTATCCACCATCCACAGCCATGTAAGAATGTGGTGATTGTTTTTCGCCATAAACTGTAAGTAATAATGTATAGTATGACTGTATAGACACAAATTTGCTGACATTGCTGTATCTTTATGCCTGTCATGAAAGGTTTATCGTTTTTTTATTACTATTATCAAAACACTTCCTTTTTGTTCTTATGTAAAATTAAAAGATAAGACATAATTGAGGCTTATCAAATGATAAGACACTGGATGTATATTTTTTATGATATGTGATAACTGTGAAGTAAATAGTCTTCCAGTCACAGATACGGTAACTAAAGTATGGGTGTTAGATTGACCAGCTTTAACCAAACAAAATTCCTATTTGCAGAAGTGCCTGGTGGATTTTAGGAGTCTAACAGATGATGTCATCAAGACTGAATGGCTAATTATTAGTTGAGACTCACTGAAGGGAATTTCCATCTCATTCTCTAGTGTGGTTTTTGTCCCGTCTCCCTCCTCTCACACCGCACTGAGCCAGATGGGTAAACTTCCCTGACCCTGGTTCTGTTGAAGGTTTCTTCCCGTTAAAAGGGAGTTTTTCTTCCCACTGTCACCAACTGTTTGCTCACAGCGAACCAGCTAATTGTTGGGGTTTTCCCTGTATTATTGTACAGTCTTTACCCTATGTTATAAAGTGCATTGAGGGGACTGTTGATGTGATTTGGCGCTATCTAAATAAAAGTGAATAATTAAACTGAAATGAAATTCTCATCCCTAAGACATCAATCAAGATGTCAGTGCTGTGACGGTAACAAGTGTGGATAATTATGTCACAAGATCTCTTTGTCATTTGTGCCATGGGTCACTGTGTCTGACTGAAACCCTTCAAATAAGCCGTTCCTCTGCAGATGATCTGTTAGCTGTTTGACAACTACTCATTCAAGAATTTTTCATATGAAAGGAAAGTTGGAGATTGGCCCGTAACAATTGTTCTTATTTTCTTCAATCATTGATGAATAATAAGATGTTCTAGCTTTACGGAGGGCTTTCTTATAAAGCAGCAAACTATTCCTCCAGGCTAAATGATGATCTTCTAAATCTGTGACACGCCATTTCCTCTCCAGCTTACGAGTTATCTGCTTTAGGCTACGTGTTTGAGAATTATACCAGAAAATCAAGTACTTCTGAATTGAGGCTCTAGTTTTCACAAGAGCTACAGTGTCATATGTAGTGAGGAGGTAAAATTTCTAACAAGATAGTCGACTTCTGTTGGAGCAGCGTTAGGTAGCTGCTCTGCTCTGTGTTGGTACAGGGCATTGAAGACGATAGCAGTGGGTTAATTATATTCTTTAACTCAGTTACAACACTTTCAGAAAGATATCTACTGTGATGAAATCCACTCCCCACTGCTGTGTAATCAATCATTGTAAATTTAAATGTCATCATGAAATGATCAGAACAGAGAAGGTTTTCAGGAAACACTGTTAAAAGTTCAGTTTCGATGCCATATGTTAAAATAAGATCTAGAGTGTGATTATGGCGGGTGGGTTCTTTTACACCCACCACGTATCCTCTTTATTCTAATAGGGACCACAAATTACAAAACGAACAGCATCTAGGATGTAAGAGTTTGCTTAGGTCACAGATCAAAGCAGTCAAGGGCCATTTTCACATAGACTTCTTTACAATCTGACTTATTTTGAATTCAGACAATCTGCCTCCTGCTGGCCATTGGAAAGAATACAGCTACTTCCACGTTCTTTTCACTTTTCATAGCTGAAAGTTACGTTCCTCTGTTATATGCAGTCTGTGTTTTCAGAATTCGTTTATATAACTTTATTTGTATAGAAGCTTAGATTAGTCTCAAGAAAAGCTTAGATTTGAGATTAGGGTGATTCCAGGTCCTGCACAGCTGACTGACAAGTAATACAATGTTGAAAAGAGCTGAACAAAGTAAATAAAAGACAAGTATAAATCTCATCATTTTGTAAAGAAGAGAAAAAACAACATGTTATTCAATCAATATTTACTGTGAACAGCCTTTGACTATAAGGCAGCATGCATTTTCCTCTTGCACGGTGTTTCTTGTCGGGTCCTTTGGGATGTTTTTGTTGAATTTGTTACCGTATTCTCATGTAATCCTGGACTGACTCATGGAGAGAGTACTGTGGGGGCCAGACCATCTGTTGCAGGACTCCTGTGTCATCATGCCACAGATGTTGCCTGATTAATGACGAACACGTGCTGATGGTGTTAATGTGTGACAGATGAGAATCTAAACACATTAAGTGGATGTAAAACTTTTGCACAGTGCTGTATGTAAACCACAGAGAACTTTTGGCGTCAGCGCTCGTGCAGGTGTGCGTTCCTTGAGTGGGTGTGATTGCAAACAGCCCTGTTTTTCTCATCTCTTCTGTCATGGAAACCTCCCCCCGCCTCTCCTGACGCCCTCAAGAGGGCAAGGTTTAATTCACCTTAAGTGAATCTGGGGGACCAGCATGCGTGTTTGTGTATGTGTCAGTGTGTGCTTGCGTATATATGTGGGCGTGAGTAGCTCCTGACAGAACCAGACTGTTTTTCCCGTTGCTCTTTGTCAAAGGTAAACATTCCAGTCTTGGGACGTTCAATGCCATGTGCCGTTTGATCTCCTCATCATGTGACACCTGAAAGAGATGGAAAGCCCTTTTTATCGTGGATCTCCTAAACACAAACCCTGCAGAAAGCACACGGTGAGGGGGGCTTTGTGTTCAGGGTCTCGGGCTTGTTAGGGATCTGGCTGCGTTCCTGTGTTTTTGAAAAAGTAGGGCCGACTCTGACCTGAGATAACTCTGCTCTGTTTGACCAGTCCGCCTCTCTGATCTGACAGCAGAAGAAAACCCCACACAGCCTGGCAGCTACCACATGTGGCTCTTCTATGAGAATACTTCACATGTTTTAATGCCTCATGTCTCTCCCACTTTATATCAACCTTTAATTACACAGATGTGTGCTTTACAGCTATGTAAGCCAATATCACACAGTATCACAAGGACCAGCTTTAAATGGGGGCATTTAAGGGCTTGTAAAAAAAATATTTTGAACTGTTTAGGGTTAAGGAACATCCTCTATTATTTTAAAAAAAAGCAAAGAACATTTGGGTCACATGAAAATAAAAAGTGCAGCCAGCTCCCAGCGACCCTGGAGACCAGATTCCCTCACAAGGACATAGACTGCAAGCGTCATCCTGAAATCCCAGTTCAGCTGAGGACAGATGCTGCACATACCCTAGGAAACATGACTTTGATGACTTTGATGACAGCGTATTGTTTGAACAGGTAAACTAGCAGCAGGGGGGATAAGTGGCAGTCAACACTAAAGTTAAATAAATGTTCAGCATAACTTTATGTCTGCTCATTTGATGACTTTGTTAAAAAAACAAACAGAACAGGAAGCACTTCACTCTCTGGGAAGTACTTACTTTTAAGGGAATAGTAGTGTATTTTGTATCTATTCATGCTGTTTTCTTTGTTCTTTTTAAACATACTTTAAGAAATTTGTAGTGGAGTAAAAATCAGATAAGGGAAGCATGACAGATGTTTACTGTTGTTACACAATGGTGATGCAGAAGTAGATCATGGATAACAGGTACTGATTTGTAAATAAGTGGACATGAATAACTTGAGCTGCAGAATTTTAGGCTCTGTTTTGCAGATAAAAGACATTTTATGAAAGTTTGGGCTAATTTGACCTTGAAGCAGAAGTCAGAGGTCCAAACTAACATTATCTTTATCCCTATATATTATTCCTAGACATCATTCCTTATACATCTATATGGTGTCAATATAAACAATGGCAGGAAGAAACATGGTTTTAAATAGCTCCATATAGCATTATTATAACTTTGACCTTCAGGTTAATTTATTGACCTTGACGGAGAGGTCAGAGGTCAGATGTAACATGACATTTTAAATCATTATACGATGCTTTGTATGTATTTTTACAACACACACCACCTTATATTTTCAAAGTTATGAGTTTGTCCAGTTTTCACCTATGAATCATTACAGTAAGCTGACTTCGGAGACCTTGGTGGAAATAAGTCACATGTTCATGGATCGCTAACATGACCAAACTCTACACCCATACGAAGTTTTATCGGAATTCGCTCAAAACTTTTTGAGCTATGTTTGCAGACAGAATGGCACGCATGCACACAAAAACTACCAAAAGCATAACCTCCTCGGTTGCAGTAATAACTTTAATAAGTGGAAATGTACTGCTAATAGCACTGGCACTGCATCTGTAAAATAATGACCAATATTATGAGTACTACTCTGCAGCATTATGAATAAAATGATATTGAACTGTTTGAAAACTTGGTTAAATCCTTTGATATGAAATGATACACTCTTATAAACTATATACTCCTGTAAAGTTTAAAAAGCTTTATAGGAGTTTTTGTTTTTTAAACTTTACAGCAGGACTGTTTTGTTATGCTGACATTGCATTAGATTAATGGGATACTTTATTATGTGCACAGTGACTATGGATTATGGTTCAAAGCCCCAGAGACAGCTGAACTTTTGTCAGGAACATTAAAGGACCTTACATGTAAGCTGCTTTCCTGTGTAGTAGCTGGTTAGGATTGAACTAATTGTATGACAGTTTTAACCCTTTATGCACTAGCCTATTTTTTTAAGATTATAAAAGCGTTCCTCTTATTCAGTTCGTAATAGCTTCACAACTATGAGACCAAAATAAACAAACATGGACTGTAAGATACTTGGGGCTGAATTGTGATGTTTCTGTTTTCCAGTCAGCTTATCAAACCGACATTTATCTCCTGCCTACTCAAAACTGTGAATTAAATGCAATCAAGTGCAACTCTCAAAGCGATATATGAGATAAATAAAATACAAGTAAACATAAAATAAAATGCTGTACAGCCCTTGCAAAAAAAAAAAAAATGTTTTGCCAACTCTAAGTCGAGAAAGGGTGCTGTCAAAGGACTTCCTGTTCTGTGAGAGTGAGAAAAAATAAACACCATTAGGACATCCTGTAGGACATAGTGTATAAACTGCACATCTGCACGTGTTTTATTGGTGAATGGCCTGAATGCAGCCTCTGTCCTTTTAACCCTCGTAAAAGGAGCTGCTTTGGCTCAGGGGGTCACCCACTAATCGGAAGGTCAGTGGTTCGATCCCTCGGCTCCTCAAGTCTTTATGTTCACGTCGAACAAAGAAAAACTTATATGGTCATAGTGCTAACAACAAGTGATTAAAGTGCATACAATAAAGTGCTGTGTGGGAGTAGAGTAAAGGCATTTGAGTACCTAATAAAGCTTTTAAATATTGTACATAAATACCACTATATTTAAACCTCACTGGTCTGTTACCAGATGGATTATTGACGTCACCTTTTGGTTTGTCCTGTTTTGAAGCCCTCGAGTTTAGAATTTTGGTCATTGTCATCTCATGTTGAAACTGATGACATCGGACACTCACATCCATACCAACCTGAACATCACACAGGGAAACACACACTAAAGTTCTGCTTCACCCTAAATCAGGGGTGTCAAACATAAGGTCCAAGGACCTCGAACTGGCCCGACAAAGACTCTAATGAGGCCCACTGGATCGTTTTTGGAAATGCTTTGGAGGGCATAAATTTTGGATTTCTAACTGTATTTAACATGGCTTGCAGCTTTTACTACTGATAAAGACTTGCCCAATGGCCATTCATATAACAACAAAGTAGCTGAGTAACAAACAATTACAAACAATTACACAACAAAAAGGATGCCAGTTTTTAGTATCCCATATAGAAATATCCTTTTTCTTTTCCAAAGTAAAAAAGTGTGGTTAAAATTCTTTACACGGACAGAAAAGAGTGTTTCACTGGTTTTACCCACTTGAGCTCAAAGCAGGCTGTAAGTGGCCCACTGTGTAAAATGAGTTTGACATGCGTTTTTGTAATTGAACCATAATTCACATATTGAATATAATTTTTGTTCAAGAAGACCTGAAAGTATTTTCTGAGACCATAAATTCAAGATCAAAAATTAAGTGAGAAGTAGGATTGTTTTCCCTTTCAGTTTGTTTGGATTTTTTTTGGTCAGAATCAGTAATGTAGTTGAGATGTGTTTTCAAAATATGCAAAAACATATAATAAATCTGGGGCATTATATGTTCACTTATAAAAAGAGGTTAAAAACACATTTAAACAAGTGGCCTCCCAAAATGAGAAGTAAAGAAACTCTATACTCGTGTGGACTCAGCAGGGAAGATATCAAATGAGAGAAGTTGAGAATGATTATTTATTGGAAAATGATATAAAATATCAAGGAGCACATTTACTGTAGCATATGAATGCAGTATTGAACTGTCACCTTGCTACTGATTTTTGTTTTCTTTACAAAAACGTGTGAAAAAAAGTGAAGCGGATGTTCAAAACTTCCAGAGGAGGACCACCAGCTCAAATAAACCCCAGGATTCACATATTACATCCAAACAGGACTTCAGCTTGTTAGCTACACTGTTAAAAAAAATCCTAGAAAAACAGTAATATTCCGGCAGCTGGGGCGCCAAAATAATACCAGAAAATAACAGAAAATAATTTTCTCATAAAAATATGGTTATTTTCAGTAATGACAATACAGTTTGTTGCCCTAATTTTACATGGGATTTTGCCTTTTTCAAGTGCTTTTAAACATTAAATTGGGAACATGTTAATGTGATTAAACAATGAAATTACCTATAAACAAGGTCAATGAATGTGGCAATATGAATAATAATACTTAAATGTACAGAAATATACAGTTAACAGTTGGTTTAAATAATAATGGATTGCATGTCCTGGGACAGACTGACAGAGGCGAGGCTGCCATATCGCACCATCGGCCCCTCTGGCCATCACCAGTAGGCGGTAGGTGAAGTGTCTTGACCACGGACACAGCGACCGAGACTGTCCGAGCTGGGGCTAGAACCGGCAACCTTCTAATTACAAGGCGAACTGCCAACTCTTGAGCCACGATCGCCGTAAATAGCAATAATAATAATTATTATTTTATGTTAAAAAAGTTTATAAGAATCATTTCATATATTTTTCCATAGCATTACATTTGAATTTAACAGTTCAATCTTTCAAATAACGAACACATATTTGTGAAATTATGATACATTTGTGAATGTATTTTAACAATCTAAATATGCATATGTACAGACAGATACATTTAAAAACATTACATTACAGTGATTTTACATTAATTTACATTTGAAATGTGAAATCACAGTCTATTTATGTAAATTTAATGATATTCTAGAAGAACAGAACAAAACTGTAAAATACACAGTAAAATACTTTTATATTAGGACTTTTTCTTACAGTGTCTGAGTCAAATAAAAATTCAGATCAGTACTTTAGTTTCCACTGTTTTTATTCTGCAGTAAAAATCTGAACTATATCCCCCTCAGCAGATATAACAATGCAATAGTGGGCCATGATAGGGTAAACATGCCAAATCAGATCACCCCCAAAATCTTTATTTCACCCCAGGTGTTGGAGGAACAGAAATCTGGGCATTGAGTGTGAGTGGCTGTTAACCCAATTGGCAAATGATGCAATCTCATAAAGCAGTTGCATAGAGATAATGACACCGTGCAGGGCATTGCATCAGAAAGTCAGATATTAGGTGATAATTTATCATAGCGTGTAAAGAGGGTCTTTAAATAGGGGGCAGTGTGAACTGGGAAAGGAAAATCTTTTTTTTCCCCTTTAGTGTGTGTGTATGTGCGTGTGTGTGTGTGTGTGTGTGTGTGTGTGTGTGTGTGTGCCGGGGGGGGGGGGGGTCTTTTCTAAATGGGGGGAACATTCTCACATGCAGGTCAGCAGTGACAGGACTGAAAATACCTTGCAGCAAGCCGTGAAAATGTGCATGTCGTCCACTGTGGGACCATCAAAGTCCCCAGAGAGCGGCTGGGAGGCCTGGGACGTGTCTGCGGCCACGTCAGGCCAGCCCATTCAAAAGCATTGGTCTATTATTATCCCCGGAAACGGATAATTACGACGGGACATCTCCTGGATGAAGCTCAAAGCCGTCTCCAGTGCGCGCACGAGGGGTAGACGGGGATCACATACAGAGAGTTCCGAGCCCTCCAAACGGCGACCCCGTTTCACGGAGCTATTTCTGAAACTGGAGTTTTATTATCTCCTCGCAACGCTCCGATGCTTTCTCATGTCAAAATTAGAGCCACCGGTTTGCTCTCGGCAGGCCCACGCTCCAGGCGCTCAGCGTGGGCGTGCGTAATTTGCGCCCATTATTGTTATTATTTTTTTTTCTTTTCCGAAGTTGTGTAAGAAGTTTGTGGAGGACAATTAATAAAAGCCTATTATGAATGGACAAATTCATGAATAGTCAGTGTTGTTCCAGAGGAGGTCATCTGCAGCAGAGCCCCCCCCCCACTCCAAAAACAAGGAACTACTTCTCCCCTCAGTCAGTTCATGCGTGCCCACTGCGGGAACGTGTCCTTTTTTCAACTTATGGAAAAAACAAAATGAAACAAGAGTAAAACGGCGCGGATAACTGGTTGCCTGCGCCTTGTTACTTTAATGTGGTACTCTGGAGTTCAGTGTGGCACCCGGGTGAGGAAAGGGGGTCCTTGATTGCAACAGCAAACACTGGTGTCGTCACTCATCGGCGGTACACGCAAAAAGCACTGCCTGTTCCAAAATAAATATTGACGCGAATGTTGTATTCAAATGAGCTGCCTGACCGGACGTGGACGGGCCAATCAGAGCCCATCGTATCATTACACCTTCTTTTCAGAAATCATTCATAACGCCGACGCGTCAAAGACTCGCAGAGGAGCCGGCTATAAATACGGCTGCGCGCAACGCACAGTTAGACATTTTCCCAAAATCAAACGAAAGACACAACTGAGGAGCAGGAGGCGACCCTGCTCGTACCTCTGATCATCATCTCTGCCTTGCGCTACATTTCATATTTAGTATCCAGATAACAATGCTGGCCGTGGCTGGATTATACGTAGGACACGTCGTGGCGGCGGCTCTGTGCTCCGTGCTGCTCACAGGGACGCTGGGGTCCCGGTGGTGGGGCCAGAGCCGATTCGCTGCGCCCCATGTACTCCGGAGAAGCTGAGCCAGTGTCCAGCGGTGGCGCCCGGATGCGCCGAGGTGTTGCGGGAGCCCGGCTGTGGATGCTGCCTCGCCTGCGCTCTGAAAGCAGGGGAGCTGTGCGGGATCTACACGGCGCCGTGCGGCTCCGGGCTGAGGTGCGTGCCGAGACCCGGCGACCCCCGGCCTCTGCACTCCCTCACCCGCGGACAAGCCGTGTGCACGGAGAGCCCTGAGCCCGAGCCCACCCCCGAGCCCCAGACACAAGGTAAGGCCTATCACCTCCACATTCTCCATCAGTGTTCCAGATCATCTCAGCAAACCTTCAACATGGGGATCTTTTACAGTCGCACTCTTCATTCATTCATTCATTCATTCATTCATTCATTCATTCATTCGTGTTTTCTCTCCAGATCATGAAGAGCCAGAGCCGTTGGAGATGGACAACGCAGCCATCATCTCGGACCCCGGCTACAGCCACTATCTCCCCGGTCACGGCAGGCCGTACGACCCGCGGGCTGCCGCCGACGCTCAGGAGAGCATGAAAGCCAAACTCATCGCCATTCGCAAGAAGCTGATAGAGCAGGTACTGACACTGGATTCGCATTACTGTGCTGAAAATCCTCACTGCGATGTGTTGCTAAAAGTTTCTTTGGGAGGTTTGAGAGAGGGCCGGTGCGCCACAAGGGCGCGCTCGTGTGCTGTCTGAAATAATGGAAAATGTGTGTGCGTGTGCTCGCCCCGGGGGGGGGGCTTATTATTACAAGTTTGATATGTAGTTCATGCTTCCTGATAATGAGACGCGGCTGATTATACTTTGTTTGTATCGACTGTGATTAACCCATCTCCATCCTGTGTGTGCTGTGCAGGGGCCCTGTCACCTGGAGCTGCAGACGGCTTTGGAAAAGATTGCCAAATCCCAGCAGAAGTTAGGGGACAAGTTAACCAGATTCTACCTCCCCAACTGTGACAAAAACGGGCTTTACAAACCCAAGCAGGTTGGTACCTTCAGTGAAAGGACTGTGTGTGTGTGTGTAAAAGAGAGAGCTCCCAATACCCTGCTGTAATATAATTGTGGGTGAATGAGAGATTCTGTATGTGTGTGTACCCAGCAAAGGCACTGAATAAGAGGATTCCTTCTTCCCTTTCTCTCCACAGTGTGAATCCTCTCTGGACGGACAGAGGGGTCGATGCTGGTGTGTGAATTCCTGGAATGGCAAGAGGATTTTAGGTTCGACAGAACTGCCTGCAGATGCCGAATGCCCTTAAAGAGATCAACCACTGAAGCGGATCTCATGAGAAGAAGAAAAAGAAAAAGACGCAAGCCACTGATGTTTCTTTTATTTTGATAGCTGTTTATTTATTGCTCTTGTCCATGGTGGTGTTTAATTCAGGTACACTGTCATTGCGGGACTGTGGGTCTCAACCACCCCGATCCCCTACCCCCCACCTCCTCTTTCTTCAAACACCCATCCCAAAGAGAGAAAAAAATATATTTTTGTTTTTTCTGAAAAGGAGATTTTAATATTAATGTATTTACTCTTCAGCCTTATTTATTTCAACTGTATTGCATTTTATTTGTAATTATTTCATAAGTATTTATATCATCTTGCGTTGCCTTATTGTTATTGTTATATTATAATTATTATTTTTATCTACATGTATAAAGTGTATATATGTATCTTGGCCCTAAGTAACTCCATTGCTGAGTTGAGCTCGCTCTACCCTTAAGGACTTGTTTGGAGGTTTGCTTGATGAACCAAGCAAGAACAAAAGCACTGAGTGACCAAATGTCATTTAGAAGTATTTCTGAATGCTGTTTCTTTTTAATGTTCCAGTTTGTCATCGTTTTTGTCTTTGTGTTGTTGCTGTCTTTTTATTATTATTTTTTGTCAGCAAATGCAAAATTCTCAGTTGGGAACTCCTTAAATACTCAGAAAATGTTCCCCATGATCCCGTGGGGATGCAGATAACATCACAGGCGGCGGCTGCCCGCATTCGCCGCCTCTCAGACGGGTATTTCAACATTTACCTACCTCCGATATTTACATGTCTGTTGTCACCTGTGTTGATGTCATAAAAAAAGATTTGCTACTTTATACACGTTGCCATTCCTCTCTGACCAACAAGAAAAAGAGAGAAAAAAAAAGAGCCCCGCTGTGTGCGCTGGCTCGACTCTAGCCACATGCTGCTGTTGGAGAGAGAATTATTGTTTATGTGAGTCTATTCCAAAGTGACTAACTGCTCACTCGTGTGTATGTACACTTTTGTAATTGAGATGTAAGAGAGAGACAGAGAGAAAAAGGTGATATATTTAATAAAAACATTAACCTCAGCTATGTGCTCCTGACATTTCTTAACCTACAAGCAGGCTTGTTTTGTGCACTGTAAGGTGGAGAAAACATGAAAATAATAATAACAGCTTCATCAGGACACGATTGGCAGAGTCTGTGTGTCAATGCTCCCCCGGACCACTTTTGCTATTTTCAGTGTGTGTTTGTGAGCAGTGTTATCACAGTGATCTAAAGTGGAGGTCCTTTTTCTAACTTTAGCCGGTTCTCTGGGACAAGCAGCTCTGCGCTGCCTTTTGACCTGTTCTCTGTTTGCCTTGGTCGGGCACAGGAATTTGCCTCAACCTCTCATGCCCACTGCCAGCCTGCCTGGCACCACCACATTTATTTTTGTTCTTTACAAATTGAACCTTTGCTTTATCCTTATTGACACATTCCAAGACTGAAGGGAGCCCAATTGCATTCAAAAAACAGGAGCAAAAAAAAAAAAAAAAAATAGTGTTCCTGAAATTAAGATGATGACAAGTCAGAGAAGTGGGGAAAAAAGACACAAAAGAGTCAGCAGCTTAGAATGTGTTGCATTTTTATTTAAAAAAAAAAGACATTAAATATTCAAAATCATCTCCTTTCTCAGAGAAAAATAATAGCTGTGTGATTTCTAGTTAGGTATGATGAAAAAAAAATCATTGCATGATAAACTTGAATACATTTACCCGTGAACAGAGAAAGGTCTTACCAGCAAGAAGAAAACAAAAACAAGAAAGGAAAAGATAAAAGGTGACAATACACAAGTGTGACCCTGGCTCTGCTCTAACAGACTGGGGCAGGATGGCTGGGTGTGCATGGAGAGAAGTGACTTACTGAGAGGTGAGAGGTTCACTGGCCTTAAGAAGCAGTGAACTACGATAAGGATGCATCTGAATGTCTGACTGATGTAGATGTGCACAGAGCAACCCAAAGAGCGACAGAAGGAAAAGGTTGATTAAAAAAAAGAAGAAAACATTCATTAGTGATTATATTCCCCAAAGTACACTGAATCATAGACTTTTGCTGTGCAATCGGTGAGTCACTGGTGTTCATAAGAAGTTTGGATCAGCTTATAGTTCTTTCTTATATAAATAAGGTTTTTTTATTTTTACGTACTGTACATGATGTCTAGTCAGACACAAAGCTGGCCAGGAAATAATAATAATAATAATAATAATATATAAAAAGACACACAAATATTAGGGAGGGAATAGCTTAAACATATTTTTATGTGTGTCCTCCCCCTTAACATCAAGTCTTTGAATAGATTGGATATAGCACCAACAGGCTGGTTCTAAGATGTTGCTGTCTGTTAGAGGAAGTTTACAGCCGATTTTTTTATGCTACCAAGCTACTGGGCAAGCATTCTTTGTCGGCGCTCTCTCCACTTTTCAAGTCTTTACACAGGACGCAGGAGAGCATCAGGGCAGGAAGCTCCTCGGGGAGGACCACACCTCCTCCCTCGGACCCCCTACCACTTGTGTGAATGCATATTTGGTGCCGTGTCCACCTTGTGGAGATTTGTTGGCGTACGATCATACAAGCAAGTTTTTTCAAAGAAACAACAACAACAACAACAACCAAAAGAAAAGAGAAAAGAAATAGTTGCATTGAATGGAAAACTTCTAAAGGGGGTGATCTCTAAGTTTGCTGTCAGAAGTCCTGGTGTAGTTTTGTTTCTTTCTTTCTTACATTTTTTTCTCCTCCTCCATAGGTTAGTATTGCTTTTTGTTGTTGTTGTTTTTCTAACTGTATCACACTCTTTCATCTGACATTACCTAGGAAAGGAATCCAGATGCTGATAGGTCCAATTATCTTTAACTGCATGCATTGACAAGTAGCAGTGCAGCTAAAGTGCTTTAAGTGCTTGTGCTTGAAGCATGAGGGGCAGCTGGCACCTGTGGCAATGCAAGCCAGTGATACCGGGCTCACCCCGATTAAAAAAAATACCTACACCAGGTTGCATCACTGACAAGAGAGGAGTAGTGGAGGTGGGCAGGGTGCTGGAGAGAGGAAATTAGGCACACGAATAGGACAAACCTTCCAACAGTAGGGGTGAAGACAAGAAGGGTTGGATGGGCTCAGTGAGAAGATGTATGACAGAGGGGCTGAAGGCCAAAGGGGGACATGGATGAGGACAAGAACAGCAGGGGCACCAAAAAGAAAGATGAGAAGTTAATCTAGCCAAAGTGATCCCTAAAATTGCAAAGCAGCATGCAGGTGCTTAATACTCCTCTGAAAACATGTCTTCAGATATCAAACGTGAACCTGTTAGCATGACAGGACACTCTGAAGAGCTTGTGACTTGCTATTGCTACAGGGATTGGCAGCTGCAGTTACCAAAAAAGTATGCAAAATTCCACTAAACATTCCTGCTGTTGCTACATAAGCCGTCTTTCCACTGCTCATTCCCATTGTCATTTTCACTTTGGGTGGCTTTTCACATCAACAAAAGAGTTGACCAACCTTCATAAAGTATCATTTTCTTCCACTTTTTATGCCAATTTAGTGGATGTTTTTTCACAAGCTGGTGAAATTCAATTCAATTCAATTCAATTCAATTCAATTCAATTCAATTCAATTCAATTCAATTCAATTCAATTGTTGCAAATCACAGCAATAGTCACATCAGGCGCTTTATACTCCAAGGTAAAAAACGAACAATAATACAGGGAAAACCCCCAAAATCATATGACCCCATATGAGCAAGCACTTGGCAAAAGTGGAAAGGAAAACTCCCTTTTAAGAGGAAGATACCTCGAGCAGAACCAAGGAGCAGCCATCTGCCGTGAACACTTGGTGGTGATGGGAGGGAGACAAGACAAAATATATACTGAGTCAGAAAATCTTCCCTCCTACATATTCTGTGACATTAACAGAACAAAAACTGTATGCCAGGAGCTTCATTGCATGGTTTCCATGGCCAAGCAGCATCTGTAGATGTAATATAATAATAACGTAGCTTTAGCATCCAGTAGAACTATAAGCTTACACTCTTAAAATGTGTCCTGAAGAACTGGACTTTGCTTCAAAAGCAGTTTAAGAAGTTTACAGTGCCATGAAAACTTTTTGTTTTTTCCTGATTTTTTTAGTTATTTTGCATTTTAATCACACTTATCAAATTTTAATGTTAGACAGAGATAGCCCTGGTTTTCGAGCATCAATGGTCTGTTTAAGGTCACGCCAAAGCATCTTATTTAGACTAGACCTTGACTAGTCCACTGTTTTCTTGAGCCATGCAGAGGTGGACTTGCTGGGGTGCCTTTAATCATTGTATTGCTGCGTTACCCAAGTGCCCTTCAGGCTCAAGGCACAAACTGATGGCCCGACATTCTCATTCAGGATTTTCTAGTAGAGCAGAAATCCTGGTTCCATCAGTTACAGCAGGTCATCCAGATCCTGATGCTGCAAAGCAGCCCAGACCATCACACTACCCCACCGTGTTTGACTATTGGTATGATGTTCTTTTTATGAAATGCTGTGTTAATTTAATGCTAGATGAACCATGACTCATATTTTCCAAAGTGTGTCTTTCTTCCTCTCTCAAAAATCTTGGGGACCGTCAAGATGTGTTTTGCCAGGCTTTTTGTTCTTTTTGGTCAGCAGTGGTATTCACCTTGAAACTGTCACATAGATGCCATTTTTGCCCAGTTTCTTTCTTCTTGTTGAAACATGAACATTGACTTGAACTGAGGCAAATGAGGCCTGTAGTTTTTAAGATGCTGTTATAAATTCTATTGTGACCTGAATGATTCGAGCTGCTGCTAGAAAGGTGTACCACTTCTCCATTTGTGGATAATGGTTCTCACTCTAGTCTCAAAGCTTTAGAAATGGCTTTGTAACTGTTTCCGGTCTAATAGATATCAGTGACTTTGTTTCTCATCTGTGAGAATGAAAGAAATCTGTCAGCACAACTCTTTGGACAGAAACTTTTCTTTCATTGAATTGTTTGTTGTATAATTACTTTTTTTTAGTATGAATGGCCATAAGGGAGGTTTTTATCAATATGAAAAGCTGTCAAACTTATGAAAATACAGTTAAAAATCCAAAACTTTTGTTTGTGCTTGTTTGTGGTGAGCAGCAGATCAAACAAGATAGAATTCTAAATCGCTTCAAGGCACATTGAGTCTCATTAAGACACTTAGACACTGAGCTCTGTGCTACATGCACACATTTCTGCATCTCTGCCATTCAAAGAAACTTTATATAAAGGTTATTTTATGTAATATTCAATACTGAACTGCAAATTTTGTCTTTTTCAGAAAAGCGATTTTTTTATTCACTGTTTTCCTAAAAGCCTTATTTTTATACATTTACTACTATGAGGGAGAATACGCATCAGGTTTAAGGCCTGGAAAAGTTTGAAAACTTTTGTTTTCCACAATGGAAAAAGGCTGAAAATAAAAAATTGGGATCAGCTTAGCCAGCTCCTAATTTTATAATTCTGCACTCAGGTTCGCATCTCCAATATCATTGAAATGCAACCAGATGCAGGTAAGTTTGGACAGCTTTTTCCCCCTTGCTAAACAAAAACATTATTTGAAAACTGCATTTTGTCTTTCCTTTGGCTATCTGTGTCCAATATTAGAATTCATTTGATGACCTGAAACAATTAGGTATGGCAAATATACAAAAAAAGGAAGAAGAGAAAGAGAAAATACAGTTTCATGGCACTGTATCAGGATCTTTGTGTATACTGGTTTAGTTACAGCTGCTCTCCTCATCAAAGATGCAAGCCTTAAAATTGTCAAGCACGATACTCATAAGGTAGCTTTTCAGTGAAGTATTCCTTTATGCTACTGAAGAAGAGGAAGAGCTGAAGCTGAAGAGGAGGCAATGAAAGGCTAGTTTTTAAGGCACTGTGGCTGCATGGACTGCCTCCAATCCCTTTGCCCTGCAGGTTAGTAACAAGGAACTAGAAACAGCAAGGCCGCCCCCCGAGCTACACTAAAAAGTTAAAGCCCTACCATCAAATATTCTATAATCCTTCACTTAATAATGGACCCTGAGCCAGAGTGCTATGTTTTTTCTGCATTGTTTAATGGAGCAGGGCCTGGGGATGGGCAGTCAGACATCTCTAAACTGAGTTTAGTGACATGCAGTATTTACACAAACAAACACACAAACTCACACACCTCTTGCATGCAGACATGCAGCTGTGCATGCATGTTACACAGCCACACACACGCGCAGTTACACACTGGCAGACGGGCACACAAACGCAAACAAACAAACAAACAATGGTGTTGGTTTTTTAAGAGGTGGGGGTGCAGATCACAGTCACAAACAAGTCCTCTTTAAAGTGAGTGGAAAAATCCCTCCTTCCTCTCTCTAAAAGAATAGTGCAGTTGACGGGTCCCCCTCCCCTCCCCAGCTTTCAGCTTAAACTTTTATTTTAAAGAAAGGACAGAGGTGGGTCCCCCTAGCACAGGACAGATAGCTGTGATGGACAGAAGGCTGTGCGCTATCCTTTACCCCTCCCCCTCACCTTCCCCTAGTCCCCCCTCCCTCCAACAGAAGCAGGACCTGAAATCAGAGGTCCAGAGTTCCTTCAGATGTTTACATAAAACTAAATGCAAGAGCACAGTTGGATCTCGTTCTTTTTCGCCCCCCTCACCCCCTCACCCATCCCTCCCCCATATTACACTGTCTTCCCCTTTCCGTCCACTTGTCGTTCCTCCATCCTCTCATTTGCGCTCCAGGTTGTAGCACTGCTTCTCGCCCCACTGCCTGCCATCGTAGCCGGGGAGAGGCTGCCCATATTTGTCCACGCACCAGCAGTAGCCCCGCCTCCTGCCTTTGGACGGACGACACTGTAAAAAAAAACATGAGGAAGAGAAGACAAAGAAGTTTAGTCTGCCACTTGTTCGATTTCACGAAGCAAAGGTAAACCAACCGGTGTCAAAAGCAAGACCATCGCTCATCGAGCTTTGACATCCACCTCTAGTTTGGGTGGGGTTAAAGAGGTAGCGGAGGACTTATCCCTCTGAGACACACTGGGAAAACAGATTAGCGTTTCCACGGAGAGGAATTAATGCCTTGACACAGCTTTAACAACACCACCTTCAATGTGCATGCTTGTATTATAATAACACCCCATCCCTCTGTTGGTTTTCAGATCTCAGATGCTTGTCAGCAGGCCAAGTCATGCCTCAGCAGAACTCTCATTAGACAAACCCGTCGATCACGGAGTGGAATGCCCTGCTACCTGAGTAAGACAGTAATAAATGCATCATGATTAGAGCAGGAGAGCTTTTGCAGCAGCATTCACGTGTGGGCAGCGTGCTGTTGAGTTTGCCCAATTTAGGTGCTGTGGAGGAGTTTACTTTCTGCTCCCGGCCACTGGGGGTAAATGATGAAAAAGCAGATTATTTCTGATAGAGAGGCGCTTGGAATGAGGAATGCTCTGAGCGAGTGAGAGTGAAGGAGTGTGAAGGTAAACATGGGGTTGCTAAAATATTTGCCAAGGCCAGTTGGAGGGCTGCAAACCAGCGCTGCTATTCTGGGAAGCTGGCAGGCACTCAAAATCATCTGGAGCTGATTATGGCCTGCCCCAGTGCACGGGGCGCATGTGCATATAAACACACGTTAGCAAACACGCAGCAGCACACAAACAAGAATTGTATGTGCTGTACACACACGACCCCCCCCCACCTGCTCCCACACATGTACGCAGTAATATCAGATGTCCCACAGGAGGTTCGGCTTTGTAGAGTGGCAACTTTATGAGGTGCATTTTGGGGGTACACATGGAACAGCACAATCAGTTAAACCAGGTTCAGATCTCAAATTGTCCCACTACTCTTAGCTCCCATCATCTCCCACCGTGGGTGGGAGTGGTGAGAGAGAGGTAAGAAGTCCAGCCACGACCAAGACACGCCTGCCTGCCTCGATGGCAACCGTCGGTAAGTACCGGCAGTCTAGGTGTGTGATCAGCAAGTATGTACTGCAAAGAGCACATATGTTTTGCTTTGCACACCAACACTTTCTGTCTTTTCTGCATGAGTTCAAACACTGTTTCACTCAGCCTTTCATACTTAATTTTAATTTTTAACTTTTATTACATTATGCACACCAATCACCCACAGCTCTGTTAGGTCTAAATTATCACTGATGATGACCAGAGAACCTGAATCTCTAATCTCTAAGACCAGCTTTTCTTAAAAAAAAAGGAAAAAAAAGACTAAACTAAATGAATGCACTACCCCATTTAGAGAAAGTGTTAGATTGCATTTTAGTGACATGCTTAATGTGATGGCCCGAGCAGTGAAGGAAAGTCAGACACAGGTCAAATGGGGACTTTAGTAATTTGGTTAGTAATTTGGTTAAATTACACAGAAAGAATCAAAATCTTGGGCCCATACAAGAGGTCAAAGTAACAGAACTCTACTCAAAAGCTGACACCAACCAATTACACTAAGTGAAACAAACTGACCTACCTAAACAAGACAAAGTGAAAACTTAAATAGTGTGTGACCTGCTCCGTGTTAAAAAGAGAAAAAACAAACATAAAAAAACTATGTCATGGGAGACAAATTAAGCAGCCAAGGAGTTCTTCTTTTTTAGTATAACTTTATTGGAACATGAGAACTGTCCATCCTGGCTAAATTGCAACCCTTCTCACCCTCATGAGACAACACAAAAAGTACTTTAACTTGCCAGTGTATCAGTCAGGGATGTAAAAACCAACAAATTAAAAGCTGAAAATCAGCACTTCAATCTCAAACTGAGTGCTATACTTAGATTTCCAACATCCATCAGTAAACATTGTAAACAAAACTGCAATGTTCCTTGGCACAGGGAGACAGTGTGATCAGGTGTCCTTATTCCAGTGTAATCAAGATTCATGTACAACCTGAGTGCATGATCAAAGGCAGCTTTATAGAGACAGCAATCTATTAAAATACCTCACGACCACATGTGCCCCTAACATCATCCAGGCATTCTTGTCTGTGAACTCACTATTTTGGTTGTATCGTCTTCCTACTCCTGTCCCCTTGGAAAGATGGAAAGGAGAGGAAAAATGTGCATGTGTGCATATCCCTGTTGCTTGGCTACCTTTTAATTTCCACTCCAGTCTCTGCAGTCCTTTCTTTAGTGCTTCACTCCAAACGCACGCATAAGCACAAAACATCCACTGAGCAGTGAATGTCATTTCAGATGACGCCGCGCACAGAGCCAACCGACCGGTTGAAAGGTTGGAAAGGGAACAACAGCTAAGTTCACCAAGAAGAGAGAACAAAAGTTAACAAAAAGTAGCATAAAAAAGGACAGACAGCAGCTGCAGTGGACGGTTTTCATTGTTTTTTTCACCTGATTTCTCTTACTCTCTGTTACTCTCCATGGGTGTACTCTCACTGCTGAATATGTCCATCCCTTTATGACACAGTGTATCTATCAAATGCTGGCTTAGTGCAGGATAACAGCCATGGCACAAAGCTCAGATCATTTCAAACTGGTTTCTTAACATGACAATGAGTTTGCTTTACTCAAACAGCCTCCACAGTCACCCGATCACACGGAGATTAGCATCACAGAGTCCAAACCCTGCGCCAGCCCAAATCCCATGCCCTATATTCTGAGCCTCATAGCCCCAAAACTAGCCCTGCCTGGTCCACATGGTTGTCACTAAAAAAAAAGCAACAAAAAACAAAGCATATTTCATCCACCTTGCAAAGCCATAATGCTACCTTTATGAGGTGTGCATGCATGTGCGTTGTGTGTATGAATGCAAGCTCTTGTGATGCTGATCTTTATAGCTAACAGCAAGACTTCTGGGCTTCACGCACATTAAAAAGAGCCTGGTCTGACCACTGGATAAACACCAGCTCATAAAACGCAATGTGTTTGTGTGTGTGTGTATGGGCGCATGTATATGTATTTGTGTAATCAAGAGGGCATCTGTATGTGCTTGCAAGTGCATTTGGGAGTAGCTGCAGGATATTGCTTTTTCTTTAAAAAAGTGTCCGAGTGAAGAGAACCCTAGAATAATTTGTTTGTTTTAGAAGAATGGCAACACACAAACTTTAAAATAGAGGCTTAAATATTGCTTCACAAAGTTTACAAAGTGGTAGACTGGAAGAAGGGAGATCAATATAAGTAATGACTCGATGTGGTCAAACCATGAGAGGGAGAAGAGGGTAAATTTAAAAGAGTGTACTTGGACGATTATCTCTAAGAGAAAGATTCCTACATATACACTGCTTAACAAAGTTATTAGACCACCACCCAATGTAAGGTTTATTAACATTATTAAAAATTACAAATTTAATTTTTGATGTTTCTCTAATGGCTCATCCCCCAGTTTGCGCAAGCTCTTTGAAGATGATTAAAAGATATTTACTAGTAAAATATAACTATTGCTGTTTTATGTAATAATAATTTCCAAATGTACTGTTTTACAGTTCAAATTCAATTCAAATGCCAAATTGCTGTTTACTTGCAGCAGAAAATTCATTTTAATGGTAGTCAAGTTTGGGTTTAATTTAATAATTAATTTAACTCAGCTCAGTGATTTCAGTCATGTCTAATTTTAAACATGTTTTTGACATGTATAATTTATAACATCAATAATTTGTTAAGCACTCCATCTGTTAACCATAAACATAACCACCTGCTAGCCAATATTTGCATGTTAAAGCTTCATTTATTTCTACTTGTGTTAAAGCTACATCGATCTATTTAATATTATTATGATAAACACTGATTATCTTTTAGATACAACAGTGTTACATATAGTGTAATATAGTTAGTATGACAGAGTCAGCTACAACATTAACCCTCTGAGATCCAAGTCATCATAGCTGATAATCCTTATCAAGACCCTGCTCTGTTTTAGCGAAAAGCAAAAAGGGATATTTTGGAAAGAACGTGCGGGTGAATAACATGGATCATTCTGTGTTCTCCTGGTAACCCTTAAGTCTGGCTACTTATGTGAATATTAATTTGACACACACGTACTATGAATCTTAACATGCCAATGGCACACCCCAATAACAGCAGGCTCTCGCAGCACAAGATGCAAACCTGATCAAGCGTCTGTGGGATGCACTGCTCCACAGCCTGCATCCAGTAACACACAGAATCCTAAAGGAATCACTGCCAACATTCCAGTGACAACCAGGACACCCCCAGAGGTTCTGTCAGCATGTCCTGTCAGAACAGAGCTGAGACATAATATTAGGCAAGTGATTTTAATGTTGCAGCTAATGGATGTATACAAAAAACATTCATACATGTTTGTTGGCACATGTAATTGAGTTCAATTAAAGCAAAAATAATAATCGCCATTATTTTTGGTCAGTACTGATATCATGCTCAAATAATACAATTGCTCGG
The DNA here is from genome assembly GCF_001858045.2 of Oreochromis niloticus. Taxonomy (NCBI): domain Eukaryota; kingdom Metazoa; phylum Chordata; class Actinopteri; order Cichliformes; family Cichlidae; genus Oreochromis; species Oreochromis niloticus. The sequence goes on along the minus strand of NC_031981.2, from coordinate 26,776,103 downwards.
TAAATTTGGAAATATATTTAATTCATTGAAAAACAGATATACTTTTTTCACGATAAAAAATTTATATTTACATTACTGTTAATGGTAGAGCAATACTGTGCATTTACGTTCCCTATCACGCACGACAAGGCAGGCATATCTGAGAGCCTAAACAAAGAGCTACTTCAGCAACCCCAACAATGCAAAATATGCAAGAAAGATCTTCCTGCTAAAGGTCGAAGAAACAAACTTGTTTCACCACTTGAGGCAAAAACACATAGCATGCAAAGAGGAAATACTGGCAGTTGGTGATGTGCAACCCAAAAATAAATGAATGGCTCAAACCCAGCACTGCCAGAGCACTCGCTATCTGCACTCCATATGAGAGGAAGAATAAATCGTGTATGGCTTACTGATGGAGTTAATGGTGCTGCTTTAAGTAGTTGCTTAAGGCAGGGCTTTAAGCAACTACTTTAAAAGGTCGACCCAAGATACAGCTGTTACGGCCCTTGCCATATTTTGAATCAGTGTGTGTCAGCATGTCTGGACTGTGTTTTGTATGTGTCTTCTGTGCCTTTAAGAGTCTCTCCAGGTCCTCCTGATTGGTTGAGCTGTTTTGGGCTGGCTTTGGCCTGGCGGCTGCTGATTGGCCCCCATTATCAACTGGCTGCTTCAAAAAGCCCGTCTCTGACAGTTGTTCCCCTGGCAGCAACTGGCAGCAACTGGCAGCAGCAGATCTGTCTTCAGCCTCCAAACCTGCAGTGCTTGATCTTGTGTGTATTTTGAGAACAACTAGGTTTTGTATATAGTATTGTAAATAGTCGTGTCCATCTGTAAATAGCACTAAAGCAGAAGGGGTGAACTGTCTATTTAATTTTTTGACGCTTTGTCTTGTTTATGAAGCTAGGGAGCTAGAGGTAGCACTTGTCTTTTGTTTGGTTTTGTTCCATGTAGGGTTAAGGTAGCACTTTTCGGGAATAGCTTGTTTGGTTTGTTATTTTGGCCTTTGTTCACCCTGGAGTTTATCCTTTCAGTTTTGGTGTTATTGGTATAGCAATAAACCTCACCTTTAATGACAAAATGGCTATTGGGTCTGGCTTTGGGGACGGGGCGGGGACACCCTTTTGTTGCGTTCCTGTACCCCTAGACCGGGATATAACACAATACTGTAGGTAGAAAATAATGTTAACTTTCAGCTTTTCTGTGTGACAATGTTGTGGAAGAGTGGAAGGGTTTCAAAGTTTTACTTTGTATAAACTTAAGTGTTAAGCAGTCATGTTATACCTTTACTTAAAATTTCAGAGAAAAACACCACCTATGCTGCTGTCGTGCTTACATTTTGACTTGCGCTGTATCATTACTGTTACACTACAAGATGCTGCTGCTGACACCTTGTGGCAACTGGTTCAGACTTTGATTTAGGTAATTTAGGTCTGTCACTTTGTTTTGTTTGTGCTATTAAATATTGGTTCTCACGAGCTGCAATCACCAATAAAAGATTAGGAATTTTTTTTAGCATCAGAAATATCATCATCACACATTTCCTTGACTTTGCCGCTAAATTGAATACATTTCAAACATTTATCTGAAACATGAAAATAAATGGAAATTTCTCTGACAGGAATATAAATAACACCTTTCAGGACTTTACAGAGTTGCCTAATTTGCAGCATGAAAAAGGGATTTTTTTCTTTATTGAAAATGTTTAGAAACTCAAGTAAAACTACTGAGAAGTACAGTTTGGTTATTGGCATCTAAATTTAGGTACTGTGTTGGCATCAATAATAAAAATATTCCCCTGCTCTGCCTATTATGCATGAGACACTGGAAAAAAGACTTATATTTCAAAGTGAAGAAGAAAGAGAGATGGATTATAAATCTAGGGAGGGAAGAGAACTAGAGAGAGACAGGGTGAAAATAGCTGTCTGGATCCCCAAAGGTTGGCCAGTTATTATAAAGCCATTGTGGTTGGTGTGTACATTTCCACAGATCCTTCTGAGTCACGCTCAATAAGTCAACCCTTATGGGCCTGGCAGTGTCAGGACCTAGTGAATGAGAACGCAGAAGCGTACACAGGCACCTGGCTCACATCCTTAACCCACGGCCTCCTCCTCCTGCTCCTCTTCCTCTTGACACACACTCTAAACTCTAAAAGAGTACACACAGAGACACACACTGTCGTTCCATTCACAACCCTCTGCGGGGTGATTCCTGTCCAAACAAGGAAGGAAAAGCCAGGTGGGTGGAAGGGCAGGATGGACGGAATGATGGAGCGGGCAAGCAGAACAAAAGACGGGTGGATGACTGTAGGCACGGCACAATGGGGGTAATGATGGGTGGGTGAAATGATGAATTAAAGAGAGAGTGAGACTTTGAGGGATGTAATAAGATAAGATAAGATAACCTTTATTAGTCCCACACGTGGGAAATTTGTTTTGTCACAGCAGGAAGTGGACAGTGCAAAAGTTATGAAGCAAAAATTAGAATAAAATAAAATAAGAATAAATACAGTACACAACTGTACAGAATAGAATAAAATAAAATACTATATACAGTAGAATAAAATAGAATAAAATATACAATAAGATAAAAATAGAATACAAATGCTATATACAACTGAGTAAAAATACAACGATGCCAGAAAAGATTATTGCACATTAGTGTTATTGCACATGTGTGGATGTGTGTGTTTGATCAGTTAAAGTCTTATTAGTGGTCAGTGTTGGGAATGCCTGGCCTGAATGGGGATACTGAGCCAATTCATATAACTCCAGCTAAAAATAGGTTCCTCCTTACTGTAGCTTATGTAGAGCTGCACTGCTCAGCTTCTCCCATTACCAGCAACACATACAGAAAACCACACATACACTAAATGCTTGCAGTTTTTTGCTGATGGCATGTATCTTTCTTATATGAAAATGAAACCACTATAGGGTTGATACGTGAGCATGGGTATGCCAAAGAGGTAAGATGGAAACCTAACCTTAACCCTGACCCCACCCTTAAACCGGTCACCTGTGACTGGGTGAATGTTAAGAGGTCAAGGCTATTGCTTTCACTCTCCTCACTGGCTACATTACTGCACCATTTTACATTTAAATAGAAAAGTACAGCAACAGAGGTTGAATGAAGCTTGAATGATTAATGCAACTTGAAGTGTTTCCCACACATAGATTTTTTATTATTATAAATTAATTATGACTTATTTCAGCATTTATTTCATTTTCATTCTATTGCTCTTATTTTTGAAAGTTCAGGTGCTGTTAACCCCCTATCTCTAGTCCTTCCCCTAACACTAGTCTGACTAGTGCTGTGATGGACCTCGGCATCATTTAGCTAAAATCCGGACACTTGAACCCCATAGCTGCAGAATGCAACTGGGGACAGTGATTCTTCTTCTGCTCTAGAAAAATGGAATTAGCTAGACAGCGACTCTTACTAGAATCTGTCTCGGATAGTGAAACAGTCCATGTGCCACGCAAGCAAACTCACCAGGGCTGCAGTAGAGCCACGACTAACTTTGCTACCTGCGGTTCATTATCATGGAGTTGGAGTCATTCCAAGATGGGAGGAACTGACTTGAGAGGGAGTATATGCACTTATATGGACAGTCCATAGGCGCTAAATAGTCAAATACTTATTCTTTTTCCAAAATACGGTTAAATATAAATAGTGCCGGGGAACCACTTTGAAAGTGTTGTTTTCCAAATTACCACTAACTTGACAGTGGAACAAGCTGAACCATAGCAAACCTAACCAATGGTGTAAAATAATGTTAAACTGTTGAGGAAAAAGTAGTTCAATGTACATTATTTAGTTGGTAACTGAGTCAGCTTTGGGTTTACATACATGTCTGTGAGTCAGAACCCTGCCTTCTAGAGACGTGAGTCCAGGTGCGGGTATTGCACAAAGCAGAATAACTCATTCAGCTCAAATAGCATGTGACAACTTGTCTGAACATTTGTTTATCTATAATGACATTGCTGTATGAGCTCTGAGCCACACTCACCCTTTTGCACATGTTCCACAAGTTGCCTATGGATTAACCCTCTGTGGTCTAAGTCATCATTCATGACAATCCAAATCCTAACCCTAACTATAACCTAACTTATTTTATTTAAAATGTTCTTCCCAAGTCTTGGCCAACAATGAACAAAGGAAATAACCATTCAAACTGATCCTGATTTTTTTTTTTTTTTACAAAAAACATATATTTCTCCAAAATATAGGGTTGGGGTTAAAGTTAGGGTCATCACTTTGAGGGTTACCTGTTTAAAACTCCAGCAACACTTGCAGGATACATAACAACCTTTTTGTTTGACTCGTGCAACGATGTTTGACCAAACGCATGTGTCTTTAGGGTCAGCTTTGACAGCTTCATAATTTGTTGTCTTGGAAGTAGGTTATGGTGTGCCAGAAGTGTCTACTTTGTTTTGACAAATGCATTAAGCCATATTCATAGCCACGCATTGTTTTCATAAACATCTTCATTTACATACTCCTTTAGCTATGCAGGGAGAAGGATGATGGAATGGAATGAAAACTGCATTCAGTCCTCTAAAAATCCAACAGCAGACCCCAATGAAGATGGGCACATTTCAAATCCTATTTTATTATAAATGTCTCTGGAAGAGAAAAGGGATGGCAAACATCCACTTTCTGTCACTTATCCATGGCAGGCACTTAGGCTCTGAGGCATTCCCAAACCAGCCAGGAGGCACACTCTCTCCAGTGTATCCTGGTTTAGTCCTGAGATCAGACCACACACTGACATGCCCAAAACACCTAACTAAGCAGGCAACCAGCAGGCATCCTATTCAGATGCCCAAACCAACTCCTCCAATGTGGAAGGATCCCTTCTGAATCACAAAGCTCCTCACCCTGTCTCTATTGTAGAGTCGGAACAAGAAACTTGTTTCCTGCCTTGACTGGAAATGAGCTCCTTGCACACAGCTCTTGATCATAGACACTACACCATCCTTCCATCATAAAGGATGGCAGGGTACCCATGAACATGACCCTGAGATATGAACTCCTCCATTGGGGGCAAGTATGAATGCCACCATTTCCCCATTGAGAGCAATAGCCTCAGACTTGGAGGTGCTAATTCTCACCAAAGCTGCTTCACGCTTTGTTGCAAACCACCCCACTGCCACTGTGACCTGGAGGTTACTGTTTGACGACAGAACCACATCGTCTGCAAAAAGCAGAGAGGAGATCCTGAGGCCTGAGTCCACACTAGCCCGGATAAATTTGAAAACGGCGTTTTCATCTGAAAAAGCTCCACGTCCACACTATTGTTTTCAGTCGTTTTCACAGAGTTGTGCATCCACATTGAAACGGCTGAAAACACTTATGTTCCAGTACTGCGCATGTGTGAAACGCAAGCCGATTCGACCTGCCTTTTTTCCGGCTTTTTGAAACATCGCGGCAAAATGTTGAGGAGAAGCACCGAGTTTTTTAAATGGACTAACAATGAGGTGGAGTTGTTGCTGTGAGTAACACAAAAGTACAAAGTTGCAAAAGCGAGTGAGAATTAAAGAATTTGAAGAAAAGCTATCTGGAGCATGTACAGACTGATATTAATCTTGAATAGATTGAGAGCAAACAAAAATAACTGCTGTATAATGCCTCCGCTATCTTGGTTTAATTGGTCACATGACTGCATCACATGATTAAAATGTGCCATCGTTTTCGAAAAGGCTCCGGTTTCGCTGTCCACACTGCGAACCTGGTTCGCTGTCCACACTGTGTCCACACTGTGACGCAAAAACGCTGTTTTCACGTAGCAAGTATCTGCTTTGGAGAGCGTTTTCAAAACGCCGTCTCAGTGTGGACGGAAGGCCAAAATGAAGAGAAAAAGATGTGTTTTCAAATGAAAACGTATTAGTGTGGACATGGCCTGAGGCCACCACCATTTTCTTGACCGCCCTTTGGCTGAACCAACAAATTCTATCCATTAAAAAAAAATGCAAATAGAAATAGTGGCAAAGGGCAAAGTCCAGCTTCAGTCCACTACAAAAAAAGTTATCACATTTTGACAATGACCCCTGCTGATGCTATACAGCTTATGGATGCCTATGGATGGCCACCACAGTACCATGACAGGATCTTTACCTGGGTATGCCATCATAGTGGGAAGGATCTGGACAGGAAAAGAGCCTTTATTACAGTAGACAAGTCATATTTTTTAAACTTCCTTTCTTTTTATGGCCCACAATTTTAGTTTTAGTTTTAGAAGTTAATTGACTACCAGCAAGCTCCGGGAAAATGTTGTTAAATTACTAGTTTTATTACATGCCATTCTCTACTCCCCAACTCTAATTAAAACCTTTCACAGTGAATGGCTCAACAACAAACATGCCAGCATAATCACAGAAAGATACATTCTGCAACAACTGAGCAAACTACATGGAGAGTTCAGCAGAAATATAAGCTATATAAGCTATCAAGTGGTTATTTAATTGATTTTTTTCTTTGGCCATTGAAAATGTCACTGTTAAAATCAACTTTTACTGAAATGAGTCAAATCCATGCCCACCCACATGCACCAACTTTGAAAAATTTTTAAGGCCCATTTCCTGATTTCAATGAGAAAAGCAGTTAAATTTAGCACATAAAACGGTTTGAGCTCCTGCCTTTCAAAAAAAAGTCCCTAAGCTGAATACAGGACTTTCTGGTTTCCCTGAAACTACCAGGAAGAGGTCTCGTATTATCAACTGTCGGATTTGATGGTACTTTAAGCAAAAGTTGTGAAAAAACCCCCCCAAAAACTGCAACTGAAATTCAACATGTATTAAATCGCTTTTTCCTGTAACGCAATTAAGGATGCAAAACGCTGACTTAAAGTTCTCAATTTTAGTTCCCTCTGAGCCATCATCGTTAAAAGTAAAATAAAAAGGTTCCTCTTTTAATATAAGAGATTTAAAAAGCCACATTTCAACAGCATTTAATATTTGAGGTGGTATATTCATACAGAGGTACAGAACCTGCATATTAGGTATACAGTTATGCTACTTTTTCCTCTGTTTAGTCCTTCTTCCCCCCCAACCTCATCCCTCCCACCTCCTTTCCCGGCTCCCTTCTTTTCAAAGTATTGTCACCCTAGACGGTTCACACGGTCTCCTCTTCACCATGTTTCCGGTCATAAATCTCTACAACACACCGTGAAGGCACGTCCCCTGAGACGGATTTAACACAACACTCCGCACCCCACTGGTGCTCTGAGAAAAGGGCGACAGGAGCTGGCACACTGCCACACAGACATTTGCAAACACTGCAACCAGAACTGACACTTTCCCGGTAGATATTTTGTTTAAGGAATCCAGGAAATGAGCAAGGTAGAGGCTGACTTTAATGAAAGTAGCTATGAAACTACTGTGGAGACACCGTGGGGAAAGAGTGGGGTAAGAATTTAGAAGACAATTCTTTCTTTTTTTTTCTGTGTGTGTTACGGCTTGAGTTGGACTCTGACTCATGGTGCTTGTAGGGGGTTTTCGGTGACTCATGCTTTTCTCAGAATGGGCCTGTGGAATCCCTCCGATAAGACTCCCCACCCCAGGAAATTGGATAGTGGTATTTGTCACATTGTGTGTCTCACTAATGCCCCACAAGCCCTCCTCTTCATCCACCACCTTCCCCCGTCTTATCCCTTCTTTCCTCAGGTCACAGCACATGTCACCCACCTATAGTGCTCTGCCAAATGTCAGCTTCTTTGCCCCCCCCGCCATCTTTCAAATGAGTAGCCTATGGGTGGCCCCAGTCTGCACTACGGACGCGAAAAACTAAACCAGTGACAGCCTGTTTGTTTTTTTACCTCGCCAACAGCACCCCACACCTACTCTCCCACACCAAACTACTGCCATCAAACAAGCGCCATACATATACTCCCCTGCCGCCACATCTACCATGCCACACACACTCCTGGACCACATTCTTACATCCCTACCCCCCACACTCTCCCACACCACACACCCACAAACACACCTGACCGACTTCATTTCCTGTGAGGCATGAGTCAGACGGCTGGAGTGCATTTACCGGAGTAATACATGGTTATTAGCCATTCTGATAATATAGTGTTGATGTGGCTGTCAAGGCAACCTGGGCTGCAAAAAAGGGGGATTGTGTAAGTGTGGGTGGTTGGGATGAGTCTTTGAGGATTCTTTGGAAGTGTTCAGGCATGCGGTGGGTCTATTTGTATGTCCGCAGGTGTGTGTGTGTGTGTGTGTGTGTGTGTGTGTGTGTGTGTGTGTGTGTGTGTGTGTTTGAGGGACAGAGACGAGGTATAAAGAAACAACAGAGATAAAACAGCAGGGAGAGCCAGTCACCTGCTTTTTCTTGTAGAAACCCTTTCTGTCACAGTTGGGTATGCGGAAGCCTCTAGGGTTGAGCACGTTGCTGATTTTAAGGCTGTTAAGGATGCTCTCCATCTCCCGCCGACATGGCCCCTAGCAACATAGCAAACAAAAGCATTAATATTAGGCCGCCATCCTTACACATTCACAAACAGGAAGAACACCGGGCACATCCATGCAAGTTCAAAAGTTTGTGGTGAACATCAAAGTCTATAAAAGGTACCGCGTTGAACCTTTAATGTTTTTATCCCACTAATCAGCTCCAAAGCTACGAGCTAAAGGTATCATATCAATTCTGACGTAATCCATTATTCTTATACTTATTCTTATAATATGCTTAACATGCCACTGAGCTTCTGGAATTTTCCTGCGGTTTTAAATAAAGTTCTGCAAGTTTGAGCAACGTATGCTGAGCCCGTGTCAAAGTGCAGAAACAAACACACTGTAAGGTCCAGGTTGAAGAGGTTAAATCCCAAAATGAGATAGTCGCTTTGTGAAAAAGTGGTACCTTCTGTTACAAAATGTTTGTAATCAAAACTGCTGGTGTTTAAACAACAGTAGATAACATAAAAGTACCCTGTGGATTTTTGGACCACAAATTGCACCGTATAGCTGTGCTACAATGAGAGATTTGCCATATTGTTTGTATTTTGTTTCTTTCCTGCACGTGAAAGAAGCTACACATTCATACCACCTACCATGGCTTGACAGTATGCATTTATGCCATCATAGTTGGGCCATAGTGGAATGTGGACCCACTTTATCTATGAGACAAACCAGTTAATGCACAGTTTGCTTCTTTATAGAGAGCTTTCTTTTTTTAATTCAACACTAAATGAGTTGCAGAACTTGGTATAGTTTGTTGAAACCTGGGTTGCAAATATTCCTCAAGAAGGTGCAAACACATATCATCATTTACATTTCACTGCTTCAAATGGTGCCGCAGCATGGTGGCATGTCAGCAAGCATAATACGTGTCTTGATTGCAGCTATTGATTTGAACAATCTTGTATTTTTACTGGTTATATTAGAGCCATCATGTCTTTGAAAAGCCAACGGCATTTCTTCAGAATAATTTATCCAGACTTAATGTTATTAAAAAATATAATTAAGCTGGTGATTTAAGTAGCTAGCAAAAAGGTCTGCTGTGTGAAACAGTGAAGAGTTCTGCTCTGCATTTCCCTCTCATTTTCTCCATTGATATTCTAGAAAATCCTTATATAAAGAGTTTAAAGCCTTGAACCAAGCTGATCAGCTATAGGCTAAATCATAATAATAAAAAGACTTTTAATGGTGAAGGAAATAATGCATTGCAAATCCCTGATTCTACACTGAACGACTTCCAGCCTTTTTCTCAAATGTAATGTCTCAAATGTATTCATTATCAGCGTCATATAATGACACATATTGTAGTTTGTATTGTACATGTGTATAAAAGTGACCTGAAGTTCGCCCGTTTAAATATTTGTGGTTGCAATCACCTTCGCAAATCAGAAACATCTCTGTTTCAGTTTACGATTATACTTATTTTCCATGACATCATGAATAAAAAGCTTTTGTATTAAATCAATGCTGATATCATGCTGACTTTCTACATTGTGTCATAATGTAATAGCTCACAGTAAGTCTGCTTTTATGGTTACAGAATTATGGTTCATAATGAAAATCTCTGTGGAGAATATAAATGGGATTTTTATTCCGGACTCTAACTGTTACACTCTATGACTGGGCTGCTTTCCCAGAATATATAATTTTTACGATGCATAGTTTCAATAAACATTACTTATAAATAATGCATTTGACCAACTACTGTTACCTTTGAATTCAAAAATCAATATTAGTCCTAATGTACAATAATTATTGCAGAGAAAAGAGCTAGCAGATAGCTCTCTTCTTTTAACTTGTCTATGCTTGCTATTTCCACTAAAGGGCAAACATTATAAAGTTCAAATTTCCCTAAGTAATTATTGTGTATAATATAGGACAGATGAAAAGCTACCTAAAAACCTACCAAGCTAACAACCTGCTAACAACTCTCAGTGCAGAATTTTTAAGTAGAAACTTACTTTCATTTCTGTAATTGGTTTCATGTTTTCCCCCCCAAAGTGCTACAAAATAGCTAGAGAGCTTATTTTAATTGGCTAGCAAAAAAAAATAAAAGACAAAATTTCTGCTGAGACTGTAACACTAGTTTTTCGTCTCATCTTTGGGATTTGTGCCATTATTGGAATGGGCAGTGTACAAGGCAGTGTTGTTAGAAAGCAGGTGTGCAGTAGTCCTTTTGGTAAACACTTTTTATTTGACAGCAAATAAAAAATGGCCAAAGGCATTTGGATTGCTGAATCAGCTGAATCAGATTGCTGAATCAGCAATCCAAATGATGCGAAAAAGTGATACAAAAGTGACACAAAATAACAAATTTTTCAGATCTGAACTGCTCGTGTAATGTGTATGCACAATGAAAGTGTTGTGTTTGGGGAAGATTCATCTGAGGAAAAATAGTGTTACTTTACTATTTACTAGTACTGTACAGATGCACATTTTGAGCTATGATCAGACTTGTTATAGTGGTCTCATTAGTCAAATCTGTTTAATCAGATTCCAAAAATCTGAAATATCAAACTTGGTTAGAAAAAATAAATGCCGCAAATTTGTCCAGCACAATTACGAGGTCATAACTTAAACTATTATTAACGCATGATATGGTCACACAGATTTAACACGTCTGGTGTGTACAGGCCTAAATACTGAGGCCTAGGTTTGAAGCTTCCCTGAGGGCATTTACTGTGTCTTCTCCCTGGTCCTTCTCCCAGCTTTCCTGTCTTCTGTTCACTAGCTTATTAAAGTCAGGCTAAAATGCCCCAAAAGAACACATAAAAAGGAAGGCATGGGCATTTTATATATTTCAGTGAGATTCCAGGTATTTTTCTTCCAAAACAGCAATAATCTCACAGTTTTAACAGAAATCTCATTGCCTGGTGTGACTTACATACTCATTCTCCCTCTTGTTCTCCACAGAGAAGTTATGCACATCCATATTGGTTCCTCCTGATAATGATTCCACCTTGTAGCTCTGGGTCTTCCTGTTCTCATCCTTCTGGATTAATATGTTGTGCAAAGGAGCCCTGGTGTCCATCGACCCCCGACTATGTCCATCCTTCACAGTTCCAACGCCAGGCAGCACTGTAATCGTCTGGGTGACATTGACAGAGTCTTCGACCTGATTTCCAGCATTTTCTACATGAACAAAGAAAAGGTCTCAATTTAACAATGTTATGGTTTCATATATATAAATTGGTGCTTAATAAAGACAAATAGTGACATTCAGCGGTTGATTCTCTGTCTTGATTCTTGTAAAAATTTTACAACCTTCAAGTCAGTTTAAAAATTTGTCACATCTGGAATAAACTAAGAGAAGACACCAGAGACTGTTACGTGTTAGGTTGTCTAAATGTAAAGAAGAAGGTTTTGGAAATCTGAGTCAGCCTAGTCCAGGTTTCACACACAAGTGTGTGAAACACAAGTGTGTGAAACCTGGCTTCCTTCTCTCTCCCCAACCGGTCATGGCAGATCGTCGCCCCTCCCTGAGCCTGATTCTGCCGGAGGTTTCTTCCTGTTAAAAGGAAGGTTTTCCTTTCCACTGTCGCCAAAGTGCTTGCTCATATGGGGTCATATGATTGTAGGTTTTTTCTCTGTATGTATTATTGTAGGGTCTACCTTACAATATAAAGCGCCTTGAGGCGACTGTTGTTGTGATTTGGCGCTATATAAATAAAATTGAATTGAAAGTGTATTTAGGTTTGTTTGATATGGACGTAAAATTGGCATTTCTTTGTTTAAAGCTTTCGTTAATCTTTAATGGAAACATCTTCCTATTATCTCTTTTCTGAAGCACATGTGGAGCTTAAGCTGCGACCTCAGAATCAAAAGCCAACATGTCATCGCTGTTCTGTTTTGCATAGAAATTGCCATATTACAAAATGACTGCAAAATGCTTGCTTGTGCTCATTCAATCCAGCAGGAAATTCTTGACTGTGTATGAGGAGCCTGTTAAAAGCAGACAAAATAAAGTTAGCTCATTGCCTTGTGGGATGTTTGTAGCCAGAATTGAAGCCAAGTAATAAACAGAAACATGACAATTTCATATCCACAAATTTCCACAGTATGCAGGCCAAGAGATAGAGTCACAAGGAGGAACTGAGCATAAACAAGACATTTTAAGGACCTTTAGAAGAAACGGTTGCATATATGTTTATGTGTGCATATATAAGGTGGGGAGGAGGATGGGGCAGGTATATTAATAGCCAGTGGTGTTGGCAAAGATTCCTGTCAAATTGTTAAACACAGCAGAGCAGGGACCATCTGTCTGAGAAGAAGAGGGGGGCTTCAGATGTTCCTCACTGAAATAGGAGAGGACCAAACTACCACCCATGTGCCACCCGGTCGACCACACCACCGCAAGGTCACAGTGGAAGGAGCTGACTGATCTCAGAGACGACGTCCTGGAGAGGCAGAGGGATGATGGGAACACACATGCAGCGACTCACACACACATACACACCCAAACACAGTTTTAAGCTGTTAACTCAAAGCAGATTTTGTGTTTAAGAGCTGTGGTGAGGGCGGCGGACGGGCATGGAGGGGTGTAGCTCGTGTGGGCAGGCAGGCTAGCAGCCCACCCTTTCTCTGTGACCACCTGATCAATTAGTGACTCGGTGGAGCTCCACAGTCTCCCAGGCTCACGAGAACTGAGAACAACAACTTGGACGTCAACAACAGTGTGTGCTGCAGTAGGACAGAATCTGAAAGTGCCTTTCAACCTGACGCACCCTCCACATGTTTTCGCCCCAAACTTTTCAATAACGGCCATATATATCCACAAGCAGGGACAAAAGAATTATGCCCTGTTTTAGATTTCTGCAAGCATTCCTTTTTATTGTCAATATAAACTTTTTTATAACCCTTCTAGGAAGTCTCGGGTGTTTTAGATTAACACATTACGCAATTTGTTTGTATAATAGCACAGGGGTAAACAGCACAAACTGCGGTGAGGAGGAGAGCTTGTTAATGTCTGGGAGGAGATCCTGTGCTGGATCTGGGGACATGGCTGTGGAAACCGCTGAGCTGCATCAACACACTCTGACCAACAGGGGCACTTGGGGTCATTTTCTTCCTCTCTGCCTCGTTTTCTGGATCTCTTCTCCAGTTGTGCAGATGGAGAAGGAAACAGATCAATACCCATGTCAATGCTGTTACTGGTAGTTCTCATTTTAGGTGGATCTCTTTGCTCCCACGTGAGGTTAGTTTGTCATAAATTAGAGGGTGAGGAAGTGAGAAGAAGCAAAGCTGGAAAGTGAGTGAAAGAGTGAGAACTTTGTATTTGTGTGTGTGTGTGTTTATGTTTGTATGAAACTGTGACTGCTGAGTGCTTGTACACCACGCATTAGTGTGGCCAAACCAAACAACCAGGAAAAGAAAACACACACACAGGCTCTTGGGTGCCTGACGTCAGTTGTGTGCCCAGACGCACAACCATGTGTATTCACATGTAGGTGACATGTGTGCCATTTGACTAGTGTGAGCAGCAGCCATACATTTAAATAAAAGGCTGTGCATAGGATGGTTCTCAGTGTGACATTTAAGAAATCTGATACTGGTATTCAATGCTAATTGGCTGTGATTGTGTGTTTGAATACTTGCGTTGGGAATTTCATCCCTGTTTTGTCAGACAGAGGTATCAAACATAAGGCCCGGAGGCCAAAATCAACAGGCAAAGACTCCAATTCGGCCCTTTGGATACCTTTGGAGAATGTGAAGGACATACATTTTGGACTTTTAACTGTATTTTCACAAGTTTTACAGCTTTTCCTATTTATAAAGACCTTTCTCACATCCAGTTATACTGAATCAAAATAGTTAAGTTATACATATCTGTATTTTACACATTTACTACTTACAGTTTGACCCCATAGTTATGACAGATATTTTCCATTTACTACAGAGGCATGTAGAAAAAATGAGTGAGGGGAATTTCACTGGTCCAGCCCACATAAGATCAAAGTGGGCTGTATTGGCCCTAGATATAAACTGTGACATCTGTGATCTAGGCTGTCTGCACCAGGGAAGTACATACTGTGCACATCCATGCTGTGTCCATGAATCCATTAGCTTTAACATAAAGGCTTTACAGCAGATAGGGACATGGTCTGCACTGGGCCTCAGTTAAATACTATAAACCATAAACTTACAGAATGTAAATGGCTAATTCTGGTTTTGGGGACTCTGTGTGTGCGCATATACTACTGTGTGCATTATGAAGAAAGGGAAGGAGCAGTAGTGTCCTCTTCTTAAAACAATTTTCAAGTGTAACATGTCAATCATAAAACTCCTCGTGTCCTGTTTCGTATTTACGAACGATGTTCCAAAGGAACCTTGTAGGAAAGCAGTATTAGCTGAAGTGGGACCCCCAACTTAGAAAGTCACGACTCCTGTTATGAAGTCAAACTTTTAGGGGTCTAGTGGGATTTGTTTAACCCAGGCCAGCGCACAACTGTGCAATGTAACCCCCCACCCCCAAACACAGACGCACACGTATTGTTGTGATTTGCCAAAAAGCCCGGAAAATACGCTTTTGCATCTTTCTTTGTGCTTTTTAATCACAAGCAGCTCTGTCACAGCATCTTTAGCCCAGCCACTATAAATGCCACACATTTAACCCACATTTTTACCAGGAGGGAACTGTTGGACTTGGTCAGCGAAGAACAGAACCCTAATGGGCAGGGCGCCTGTCAAAGTCGATGCATAATAACATTCAGGGGCGCACACAAAAATACCCACACAAACACAAACACACGGGCAACAAGGTGTCAGAGAATCATTAAAAAAAGAAAAGAAAAGACTTCCCACCTTCTTTTTGCGGTGGCATGAGAACACTGTTCAGTTTTTTGGACGCGGGACTCGAACACACTCCCCGTCCCTCCAGGAGAGCCTGCAGGGGTCTGCTCTCCCCGGGCTGGTGCCGACAGGTCAAGCCGGAGCCGCAGCGCGCTGTGTACACTCCACACGGTTGTCCCTCTCCGAGGGCGCACGTCATGCAGCAGCCGCAGCCGGGCTCCTTGACCCGCTCCACGCAGTCTTTCGGCAGCGGCTTGCACTGCAGGAGCGCGCCGGCGTCGCACGGCTCACATCGAACCACGGGGCCCACCGTGCCGGCGAGCCGGGCGAATGCAGCCAGCGCGGCAACCAGACAAAGCACACAGACATCGGGCATTCTGCCGATTAAGCTGGTCACAAAGGGACAGTATGTGAGTTGTCACGTAGGCTTAAGGGGACTCTCTGTGACACAGCGAGCCGGCTAGCCTTCTCCATCTGTATTTTCTTTTACGCGAAGTTCTCGTTTTATACAGACAGAAAAAAACCAGCCAACAGGTCACACCCTCCTCCGTATGAATAATGTAAATGGAGAGCCCCGATATGAGGGACCGCTATATCCACTCTCGGGGGGCAGCCCGCTGAAAACATTCAATTCTTTGAATCTTTTAATGTATTTTACTGAGCTCTTTTCATCTGGTGCGCTTCCAGCTCCAAATCTGCTCCGTCCATGTGGTTCCCCTGTAAAAGGAAAAGCCAAGTTATGTCAGCAGGTTGAAGCTGTTGGCTTTTTTATATACTGTTTACCAGTATAAATCACTTTCATTTTCATTTTGCAGGTAAGACTACAAACTGCACCAAGGACAGTTCTCATGTGGTCACTGCTCCCAAAACTCCGGGTTTGGGAATTTGAGGGTTCTGCTCCACTGGTCGCATCTCCTGCTGGCATCAATCCTATGTGAGTGAGTGCCACTGGTGTTACCCCCAGCTCCCCCACCACACCCACATGCAATACTGATAAAACATTCCTCTGGGTAGGTGTATAGGTGGCCTCATACTAGAACAATAATTTCTTTGCATATAGTGTTTGTATAAGTGTGACCACATGCTGGACTGTGGGTGCAGCCAAAGAGGTATTGTTTCACTGCTCTGGTCTGCTAAAGCTGCAGAGATTGGATGCACATGCCAGCTACCAAGCACGTGCAGACCAGACTGCATACCTGACCCTTTTTCGCTCGGTATCCAGACCCCCTTGTGCCTTTCCTCCTGGATGCCTCCACCCTGTCATTGACCCCACAGGACTTCCAATTATTAAAAAGAAAATGTTGTGATTGTGCAGGCTCAGCATCTGCCCCCCTCTACGTTCAGCATATCCTTCTGTTCTGCAATAACAAATGTAAGAGGGGGGCACACGCTGAGAAAATAAAGTAATAAGTATAGGCCGTTGTGTGATTTCCACCACAGAAGCAGAAAAAGTGTTGAGACTCCATTATGAAAAACAAGCACTAGGTAAGGAAACACCCCCAG
This sequence comes from Oreochromis niloticus, assembly GCF_001858045.2. Classification (NCBI taxonomy): domain Eukaryota; kingdom Metazoa; phylum Chordata; class Actinopteri; order Cichliformes; family Cichlidae; genus Oreochromis; species Oreochromis niloticus. The sequence continues at coordinate 26,759,370 of NC_031981.2, read as the reverse complement.
AATAGCAAGAAAACGTCTCCAGCTAAGATTAGTTTCCTCATTACTTGACATGTTTTTTCTCTTTTTGCATTTTTCGGCTTTTTTTGCATCTGAAATATTTAGCAGCTAAATATTCTGTGGCTTGTTTATTGTCTGCCCATCTGTCCAGGGTTGGGTTTAACTAAACGTACAGTTTAGACTAATTCAGCAAAAAGACACTTTTGGAAAACTGTGTCCACTTCGTATGAATACAGAAAACTTCTGGTTTGTGTCTGTAAGGGGTGACTGGGTTCATTGTGATGCGTTGTTATTGTTTGGCTGGCTAAACCAGCCCTCATATAAAACATGTAAACAGACTAAATTGATATGCTGTTCTCCAGTTTTATGACAATTTGCTTGATTAGATATTGCAAAACGTAAAACATATACACTGGCATGTGGCAAAGGTAAACAGACATTCACTGGATCCTCCTGATTTCAAGATTCAAGTCAGAACAGAGTATGTTGTAATTTGCCTCGGGACAGTTTGGGTATAATAAAATGATAAAATGAAATCAGATAACTGCTAGCAAAAACATGCACATCTCATTTCCTAAACCATATGTTCAACTTGTCTCTGTTGCAGTCTCAGCAAACTGCAATAAGAGATACTATTTGTCTCACTCAACAATCTTGTCTTGGTCTTGCATCTGCACTTTTGTCTTTCACCCTCTCTGTCTTCCTCTGCCTCGGGGAATCTGATATCCTCTGGTTATTAATCTCTTCTTTAAAGTGTCCCAGTCAACATTCCTTTGTGATACAGTTTCACAATGCAGCACATTTCAGGCCATAAATCATTAATTGGAAACACAAAGTCACTGATGGTCCTCAGTAACACTGGCACAATGTACTTTATAATTTGCGGTTTTGTGAAGCCCAAAGGTTCTGCGCTGATTTATTTATTTCCTTCTCCCAAGAGTGATTCAAGAAGTGAATTTCCTTTCTGTCAACATGTACTGTCTTCATATTTGAGCTATGCCATCAGCAGGCACTGCACTCACTGACCACATTATGACCTGCGGATCACTTCATATAAAACCAGCCATTTTACATTCTATTCATAGATCACGTTGACAGCACTGTTACTTAGTGATATGTTACTTGGCTGACTTTCAAGCCCATCACAGTGTGCTGCAGTTAGCCTCTAGTTTGCTTACAGGATCTTGTTTTCTTATCTCTTCTTATTTTTATGTTTTTTTTTATCAAGAAATAGTGGAAAGAATGAGATTGGCATAGATTTTTTTTGGACTTTAAATGTGACCCACAAAAAACACTAGGTCAACTTGCTGTCAGCAATAATGTTATACTGGTGGAGCCCCTGCACTCAGTCTGTTTCACCCCCCCTTGTGATTGGCTACATGTATATGAAGTCTAAAGTGGTCGTAATGGTAACAGGACCATTCGGAGCTGTGACCTGTGCTAACTGGAAGAGCGACTCCAGCAGATTCCCAAGAGAACGCCAGAGGTCTCTGTCCAGAAGCAGTCCTAGGAACAGCAAAGACAGCGCACCGAGTTTCTGAGAGTTTGTTACATTACTGAAATGATGGCCAAAATTATAAAAACAAGATATCAATTAATACAAAAAGTTCCTCTCTTGAAAAAAGAAATCTCTCCCTGCATAGTCTTTTAAGAGCAACACATTCTTAAAGGGCGCCCAAACAAACGACCTAAATTACCTGAACTCTTCTGTTCCAATTTGACTCTTCATCACAGTAAAGTTAGTTCAACACTTCCTCACATATTTTCTTTTTATTGTATCTTCCTATGGCATTAAGTGCATTCCAATGGGCGAAGTGGAATGAAAAAAAACAATCAGGCATTCCTTTAAGGAGCCAAATAAGGGTCTTTCTTATCAACAAAATCCATCCCAAGTTCACAAACATCCTCAAACTGCAGCCCAAATATTTGAAGATTTTCTGCTATGTAGTTCCACTTATTTGCACTGCTGAGCCACTTTCAATGTTAACTATTTTTTTAAGGAGTTGGGATGCTTTCCCATCAGAAGGATGATTAACATGTAATTTGTCTGAATTATGTTGACTGTGGCTTACAGAGAAAAGGCATAAATAATGTGTACTGCCAACAGCACGTTGAGGAAAATCATTTGGTGCTCTTTAACTCAACCCGGGTGCTGACAGCAAAGACAGGCCTCGTCCATCATGGTGGAACACGTAGATGGGCTAATGAAGCTGGGATCATTTCTGCAGGCTGATAATTGCTTCTGGGCAGTGTGGGGCCTCAAATGACAAGACTGTAAAGCATGTAGTAAAATCTGGTAAACTTAGAAAAATGTAGGGATTTCTTGGTGATTCTTGGGAATCTGCTATCCCTATCATAATCAGAGCTGACATTCAACATTACTGTTTAATGCTTTTAGCTGTCTTTTGACTTCAGCAAATTAAAGAAGAAGAGATGTAACCATATGTTGGATGCCAACTTGGGTGGCAGACATCTGCCTTTGTTAACCACCATCCTTGGGCCCTATTAATTTGGCTGTTTTGAGGTCAGGACTGACAGTTGAATTGTTTTCCAGAAAGTTAAAGGCCTGCAGTTGATGTTACTGTAGTCACATCAGTTAGAATTTCTCTTAAACTTCCCTGATAGTTTTTTTTAAATGTTTTCCCACTTGCATAGACATGACTCTTCCACACAGCAACCAAAGTGACATAGGGATGTACATTCTTAGAAAGCATAGCGCTGACTTTTGAAAGAATATACAAAAAAAGAAAATGTGCTTTTGTTATTTCACTTGCAAATTTGTGACACAGGTTTTGCTTCTATAACATAATGGAGGCCTTTCCTAGAGACAGTGGTACAGCTTTTGTTGATATCATTCAGATGCCAAGCATGCTTTCAAAACCAGCCCTTCTTTTATTGATTGTTACGATGGGCGCTGCACTTCAGGAATGAACTCTTCCTTGTATCTGTTTTCAATAAATTGATGGAATGAGCATGGCCTGACGGCCCTCTGTCACTGTCTGCGTGACATGTACAGAGAAACATCTGGAGGCAAGAAAGAAAGACAAGAAGAGGAATGTGGGGAGTTAAAAAGGTGAAGAAAAAATAAAAAAAAGATCACAAGCTCTACATTTTTTTAATCAAGGAATCTGCATGTGGGAGCAAAGAGACGCAGAAGAAGTTAGGGTTCGAGTATGTGTTATGATGTGTTTGTGGTGAGGTCTGTGTCTTTTGTTGGGCTCTGTTGGACTAGAGTTTGGTATGCCGGCCCAGCAGAAGCTCACCAATTGTACAAACAGGCAGTGTGGCACCTTGGATTGAACTTGTGCCTTGAGGCCAGGTACGGCATGCTTTGGCATACTTTCAAGGAAAGATCAGAGTCATGTGCTCACAAGTGCTGATTGTCTTCAGGTCAGAAGTACTCCCACTGCGAGTTGGCGGAGGTAGGAGGTTGCTATGGGAAGGAGATACAAGGCTAGACAATCTTGCCTGACACTCTCAGGTTGACCAACTCAAGTGACACTTTCCTGAGAGTGGGCCAATTCCAGGCTGCTAAGAGGATCAGTTTCCCCTTTTTGCCATGACACACATACTCAGCTAGCACTACTCAGTAATCTCCAGGATTGCTGTTCACCAGGCACCAAATTTTCAGACACTTTTCCAAGCTTTCCAAAATTAGTGGGGTTTTGCAGTATGGAATCTGGACTCAGTCTAACGGAAACAACAAAAACACAAGAAACTCTACTGCTCAGAAGCAGGCAAAGGTCTGTGGGAGGCTCTGATCAAACTTGCTGGAGAGGAGCAAAATAGATATGTGAGGTAAGATACTGGAATTGGTTCCATAGAAAGGGAACATCCACACAGAGGAAAAGCATTATGACCCAGTATGTGACGTAGAGACGTGTCTAATCTTGGATCTTGGTGTAGCACAGCTTGCTCTGGGACTTCACATGCAGTGACATCACAGCTGAATAGGCAGGCTAACAAATCCATTAGCAGAATCTGTGAATGGGTATTTGGGACAGAGAAACCATAATACCACTCGTGGTATTATTACAAGACCCAAATCACATAAAAGTAATAATAACACAAATCAAATTAATTTACTTAATATTTATTTTTTTATTTAATATTTTACTGATTTGAAAGTTTTTACAATATCATTTCTATATGATTTGTCATATTTTGGACAGATTTAGTGCTCTTTCTGATTAAATAATTATTGTAGGTGATTTGAATATCTATGTATATGTTGAAAATAACACCTTCAACATTTAATTCATTATTAGACTCAATTAGCTTCTCTCAAAATCTCATTCATTATTTTAATCACACTCACACACACACACACACAGCTGAACATGTAACAGTTTTTCCTAAAAAAAAAAACGTCTTTTGTCTGATCATTTTTTGGTAATACTGAATTTTACAATTATAGATTACACAGGTGAGGAAGTGTGAGGAAGTGATCCCTCCACTGTGCTCTTCTTCAATGCCATGTGCCAGCACAGTGCAGAGCAGCTACCTGAGCTCTCTTGATTATCTGATTAATATATCAACACTGTGTGTACATCCTTTCTCTCTGAAAAAGGAAGCCCCAAATCAAAGATGCTCGCTAGCTGGAGAGGAAATGAACATCTCACTATTTATCACTGAACAAGAAGCTTCTTCTTTTAAAAGAGCTGAACACAGCCTTGTGAATAAAATCTTAACCATTAGAAAAAAAAAAAGTTACTCAGAACCATCCCACAGACATGTCATTAATGCCATTTGCAAAGGTACGGTTTAAGCCGGGGTTAAGAGTGCATCATAGCACAGAAACAGCACTGGTAAAGGTTACAAATAATCTTCTTATAGCGTCTCACAGTGGACTCATCTCTGTGCTTGTCCTACTTTACCTCAGTGTCACGTTCAACGCTGTTGTCCAAAATTTTTTATTTCAGAGATTAGAGTATTTGAAATTATACGTGATTCCATTAGCAAATATTATTTAAAAATGCTGCATACATGTAATTGCTATGTAGATGATAAAGCTCCTTTCCCCTCTTTTCTCAACAGGTTGCTCCAAATGCTTGATTTGGTTCTTCCTGAGACGACCACAAAGGGGATTTATGTTCATGGCTGGAATGACCCACCAACTATTCACTTGCTAAGTAAATGTATTAACCACTACACTATTGAGGCTCACTACTGCACTTCTACTGTTCTATTGTAATTCATTATTGTCCAGCTGCCCTAAAACCTCCCTGAAAACCTTTCAGTTGGACCAGGATGCTGCACTGTGTACTAGCAGGGGACTTAACAGAGAGATTTCGCCCATATTAGCTTCTCTTCAAGGATTCACTGTTAAATTCAGAGTTGAATTTAAATCCTTCTCCTCATATACAAGGTCTTGAATAATCAGGCTCAATTGTATCTTAAAAACCTCATAGTATCTTATTATCCCAACCAGGGGTGTATCAAGAGAAATTCTCCTAGAGTGGCAAATGGAAAGCTATTTCTATACACATGTGCAGGTGTTACATTCTCTAATATGTACCATATATGGTTAAAATGCATTAAGTGTGCACGTTTCATATGAACATAGTCTGTAGGGTTCTGTTTGGCATTAGCATTAGCATTGGCATTGGGATTAAATTTACACAAAAAAACTCAGGGGCTGCTGTGGGCTGAACCATTTTACAATGATCCAAACAGAGCACTTTGTTCTCAGACTGCTGGCATACTTGTGGCTCCTAGGATATTAAAGTAAAATGGGAGGAAGAACCTCCAGCTTTCTGGTCCCTCTTTTATGGAACCTGCTCCCAATTTGGATTCAGGACTCTACTTTTAAGATTAGGCTTTTTTGAGGCTTGTAGGTGACCCTGAACCCCTAGCTATGCTGCTATTGACCTAGGCTGCTTGGGTACTTTTGATTATGCACTGTTACTTCTTCGCTCATCTCTTTTCACTCTCTGTGTGCTTATACAACACTGATGTACTTAATCATTAACAATTATTAAACTCTGGCTGTCTCTCCTGTTGTTTTGCTTTTATCCTGTCTCTCTCTGCTTTCTGCTCTTTCAGCAGATGGCTGCCCCTCTCTGAGCATGGTTTTGTTCTGCCTGAGGTTTCTTCCTTTTAAAAGGGAGTTTTTTTCCTTTCCCCTGTCGCCAAGTGCTTCTCATAGGGGGTTGTCTGTTGTCTCATTGTTTGGGTTTCTTTCTAAGAGTGTAGTGTCTTTATCTTACCTTATAAAGTACGTTGAGGCAACTATTGTTGTGAATCGGCGCTATGTCATTAAAATTGAATTTAAATGAAATGAATTGAATATTTTTTCACAAGTAACAAACTCAAATGAAGCCCCACAGCCACTGTTCAGTGATATTCATTTTAACTTCCTAACAACCATCAATTCACTGGCAACCCATTTAATGGCTGAGTTTAGGTTCAGTTGACGTGCAGAAAAACTCAATTGAAAAATTACAATGGGAAATTTGATCAAACTTTATTAACATTTTTTGATGTGAAATGTAGAGTATTTCAGAAACTGATGATCTACTGGAATTTTCCCACACAACCCGTCATGGTCCCCACGTCTGTTTCTCTCCTTTTGCTTTTATTCTCTCTCTATTTCCTTTGTATGTGTGTGTGTGTATGTGTGTGTGTGTGTGTGAGAGAGAGAGAGAGAGAGAGAGAGAGAGAGTAAATTGACTCTACTCACACACCCTCCTGGAGGGTGGGGACTCCCTGCCCCCCTGGTTCACACCTGTCAGCAATTATTCAACTGTGTACAATCAGTTGTTTCCATCCATCCATTCTCTTCCGCTTATCCTTTTCAGGGTCGTTGGGGGGGGGCTGTCTTAGGGTACACCCTGGATAGGTCACCAGGGTTTAAAGCTGAAGAATTCCCTTGTTTGACACCAGTCCGACCAGACACCACTACCTGTGGTTTGGCTTCTTTGTGCTGTTTTTGCCTTGGGGGGGGTTTTTGGGTTGTGTGTTGATTTTTTTAGAACTCACCTCACTTCCCTCTGTGCTTTGTGACTTTGAGATATTGCAGTGGAAAAAAAGCTGTTGAGCTAAATCTGTTGACTTACCTACTTGTCTGCTGCCTCATTCCTAAAAAGCTTCATCAATGTGTCATGTTCACAGTTAACCTGTTGAACTTCTCTGACCAGCATTTAAATCAAAGGCAGAGTCTTAGTCTTGACACAGTGACAGGATGAAAATGTCAAATTGATTTCAGATGAGACTGGCCAGATACTCTTGAACTGATAGAAAGGCAACAATAACTCAAATAACCACTCGTTACAGCCAATTTATTAAGAAGAGCATCGCTGGACACATCTTGTTGCACAGCAGCAGAAGACCACATTAGATGCCGCTCCTGTTAGGTAAGAACAAAAGAGGCTACAATTTGCACAAGATTACCAAAATAGGAAGATAAGATTAGAGAAGTTCTGTATGCACTGATGAGTCTGAATTCTGCTGTGACAGAATTGGTAGATGGTAGTGTCAGAATATGTTGCAAGGAACATGAAAGCATGGATCCATCCTGCCATATATCAACTGTTCATGCTGGTGTTTTGTGTAATGATGAAGGCAAAAGTTGGTCCAACCTCGTACTAACTAGCGAGGTTTATCTAACAAAGTCGCCAGTATGTGTTCAGCCTATAGTGCATGCTGTTTCAAAAAGCAACAATGTTTGCAGATGCTTCTTCTTCAACCATTAAGAACTGCAAATTTTCTGAAACTTTAAGACGTTACATTTCATGTCAAGTGTCATTCATTTTGGCATTGAAGGTAAAGCACCATTTGGTGTTCCAAACAGTTGAATTTTATTAAAAGGAGTGGATGTTTACCGAACCCAAGTTGGATCACCAATCACCTGGTGGATGTTACACAGAGATGTGTTAATCTTAAGCTCATTCCTTGTTGCAATGCTCCTTGATAACAATTTAAATTAAAAGGGTTAATGAGGAAAAACAGACAAAGACTTGAAGTTGACCATAAGATGAATAGACTTCACCATGTAAGATCTTACAGAGGGAAAGTCTTGAGACTTGCACAAAAAACATTGCAGTGACTCACGTTTTAATCCAGGGAAAACACTAAAACTGTCAGTGCAGAGTTGTGACTTGACTTTGACTCACCCTAAAAAGGCTTTAAATACAGGTGTGGAAACGGGCATCTCAACATCAGTATGCTTTTTGCAATTTGGGACGACCTTTTAACATGTTGTTATTATTGGGAGCTAATGACAAGTAAAGAGGAAATTAAGGTTTTGTGGCAGTGTGTTAGCAGTCCATGGGCAGCTACAGACGACCCATCTACCTGCAGGGAGTGTCTGTTGTCAGGTGGGGGCAGTGTATTTAAAAAAAAAAAAAAAAAAAAAAAAAAAAGGAAAGCGTCTGCTGCAGCCACTGTGTGTACCTTTCACTCCATTTTTAATTTTTGATCTTTATTTTGCTAAAGAACTCTGATGTGGCAAAGTTTCTGATGTTACTATATGGTATCACCAGCTAGCTCTTATTGGCGGTAGTTCCCAAATTTTGTTTGACACTCATTTCAGCCAAATCTGAACGAGACTTGTAGTTTGATTTGCAGTTTTGTGCTGCCATGACTGCTTAAACTTAAAAAAAAAAATAAAAAAAAAAAAAAAAATGCAAGGATTTAGGATGTCATGTTCAGGTTTGCTGGCTTAGAAATTTTACCTTGGAGGAGTAAAGTTGTGACCTAAGGATTTTGCTCTATTCACATTATATAATGTGTGTGTTGGGATTTCGGAGGATTGCACGGGTGCACATTTGCAATGGGTGCGTGTGTTGGTAAGTTATGCTCCATCTATTTATTCCTGCTCTGTCCATTCTGCTGCTATAACAATCTGAATTTCCCAACTGTGGGAATAAAGTTCATCTTATCCTAAATATTAAGAGGGTTATGGATTTCAAATTAAAAGACCTCTTAAAAATACCCTCTGTTACTGATAAAATGTTACTGCTCTGGAGTGTGCTGTCAAAAACCTCAGAGTGTAGGCCATTATGTATGAGTGTAACACTTTGTATTTTGACACACATTGGGGCCTGACCTGACACTGAGCAGGTGTGTGTTTGAATCACGTAAAAGGCAGCATGTCCTTCGCACCAGCTGCAGAGTGGATCTGTCTGAACCCTACCGCCTGCTAAACCTGTGAGTCTGACATGCTGTTTGGATTGTGGGTGACTGATTAGGTCATGATGTGGAGCCCTTTACACCACAATGTCTCTAAACTCTTACAGTCATGCAGCTAACAGCTGCTCGGTCCACCTACCCATGTTCTTATGGATGTCTTCCATCATCTGCATGTGAAGGGACTTGCAGGCTTTAACAGAAAATTTTGGTGTGGCGCAGCCACAATGTTCCACCTGTAAGATAATGTATGGCACTCACTTTCTGACATCCATTCCTCAGTTTTTTGCTATTATTAGAAACTCCATGTTCCTAATAATATTGTACATGTATTTGTGTGCATGTATTTTCTACCTGTAAAGTGCAATTTGATAAAAAAAAAAAAATTTTTCCATGAAACTAGAATGCTTCTTTAAAGGTATAGTATGTAACATTTACACATGTTATTGCCACAGGCTCCTAAGAACAAATTTAGTCAAGCCTGAATAGGCCAGAGGTCCCCTGTGTGTGGAAGACACAAAAAGATGTTACAGCACAATACTTTTCTTTGTTGCTTCTAAAATCATTTTAGTTCTATGATGCTACAAGCATGGCACACCTAGTTTGGGTAGCTTCTCATATTCTTCTTTGCAGAACCTGTAAAGCTGCTTCAGGCTGGATTTGTGTACAACCATTTACAGATGAGAGATGTTTAAGTCTGAGCTCTTAGACATTCACAGTGTGCATACGGTCATGAACCTTTGCCCCAGTCTAAGGTCCACAACAACTTGGACCAGAGAAGATTAGCACCAAGGATGTCTCTGTACATTGCTGTATCTTTCCTTTGTTTCATCAGACCAGAGAATTTTGTTTCTCATAGTGTGAGAACCCTTCAGGTGCCTTCTGGCAAACTCCAGGCAGAGTGGCATGTGCCTTTCACTAAAAAGTGGATTCTTTCTGACCACTCTACCATACCAGCCTGATTGGTGGATTGCTACAGAAATGGTTGTCCTCTGGAAGGATCTCCTCGCTCCACAGAGAGATGCTGAAGCTCTGTCATTGTGACCATTAGGTTCTTGGTCACCTCCCCAGATAAGGCCCTTCTACACTAATCAGTCAGATTGTGCTCACTGGGACCTTCAGAAATGTTTCTGTACCCTTCCCCAAATCTGTGCCTTGATACAATCCTGTCTCAGAGGTCTACAGACAGTTCCTCTGACTTCATGGCTTAGTTTGTGCTTCAGCATTCATTGTCAACTATGGGACCCTACATAGACAGGTTTGTGCCCTTCCAAATCACATCCAGTCAACTGAATTGACCCTAAGTGGAATCTAATCGAGTTGTGGAAACAGGATGCACCTGGGCTCAGCTTTGAGTTTCATGGCAAAGGCTGTAAACTTATGTACATGTTTAGTTAGTTTTTTATTTATTTTAATACATTTTTTCAAACAAACCTTTTTCACTTTGTCACTATGGGGTCTTTTATGTAGAATTTTGGGGTGAAAAATGAATGTAATAAATTTTTGAATCAGACTGTAACAAGTCAAAATGTGGAACAAGTGAAGCGCTGCAAATTCTTTCCAGATGGACAGTATTCATCTTCATTCAGCAGTTATTAACATAACTGAATGTATTTTAATTTGTTACCATGACACTTATTGCTGTGTTCTACAGGCCATACTCACAGGCTATCCGGGTCCAACTGTTCTCTTGTCCAGTTCATTTGACTAATATGATCATTGCATGCATAGTTCAAAGGGTGGGCCCAGATTAATTTCAGCTGGTGTCAGGCATAGTATGCATGTAATGTGATTACTGTATTTTTCGCACTATAAGGCGCACTTAAAATCCTTTTAATTTTCTCAAAAATTGTCAGTGCACCTTATGTATGAATTCTGGTTGTGCTTACTGACTTCGAACCGATTTTATGTGGTACACAGTGCTCAAAAATCTGTCAAAAAATGTTTCAGTACGACTTTCGTAAGCTACGAAGCCGCACTGCTTGATGGATTTTCGGAGCATTACGGCTACCGTAGTCAGGAGCCTCGCGGAGTAATCTGGGTCCAAAACTCCATCCACCTCAGGTCCCAAAGTCAAACGAACACTGCAGCATCACTGAGAATTAAAAACTGTCTAAATTCTTTCATCTTTAATAAAATGATTAGCATTACTGCTTTACAAGGAGAAACAATTAAGTTTAACATCCAGGCATCCATGAAAACAGAATTTATTACATTTAATGGAGTTAGAAGTTAGCAGGAAGTTAGCTCGCTAGTTTCCACCTAAACATGATATACTATGTTCTGACTGAGAGATTTCTGAAAAAAAATCTTCTGACATAAATGAAGACAGTAAACTAAACAGCAGTGATGTTTGTAGGGTTACTGAAGTTGGACTAGCTGGTATATAATGATGTGCTACGTGATCGCTAGTGACACAGCTATGTTAGCATAACAAACAGTGAAGCTGGAGGATGAACGCTAACTTTTTTCCACTTGATAAAAGTTAACGCGAGGGTTCCCGATGGTTAGGGACAAATGCAGTCGCATGGCAGGAAGCTGTAAACAGACCAATCTTCAGTCCGGAGAACAACTGAGGTAATCCATCGACAATACGAGGTTAGTCATTAATATACTGCAACAACATGGGAATAGAGCAGCTGCGAGAGAATTCAACATTAATGAATCAATGGTACGAAAGTGGAGGAAGCAAGAAGAATGAGATGAGTAAAATTTGACTTATCTGACTGTTTTGTTTTGTAATCCGGTGCGCCTTATGGTCCGAAAAATACGGTAATATAGACGGGACAGCATAGATCTCCAGGGCTTCCTCAATGACCGCTGCCTCTAGAAAAATCACTTTGTCAAATAATTAACAAACATGTGAGTGGACCGCAGGCTGCTACTTCCACAGTTAAGATATAAAATGCATAAAATCAGGGAATTCATGCTATGTAACACTGAATGACTTTGCAGTATTTATATCTAAGCTTTAATTTTTCTTTCTTCCCTCACTGCAAGCTGGTCGCAGCAGACAGCTGCCCCTTCCTGAGCCTGGTACCTCAGGATATTTCTTCCTGTCAAAAGACAGTTTTTCCTTCCCGTTATTGCCAAGTACTTGCTCAAAGGGGGTCGTCTGATTGTTGGGGTTTCCTTCGTGTTATTGTAGGGACTTTAACTTACAATATAAAGTACCTGGAGGTGACGACTGTTGTGATTTCGGACTATATAAATAAATATTACCTCTGCAGTGCAGCTTAGAACTCGTGATCCTGAAAAACCTGATTTAACGGTGAAAACTGTGCCTCTGAGTGTCAGCTTTTGTAGCTTGTTTCACTATTAGGTCGTGACTGACCACTGGTAGTCATGGAATATTAATGGAGCCCTGCTTTTGGGCCATGTTTGTAAATTTGTGCTCCTCTCCAGCTTTGGAAACATGTCTATGAATCCTCTGAAGGCTCTTAATAAACCTGAATAGGTGAAAGCAAAAAATGCAACTTCAGCACCTTTTGACACTTTTGACAAACCAGGATTGGGCTTCACTGGTGACTCTGATTAATAACTGCTTACAGTCAGTCATGCCTCTGGGCAAATCAAACATGTCAAATGCATTTTTTTTCTGACATTTATTGAAGAGTGTTGGAGTAGTGCTGAAATGTGGAACAAGTCTGATGACCTCACATGTCTTTTATTAAAAAAACAAAGAAATAATGTGCTTTCTTTCAAAAGGACTGGCTTTGAGGCTGGTCTTTACTTTGTGAGAGGTTAAAAGTAAAAGTGTGTGTCACATGCCAGAAACAGGAGAATCTGCAACCTTGCACATCAGATCAATTTTTAATGTGAGGCTGTTGAAGAAAATAAGTCTTGTAGGTTCCACGCTGCTTCACTACTCCTTTTCATTTAATCTTGACTAAGTAAGCCAGGGGTGTCCAACTCCAGGCCTCGAGGGCCGGTGTCCTGCAGGTTTTAAATCTCACCCCGGGTCAACACACCTGAATCAAATGATTAAGTCATTACCAGGCTTCTAGAGAACTTCAAGACATGTTGAGGAGGAATTTAGCCATTTAAATCAGCTGTGTTGGATCAAGGACACATCTAAAACCTGCAGGACACCGGCCCTTGAGGCCTGGATTTGGACACCCCTGAAGTAAGCCCCTGAAGGAAAAGTTCCACACATTGCAACTTAGTGTGGGTTTTGTAAAAAATAAAACAATAAAATAAAAAACTACCTGATACATATATCAAGCTGAGTTGTGAAGATTGTTTAAAGGAACGGGGGTGTGTGTAAATGGTTCCCCAGCTCATGGCTTAGCAGAGATGCTGGTTGAGACAGTGATGGTGGTGGGGAGGAGTGGCAGTAAAAGGTTGGTAAAGTAAATAAAGTGGGCTCCTTTTGTCAGCAATGGAAAAAGAGAAGAACGAAAATGTAATCTCACTCCGGCTTTTAAATCTTAACTCCCATGTGAGACCTCGAAAACAACACGTTTCCCATCAAGTGGCAGATTAATCTTGTGTAACTCGTGCGCGGTCATATCCTGTCCTCTCACAGTGCTGGGAAGGCTGCGTGGGAGAGATGACAGGCGAAGATGCTAGGAAAGGCTCGAAGCATGCATAGTATTATCCGATTTTTGGGGAGTGTGGGGGAGAGCGATAATAAAGATGCCAGAAGTGAAACTAAAATCACTGTCTCCAGCCTCCTATAACTTGTTTCCATGCCACCTGCTCTGCATTGTGCAGCTGCGGAATGCTGGAGTGTTTGTACAAACCTTGTCAGGAGAAGTCACTTTTAACAAAATCTAAATCATGTTAATGGCTAATTCCACAGATGTTCCAAACATGGCAAGAACCTGTTAGAAGTAAAAAGTAAGTTGCATAATGTCAGTCTGTGATAATCCTCCAGTACTGACTGCTTTGGGTGCAAGGATGACCGATGATTTACTTTTACTTCTTTTTACTTCTCTTTTTTTCATTTTATTGCCTCTGCCTAGGATGTTATGTGACTGGTTTGGCTTGTATGTTTGTCTGTGTTAGCAGGATTATCTTTTCTTTCTTTCTTTCTTTCTTTCCTTTTTTTTTTTTTTTTTTTTTTTTTTTTAATCAGTGCAAACTAATAGGGTGATTAACTTTTTAAGTATATGCAGATGAGGAATTTCTTTTTTCGAAGATTCTTTACCTTTAAGAAGGCAGAATTCAACATTTCATGATATAGCTTTACACATATAAACTCATCAGTTAGAAAATCAGTTTGATGTTATCAAGGAAAATATCTCAACCTAATCTAGTTCACTGTTCTCCACCAAGGAAGTTTTTCACTGCTTCTAATGTGTTACTCCACCTATGCCTGCTAAATGAAAGGAGATTTCAATCGTGCCCTCTTGTGTTTGTTCAGCTGTAACAGAGCAGCAGAGCTGCTAGTGCTTTATCCAGAACTAGCTTCCTTGCCATCGGTCTTCGATACGCTTGGGGTCTGCCAGCCTCTGTCCTACTGTGGTTTTACACAAATTACCACTTGTTAGAAAACTTTGGTTGCAGACTGACGAGTTCTCATCAACTTGCTGTCATCACTGGTGCTACTGCTCTGCTCCACTCCATCCATTCTCACATCAGAGTGAAGTTCACCCCCCATCCCCAAACGTTTGTGCTGGTTTGTGCTGCAAAAACTGTCATTTGAGCCACTATCATTTAAAAGATATTGATAAAAGTTTCTAGGTGTGCCATGCTTGTAGGTCATCCAAGGTCAACCAATTTAGCCTTTGATGACCAATTTGACCAAACAATTTTTTGGAAATGTTCATCTCATGGAACAAAGAAAGACACAAACTATCTGGTTTTTTTTGGGGGGGGTGGGGGGTTAAGCTCTTTGATGCTGGACCTAACTCATCAACAGAACCTCTGATTCGGGTCTGACTGATACGCACCAAGTGGCAGGCCTTTTTAAATGTCTTCAGAAATGAAAGTTTTTAAATGATAGCACCACAAACAAAACTGTAGCACCACAAACCATCACAAATGTAGTAGAACTGATAGACATAAAATTTGTTTGATTTGGATAAGTGTGGGTATGGTGGGGTGGGGGAGGAGGGGCTGGTTGACCTCTGATGACCTCTAGAAGCTTTTCTTAATATGATAGCAGCACAAACCAGCATCAAACGCAACAAAAACGTTTGACACCACAAAATTAATGTTTCAAATAATGAGGTCCGCATGTCTATCAATGCAAACTTCAAACTCCTCCAGTCAGTTGGTTTCCATGGCTCTTTATGACATAAGTGAGAGTGGGTATCCCAGTAGGAGCTTTATACCGTCGTCTCACACCAACACGTTCTCATCCCAATGTGTAAAATACAGACGATTGTGAGAAGTCGTCTTTACCCGTTGGGAATGAGAGCGGGTTGAAATGAATCTGTGTTTTTCGTGTCAAGTAAAAATAATAAACCTAATAAAGCATTATGTACATTAAATCTGTTCACTTTCAGATCCTGAATCACTTGGGAAAACACTATGTGATGACCACTACATCAAGCTATTTTATTGTTGAATTATCAGTGAGACTTTGATGTGTTTGTGTTGGAATGAACAGCTGGAGTCTCTGCTCTAAGCGTCGCTTACCACCGCGAGTAGGTTTATGTATACGTGGAAGGTTACCTTTTGCTTCACTATGAGACGCCTAGGGGCGTGACAAGTTGTCCGTATTTTTGCGTTGGGAATGAGAATGCTCTCAAATGACTCAAAATGGCTTCAGACTATGGTAAATGGACTGGTTCTCATATATAATCCTTTTCTATTCTATCAGACTACTCAAAGCTTCATTTACCCATTCATACAATGTTTTTTTTTTCTATGAAAGTGCTTTCTAGCTAAGATTCCCACTTTAATGGACGCATTGGAAAGCAACTTGGGGCTCAGTTAGGTTAGGATATTTGTCATACAGACTGGGGCAGTCAGGGATCAAACCACCAACCTTCCAATTAGCAGAAAACCTGCTCCACCTCCTGAGCTACAGTCACCCCCAAACAGATAAAGTTGGATGAAGCTTCACCAAGAAATAGTTGAAAATTAAGATTATTTTGAACTGTGAAAAGCTACTCTCACGCAGTCCAAGAATTAAAATGTGGAAGCAGATGTGAGCCTAATAACTCAGAAAGGCAGAAGTCTTTTCTGTTATTTTCCTTTTTCTCCCATCCTTCCTGCCCTCTGTTCATTATTCTTAGGTGAAACTGCTGTGCTGGCCTTGTTGGTGGTTTCCACCCAGAGGTGGACCATCTCACTGCAAGTCATTTCTCCCACACCTGGTTGCATTGGAGTCATTAGGCAGAGTATATCATGGACAGGTGGTGCCACGGTTCCTCACTTGACTGTCCCCCGAACGTACAGACCAACAACAACACAGTCAGGACCCAGCAAAGACTTTAATGCAAGGGAGGCGTGATGAGCTGATACAGCTTTGGTGTGACAGTCTCCCTGCAGCATCGCTACAGACCACACCCTACCACAGCTACCTTGTGTGTAAATCCTTCCACCAGTAACTAACTTGAAAATCTCATCTGGACCGTGTTTGTCTGGAACCCACTGGCCTGTGTTTTTTGGTGATGGCTCCAACAAATCTGGTCCCTTTTTGCACCTCCTCATCAATCAAAGGAACACTTGCTTGCACTCCAACTGACTTACAGCTCATTACCTATCCACTCTAGAAATTCACCTGCCAACTCAGCTCACCACCCACGCTCGATCCAAGTAGAGATCACTAAAACATAAATTTTCAACATCTTCCTGTTGGATTCCACTCTAATTTATACTCTTTTCTGGCAGAAGACATGTGATCCCTCCCAAGTTGAACATGCAATTTCATGACCCCTCACTATATAATAAAGTCCACTTAACTGAGCATGCACGGCCAAACTGCCTTCTTGGGTTCTGACAGTACCTGATCTTGTGACACACACAGATTTCAGATGTTGTTCCTGGAATCTGCTGGAGACACCCAGTTTTGAAGTCACTGCCCCAAGTGTTCTGATTACCACGGGGACCACTGTTACCTCCACCCTTTCACATCTTCTCTAGCTCCTCTATCAGCCCACAATCTTCTTGTGTTCATTCTTCTTGATGTTGCTATCACTTGGTAAAGTTACGTCTATCGATACGGCCATCTTCCTCTGCTTATCCATCACTAGTATGTCTGGTTGGTTAGCCATCATTAGTTTGTCCATCTGTATCTGGAAGTCCCACAGGATATTAGCTTGGTTATTTTCAGCCAAGAGGTTGCATGTAAAGTGTGACTGCACATGTGGAGTATGTGCAGGGTGTCCATATAGAACCATGTTAACCATGAACTGTCCATTATTGGCGGAATCTAGCAACATTCTTGCAAGATGATGTTGTATGAATAAATTATTTCTTATTCTAACTCTTTTTCCTTGATGTCACATTATTATCTGAGTACTTGCTCTAGTATTAGTGGGTCAGGTCACATCCTTTCCTTCATTTTGACCTGAATTACTCACCTGTAAGATGTACCCACAGAAACTTACACCAGGCAAAGTACCCAAAACAACCTGTGTTTCTGCCATGGTCTCCAGGACCTCATTTTGTCATGTCCCATATATACACACAAACTTCATGATCGTGGCTGGTAAAATCATGTTCTCTCTTTTTTTTTTTTTTTTTTTTTTTTTTTTTCTCTCTTTTGGTTCCTGTAGGAGGCTTCACACTTGGAGGCCCCCAAGTACGGAAAAGAAAGACTCGGGAGTGTTCCTGTTCACCTAACTTGTACACATTCAGATTCATATTTCCTGACCATATAGTCTAATGTATTTTTGCCACGGCCTTCTGTGAAATTCCTCATGCAAACTTTATTTCTGACACAAAATATTTGGAAGCTACTTGACATATTGTAGAAGAGAAAGTGAGTGAGAAGGAAAACACACTGTCACACATGCACACAGGATTGTCAGCCTTACACGCACACACATGCTTACACACAGACATGCATATATACATATCCTTTCATGGAAAGCCACAAGTTTCTAGTTATATCCCGGGTTTCAAATAAAAAGCGTTTACAGCCAATTCGTTTGCGTAAATGCCATTCCTGTCTGTGTGGAGTAATGCAACCATTTCTAAGCCTTCAACAATAAATAGTTTATTGCTTTTATTTGTCATGGCTTATGTTGTATTGCCAAGCCCTCAAAAGAATAGAGAAAAAAAGTATATTTTCCCACTAATCACTGTGTGTGATTTATAGAGTCTGTCTTTGACATTGGGGTGTCTGTACTTTCAAACCGAGCATAATTAGACCTCTGGAGCTGCATGCATCTCAAAACAGATTTGACAGAAACGCTGTGCTTCCCAGAGAGAGCCTCTGCTGTGCGGTTTTGGTACAATGCTGAACAGTCAGCGCATGAGAAAAAAACGCCTGCAGGTTTCCCTTCCAAGCACACACAGATACGTGCACGAACACACACAGAGGTCAACGATATCCGCAACAAACATAATGATTGGCTTTGACACACTTTCAGAATCAGATACAAGGGGAGAAGAAAGCGCATATAGATTGGGTCCAAAGTGAGGCAGTGAGGCATGAGCTGTTCCCAGCTGAGCAGAGAAAGGACGGATCCCCCTCCCTCCGTCGTCCTCACTGACCCTGAATGCTCACAGAGTGATTTTAACAGGTCACAAAGGAACAGGAGTTCACACTTTTTTGACACCCCTCACCCTCCTCTCCTTGCTCCTCCTTCTTATTTTTCTCTTCTGTCTGCCTCTTGACTTCCGTCTGTCTTCATTTCCCTCTCTGTGTGGATGGAAAGAAAAAAGAAAGAAAGAAGAAACTGTTTCTGTTTTGGGTGCCCGTCAAGTGATTTCTAATGACACACTGCTCTCGTCTCCACAACATGTATTTTAGAGTAAATGAATCAGGCAGTACATGGTCTCATTAAGTTGAAAGTGCCGCTTTCGGCCACATAAGTACATGGTGTCCGGAGCCGCAGCGTTCACACCAAGAGGCAGGCAGAGCTACAATGCCAACATCACACATGTGCAAATGGGAAGTGTTTGCAGGAAGACTTTGAAGAGCTGTGTTGAGTGTTGAGCAACAGGACCGATCAGCAGAGAAATAATTTCGGATTGACACTCTATTGCCACATTTGTTTATAGGCTGAATTAAATGCCTAATTACTTTCCAGACTTCAGCTCCTTGTTCAAAACTGGGAACTCTGCTAACCGTCACTTAGGCTAGGTTTGCGGTCCCTCTGACCTGCTTGTTGGATGGTCAGATGGCATCGGAAACACCCTGCCCCACAAATGTTAGACGTCAGATGAAGAGTGTTGACTATAATGTATAACCTTCTCTAAGAGACAGTATGTCATTGGTAACAATTGCAAATTAAAACTGTCTTACAAATTTCTGAAATATATATTATGGCACCATGTTCCCATACTGTGATATCGGCTGACTGTTTACTTCGATTTCTGTTACTAATATTGTTCAGCCAACCACAGTGAAAAAAGCAGCTCTTCCTCTGCTGCTAGGAGGCTGGTTGGTGCCTCTCTGATCAATTTTAGGACCACTTCCTTTTCCAGGCATGAGTAAATGTTTTTCCATAGTTATGCTAATGTCACACAACAGATAGCCACATGTCCTGATGACACAGAACCAATTTATTGTCTCTGAAGATATATTTTTGATATTTTTGTTTAATTGTATTTTAGACATTAGTATCACAAAACCTTTTACTTTTGAACTAAGTTAAAACAGAAATTTCAGTAGTAGGTTCTCAAACTCAGAATAAAACACTAACCACAAAACTTCATTTCCATGGAGCTGAGTAACTGTGGTCTTTGACCCAGACTTCAATGTTAGAACTTTACTGGGTCCATCATGAAGAAGTGGAACCTTTTGACTACTGTAATGTCGTAATGTTCTGGATATTGTTACTCTGTAACCTTAGTAGGACCAGAAGGTCAGAACACAAAAATGCAGTCCCTGCACTGACACTGGTCTGCTCCAGTATTGATTTTAAAATTACTTTACTTGTTTTTAAAATCACTTTATGGTCTTTCACAAGTGTACACTGTATGTCTCCCATGTTTTCAATGTATAAACCAGTGTAGCCAGGCAGGTACACTGGAGAATTTCTGCTAGTTTCTCCAAAGTGCAAAGCAAAAACTTTTTGGGGAGGCAGTTTTTAGCTTTTAAGCCATAAGTAACAGGAACCTGAGAGCAGCTGGTAATGGCTATTTGTCTTAATGACTGTATTTCACTGTATGTCAGTTTTACTTTTATTTGTTATTATTTCCTTATTTATTTCATAGATTTGGCATTTTAATACATTTTTATTATTATTGTGGTTTCTTTATGCTTTCAGCATTACTTTATTCTTCAGTTTACAAACTTTAAGTCTATTTACAGGCTATTTTAAAATTGACTTTATTCTGTCATGCCTTTTTAATTTCTTTTAAGTTATGGTTCTGGTGCACATGTGGAGCATGTGCAGGCTATGCATATAATACTGGTATGTACAGAAATACATACATTCCACTTTGGTGAGTTGGAGTCCCCGGCTTTCCATGAAACCATGAACTGACATCTTTAAGCGATTGCACACACTGTTTTTCTTTTTGGCTTTTTCATGGTGTCCAGCCAAACACAGTCACATCTCAATCGCTTTGCGGTGTCTCTGACACTGTTCTTGTTGGCTCTTACTACTGCATGATGATGATGTTGTTGACAGAGGAGCATCTGATTTTCCTGATTTACTCATTTTTGTGTGTGCGTGTTTGTACAACAGCATATAAAGAATAAAAAATTACTTTGTAGGGGATTGAATCTGCACATTTACAGCTCTTCAATCAAATTTTTGGACTAGATCAATTTTGCATTGTTATTAATACTAATCCTTGTGACAGGGCTTGGTGCTGCCCCTTGGATCATTTATCATCCAAAACAAACTTTTTTTCCCCACTCTCTTTATTCAAATGTTCTGATTGACTGTCCCACACAAAAATGGCTTAGGCATAAAATGGATGGGGCAAAAAGGTCCTCTGTCTTCCCTCAGAGAAGGTATGACAGGTATGTCAAATGGACCAACCGCCTCTCCAGTTTTCATCCTCTTCATAGCTGCCCTCAGGTCTTTTGTACTAATTCTCTGCATTTCCCGATTCATTTTCCTCCATCTTTCTCATTTTTCATCAGCTCCTCAAAGTACTCCTTCCACCTTCTTGAGTGTGTACTCTCTTCATTTGTTAGTCCATTTACGTCTCTGTCCTCAACCTAACCTGCTGCACATCCTTTCCAGCTCAGTTTCTCTCTCTAGCCAATCAATACAAGTCTTCTATTTCCATAGTGTCCAGTCTCACATACAACTCACTGTAGGCCTTTTTTAGTACTCCTGTCTACTTTCTTTATCTCTCTGACTATCACACTTTTTCTTTGCCAACCTCTTCCCTTCAGCCGCTTGCTTTATTTGGCATAATACTGACAAAAAGGACAAGGGAGACAAGATACGATGTCACACAATAACATTTATGAGTGCCATTGAAACCAGTGACGTCTTAAACCTGCAGTTTGTGCCTCAGCTGTGTTTGCCTCTTCGTGATCACAAAAATTCTTTATTTGTGAGGCCATGAATGAAAAAGAAACAGCAACAGTCACAGCTCATAACCCAGTCCATTTATAAAGAGCATCCTAATAAATCTACACCAAAACAAGGAGGTGAAGTTATTTATTTTTCCTAAAGGAGAGAAAGAAGGATCTTTTATTGCACTGATAAATTTCAGGTTCTCATTACCAGCAGTGTTCCTGCACATTGAGAGGACAGATTGATAACATTGATTTTCCAGCAGGTCACCTGACTAGCGAGGACTGGTGGAGACAGATCAGGAGGTTTCAGCAGCCAATCACAGCTAAGGCGCATAGTCTGTCACAACCAATGACTTAGCCCATAGCCGGACACAAGCCCTTCCTCCTGAACTGTGCAGTCAAAGGGTAAAAAAGAAACTACTAGATTGAAATTGTTAGGCCGGTTGACTGAAATCCACAGAAAGCAAGTCAACACAGATGATATAGAAGCCTGTGCACTACTTTATCTTTTTCTTTCGGGAAAAAAAGAGAGGAGAGAACAAAGGAGGAAAAACTGGCAAAATGAAATAAAAAAAAAATAAACACAAGCATTATATGTACTGATGTACACTGATATCTCGCATACAGGAAGGAATAGAAGGAAAAATGGAAAAAAGTAAAAAAAAACCGAGTAAAACATATTAAAACAAAACACTGAGTACTTAGACGTGCATCTCACAGTGACACGACAGTTGAATCATGGCTGCAAAATGATGCAACTCCCCAGAGCTCTTGCATCAGGCAAGCTGTGACCAACAGGAAGACTTCATTTAGTTGTTGTTGTTTGTATTTATTTATTTATTTATTTGCTTTTTTTAAATTGTAGGAATTACTTAAACTTAAAAATGTTTATTGAAATCTTTACTAGTGAAGATGGCTGAATGTAACTGGACACCCACAAAGAACACACAAAGGATCCCCAAAGTTTGATTCTGTTCATCTGGATGTAGCGTTTTGTGGGAGAAACGTTTCGTCACTCATCTAAGTGACTTCTTCAGTCTCAGCTGACTGCAGGTTTGCCCAATCTGTTGTCTCAATGTGCAGGAACACTGCTGGTAATGAGAACCTGAAATTTATCAATGCAATAAAAACACAAAAAGGACATGTCAGCGGAAGTTGGGGGTCTGATGGTCTTTCCTCACGACATTTTGAGCATTACAAGAGTGGCCCAATGCACAACATGCTGGCACTCTTACCTCCTGGTTTCAAACCTGCACAGGTTCCTTCTGTAAATGACTTTTCTCACTGTGGGTTTGCTGCTTCACTGGGCCCAGGATAATCTTGAAAAAGAAATCCTTAATGTCAATAATCTTTCTTCCCATCTAGCTTCCCATTGCATCTTTGATATCTGCAGAACTTTGTTGATGATGAGATGTTGCAAAAAGACGATTGGCAAGCAAGATTCAAAAATCACAAGCTTTCCTCCATAGTGTCCTGGTAAGCTAACTGTATCTAAGCCTACTTCAAAGCCATAAAGAAAATTCAACAAGGCTATCTTTCAAACTTAGTGCCTGTTCCTCCATTAGTCTCTGTAAACACTACACACATAAGCCCCTGATGTCATTGATTGCCAAATTACACAGATACTATAAAGATACTATAAAGTATCATGGTCACATTGAGCAGAAACTTCTGTTTAAACAAACTATACTTTGTGTGAATAATGAAGACTTGCCTACGTATTAAAATATTTCTGGTTGTACACTTAAAAAAAATTATTTTTGTTATGGAACAGCTATAAAAAATAAGAACAAAACAAAAATGTATTATATACATGAAATATTATCAATTCTATTCTGAGCCTTAAGCTCTAAAAGGGTTAACTCCTTTCAGTATACAGTAATGAACTGATCATCAAACACATGTTAGCTGTGCATGTATTCACTCCAGGCCCACCTCTAACCTAAGTGGCAGGTGGGACATAAAATGTTGGGAGGTCCCAAGCTCAGGACATCAAAAGGATACATCATGACTGAGTCACCGCCACAGGGACTAGATTGCTGCCCGGTGTCGTGAATACTGAGGGGTTGTGCATAAAACACTCAGCAAAGAGAATGAAAAGTGGGATGTGATCGGTCACAAAGGAATGTAATCAAAGTTGCATTTTATTATGTTTCGCTGCAGGGCCACAGGACGCTGCAGCTGTTAGCACACCACTCCACTCGGTTACGGATGAAGGACGCCTGCTTGGTTTCAAAGTCTGTATGTGTTTGGATGTGAGTGCAAGCATTCCTCTCGTTAGTGTGGTGCATGTCTGCATGCTTTTGAATGTCTTTCTGTAAGAGAATGCCTGGACTGTCATTTGCAACATTTGTTAACAAGTTTAAACCCACTGGTATGGCCACTTCAGCTTAACTCTTTAATTGAAGTGGAATTTAATTTGGGCCATCATTCAAAATCTGTCACATCTGTCATGCCAGAAATTGACTCAAGAGAATTTCCCATTATTTACCGCACAGAGGAAAACATTTAAAAGCATTAATTTTAATGAAAACTATTTCCCACAGGCACAAGTCTGCTACTGGTTAAAGGCCCTGAGTATGGATGAAATGGAGTTGTTTGTCCACTAAATGCTCCGGGAACTTTAAAGAACTTGTGATCTAAAAAGCAACAAGGCACAAAAAAACTGAAACCAGAAGCAACACTTTTCATTTTCAGAATGATCTGCAGTTGGGTTTAAAATGTTTTATAACATTGGGATATATGTTTGAGTATGTTATAGTAAGTAAGTTGAATTTATTGATATAGCACTTTTTAAGACAACTCTATCACAAAGTGCTTTACTGGAAATATAAAAACATATCAGACAAAACAACATATTACACAAGAACATTACCCAAATGTCTAAATAGATTAGTTTTCAGATGTTTTTTAAAAGAAGTCACAGAGTCAATGGTGTGTAGAAGGGGAGGTAAAGTGGTCCACAGGTTTGGAAAGTGCGATCCCCCTTTGTTTTCAAACAGGTCCGTGGAATAGTCTGATTTGGCGAATGAGGGTGAAGAAGCTTGGTGATATAGGTTGGGGCCTCTCCTCGTAAAGACATAAAAGTAAGAGTGAGAATTTTAAACTCATATCTACCCAACCAGAAGCCAGTGCAAGGACTTTAGAGAAGAACTGTCCGATTTTCCCTGTTTTATATATCTGGTAGGATTTAGTTTGTTTAAACCGAATCATTTTGTATTGCTTTGTTCAGGCCAACTAGAAGCAGGGGTCGTAGCCAAAACTCAGACCATCCATCTTCCATGCTTCTTCTGAATTTAACATTATGCTGAGCCTTTGAAATGACAACAGATCTGTTGTGGAATCTGTCACAAACATGTGACACACCTTACTCTGGTCTTTTTCTTCTTGGTCAGGTGACGAACATCTCAAAGGATAAGGGTGGAAAAAAATCACTTGATGAACAGCAAAGAGGAAGAAATGAAGGAGAAAAGATATGGTCAAGAAAGGGCAAGAAGTGAGCTGATGACAGAACAGAGGAAAGTTTCAGCCTATCTTTTGAGCAATGACATCTGAATTCTGAAAACTGCTTCCAAGAAGAGACTGATGGTTTTTATTGGTCATGTTTAACGGCAAGTTGACAGGGAACATGAATAAAAGTGTGGAGAAATGAGAGAAATTTGGTTGCCAGCAAGAGAGGCATAGATTCAAAATATATAGATAAATAATTTTATTGTGACTCAGTGCATGCACCTTTTTAAAACACCTCTTTGCCTCTGTGTTTCAGGCATGCTCATTCACTCCCCATGCACTAATGTCATCGAGTGGTGCGGAGATTGGAGGAGGGTGACATAGAAGGAAAGAAAGTTTAGGCAGTGCCATTTATAAAGCACGACCATTTATAAAGCATGGCCCTCTGCCCGTATCATAAACTGCTTATTTTGGGGGGAGATGGCAGAAAAGCAGCTGCACTACAGGAGAGATGAAGACAGGATAAAAAGTCAATCATGCAAGTCTATTTTTTCTGTTCCAGAGTTCATTTTTCACCCATTGTGAATTGTCTTGAGCAGTGCAATTGAATCTATATTTTTTGAACTGGTGCCAAAAAAAAATAAAGGTGCACAACTTTGACTATGCAAGAAAAAATCTCTGTATTTTTCGTCCCCACGTAAATGCAGAAACAGTTTACATAAGTGATAGGAGTTTTTCAAACACTGTTTTCTGTGACTTAAAACAGTCTTTATATGTGGACAAAGGTCAAAATACATTTAAAAAAATACTTTTACCCAAATTCCCATGTGGACAGAGTCTGCGTTGGATTGCCTTTAAGGCATGAGGAGTTACCTAAATGTCTTTATGTCCCATGAAGAGCACTATGGATTGCTCTGTTAATGTTGTTGTAATGTTCAAATAAAGCTGTAAGGAATATTAACATAAAAGCGAGCTCTGTCTAAATGTTCAAATGACCTTTAAGGGATTAACAAAGCCAACAATATTCATATCTGTAAAACTGGCTTAAGATGATGTAACTTCACAAAAACTGAAATAGGTTAGGGTGTCATTAATAACTCTTCCCTCTCTCTCAGTCTTTCAAAGACACACACTCGCACACAGGTCCCATTTTATCCTGGCTGTCAGTGATCTGCATGACAGAATGATGGAGTAACCTACATCTATCAGACATCTCCGTCCAAAATTAGACTGTGAATTAGAAATGGCACAGTTAGGATTAGGGCTTCCCGTGGATCTAGTTGGGTTTGGGTGGGTGAGAGTCAAGTTGCATCTCATGGTCAAGTACTAACTATAAAAAGAATTGATTTCTTTTTATAGAGAGATAAGAATTGATTTTTTAAGTGTTTCACTTATAAGTTATTGATCTGGAAGGACAAAAAACCCTGGGCTGGCTTCCACAAATTTATCATAAACTCACAAATTAACTCACAAATTAACCAACCAGCTTTACTTTTTGGCTCTGTGTTTACTGACAGACTCCAAACTTTATGAGGTCTGAATCACTAAAGGGTTCTGTGAGTATAGGAAGCCCTTCTGGAAAACCAAACCATAAAGAGTAAAAGCGCTGACAAAAGCTGAATGAAGCAGTGATGTGTACTGTCAAAGTCTGATGAGAGAAGTGAATGTATGAATACTGGCAGCATGGCAAGAAGAAAGAAGGACAGCTGATCTCTCCTGATCTTTCTTTCTTTCCATGCCATTCTCTGTCCTCTTGCCCCTGTGCACCATCTGATCTATGTTTAAACAGGATAGAGTTCTTCAGGGCCAACAAGGATAAAGCTTTCTCTCGTCTCTGCATGTTGAATGTGTCAGTGGAGAGAGTTATAAGCCCTGGTCCCCCACCCCCACCTACTTCTTGGCAAGTGGCAGTCAGTCAGCTGATTTGTGCTGGTGAGGGGATTTGGTGTTCCACGTAGGCTATTTAAAAATGCACCAACACCTTTCTCTTCCGCTCTCTCTCTTTTCCACTCTGTCACTTTTTCACTATCGCCTTCTCTTACGACCACATAACACACCCCTCGCCCATTCCCCTATATTGTTTTCTTTTTTTCCTGCTCCCTCCCATTACTGCTTTTATTCCCTCCACTGTCTCTTTGAGTCTACTATTTCAAGATATTGTCAGGTTCAACTTGTGGACAAATTTGAGTACTTCACTCTAAATGACAATGTTAGTAACTTGTTGGTGTTTTGTAAAGCTGAATGACATGGTGACTTGTGTTAGCACTTTCTGATAGGCCATCTCTATACTTGCTCCTTGAGTTTTACTAGGAAACTAAATCTTCCTGGTAAAGATCAAAGGTGAGTCTATTCATCCCATGTTTATCCACAGATCAGCCATGTCATGTAACTCTTAGACCTGATTTAGATTTCTGTAGGGAATCTTTGTAGCGTCTACATTGATAACAACATAAGTGGCTGACACCATTGTTAGCATGTGCATTAAAAGAACTTTAAAATGAAGATAAACAATTTTAATGCAGGAAAAGCACAGGAGGAATCGACGGTACTTGAGAACCCTATCGCAATAGCTGTGAGCCTCAATGTATAATTATTTTTCTATGGAGCCGCACATTAGGTTAGGCCACAGGTTAATGCGTTTCAGAGGGGTTTGCAGTTCCAACGTAGGAACAATGTAAATTTCCTGAATTTAAAAAATTAAAATTTCCTGAAACTGGGAAAATGGAGAGTAATGGGCCCATTATACCCTGGTGTAAGCTCGGTCGTGCGCTCAACCCCAGATGTCTTCGGGGGTTGAAGACAAGCGTGTATTGGTTTTTATTGCCATTTTAATGATATATCAATACAGAAGCTCAGAGATTCCCAGGTTACAGAGAGAAGTTTTGACTTTGACCGTTACTTCTGTTTGCATGCAGCACAACCAGTGTGGTGATTATAGAGGCCTAAGGTATTAACCTGGCACTGGCACCATGGTCAGGCTGGAGTTACAAGTGTCCAAGCAGGTTGTGCATCCATTTCTGTGATAACAGATGAATGGTATAGTTCTTATATAGGGCTGTTGTACTTGAGCACTCAAAGTACTTTATGCATTCATTCATTCACCCATTCACCACCACTCTTTTTCTAATCCTAAAGTCTTTACACACCAGATATGTAACTTTCATGCAAATAATTTATGTCTTAATTATATTTTTTTGGACTCACCTATTCTTAATGGAGCCATTTTTACCAACATCAAAGTTCTGCAGGATGAATTTGTAGCATTTATTAATTTTTTTGAATTAAGACAGATTTTTTTTTTTAAATTTCTCACAAGCAAATAAATAGATCCGACCAATCAGTCCTCTGCATTTGGCAAATAGTGCCACATAGCTTTAGACGAGCACTGGTACTGATGCACAGCTAGATGCTTTTGTGTCAGTCAGCTTTTTCTCTGCCTCATTAGATGTTGTCCCAACTACGACGGCGTATTAGGGCCACGCCCAGAAGAAATACATATAATACATATAATATATATAAAAATATATTATACATGTAGTCGACTGGGTGTACCCCGGATGAGCTGGAACAGGTAACCAGGGTGAGGGAAGTCTGGACTTCCCTGCTCAGACTGCTGCTGCCGTGACCCGAAACCGGTTGTAAAATAAAATTGGGTTGCTGGAGGATGGATGGACATACAGTCTTGTCTTTCCCTTTGTCACAATGTCTATTTTCATCTCAGGAATATCTGCATTCCTCCTTTAATTGCCTCCCTGTGTTGCCGTCTGTACTTGTTTGGGTTTTTTAACCCTTTACCTCTAACATGAGTATAAATGGCTTTAGGGCTATTTTGACAGTTCACATGACTAATGGGGTGACCACAAGATACCGCCACAAGGACAATAAATTTCCGTGGAAAACGTTACAGTTGTGTCATGATCTTATCTGTTACAAGTCAGACTCATACTGTAAATCTGTTATCTAAGTGTCACATCATGAGTCATATTTACAGTAATCTCATCTGTAATCATGGCAACATGCCCAAACCAGCACAGCCACAAAGCAGTTTTTGATCTGACATCTTCCTGTCCAACAATTTTACGTTATTTTTTGCATCATTTCCATCTTACATCACTGTTAGAAGAATAAGAATTTGCATAACCACAAGATGTTGGATCTCAGGGATGTGCAGCTGAAGGCATTGCAAGTATGTAAACACAGAATTGCTGCAACGTAAAAGGGCTATATTATCATTTTATCAGACTACTGCATGTCCTGCATTAAATTTGCATTTTTATTTATTAATTATGTGAATGATGGGGATGTTGAAAGCAAATTTTAATTTTGCTAGACTTCAAATTTGACACCTTCAGCAATGTCGCCCAGCATAAGTTTCTGGAGATTAATGTGAAGCATATACCAAAATAACGCTTATGAGGTATGCTTGCAATATCTTTCCTTTTCCACAATGTGAACGTTATGTAATTTACACAGCATAATGTACATGTATGCACACAGCTCATCTTACAGACACAGGGATACAGATATATCACACACCCTGTAACCCATAATCTTCCCAGTAAGTGTAACCATGCAAAACTGAAGGCTTTACATTCTGCAGAGGTCTCCAGTGCCATGACTCCCCCGTCAGCAGCGCCTGAATTTACTCAGTTACATTTACAACGGAAACAAAAACATGGCCTTGGGACTTTGTGACAATATATAACACACACAGCAGTGGGTCTCAGTATGTGTTTCCCTCCTTTGAATACATGTTTAAACGTGTGTGTGTGTATGTTTGTGTGTGTTTGAATTTGAAGGATAAAAGGTAGTTAAGAGTTATATTATTTATATAAGCTAGTGTAGATTCCTTGGAGTGAGATATGTATGAAAAAGTAGGCCATGGGATAATAAAAGATACCAAAAATGGACTAAGCAAACAACTGAGAAAATGAGAGGCAGAGTCATCTGGTGGAAAAGAAAAGATATTAACAAGAGCCAACAGGGAATGGCTACACGATACCTATTGCTCTGTTTTTAGTCTGCTGAGTTTCTAACTTTAAGTAAAAACACCAAATAAGCTCACTAATACTTCCTTGCAACAAAGGCACCTTCTTAAATGCAGTGAAACATTGGCTTTAAAGCTCTGTGTCCTTATAAGGGACTAACTGGATGGTGCAGAACTGTGCAGGGGTGTGGCGAGGTTTATCAGCTTACTTTTTTGCCACTAGCAAAAACACTGTAAATCTGCCTGAAGTAAGATGACTTCAGAATAGAAAACAAAAGGCTTTATGACAAATGACTTGACTTCGATAGAAAACACATGACTTGAAAGGTGTGATATATATTTTCTGAGCTTAAAAAAGAAGAGTCTTTGCTGGTGCACAGGGTCTGAGCATACACTGCTGATGGGTCAGTGCTGGGGTCGTCCATTGCCCGATGCGTCAATATATTCTTGACCCAAACAAAAGAAACTACTTGTTATGGAATATGGAATGTACGGACTCTGTACCAAACGGGTAAAGTGGCCCAGCTTCTACATGAATTCAACTTGTACCGGATGGACATCTTGGGCATCTCTGAAATGCGGTGGACAGGAAGTGGGAAGATGGTAAGCAATGGAAAGACGGTGCTCTACTCTGGCCATCCCCAAGACCATGTGCACGGTGAGGGCTTTGTCCTCTCGCGACGTGCAACAACATCGTTGGGCTGGAAGACCATCTCAGACCGCCTAATCTCGGCTCGTTTCCAAGCTGGGCATGTGAAAGTCACAGTTCTTCCAGTATATGCTCCAACAGAAGAGCAAATACGGCAGCGGAAATTCAACTCGAATTGAGAAACCGCTTCCAGCTCCTCGCCGAGGAAGGAAAGGAAGGAAACAACAAAAATTCGGCTACGCTCTGGGATGAGCTAAAGGAGGCTGTCGTCGGTGTCCTAGAATCGAAGACTGGTCTCCGACAGGGTGGCTTCAAAGAACGCTGGATCTCCAACCGTTCATGGGACCTTATCGATCGGCGTCGTTTGGCAAAGTCGGTTCAGGACCAGGTGGCCTCCAACCCGCATGCTCCTGCAGAGCAGTGTGAGAGGGCCATGGCTGGCACAGGTCAAACGCAGCTGCCGGCATGACAAGTGGATGGAAGCTAAAGGTATGGAAGACCAAGAAGCAGCCGACCGGAACAATACCCAAACCGGGGCTCATGGTGGCCGCGGCATCTCAATTTGAGACAAAAATGGATGAGTCCTCCTTACTGCAATGCTGGATCGAACACTTCCGCGATACTTTGAACCAACCCGAGCCACTCCACCTGTTCGAGGCCGAAGACCTGGCACCCTCCATGAACCTTCTTCCTGTCGATATAAGACAAATCAGCATCGCCGAAGTAAAAACTACAATCCGACTTCTCAAGAGTGGAAAGGGCGCTGGCCTGGACGAGATCCTCCCCGAAATGCTGAAGCCCAGTTGGAAGATGCCCTTACAAGACTCCTAAACACATGTTGTTCAACATCGCGTGTACCCGATGATTGGACAAAAGGCATCATTATCAAACTTCCAAAGAAAGGCGATTTAAGCGACTGTAACAACTGGCAGGGCAATATGCTGCTGTCGGTACCCGGGAAAGTGCTTTGCCTCGTTCTTTTGAATCGGCTACGACGCGCAGTGGACTAATTATTTTGCCCAGTGAGTGAGTAGGTAACATACTGTACTGTTAGGCAGCATAACAATGACTCCAGATGTACTCAAAGAACTATACGATGAATTTGACTTTGGTTCGTCCGGCAATGTGAAATTCACATTCAGACTGCTGCGGCACCAGGCAAACCTCCACCGGCCCCACTCCTGCTAAACAGATGAAAATAGATTTAAGAGTGACAGGACTTGCCACTGAGCCTTGGATTTTATTTATTTTCTGCTGTGTTTTACTTGCATCTATTTGAAAGAGTGAGTGTAAACACAAAACATTATTTTATTTGATATGCTGGAATATGCAGAAAATAGGTTTAAATGTTAAACAAATTTCTTCAAGTCAAAGACTGTTGCATAAAATAAAATTTTTGCTTGATGCAATGTGCATAAAGTTAAAAGATTGAAAAAGAGGCTTTTTCATTTGATTCAATTTTATATGATGGAATATGCAGAAAAATAGAATTGGGCTGAAAGGCCTATCGCTTTATTACATATTCAGGTTGTGTATCGTGTTTTTAAAAAACAAACTAATAAAGTAACTAATTACCTTTGAAAATAAGTAATCAGTAAAGTAACAGGATTACATTCTTTGGAGAAGTAATCAGTAATTAGTAACTAATTACTATTTTCAAATAACTAGACCAACATTGGGACACATACGATATGATTCTGTCGATAACACAGATCAAACTTGAAAACGAACCCAAATCATTGCCACAGTGTTTTTACTGTAGATGTAGATGTGAAGGTAGGCTACAAGTTGACTCATCACTGCATATTTGTAACTGTAATTTAATTACTGAATTCACTACGGTAACACGTGACATTACTGTTTTGTTGTACATTGTAAAGTGAATAAAGTAACACATTTTTTGAAACACTCAACACCAATGACTTCATATCCCGCCCTTTTCTTCTTTTCTTCTTTGTGTCTTTTTTCCTTATTTTAATTCTTTCCCCTCATTTTGACTTTTTCTGTCATTTTTCTTTGAGTTCCTCAGATTTTGTCCTCTGTGTTTTTTCTTTGTAGTTTCTAGAGGCTTTACATTTGCAGATTTTCTTCGATCTCATTCTCAATAAACCAGGATGAACTACTCTGAATCTGAATTTGATTGTAAAAGGTTAAATGGTGAAGTATGTGACCACTTTACTCACACTTTTAGCATTTGCTCAAGAATTCACGAGTAAATTCTCAAAATTTACCATAAATTTCAAGAAACACGAAGAATGAAATGGTGAGATTTTTTTCTGTCAAAAAGGTCAAGGGTCAGTTTCATAATGGCATCATGATGTGATCATTATTCAATAACATGACTCAAAAGGCAGACATACACCTCCATGGTGTTAGTTATAGTTTGTACTCTTTTTCAACTTCCTTTGCTTGTCATCTCCCTGCCTCTTCTCTGTTCCATTGTCTTTAAAAAGGCATCAGTATATTGTTTTGAAATGAAGCCCATTTATTCATAGTGACCTTACTTTGAGAGGTAAGACAGTCTTTTCACTCCTCTTATCCCTCTTTCTGTCTTTTAACCCTGTGTTTAGTAGTCTGTTCGGTGCTCAGCCAGTACCCCTGCCCTCCATCGTCCTACTGGGCAGAGCAGCTGAATAAGCTCATTGTCGACCCGTGGAGAGCGCAGGTGCACCTCTTCTTTTTCACCTCTGACCCTCGCCCCTCGACCCCACAAAGCCTTTTGTCAACTCTATTTACTGGCAACTCCAATGAAACTGCAGTCCATTACCAACATCTTCTCGCTGCCTTTCTCTCCCCATTTTCTACTCCTCTCAAGAAACTAATTAGCAACAATACAAGTAGGTTAGACTCTCTATTCAGAGTGGGCATTGTTGAATACAATACCAGGAAGCATTGTGAGCTAACAATTAGTGGCAATGGTGCAGTGTAGAGTGTCACTGACGTTGCACAAGGCTGGGATTGTTCCCAAAGAAGGAGTTAGACAGGGGTGGAGGACCAGAGCGGACGGTTTCCCAGGTGCTGAATTAGCCCAAACTCAGCCCATGATCTGCTTCACACAGGACGCTTATCAGTGGCACAGCTCAGGATACAGGATACAGGAATGTGTCCCTGAGAGGGAGTGTTGTTTTCTTTGGGTGTAGATGTTTATGTTAAAGGTAACTCTACCTGGGTGGGATTGCCTATGCGTGCATGTGTTCCTGAATTTGTGGCTGAAAAAATGTGTGAGTTCACATGAGTGAATGTGCATCAAGTTACCTGTTTTTCTGTTTTGTTTCCTGTTTTATGTGGAAATGCAGCTGATTGTATGCAGTCATGTGAGGACTCAGGAAAGGAAGTGTTGGCTGAGGGTCTTCCCTCAACCTTCTGGCTTGGAGGTCAAGCACATGCTAATGCTAACAGCCGGCTAGTTGCCATATTAGGGATGGTCTGCTGAGAAGAAGCTCCACCTACCAGCTGATTTAGTGTTAGAGGGTCACGAGAAGGAGGTCAAGGGTTCAGGCATCATTGTTACACAGCCCATGTGCCTTCCACCTCTAAAAGCCCCCACTGCAGCATTACATCATAGCAGTGTCTGAAGGAGGAGGGCCAAATAGCACTGGGGGACAAAGCGTCTGACAGCTGACACTGGCTGGGCTCAAGCTGAAGGCTCAAGTTCAGTAAAGAGAAAAGAGATTTCATCAGTTCTTTCTGACATGATTAGCTGTTCCAGGTAGGTTAGATGAGCTCTAATCCAGAAGCCTCTGATAAGACTTTCTGACACAAATTAGCCATTTCAGGAACACATTTGGTAATTTTCAGTATTTGATTATTTGTAGTGTTTTGGTGACTCATCTTCCCGTAACACTGGATGACTTACAGAGGTTAACAAAGTGAAATGACGAGAATAACATCAGCTAAAGATCTGGCTTGACTCATCTTAAAAACCTCCAGCTAAACAACAGTCCTGCGAAGCCTAATTTGAAAACAGTTCATTTATTTGTTATTTTCATTTAAAATTACAGTTGTGAAGCAATAGTTAGTGTCAGAAGAATCTTCTGGTCAAACTGGGCTTTTCTGTGTGGTTCTCTGCTCTGTGGGTTTCCTTAGGTGTTTCAGTGTCCAAAGACAGGCTTGTTACAGTAGGTGAAGTGGTGATTCTAAATTGTCCACAGGTGTGGATGCGAGCGTGGGTGCTAGGCTGTTTTAATTTAGAGAGTGATTTTAGGAAACACTCCAACCTAATGCAAGTATCAGACTACACACATGTTTATCTTTCCATACTTTTCCTGTGTCACATATGGCTGCTATAGTGCCAGCAGTGTAGGGATCATTACTCAAAAAAAGTAATGTACTACAAATTACTGGTTGCGCTTCTTAAAAGTAATGCTGCACATTAATTACTGTTAGATAAAGTAATTCGTTACACTACTCATTACGTTTCTTTCTCATTATTACATAAATTGACCTGAAACACATTGTCTCATAATTACAGCTAACAATATAAATCATAGGATTCAGTCCCACACAAATCCCTTCAGTGAGATCGCCACATTGATTCCACCATAGAAACATGTACAAGGTCAGATAAGATCAGTAAAATCAGGCTCTGGCTGCTGAGCTAATGTCTGCATACATCACTGTGGGTTCTTTGCTAGCTTTGTATTTGCATGCTATTTGTGCAGACGCTTGCAAATTTGTATTAACAATAATGGTTCTGTCCTGTATGCAATTTGCACTTTGTGGCAATTGCATACAGGATTTTTGAAATGTTGTCCACAATTTCTAACAGTTAGCATAGCAATTTACTCACAGAAAATAGTGACAAAACAAGAAACACAGATGATCAGAAAAGTTGCCACCAAGTTTCTGTAATCTGTAATTTAACATGTCTGTCCAAGGTTATGGATAGACTTAGCCAGTAATTGCATAGGCAGTCCAACAAAAACAGTCTGTCAGGGAACTAAGTCAGGTTCTTGATTGGTTCTCATCATGCCTTAAGTGCAGAATTTGTTATGTTTTAATTAGCACTTTGCATCTGCAGAAATACACATTTAATCAGGGGTTCCCAAAGGGTCATTTCTCCTCAGCTCTACTCTTTTTAACCTCTACATACTCTTGCTTGGTACTAAGATAAAGATAATAATGTCCTTCTAGAACTGAACAGAGACAAGACATAAATAATGGTCCTGGTCCAGAAAGTCAGAGATAGAAAATGTGTCCATATTTATCATTTATCATCATCTATTTCTCTAAAACACAGCGAGCAGGTCAGGCACTTTGGCATCATTTTAGACAGTGATCTCAGTTCAGTTCAGTTCAAATTTATTTATATAATGCCAAATACTAGTACCAGTTTCTTCCATGCACTTTATATTATAATGTAAAGACACATACACAGAAATTTAAACATAATAGCCCCAGAATTGAAGTCACCTCACTGACTCCCAGTTCAACAGAGAATTATATATATAAAACATTAGATTTCTTTGTAAAGTTTTGTTTTATAATTTTTTTTATTCCCTTATAGAGCTAAAAAGATTTTTAAAATCTTGTAATGATAAGCAGATTATGTTTAATGCACATTTAATGTGTAATGAAATGTGCTAGATAAACAAATGACAGTCTGCAAACAGAACCTGGTGCTTGTCACCGAACACATCCTGCTTTTGTTTGTGTGGAAGTACTGAAAACATACTTAAACATAATCTATTTGAGTATCTATGAAATATTTGTTTTGTTTTGTTTGTTGTTTGGGAAAAAATCCATTATCAAAATTCTGATAAGAAGCATTTCAACATCAGCTCATGTTGGGCAGGTGGTATGTATGAAGTGGTGACAGAAGGCTGAGGAGGACAGGAGCTGATGTTACATTATCTATCATGGCTATCATGCAGGTGGAATTTAGTGAGTGAATCTCATCTGCTTTATTAACTTAAATTTAAATAGATGTCTCCTGCCATTCATTTAGAACACCACATTCACTATGCAGCAGGCCACCATAGTCCCCTACAGCAGACTTCATCACAAGCTTTAATTATCCATCCATCCATCCATCTTCATCCGCTTTATCCGAGGCCGGGTCGCGGGGGCAGCAGCCTAAGCAGAGAAGCCCAGACCTCCCTCTCCCCAGCCACCTCCTCCAGCTTATCCGGGGAAACACCAAGGCGTTCCCAGGCCAGCCGAGAGATATAATCTCTCCAGCATGTCCTGGGTCTGCCCCGGGGCCTCCTCCCGGTGGGACATGCCCAGAACACCTCACCCAGGAGGCGCCCAGGAGGCATCCTTGTCAGATGCCCGAACCACCTCAACTGGCTCCTTTCGATGTGGAGGAGCAGCGGCTCTACTCTGAGCCCCTCCCGGATGGCCGAACTTCTAACCCTATCTCTAAGGGAGAGGCCAGCCACCCTTCGGAGGAAGCTCATTTCTGCCGCTTGTATCCGCGATCTCGTTCTTTCGGTCACTACCCACAGCTCGTGGCCATAGGTGAGGGTAGGGATGTAGATCAACCGGTAAATTGAGAGCTTCGCTTTTACACTCAGCTCCCTCTTCACCACGACGGACCGGTGCAGCGTCCGCATCACTGCAGCCGCAGCACCAATCCGTCTGTCGATCTCCGGCTCCCTTCTCCCATCACTCGCGAACAAGACCCCGAGATACTTGAACTCCTCCACTTGGGGCAGGAACTCATCCCCGACCCGGAGTGGGCACTCCACCCTTTTCCGGCTGAGAACCATGGCCTCAGATTTGGAGGTGCTGATCCTCATTCCCGCTGCTTCACACTCGGCTGCGAACCGCTCCAGTGTGAGCTGGAGGCCCTCACCTGATGAAGCCAACAGAACCACATCATCTGCAAAAAGCAGAGATGAGATTCTGAGGCCACCAAAGTGAAAGCCCTCCGCCACTTGGCTGCGCCTAGAAATCCTGTCCATAAAAATTATGAACAGAACCGGTGACAAAGGGCAGCCCTGCCGGAGCCCATCACCCACCGGGAACGAGTCCGACTTATTGCCGGCAATGCGAACCAAACTCTTGCAACGGTTGTATAGGGATCGAATGGCCCGTAGCAATGGGCCAGACACCCCATACTCCCGCAACACCTCCCACAGGACACCCCGAGGGACACGGTCGAATGCCTTCTCCAAGTCCACAAAACACATGTAGACTGGTTGGGCAAACTCCCATGCACCCTCAAGTATCCTTGAGAGGATAAAGAGCTGGTCCAGTGTTCCGCGACCAGGACGAAAACCGCATTGTTCCTCCTGTATCCGAGGTTCGACTAACGGACGAACTCTCCTTTCCAGCACCCTGGCATAGACTTTCCCAGGGAGGCTGAGGAGTGTGATCCCCCTATAGTTGGAACACACCCTCCGGTCTCCCTTCTTAAAGATGGGGACCACCACCCCGGTCTGCCAGTCCAGGGGTACTGCCCCTGATCTCCACGCAACATTGTAGAGGTGTGTCAACCAGGACAGCCCTACAACATCCAGAGCCTTCAGGAACTCGGGGCGGACCTCATCAACACCAGGGGCTCTGCCACCAAGGAGTTGTTTAACTGCCTCAGTGACCTCGCCCCCGGAAACTGGCGGGTCATTCCCCTCATCCCCAGACTCTGCTTCCTCCTTGGAAGACGTGTCAGTGGGATTAAGGAGGTCCTCGAAGTATTCCTTCCACCGCCTGACAATTTTCTCAGTCGACGTCAGCAGCGCTCTGCCAGCACTATACACAGTGCAGGTAGAGCACCGCTTTCCCCTCCTGAGACGCCTGACGGTTTGCCAGAATCTCTTCGAGGCAGTCCGAAAGTCTTTTTCCATGGCCTCTCCGAACTCCTCCCACACCCGAGTTTTTGCTTCAGCCACTGCCCGAGCCGCATTCCGCTTGGCCTGTCGATACCTGTCGGCTGCCTCCGGAGTCCCACAGGCTAACCAAGCCCGATAGGACTCCTTCTTCAGCTTGGTGGCTCCCTTCACCTCTGGTGTCCACCATTTGGTTCGGGGATTACCACCACGGCAGGCACCAACCACCTTGCGGCCGCAGCTCAATGCAGCAGCTTCGGCGATGGAGACGCTGAACATGGTCCATTCGGACTCAATGTCCCCAGTCTCCCTCGGAATGCTGTTGAAGCTCTGCCGGAGGTGTGCGTTGAAGATCCCGCGGACTGGGGCCTCTGCTAGACGTTCCCAGCACACCCTCACTACGCGTTTAGGTGCACCGGGTCGGTCCAGCGTCCTCCCCCGCCACCTGATCCAACTCACCACCAGGTGGTGATCAGTTGACAGCTCAGCCCCTCTCTTTACCCGAGTGTCCAGAACATATGGTCGCAGGTCTGGTGATACGATTACAAAATCGATCGTCGACCTGCGGCCTAGAGCGTCCTGGTGCCACGTGCACTTATGGACACTTATGTTCGAACAAGGTGTTCGTTATGGCCAAACTGTGATTTGCACAGAAGCTTTAATTAGTTAGCTTTAATTTTTCAGTTTATCAAATATCACTGAGGGATCCTCACCTTTAAAAATAACTCTTTTTTTTAAGTTCTTCTTCTCCTGTCCTGTCTTTGTTACATAGTTCTCGATGTCTAAGTTATCTCATATTCTTGTCCTCCCTGGGAAACATAGAAGCTGCATCTTTAGCTAATAAATAGATTTGCAACAAACTACACAGAAACAGTTTGTGTGTTTGCTGATATGTTTTGAGCTGTTAGAAATATTGCATTTAAAATGACCTGTCATTTGAAAAAATGTTCTTCCCTTTATGCTCGCTCATCTTCTCCAAAGCTAAGTAGCTGCTGAATTACCACAATACAACTTCTGGACACCTGCACCAAAAATAACATTCCAGATCATTCCGGCACACTTTAAGCGCAGAGTATAGTACAACACATCATCTTGGTATGTGCGATAAGTACCAGTGATGGCTACACCAACAGGGTTGTCTTTGTTATTGTCCCTTCTTTTAGTTTGAATTCAGTTTGAGGGCTGGAAGGCATGCAGTGACATGAAACAAAAACTTCCCTTGTATGCAAACCTAAAATAACAAGTTTGCTATGAAAGTGTAAGCAGTAGCAAGTACAGATGATTGTGTTAAAATTTAGGGAATACAAGTTAAAAGTTGCCATAAAAATAAATGCCTAAAGTAAAGAACATATACCTCTTTTTAAGTACAGTAACAAATAGGCATGGGAATCGTAGTCACATTCCTTATCATTGTTAATCTGCTCGCCTATCGATCCTGTGCGCTACAATCAGCTGATTTCAGTTCTTCTGCTGGAGGAGGAAATTAGTGGCACAATCTTCAGTGCAGATATGAAAAATATTTTAATTTTCATTACACAGAAGTACAAGGGCGTGATGGTAAAGTGAAAACTGCATCAAGGACAGAAACAACTGCATTATGCTGCTAACACAACTTCAACTCTTTGCGAGCGCCATGCAAAGACAGCACGCTAACGCTAAGCTCGCCAAGAACTCAAAGTGATTTTCGTATATTATCGTATGCAGACTCCCGCACAGCAGAGCCTGATCTTCTGTGATTAAAAGGCAGTGATGAGCCGTCAGGCTGCAGCCTCCATTTCTATCTGTTCATATTTCTAAACTAGAATCACTGTGGCGATCATTTCCATCTTTGCTGGTGGTGTTAGTGGCTTTGCGTTCTTACATAAATACTAAGAGAAAGACCATATTATATGTGTGTATTCATTAGGATATGTGTTGATGTGTGGGACTGTAGCCTCAGCTTTATTTCGTTAAATGCTAATTATGAAGTTATGAAATATGTGTTACAGGCCATTTTAGCTAAAAATGTGAACGTAATGTAATTAATGTAAGTAATGCACTGAATTTCTTTCAAGAAAGGTTTTCTGTGTAGTATGAGAAATAATTACTTTTTCTGAATAACATCCCCAACACGGATCACAGGAAAGAGGGCAAATACTTCCTACATGCACAAACATTTGCATGAATGTGTTTATTGCTGCTTGATGGTGGTGATACTCAAAGCGGAGCCAATGAGAACCCAATGAGAATTGATACACGAATCAACAAGGAAGTGATATCGATAATGGAATCAAAATTGTACTTTTCGATTCCCATGCCTAGTAGCAGAGCACTTTGTTGTTTCCCACCTCTGATGCAGCTTCAGGGGCACACAGTATATATGTTAAGATATACATCTGTGTGTGCTTCTTAAATTTGCACTTATCAATGGACACTGAATCAGCAAAAGTGAGTCATCGCATTTAATTAGTGATGCAATAGTGCCAGGAGAGCCGACACACACATTTACACACTTGGGCATATGGACATAATCCCTCCCTCATTAGGTGTATTGTGGAGATGCTGATGTAATGCAAGTTAATCTGTTGGCCTCTGGTTGGCTCAGTGGCCCAGCGGGAGCTCTTTGTGTGGGACATTACCCCAGCCCCGCCCCCTGGAGACAGGTTCATTAAGACTGACGCTGATACCCAAGTACCAAACCTTTTGTGTGTGCGTGCGTGCCTGTGTATGTGTGTGAAACAGTGTGT
Source organism: Oreochromis niloticus (assembly GCF_001858045.2). Lineage (NCBI taxonomy): Eukaryota > Metazoa > Chordata > Actinopteri > Cichliformes > Cichlidae > Oreochromis > Oreochromis niloticus. Next base: position 26,718,107 of record NC_031981.2, on the reverse strand, counting down.
TTCAATCAGTTATACTGGAGACAAAGCAATGAGGAGGACAGCCATAAAGGCACTGTTTTCTCAGCATGTGCCGGAGCTCACGTAGGCCACAAACCTTGATTGGTGTGCAAGTGCATATATCACTTTGTGTGTGTGTGTGTGTGTGTGTGTGTGTGTAGCTCATGAGACATAGCTGTGTGAAATCTGTGAAAGTGTGCCACACACACAAAATACTGCCGCCTGGATGTCTCAGAGTCATAAATCTATGATGCATTCATGTTCTGTGTTCATCAAATGGGAATGCAAAGGGTGCATTGCCAGTAAGCCACTGAATAAACAATATGTAGTTCCAATGACCTGGTTTGCTGGGTTTATAACTACATTTTCAGTATGGGCCTCAGACCGTAACTTCTCTAGTAGTTAAGAGGTGTAAGAAAATGTGAGACACAATTGTTTCAGCCTTCCTTTAACCTGCCAGCTTACATGTAAAAAGTCAGAGTGATGCCAGGTTGCACAGCTTATAGCCTCCTGAATTTACAGCTACCAAATGTGCAGCCTCATGCAGCTTCAGGAAGCTGAACTGTTGAATCCTTATGGAGTATTTCCCATAGTAAGAGGTCATCAGCTGTTGAGCAAGAAAAGACAGCTGTGGAAAATACTGCAAAAAAATACTGAAATACTGAAGTTCATGTTTAAAAATTGCTTAAGTGGCAAATAATAGGTCAAGGTTACTGGATTTCATGCTGACTGTGGATGTTGTTTTAAGACACACACTAAAACATTACAACAAGACTGTCTTCTTTATGTGCATGCAAGACGCCAGTAACCTTACAGCAAGCTTCTTCTGGTGGTCTTCAGCTCACTGTACCACTTATGCTGCCAAAAACCTGACTAAGGAATGCTTTGTGCTCACGTTACCAGTATAAGAATCCTAACATCCTATAAAAGATACTAGTTTTAATTTCTGCTTAATCATTTACTCTCTACATCTACACAGTCTGGGGATGCCCCAGACAGTTGAGAGTCAGTGCTAGCAATTTTTTACATTTACAGCAGGGTTGTTTGTCCTCAGTTGCAGGAACTGTTAGTAAAACCTGGACTTTACTGATGTGCCATGTTTGTTTCATTGTTACGTCTACACAGCTAGTCTAGTGACTGAATGATTACAGGTTGTTTTGTTTTGCTTTTAATTCAAAGGGTAAATTGCAGTTACCCTTTCAGCAGCAGTCAACATATCTTTACACCTTGAGCAGTCACCACACACCTATGCCAGGTTCTTTTCTAGAGTGCCCACTCGAAAGTAAGAGCTAAAAAAAAACCAATAAAATGGTCAAAGTAATAAAGGGTTCCAAGTAATTTGATGGTTGGTAGTTCCTGTTACGTTAAAACACAAAGAAATGCACACTCCACTCTAAAAATGCCTAATGACTGATTCCCCAAGCTGATTAAAGACAAGTTTCTAAATATAATTCTACATTTGAATGATCAGAAAACTTAGTAAGCCAATGCTGTACATTTCTAAGTTGAATGTGTTCCTTATACAATATCTCTATTCAAAATGTTACCATAGCTGTCAGATAAAAACAAAAATTAAAAAAAGTCAATATTTAAATATTTAGTCATGTTGGTTACTTGACTTTTTTCCCCCGTAATTAGCTGCTTAGTTATTATATACCGTCTAATCAGCCAGGGATGATCATGAAATGACACATAAACAAAATCAGTCCATCTTTCCAGTCATCCCTGCAGGCTGTATCCCTTCAGCCCTGCTCAAAATAAAAATAGGAGAGGGATTATTTGTGGTGTGGTTTTACCGTGCGAGATGGAGCGTGTGTTTGCTTCCCTGTGCAGCCAGCAGCACACTTAGCATGGGCTTTAAATAGCTAACTCAAATAAAGTGAGACGAGGTTGGGGATCAGAGGCTGAGAGGGACTCTGTGAGGGTGGCATTCCCCAACGGAAGCTGGTCTTTGGATTTCCAAACACTATTCGGGGCGAGCAATGCCAGGAATGTGGTGTCGTCCAGCAGCGGCGGCGGCGGCAGCGGTGGCTACTGTGAAAACCACCGTGCGACCAGGTGCCGGCGGGCTGTCTGACAGGAAGTGCAACAGGAAGTGCAAGCAGATGTCCAGCTGGGAAACAAGATGGCGGCAGGTGACTCAGCAAAGAGGGAATAAGAGCCGGGTTGAGGGTCGCTGCTGTGAGCGGAGTCTGTGTCAGGCCTGTCAGAGTGAAAGCAGAGCCTCTATCAAGCCTCCAAATCTCTGAATTGCTGAAAAGGGAACACGAGTCCCCCTTCGAAACAGCCTCTTTCTCATCCACTAACTGTTCTTCCGCACTTTGCCTCCTTTTTTTACACACTGTGTTAAATTTCTATTCTTTCTCATCCTTTTTACCTTTTGACGGCCTTCTTTGTGTGCAGGCTGTGGGAAAGTTTCCCATGATGGTGAGGTCATCCACCACCAGCAACTACCCCCACCCCAACACACACACACACACCATAACTACCCCAACCCCCACCCCACCCTCCATGCTGTCCCTCCAAGCCAGGCAGGACTGCAGGACGGCAGCGTGTCCCACTTCCAGTTCCTCGGCACTCCCCACTGAGCAAGAACTTGAATAGAGCCGGTATCTGATGATCTGGCCTCCTAAAGCAAGGCGCGACATACAGACACAGACAGACATCAGCCAATCTGTGAGGCCCCCTGAGACCTAACAGGCATGTATAGCACCCTTTTATGACAAGTGTCCCAAAGATACTCTTCTTCTTGAGACACAAGCTTGGACACACACTGGCATCGGCTGGTTTTCAGGAGAGTGGTTCCTCGCGCATTTGCAGACCTGCTCAGTTTGGTCTGCAGTATTCTATTATGAAAACGAGTGCAGTCAGAAAAACGAAACCAAGAAACATCAGAAAATTAAGCAATACTTGAGAGTTCTGGATTCAGTATAAGATATGGCGACTGACTGCTGCCATCTGTTGATAATGCTGCAAACTACACAATGGTTTTTAAAATCCTCACCCAAAATTACTGAACATCGTTTTTCACATTATAAACACCAAACACACTCTTTATAGTTAAATAAGTAACATAAACCAAATTGAATTCGGGTTACATACATCAGTGAAAAATTCCTCTTCATTTTTTTACAACAGCAGTCAAATGTATTCATCTATGCACTCAACTCATCCATAAGAAGGCTTGGTAGAAATATAATAAATTGTAAATGGCATTTAAATCATCTTTATTTAATAGTTTTTTACTGTTTCTGGTTTCTGTTCAGTCACTAAGTCATTCTCAAAGTGTTAAAAACCAAATTAAAACTTGATTAAACCAAGCAGAGGGAACATTATTATTGCTCCTAAGAATGAGAGGAAGAGGAAGCTCTTGTGGGATTTTTATCATATTGTAAAGTTCAGAAAAGGAAGGACATGAAATTAATCTTGAAAGGAACTTCAAAATAATCATCACAGTTAGCTAATTTTTGCTAAAAAAAAAAAAATAGAAAAAAAGAAATTTTAGTCAGTAACAATATAGTTAAAGAAGAATGGCATTTCCATTCTTTTGTACATTTCTGACACTCATCCAGACTCGGGCAGCTGTAGCTCAGGAGGTAGAGAAGATCATCTGCTAATTTGAAAGTTCCTTTGAAAGTTCAATTCCTTCCTGCTCCGGTCTGCATGCCAAATATCCTTGGGCACGATACTAAGCCCCAGTTGCTCCCTGATGCATCCATCACAGTGTGAATGTTAGATAGAAAAAGCACAGAAACAAGTGCTGGTGGGAATGAGGCAAGTATATAAAGCGCTTTGAGTGCTCAGGAGTAGAAAAGCAATGTGTGAGAATCAGTCCATTTACCACTCCACCTTCTCCAGTTTGATTGCACTGTCCCCATTTAAATCACTTCCACCTGCAGTGATTTAAATTTTGCAGTATGCTCTGATCTAAGACTTCTCACATGAAGAAACCAGCACAGGGAAGATGACAGTGATTAACTCAGATGGAGCTAGAAAGAAGGATCTGAGGGGAAGGTGGGTTGCAAAACGGCTTGCAGATACATAACTTTAGACAGGCAACAGGAGCTTAAATACTGTGACCTAAATGAGTGAGCCAATGTGATGACATTGAGATCAGTTATCTGAAGTTACTTTCAGCTTGCTTAATCATAAGGGGTCACCACACCGGGACGTACTGCATGTCTGATTGGGCAGAGTTTGAATGGGCAGATACAACTGTTAAGGGACATGTGTCTGCTCTCAGGATCAAACTGTTAAGCTGCGGTGGACTGAAACGGTACACTCGATTTTTTACATCAGAGCGACAGAAACAAACAAAAGTTAATCTTTGACATGCTCCAGTAATTGAATGGAAAAAAACTGTCATTTTGTAACATGGAAACAATAACAATACCTCAGACATTCATCGACATTTATCAAAAGATCCAAAGAGAAAATTTAGGGCATAATAACTGCACACAAACCGGATCAATAAAAGACACATGAACAACTGTATATGTAATAGCTCACTGTGTAAAACAGTATTTTTCCATCTGTAAGAAAACTCCATAAATTCTTAAGTACACTTCCTTTAATGCTAATGTACAATATGTGTTAATATACAAAAAATATATGACATATATTTTGGGAAAATAAAGACAATGACACATCTTTAAAATGGATAAATATCTCAACCAATACATAAACATGACAGAAATGATTCATCTTAAGTACAGGGAAACCAAAATATTGCCTGTCATGCTAAAATATTGTTGGTTTCACTGAACATAACAATTAGTTTACACAAAGCTGATGATGAAACCTGTTTTGACTCTTTTTACAAGTGAAACACAGAAAAATCAGAATTGGAATTGTGTTTAGAAATATGTGTTTGTGTGCGGACTATCTAATATTCCTTGATTTGAAATAAGTGTGCTACAATGGGCAGTTTGCACTGTCTGCCACAAGCATGATCAATGTCATAAGTGCGTTTAGAATAAGTTTCAAAATAAAGGTTCAATAAAATAGCCAAAATGTGAACTGACTTTCATACTTTCATAGTTTTGGCTCCCTCCGGTGCTAACATCCTGCAGTGCAAAAGACAAATGTACTCCGCAGGTAGGAATAGGAGCTGAAGGCGCTGGAGTGTAAGGGTTCAAAGTTTCTCATATTTATATGACTTTTGGGCAGGATTCCTATAAGTCCAAGTTCTTTACTCCACTGCTCAAGTCTCTTTCTCGCTACTTCTTGTGCGACCCGATCATGACCTTCGAGACAAAGTTGACAATGGCACTCGCCGGCTGCTCAGGGTCGTGCTCAGCAAACAGATGGCACACATTTTCAGTCTCACTCTGAGATTTTCTGGCAACAAATCCAAAGATCCTGGAAGAAAACGAGAGAGACACACAAGAGAAATTTACACAACAGCAGGGAAACTTTTCACCTCTCAGAACAGAGACTTAACGCCAAACATGGATTAGATGGAAACGAGCTGTGGTCCTCCCAAAAGTACAGTAAGACCCCATTTGTTTGACATTTTTAGCAATAGTTCAAAGATTAAACAAAACAACTGGATTTTTAAAACGAGTACCACTGATATTGATTGATATTGATATTGAACCTGCTCTACAGTTTAATCAGCTTTAGTACATTTACAAAAGAAATTCATATGATTTTTCTAACCATGATGCACACTCTGATTAACTGACAACATGCATAAGAAGACCCTTTCTAAAGCTGACTTACTTTGCAGTGGAGCCGCTGTCTCGTGTCCACCTGTTTTGACAGAACAAATTAAAATCATGACACTTGCGTCAGCTTTCGACACAATATATTCAATGAGTTCAGTTTAGATAAGGTAACCCTGATGAATGAAATTAAAGTCCCATTGATACGAAAAAGGACATTTCAGGTACAAACTGAGGATGTGTTTTTTACCACTTTTCCATCAAACGTCTCCCATTCTTCAGTAATATAACCTGTTCACTTTTTTGTACCCATTTTCCTGTAAACATTGGCCAGAGTCTGTTTCGATTCTTTAAACTCTGTGAATTCTTAAAAATTCGTTTCCTGATTTGGAAAATACACATTCTTCCCAGGTATCCATCCGCACCCATCTTACCCTGGCAGTAATGTTGGACTATTAGGCTTTTATAACTTCAGTTGCTTTACTTGTTTGGGGTTTTTTTTGTTTTTTTTGTTTTCTTTGCAAGAAGTGACCTATGGTCCTTCTGTTCTCTTTTTAGAATTAGAGTTGGAAACAGCATGGCTTAATTATCCATTTATATGAGAAAAATACAAAATTAAATAACAAATCATATATTTTTTTCAATCATTTTTAGAGACATTTTAGACTTGGATGTTATATCCATCTTATATATGCAGTTTATGGAAATGCATAAGTGGATATGCACTAATATGCATGCTGCTACCATGGCTGAATTATATTAGTTGTGTTATTCCAAAGCACATTTTCTGTTCATCTTGTCTTTAGTAGCAGTTAGCATCCTATGTTTCTCACACAATGACTTTAAAGTGGGTCATGAAGGGATGTTAACAGTGACCCAAGAAGCGTTTTTTTCCACTGTTTGAAAGCCATTTTTCAGCCATACTCCTGTAAGTATCAGACACCTACTTCATGAGTACAGACTGAACCTGGAGAAACCTCTCTTTGTTTTGTTACACAGATGCCTTGAAGTGTGTGCAAAGCTGCATTTTTGTTATCCATGTCCAGTACTCACTTCCTGCCCTGTGGGTCCAGAGAACAGAATATGACGGTGTTGACAGCGTAGTGTCTCCTGAAGAACAACCTGCAGGGTCAAACAAAGAGTCTGTGTGAACACATCAGATTTCTAATCTGTGTGTATTTGTGTATGTTTGGCCTGCAGGTACACAAAATGCTCACTTCCGCTGGTTGTCAGTGAGTGTGATTCCCTGCGCTGAGACTTTAAAATGTACGACAGTGGAGGGAGGTGGAGGATCCATGGAGAGCGTGACTGTGGTCGCCTTCTGGACCGCCTGGTGTCCCGTGAGAGATTCCAGCTCTACAGAGCCCAGGTACCACACATTGCACGCTACAACGACACAAAGAAAGAACAAGTCTGACAAGCTTCTGCTGATAATAAATGATTATTCTGTGCGCATAAATTAATTTAAAGTGTCGTACCTGCTCCTTGTTTGAGAAGCTCAGCTGCTGAGTTTGTTGCTGTTTGTGTAGAGGAGTCATTCAGCTCCTCTAGCGGGTCTGCAAACACAAGATAGTGATGAGCTCTCTTGGAAAAACTCACAAATTACACCAGTGCATTAACAACACAAACTGCATTTGTAACCAAGCAGACACGAGGTACGTAACTCCTGCTTCATCTCTAGTACATGGTAGTGTAAAAGTTTGTGAATATTCAGAAGCGTGGGGATAAACCATCTAACTGAAGTATTTTTCTCAGCTTGGGCTGTTTGAATATATCGTAGTCACATGTCGAGATGTCAGAAAGCGAATACAAAGACTGTACATGGCAACATTCTTTAGCCCAATTGTAGCCCGTCCAGTTTTCTTTGGGCCATAGTCAGTCTTGACTGATGGAGTTGATTCAGGGTGAGCTTGGTGTAAAAGAATAACTAAAAATACAAGCGTACTGACACGCTGGGAGAACCTGTAACCATAACTGCACAAAAATATGCAAAAAGGAAAACAACAATTGGTTTTTAAAAATCAAACTCTTGCTATTTGCAAACAACATAAAATCCATTCATAAAATTCAGTTCCTAATAACTATGACAAGCGTGTTCCAGATAATCTTTCGACATGATTTGGAAATCCGAGTGACTTTCAAAGACAAGGAACTAATTTGAAAACATTCGTCTTGCATATTTTGGAAAAAGTAAACAAAATGAATATATAAGAAAATATAGGTGGAAATAAATGTAAGCCTATATCAGCAGATTCAGCTCCATCCAAGCAAAGTGTGGAGAGAAATTTAATAGTGTGAGATATGGCCCATGAGTTCTTCAGCAAAATGTATCAAAGCATTTTTCTTTTTGCTACACTCCATTTGGAAATGTATTTAGGCATTTACTGCACTGCTTTGTGAAGTCCTTTTTCATATAGAGATGTCAGACAAAGAATGAAAACATTTTGGAAAAGCAGAGACTTTTTATGCTAGAATGATTTAAGTGGCTTCATAAACAAACAAACAAAAAACTTGCTCTGACAATGGTCAGGGACGAGGCCTGGGCTGAAAATGAAGGAAAAAGCAGCCAATGTCCAAAGTAAAACTTTGACAGCCAATCAAAAAGCCCAGAGAACTCCAGTTCTACTGATCAAGACCATTTTGAAAATGACAAGAAAGTCTGGATCACTTGAACCAAATATACAGAAATTAGGGCACAGTACTGTATTTAAAGCATCTCTCTTTGCAGTGCCCCTTTTGTAATATTCTGTGCTTAACTGACTGAGTTAATCGATTCCCAGCTCCACTTGTGTTCCCATTCTGTCATATAAATTCATATTTCGTTACCTTTGTCAGGCAGGATGAGTTTACAGGGCAGAGCCAGTGGCGTGATGGAGTGTTGACACACCAGCGCTGTGAGACTTCCTGTCAACAAAAATCATCATGCGTATGACTATTGAGATGAGCCAGCTGCACTCCAGTATACTGACCAGTAGGGGGCAGCATGGTGCTTGTCTGTTATGACCTGGGATGGACTTTAAACAGCTATGAGGAAGCATGCTGCTCTCCAAGCTGTTTTACTTTTATAAAAATCTGGATCATAGCGTGTGCAGTGTTCTCACCAAAGTAAGGCTCATTGGGGCATCCTTTAAGCCGAACACCTTTCTGTGTGCACTCTATCAGGAAGTGTCTCACCAGCTCATTAGACAGATCTCCTCCTGCAAAACATGGCCTCATGGCTTAGTTTATTCATATCTATAAATGACCTTAAAGGTTAATATTTAATTAACATGAACTGTAAATTAAAATAGTGATAAAAGTCCAAAATACAAGGAAGCACACTCCCATTTAGCTGAGTCACAGTGCTGAGGTTTGCACCTTTAAATATCATTTTTGCAGTGCTCTCTTGGCAGCTCACAGAAAGTTTGTGTACGCAGAACATGGCATTCAACCCACCTTTTTTGCTCTGTATCACTGATGGAGGAGGTGTGGCCACCTTCATGGCCAAACCGTACGCGCCACGAAATGAATGGCTGTCTCTGACAATGAACGAGCCCGGCTCTTTGTCCTTCAGCACGGCGATGGCTGTTCAGTAGGTCAACAGAAGGAGGAAGCAGAGATAAGCTAAAGTTAGACTCAGTCTGCATTGTACATAGAGGAAACCTTTGCACAAGGGTGTATTATCTTCTCACAAGTGGCCATTAACCGCTGTGGTCCAAGACCAATATTTACCTTGGTCTCTGGAAATGTCGGGCTTGTACCAGAACTTGGAAGTGTCCTGAACAAACTTCACAGTGTCCTGCTTACTGCCAGAGTCTGCAAGACACAGGTTAAAGCTCTCTGTTAGGTTTCACACCAGCTTTGAGCCAAATATGACCAGACTCACAGTTAAAGCGTGAGTACACCGTGTAGCCACACAGACAAAAATATCTTCAGTTAGCCTGATTCGTGATTTTTGGTGCCACCACTTTAAAACTCAGGTGAATAAAATTTTCTTTTAACTTTTCTATAACAAAACCTAACTAGTGACCTAATGGCAAGTTAACACCCAACATGTGGTCGCGTTTGAATCATGTTCCTAAATAGCCTTGATCATTTTAACATATTATAATATAAAACATGAAATTAGCTAATTAGATTGAAAACAAATTGGAATGAAACAAATTCTGTCTCCCAGATTTGACTCTGAAAACAGCTTTACATTATACACATTATTATGTTGGGCTCTTTGTTATTACATTTCAAACACTCTTACACCTTAATTAGCTAGCTGTTCAATTTAGTGATGCCTGTTTTGACATATTTGAGCTTTCGAAAAACACTTCTCATTGTAAATGAGGAGAAGTGCCCATCTTATCTTAAAGACCTCATAGTACCATAATATCACCCCAACAGAGCACAGACTGCTCTCAGACTGCTGGATCACTATTACTGTTGCTCCCTCTATTCCTATGACATTTAAAAGAAGAATGGGAGGCAGAGCCTTCGGCTTTTCGGCCGCTCTTCTGTGGAACCAGCTTCCTTTTTGATAAAGCATATAGTCAGAGCTGGATCAGGTGACCCTGAATCCTCACTTAGTTACACTGCAATAGCTGTAGGCTCCTGGGGGCTTTCCCTTAATGCAGAAGTGTTTCTTCTTCACTACCTTTCTCACACACTATGTGTTTACAATCCTCTCTGCATTCATTTAGTAGCTATTATTAATCTCTGGTTCTCTTCCACAGCATCTGTTTTGTTCTGTCTCACTTCCCTCACCTCCAAGTGGTCATAGCAGATGGCCACTCTTCCTTGAGCCCTGGTTCTGCTGGAGGTTTCTTCCTGTTAAAAGGGAGTTTTTCCTTTGCATTGTCGCCAAGTGATTGCACAAAGCGAGTCATCTTATTGTTGGATTTTTCTTTCTATTATTTGTAGGGTCTTTGTCTTACAATATAAAGCACCTTGAAGCAACTATTGTTATTTGGTGCTTTCCCTGATGTGTGCATTTAGCCTTTTTTTCTCCTTCAATTGTTGTCACCTCAGTGAAGCATTTTCTGTTTTACTTTAATGTAAACAAAGATTCTTTTGATATTAGAATCCACCTTCAATCCTGAGGTGGAAGCATAAAATGTCCCACTGGATCAACTTTGTAATATAAATCTCTCCTGTGTTTACCATATCCTGTAACAACCCCAGCTCAATAAACCAAAAGGATAGTTTTGGATGTTTGATTTGACAAGGACCGTTCAAGAAAGCCAATTGGTGCAGTGTACAGTCTGATGTATCTGGTCAAGGAAATGAAAGTCATCTTCAGTTTGGGATGCTTGCTGCATTTGTGTGGTTCTGGTTCAAAAAGTTGTTAATAGTAAGACTGGGTTTGGGGTGGTGAGAAATTTCCATATGAAGTTTTATAAAGCTATCTTTATAGTTTGAGATGTTCATGTCGGGAACAGAGAAAATAAATTATCAGTGCCACATTCAGAGAATCTATGTGGGACAGTTTACCTGCTCCAGGTGACGAAGTCCCACTGATTCCTCTTAGGGGGTCAGGGGTCATGGAAGATGAGAAAGGGATGCTGAGACTGCTTCCACTACGAGGGCTAGAATATCCACTCAGTGAAGGGGAGCGGGAGCTAAGCTCTCCCCCTTCACCTCCCCTTCTTTTCTCAGGCAACAGTGGAGCAAGGCCCTCCTCTCCGAGCAGGTTAAAACTACCAAGGCCCTCCATTGCCTCCAGCAGGCTCTCCTCCAGGCCACCATTCCCCAACAATAATGAGGACAAGTCTGTGCTGTCCGTCCCCCTGTGGGCCACTGCAGGCCCATGAGGAGAACTGTGGGCATTGGGAGAGTTGAGAGATAGAGGAGGTGATGGCTGGGAAGGATACGGGGAGTTCAGGGAGTTATGGTCGTGCCACACTGGAGGAGGAGTGGAGCTGCAGGAGAGAAGGTTATGATGTGGAATTTAAGGCATACACGTAAAAAAGACAAAAGATAAACACAAAGTCAGGCAATGCATCAGTGTGAAGTGTTACAGCCAACATACACTATATTGCCAAAAGTACTGGCTTCTGCCTTCACAGGCCTATGATCTCGAGTGACATCCTGTTCTTAATCCACAGCACTTAAAATGCTGTCAGCCCACCCTTTGCAGATATAACAACTTCAACTCTTCAGGAAAGGCTTTCCACATTTAGCAGTGTGTTTATGGGAGTAGTTCACCATTCTTTCAGAAGCGCATTCGTGAGGTCAGACACTGATGTTTGATAGGAAGGCCTGGCTCACAGTCTGCGCTCTAATTCATCCCCAAGGTCAGGACTCTGGGCCAGTCAAGTTCTTCTACACCAAACACCCTCATCCATGTCTTGAAGGATCTTACTTAGTGCACTGGTGCGCAGTCATGTTTGAACAGGAAAGGGCTATTCGCAAACTGTTAGTCAGACAAATACCATTCTACTGGTACCGCCAAACCCAGGCTTGTCCATCAGAGAGACAGATGACAAAGCCTGATTCATCACTCCAGAAAACTTGGTGATGTAATGCATGGATGCAGCTCCTTTGGCATGGAAACCCATTCCATGAAGCTTTCTACGCATATGTTCTTAAGCTAATCTGAAGGCCACATGAAGGAGTTCTGTACTGACTGATTCCGCAGAAATTTGGCACCCTCGCCATACTATGTACCTCGGCATCCACTGACCCCGCTCTGTGGTTTTTAAGTGACCTACCACATCATGGCTGAATTGCTGTCACTCCCAAACACTTCCACTCTCTTATAATACCACTAACAGTTGACTGTGGAATATTTAGTAGCGAGGAAATTTGATGACTGGACTGGACTTGTTGCATAGGTAGCATCCTATCACGGTACCATGCGGGAATTTACTGAACTCCTGAGAGCGACAGAGCCTTTCACAAATGTTTGTAGAAGCAGTCTGCGTGTCTAGGTGCTGGATTTCATATACCTGTGGCCATGGAAGTGATTGGGACACCTGATTCTAATGATTTGGATGGGTGGGTGAATACTTTTGACAATATAGTGTAGGTTAAAATTAATAATTAATCTTATTATTATTACTATCCCATGATCAGTTTAACAACGTAACATGATTAAGATGATGAATTATTAACGCAGCAACTTTCAAACCTTCTTGATGTGAGGTGGCAGCGCTAACTGCCGTGCAACTATGCAAGATCTATCACATTTTTTTTATCAAGCCCACATTTCATTTTTGCGGCCCTAAAAGGCACAAGTTCACAAGAGAGTAATCTCTACTAATCTGGATTTCTGCTGAGGCTGCAGATTTTAGAATTTGAATTTGGCATGAAGAGATCCATGACCCCAGCATGCCTTCTATCAACAGTCTAGCTTCTGCTCCTGCTGCTGGTGGATTGGGGTGGGGAATGTTTACTTGGCAGAATTTAAGCTTCTTATCAACCAATCAATCATGTCTCAAAAGCCACAATCTGTTTGTTTAAATTTAGCATGTATCCTTATTGACTATGTGCATCATGTTATATTGGCTCTTTCATTCATCCTAAACTGGTTCCTTGAGCATGAATATGGGCTTCTGTGGCTGGACCAGATCTGAATTCAAAAGAACACCTTTGTGCTTTTGGGGTGTGGTAGGAGTGGAGACTCACAGCATTTGCAGCTGTAAAACTTCTGCATTAATATGGTCATTCTAAACTGCTTTTTGGAAACATACCTGGTCAGTATGGGTATGGAAGTGTCTGTGTACCTGTCTGCGTGTGGGAGGGGGCTGCCTGATGACACTGAGCACATGGAGCCAAAGATCCTCTGACAGGAAGCAGGAACGTCTGATCTGAATATCTCTCCCTCTGTGGAGCTGCTGCCGTGGTTCATGCTGTCCAGGAAACTTCGGGAATCTGGAAAAAAAATAAGGAATACAAAATGAAGTGATTGCTATTCTACTATGTTTAGTGTCCAAAACAAAAAGAAAAACAATCCCAGGGTTTTACGTAGTTCAAGAAACTACCCCACAAAATCACTGCTAACTGGTGCTTGTTTAAGCTTTTGTTTGGGACCCTACCTTTGTTTGGATTATAGACTGAGAGTTGAAACACACCTGTTCAGGTTTGACCGAAACTGTTTTTCATTTAAGGAATAATTCTTTAAAGTATATTAAAGTATTTATTATTTATTTATTTGTTCTCAGTTTTTATGGAGACTTGCTTAGATTGCCTAGATTTCCGTTATTATATTTTATTCTTGGACTCTAGTAGACTAGCTTTGCATGATTCATGATTCAAAATAATTCTTGTTTGTCCTAAACTGAATCTTGCGCAGCTCACGTCACACAGTATACTAAGATCACACAACCTTTAAGCCAACTTTATTCTGATTGGCTGCCTTTTGCAAACAGAAGGTTTGAACAGCACTTGGTTATTTTGTTGGACACTCAACAAATCCCAGTTAGAAATCTCTGGGAGAATTCTGCATTGATAAAGACAAAGCTGGCTCTCCTTTCCTTTGCCCCAGAGATCCAATCAACAGCTGAACTACAAAAATATATGAGCCAATCACATTGTTGCACAGACACATGCACACAGTTGAGGCTGCAGTTCACAACAGTTTGGCCAACATATATACTGTATTTGTAAATGTCCCAGTCTATAGTTGTTTTACTAAAGATGTAGGTAAGGTCAAACCTATGGCTTTTCTTGGTTGACTATTGACAATGTGAATTAGCAATTGTTCAGTACTGCTGGGATGGACTATCACCTTGGACTGCTAAATGGCCAGACTATCACAGAAAAAGAGGAACACATAACAGGCCCACATGGCTTCTGTTTTTAATTAAGTTGCTACATAAAAGAGCTAAATGTAAAGGACACATGACTGATATTTCAGTAGTGCCGACTTTACCAAACTGACCATTTTTTAGGCTTCGTTTTTCAGCATGAAAACATTCTGTGTAACCATTGGGACTAACATTCAGTTACAACTCAAATCGCACATATAGAAGAGAGTTAGTGAGAGGTTATCGGAGCTAATCTGCCAAGAAAGTACATTTCTGTGAACTGACAGTGTGTGTGTGTCTGTGTGTGTGTTCCAGGAGGGATGGAGGTCACTCTAAACATCCCAGCAGGGCATTCTGAACATGCAGTGTGTCATTCAGCAAACATGAGGGCAGGCTTCCTCAGGCTGCAGACAGGACTGTGAAGTACGATGAGTCACCGTGAAAATAGTCAGTCACTATAAAGAGCTCCCTGTTTGGCCGGCTGCCCCCCCCCTTCCGCTCGTTCTCTCCATTCAAGTACTGGAAGATGGAGGCATTTGGACTGAGCTTTGTTTGTGATCATACTGGACAAGCGGCATCGTCTCAAGTGGATTATATAATCCTACATGCTGACAGTGAGTTAATGAATTCAAAGAATTTGTTACAAATAAGGCCCAGTGTGTAAAGTATACCGTGTGTGTGTGTGTGTGTGTGTGTGTGTGTGTGTGTGTGTGTGTGTGTGTGTAACAGAATAAACTGTGCAACAGTTTAAAGAGTAAAACTTAAAGTTAACTAGCTTACATTTTATCAGTCCCTAAATTCCTAAGGTAACCTAAAAAACAATATCAACTCTCTGGGTGACAAGTCCTGTTATTATTAACTAACCGTGTCTGGATTCTGGTGCATATTAACAAAAAAACAAAACAAACAAAAAACAGACAGAAGAAAGGAACATTTCTAAGGTAAATCCAGGAGTAATATAGCAAATAATGAGCGTATTTTTCATCAGCCACTAGTGAAATGCTATGGCTTCTTGCCATGATGCTATGAATTTCCCATAGTTTAATGTTCACATACATTTTTACAGTGCCAACACTCTGTATGGCATAATGTCCTAAAGTTTAAATGTAAAATGTCAATGTAATGGCAGCTGCTGTGGAAATGACTCACATCAAAAAGTTTCTTTTGTATGCTTTAAACTATAAACTGGTGCCACTTGAATTGGCACTTCTCTGGCCAGTTGGTGACTGAATTTCTAAACGCATCTGATAAATAAGAAAATTTGAATAGAAGCTAGGTACAGACCTCTGCTTCTGCTAAAATGGCTTCATTTTCTTACAGAGTTTTGAAGGACTTTTGTTGTGTTGTAGAGTGACTTCTACAGAGTCATTACCTGAATGCTTATTCATTACAGCTATTTGTCTGCAGGTCTTGGAGAAAATAAATGGGTTCTTACATATGCAAAGATGCTATTTTTTATGTTACAAGGAAAAGTGCATCATAGTCCAGAAAATATACTAATAAAAGTTAAAGATAGAAGTAGTTCATGCAAAAAAAAAAATAGATTAGTGTTATAATATCATTACTTATTGCAAAAGCACCCACATCAGATACTTAGAGCCAAAAGGGACCTCTTCAAATTAATTCAAATTAAAAGAATTTAAATATCTAAATTATTTTTGAAAAATTAAAAAGAATGAAGGAAAAACAGTGAACTCTTCTTCCTGAAAACCTAACACCATGAAACAGTTGGTATGTTGCCTGAAAATTAAGAAATAATCTTCCGTGAATCAGTTTTTGTAGAGGAATAAGTGCGACTCCAATTACTGAAATGTGGTGCAGTATCAGAAATATAAGATGTATAAATACGTAAAGAAATGTACTTGTTGACAAACACCACATTCCCACACAGTATCCGATACACCAAACAGTAACAGTTGACACTTAAATTGAACTCTGGAAGGTTAAAGGTCAAGAGCTCAGTGCACAAAAAGTTACATAAGTAAAAGCAGGCGCACACAAACACACACACACATACACACATAAGCAATAATGTGCAATTCAGACAGCAAAGATAATCCCGGGCTGTGTTGAACACACGCAAACTGAAGCGAGGGCAGCAGCCATTCCCACAGTCACTGTCTATATTCCTCTCTGGGGATGATTCCCAGAATGCAGCCGATTCTCATCTCCCCACCGTTCCCACGGTCAATTATCTTCACTGTCATTTTTCACATCTGTGGCTCATCGCGCCTCATCCCAGCACGTTTGCTTAATTACAGAACAGCCATACGTGTGGCAACACCAGCTGACCCCAACCTGACCTCTGACCTTAGTGACTTAGCTCGGTGACTGCATCCACAGCCTGCTATTACACCTTTTAATGGCAGTAGTTATGCTACACAGTATCCATAGCTACACACTTTCAGGCAGGTACAAATTAAAGATGAAAAAAACAACCTGTGCTACGTATGAAAATAGAAAACAGATTCTTCTTGCAATATATTTCTTTATAAGTTTCTTATAAGACTGCATTGCAGGATATGTATTTTTAAGAGCATATATATATATATATAAAAAAAAAACACCCAGCACGCCCCTACGGGCGGTTTATCCTTCAAGCTCGGGTCCTCTACCAGAGGCCTGGGAGCTTGAGGGTCCTGCGCAGTATCTTGGCTGTTCCCAGGACTGCGCTCTTCTGGACAGAGATCTCCGATGTTGTTCCCGGGATCTGCTGGAGCCACTCGCCTAGCTTGGGAGTCACCGCACCTAGTGCTCCGATTACCACGGGGACCACCGTTACCTTCACCCTCCACATCCTCTCGAGCTCTTCTCTGAGCCCTTGGTATTTCTCCAGCTTCTCGTGTTCCTTCTTCCTGATATTGCTGTCATTCGGAACCGCTACATCGATCACTACAGCCGTCTTCTTCTGTTTGTCTACCACCACTATGTCCGGTTGGTTAGCCACCACCATTTTGTCCGTCTGCATCTGGAAGTCCCACAGGATCTTAGCTCGGTCATTCTCCATCACCCTTGGGGGCATCTCCCATTTTGACCTCGGGACTTCCAGGTTATACTCGGCACAGATGTTCCTGTACACTATGCCGGCCACTTGGTTATGGCGTTCCATGTATGCCTTGCCTGCTAGCATCTTGCACCCTGCTGTTATGTGCTGGATTGTCTCTGGGGCATCTTTACACAGCCTGCACCTGGGGTCTTGCCTGGTGTGATAGACCCCAGCCTCTATGGATCTTGTACTCAGAGCTTGTTCTTGTGCTGCCATGATTAGTGCCTCTGTGCTGTCTTTCAGTCCAGCTTTGTCCAGCCACTGGTAGGATTTCTGGATATCAGCCACCTCCTCTATCTGCCGGTGGTACATACCGTGCAGGGGCCTGTCCTTCCATGATGGTTCCTCGCCTTCCTCCTCTTTCTTGGGTTTCTGCTGCCTGAGGTATTCACTGAGCACACTGTCAGTTGGGGCCATCTTCGTGATGTATTCGTGGATGTTTCTTGTCTCATCCTGGACTGTGGTGCTGACACTCACCAGTCCTCGGCCCCCTTCCTTCCGCTTAGCGTACAACCTCAGGGTGCTAGACTTGGGGTGAAACCCTCCATGCATGGTAAGGAGCTTTCTTGTCTTGATGTCAGTGGCTTCTATCTCCTCCTTTGGCCAGCCTATTACCCCAGCAGGGTACCTGATCACGGGCAGGGCGTAGGTGTTGATGGCCCGGATCTTGTTCTTACCATATATATATATATATATATATGTATATATATATATATATATATATATATACATATATACCAAATTCTCTTATCTGATCTGTTATTACTGATCCTTTGCTTTGTCCATCTTTGCATGATTGTCAGTTCAAAATAAAGCTTGTTCAAGTAGTACTGGGCTTTGGTGAATCTCCTCGCTTGTTTTAAAGATACAAAAATATAACACCTTAGACCAACTGTATTATTCTATTAGTCAAATCATAGGATATAACCTTATGTATAATTACATAGAAACAGACTGGATACATCAAAACTACAGAACCCAGAGCACAATTTCCAAGCAACAAAGGTGAGTTAATCTGCATTTATCTCTCCGGATAGACTGAAGTGCATGAACACATTTTTATCTGGATTGTGTCTCATTCAACATGGATTCACTTGAAGCATCTACTGAATAAATAAACATAAGCTAAAACACAGGTGCAGAAGGTATAACAAGAGCAGGCTTAGTGCTAACTGTAACAGAGTGTGTAGGCAAGAGGCTGCTTGAGTGCAAAAGATGCTGGAAGATGACATTTATAGATGTATAATGAATCTTGCCAGTTTAAAGATGCTTGGAAGAAGGTAAAGCAGAAAGAAAAATAACTCCAGGAAAGAGCAGCTGAAAGGAATTATGTGTGAAACATCTGTCCACTGAATTTTGATAGACAGCTTTCATCCAAGTCCAGGAAGATCACAGCTATCATCCAAATAAAGGCAGACATAGACATACAATAGAAAAAAATGTATAAATTAATGGATTGAATGTTGCCAATGAAGTCTGGAGTCAAATACACTCCACAACAAACTAAATGGACAGTCTAACCATCCAGGTTTGCGCTATACTGTACACTCTGATGCTTTAAGTAAAATGATAATAATTTGATGCTCAAAAAAAAAAAGAAATAAATCTGTTGGCATGTAAGACATCAACTTATGTTAATAGTGTGGGTTAAAAGAAGAAGATGTTGTTTTGGGAAGGATAGTCACCTCTTCATTGGAAACAGAAAAAGCAACAAACTCTTTGCCAAATCCAAACTGCTGAGCCAACCTCCACTCTCAGCAACCTGTGGTTCACACTGTTTCGTGTTTCCGCTCACAGTAAACAAGAGTCATTACTATCAACAGCAGCTAGAAGTCTCAGTTATTTGCTGGAACTAATGATTTAATCAGATTCCTTGTGTCATCCTTGCTCATGTTCAGGTGAAAAATGGTCTTTTGCTAATTTGCTAAATAAATTAATCAATAATCAAGTATACTTCTGACTAAAATCACCATTTAATAACGCTAGACTCTTGTTAACTACCATACAGTGCACATATTATTAGACCACGTTTAGCTTAAACTTCCCTAATTGAACTGTACTGGTAATTACCAATTCCAAATTTACAGTTTTACAACATAGGAGAAAAAAACATAAAGTACATTTTTATTTTTGATTAAGATGGTAAAATACAGTTATTTACCCTGAACTGCTGAACAGAAAAAATAGTTTTAGTCTTTGAATGTTGTGCTTTATTAAAAAGAAGTCAGGAAACATGTAACTTCTAGCTGCTTAAAGTGTTGCATGAAAAAAACGTTTCTGTTCCTAAAACAGTAGCTCAAGATACCAGAGTTATATTGGTGGGTCCATCACTTTGGTCCAGACCAAAAGAGCTCAAGTTTTCACATGACATTTTGTGTTTCAGTTCCTTTCCTGTTGCACTGTAAATTTGTTCATTTCATCAGTTTCAGCTCTTAGCGAGATATGCTAAACTTGGTTGGTAACCAATTGAGCGGCTGAACAAACTATGCATTGAAACTTTAGGATGATATTTTTTTTTTCCTTCAGCGTTTTCCTGTGCACTGTTTTGCTCTCACTTGAACAAAGCCTCTTCAGTTTACCATTAAACCATGCAAAACCTTTTCCAGATGGCACAAGCCCATGTGGGCACAACTGCCAAGCACCTCCACCCCTCCAACTCCAAATGCATGCACACACACACACACACACACACACACACACACACACACACACACACACACACACACACACACACACATATACACAGGCATACACACACTTTTCTGATCACAGTGAGTGATGGTTAGATGGCTCAGACTGTGAATGCGTGTACTGTATACCTTCTTACCTAGAACAAATATGAATTCTATTCAATAAAATAAAACCTGATCTGGAGATATTTTCCTGAGACTGCAGGGCCTGCTGAATAAATTAGGAAAGATACAGCGGGCTAATGTTTTATCTGACAAAGAAGAACTTTGTGTGGTGCATTATTAGCAGAGAAGGCTGAGCCTACGCACATACATAAACACAAGGATGCATGCAGCTCTGCTGGACAAACGGCATGCTGACCACAGGAATGCAGAGTGCAAGTATTCAATCCACACACACACACACACACACACACACACACACACACACACACACACACACACACACACACACACAGAGTGACTTAGGCTGGCACGTCTGGAGTTTCACAGTATGTTACAGTACAGCTGTTCACTGGGATCACAGACTGCAGCCTCTCAGAGAAACAATGGGGGAGGAAGACACCTGCTGCTACCCATACACCCAGTGAGGCTATGTATTATGAAGAAATAATAATGTCAAAAATAGTTTAGCTTAAGTAAGGTTCTTGTTCATTCCGGTAAATTTAAAAGTTTAGCCCTGACAGCAGAAACCTTCATTTTAATGAGAACAAGTCAAACCCCGAGTTAAAGCTTAATTTCTATATATAAATCTGCCAACGTGAGTTTTTGGATGATTTAAGCACTGGTTTCCTGTTTATAAACAACTCCAACTGTGAGTGTGCAACAGGAAGGCTGAAAATATGCTGCAGTCTTACAGATGGACTTTTTCTGTGCGTACACAGCATTTCTCAAACTTTTTTGCCTGTTTGATCGATACCTGACAGCATGCAGTAGAATTTTAATGATAAATAGCAAAATACTTACAATGACTTAAAAGACAAAAATGAAATCTGCATTTGTTTAGAAATCAACAGCAAATCTATTAAATAAGTTCAAAGTAACATTAGCATATGTAAGTACCAAACTTATTGTAGTTTACCAAAAATATTTACAATGGATGGTATATATGTGCAAAAACTACAGCAATTTTTAAAGCATATTGAACAAAGCACATGAATCCCCATTTCCATCTGCAAACTGATGATGTTTAGGTTGGGGGAATAAAAACTGCTGGCGCTAAATCTCCAGCTGAGGAGTATTCGTTCATTACAGAAGAAGGAACAACAATTACTACATCTCTAACAAGACGTCTGTCCTCTTAAACAAAGGCAGAAGGCATGATGGAAATATCTTTTCAGCTTGTTTAATATATTTCTGTGAAGAATCTCCACACAGATGTATTTTAAGTCAGGTTTTGCTAAGTTGGCTCTTGTTATGTTTTGCTTTTTATCTAAAAGCCAAATTTCAGTATATAGTTTCAGTATAGAGTATATTTCAACATCTTTTTAGAATATTTTCTTTAAATGCACGAACACAAGCTCAAAATCATCTGGTGGAATCAAGGAAAGTGGGAAACAACATAACTCTGGATATTTGGTATAGAGGTTTCTCACGTGATGCCATGCACACTGTTTGAGATTTGTCTAACATACTGGATGTGACACCACCACCGGTAACTGGGGAAAAATATGTATTCACCGAGTGGCTGGGAATGGTTCCTGGAAGTTGCTCACTCTCATTGGGAGAAATTGGTTGCTGTGCTAAAAACCTGCTAATCTTTGCTTCTGGTGCTAACAGATTTTAATGCTTGCCTATAATTTTTCATGTTTGTCTCCAAACAGTCACTAACTACTAGACGAGCGGTAGTAGCACTTGGGAAATGTAGAAGATTTGCCTTCAAGTTAAAAGTTAGCTAATGGGCTTCAAAAGATACTACTTTTACTTTGAAACCAAACATTGTCAATTTGCTGTTTGTTTTGCAGTTTTCACTACAGATCAGTGTTTGTAGACAAGTCAGTTTCTTCCCTTCAAATGACAACCACAGCAATGTGCCAGCAACCAAAGCAATCACATGGAAACCTCAATACACTGATTGGCTACAGCGTGGACTACCTGTCAGGGTATGGATACCCATTCATGGTCAGCCCACTCCTGTTTGCTAGATATGGGATAAGAGTTAGTCAAGCAAAGCTATAAGAGAATCAAGACCACTTTCACTTGGCTCACATATTGCATGGAGTGATGGCACCTCTACTAGATCTGGGCCAGAAATGATCCATAGCAATCTATACGTAAGCCTAAGCTGAACCGTACAACAACTGTCCTTAAACTGGGCCAGAATTAACTTTGACTGTCACGCACATCTGTTCCACATCCAATTCATCTGGCACATGTAAAACATTTGCTTCTGTTTTTCTTCCTTGATTTTCTAAACTGAACAATACAATTATGATTAAGTCTCCTTACTGCATGGGCAATTTAGCCAGGACCTAACCATCACTGAAGATGATAAGCTGCCAAAAGTATCTCCAAAAACAACTTTAAACAAATTTAGCCCATTTTTCTGCAGTTGGATCAACTGTTTGTCTGAGTGTGGGGAGAGAAGGGCATGCAGCTTTCTCCTTGGTATCACTTGGCCCTAAATCAGAATGCAATCAGCTGTCTGGTAAGGCCTTACTTGAAAAAAAAAAAAAACTCAATAACTTTGAGGTCCGGCAGTGTCTTCCTTCCTCCTCCTCCCATTCAGCTATTCAGAAACTTAGTGTCCAAGTTGTGGGGAGGACAAACTAGTAGGAGGTTGTATGTGAAACAGATTCCTTTGCTCTCTGTTAGTGTTCAGACTGACAGTTTTATCAACTCAGTAAAATGGCAAAAGAGAGGGAGTGAAGAATAACAACACTGTAAATAAAGTCCAGTAATCAAGACTGTGTTTGAAAGGACTAGACCATCGCTCAGGTTTTATTAGAGAATTGTCATGATGACAATGATTTTATGGACCACAGTCAGATTGAGTGCTATGGTTTCACTCATAATATGATGACATAACTATGCAAATCAATCATCACATGCTCATATTATTCAGTTTTAGCTCCCTCAAGATGAAGATGAATATCAGTATTCTTCATGTATCAGTAAAGCATGTAAACAACCCAGATATTTGATCAGTTCAAGTGAAATTCCTCAAACTTGACCCGTCTGGAGAAGTAATCATGGTTTTTTTTTTCCCCTGGTATTGGATCCACACATGTTGGTAGTTTTGAATAGCAGAGACCGATTTGGGAATTGTTTTTTTACCACTGCCGAGTTGCATTTGCAAACTTTTCATCTTCCTGGATTGCAGCCTTTCTAACACCGTAGTAGTAGAGACATGTAGTAGTATGATGGTAACTAAAAAGCAACTTGTCAATTGATTTTTTCTGTCTCAAATCACTGTAGGTCAAATAGGCATGGTGATAAGTCTAATACAGCCATTCATTCAGTTTAAATCAAATTAAATTCAAATTAATTTAAAACAAGTAAATAAAATGCTGCACTTTTTTTTAACCTGTCTGTGTGGAAATAATGGTTACAGCAAAATAATGAATAAAAAATAACTCGATGTAAGTCCTCTTCTGTGAGCATTTCTGCTGCTCCATAAGAGTCTATATGATTGTTTAGTTGTTCTGAAAGGTAAACCTTACTCTGTTCACCTCTGGCCATAAACTCCACCCTTGTGCAAATATCATGTCATATGGACTGCCTATAGATTCCATACTTCCTGCTTTGTCATATGGTTCCAAAGTGCAGATGTACTAAAAATGATTGCATCATCAGCATTTGCATGCTAGACAATGTATGCTCTGGTAAGTTTCACATAGCCAGAGCTTTAACACGGACCAGTTGTTGATTAATGGTTGGAGGAACAAAATCCTTGTTTCGGTTTTTCCATCTTGGTGCCTGTGTCCTGAACAGGCCCTCTGTCTGCTCTGTTGTCAAAAGTTTCCATCTTGTGGTTTGATTTTCTCCATCTTTGCCCTTGCTTTCCTGCACCACAGCAAAAGTCAAACATCTGCACAGTGTCTCTGAACAGCCTTTGTCAATAAATTTGTCGCATAGGGAAATGAAGCTTTTTTTTAAACTTCTCTAAACTCTGAACCTGTTATTGACACTGTGCAGCCACTTATGCTAACAACAACTATCTGCAGATTCCTTGATATTTTTGTCTAGTCCTGTTCTGTCTTCCTCCCTTCAGCCCCAACTGGTTGCAGCAAGTGGTCACTTTGGTGTTCGGTCATGGGACTCATCTGGTTGTTGGGGTTTTCTCTGTTTTCTCTGTATTGTTGTCCAGTCTTTACCTTACCATATAAAATGCTTTGATGTAACTGTTTTTGTGATTTGGCGCTATGTAAATACAACTGAACTGAAAATTTAAAAGAACAAACAAAAAACTTAGTGATTAGTGATAGTACTTAATTTTAGTGTGCAGTTGCTCTACTTTAACCTTTAACCTTAATTCTTACTACTTAATAGTGCCAAATTCTTTAGTGAATACCTTTTTTGGTGATTATTTAGAATTAATTAACTGAAAATAGTTAACTGTTATAGTTATTAGTATTTGAAAAAGCAACTAAACAGTAAAAGGGCTAAAGTCAGAATACTTGGCCATTTGAGGGCAGCAAAAACATATTCCGAATGCAACATCGACATATCAGTAAGAGTCCAGCCTTGTAGAGGAAACATCATGACACATCCACTTCACCATAAGACTCAACCATTTCTGTGGCCGTGGCTTTTATTTTGGCATGTCATGCAAGAGACTTTTGTAAGTTGCCAGTGGTAACAAAAAGAAAAGCACCCACCTCCCAAGCAGCGCATAAATGTTCCATGTGACATAGTTTTGGCAATGATGTCTGGATACTGGAGGAGACAGATTTCAAAAACTGAGACTGCTGCAGTAGTTGGAAAAGACCCTGTGCCAAAAACTTTGAAACCACTTTTTTCTCTTTTATCCTGACTACAGGGCAGTGTTGACATCATGCCAGCAATTACCAATGCAGCAACCATAACAGCATCATAACCATGGTCATAATTACCAATGCAATTACCAATGCATCAACCATAACAGCATCATAACAATCATCATAAAGAGATGACTCTGTTTATTTGTTAGTTTGTAGCTGTTCTTTCTCTGTGGTGTTGAGTTTTCATGTTTCTATTGAGACATTTCGTGCTTTTTGGTATTTTACTCTTGTCTGCAGTTTAAAGCAATTTAACATGTTGTAATGGAATTACACCTGTTCTTTGCCTACGCCTGACAGACTATCTGTCTCTTTACCCATAAATGTTGGACTGTTTTCATTAACCACAGGTGGGTATCAAAATAAAGGGAAAATAGTAATGCTTTTGACCTGTTTTATTTAGGGATCTGGTCATCATGCTGTTGGGGGCAGTTTCCTGTCTATCCTGAAGGGATATGTGAACCAAAACTGCACTACAAATCAACCCAAAGTTGTTCTGAGTGATCACCTTTATTCTGTGGCCAAGGTAGTGCTCTCTTTCACGATATACAATGCTCCCTGTTCATATAGGAAGAAAGACTGACTGAAAATCCAAATCATGTGAATGATGTGAAATCCAAATCACATGAATCATAAAACTGGATCTCAACCCAGTTGATTGCCTATGGGAGACTGTGAACCACTGTGTTTGGCAAAACTCTATACCAGTAAAATGATGGAAGAATAGTGTTCCATCTCTTCTCTACGGAGATGTGGAAAATCCAAGTCAAGACACACTGAAGCTGTTCTGGAGGCATATGGTACACTCAAGACCTGAACTCTTTCCACCATAAAGAAGTACCCTTAATGATCAGTTTTGGCACCTCTGTATATATAAATAAAGATTTTGTTTGATGATAATTAGAATAGTTTTTTCTAGGATAGCTGCATAGGTAGAGATCCCCCTCACTAACTTCTGATGTAAACTCAGTCATTTTGTTCTATAAGCTGGCCTGAAATATGGCAAAGAAAACACCCATTTCATAAAAGGGTTACTCCGAGTAGCCTTTCAAGGGGTGATTTTGATAACAAAGCAGGTGATTTTCTTTTAATGTGTCACTCTTCTCTAGTTATGTCTGTGCCTGACTATCCTTCTCTGCTGCAAAACTGGTAGACGGGTTATTTCCACTGCAGTGAAGAAGTCCTGGTGACCAGTTTTGTAAATTTGTATCTCATTTCCTTAAGCTTTTCATATATTTTTGCTTATCAAATGTCCAGAAATAGCAGTAAAATGCATCAAATTCAAAGGATGCACCATTTTGCAATTTCAGTTATCCAGTATTATAAAAATATCAAAAACACCAGCTGTACTTACTCCAAGTTCAAAACCTGACTTTAAAACTTAGAAATTAAAAGCAAGACAAAGATTGTTCCTGGAGGAAAAGTAAAATTTGCTGAAGTTTACTTGTGGCTTATTTTGTTGAGTGTGACATCCCGGGGGAATGCTAGGAGCAATAAGCACCCCAACAAAAATGAAAATCTTCAAACACTTTTCAGTTCAACCCAGGTCAGTAGGGCAGAAAAAAAGGGGGAAACGGGGCCTCCTTCGGTTAACCACCAATACATCAGCCTCCATGACTGCACAACACAGGCCATAATAGCCTTTAAAGGGATGACATCATGAGCACGGCAATGGAACAAACCACCTCACCATCCCACTGAGTGTGAGATGTCAGACGGGCTGCACGCTAAATCGTTTTTTCATGCACAAAAAGAGACAGAATGAGGGGTTTTTAAGGAGGGATGGGGGTGGCTGAAAAGGGAAAAATTCCAGAAAGTGTTGTAGAGACCTGGATTAGAGAGAAGAGAGGGGAAGTGTTTCTCTGCATGTGCGCCTCCTTAAAAATTCCACGAGGGACTGAGGGAGAGATAACGTTTCATAAACATGAGACAGAATATAAGGAAAACTGAAAGAATAAAAATAAAGAACACAAGGAAACCTGTTAAAAGCTCACCGATGTATCATGACTGTAGGTGGTTGCAGCCAGTGTGTACGCACACTTGTGAACAAAACTATTCAATCACACACAATCATTCAGGCTTTCTGGCATGTGTGTGTGTGCACGTACATACCAAGAGATGCAGTCATGACGGTGACACTCTCAGAAGTTGTCCTGCTGTTTGTAGGTTTCCTGTTTACCCCCAAACTTCCAGGATCTCCCCTTCCTGTTCCAAAACCTCTATCTCTTTCTACTACGCTCTGCCTCCCTGCGTGAATGAAAGCCTCCCTGTGACCAAGAATCTCCTCCTCCTCTCTCTCTCTCTCTCCCTTTTTTCACTTCTGTATGCAACAAAGCAATCTGAACTCAACTCACTGGAGGTTTCTTGTGTGTGTGTGTGTGTTCAGGGGCTGGATAGTTTCGCTGCCATGCCCAATTCCTTTCGTATCCCAGATGGAAAAATGAGCTCCCCTGTTTGTTCCTGGCGTGTTGTGACTCCGCACAACTTCTGGGTTTGTATGAAGGGAGGGACAGAAACAGAGAGGGAGGGAGAAAGAAGAGGTAGGGAATCCCCCACGCCCTCCCAACCCCCCACTCCCTCCCTCTTACTGACCACTGAGCATTGTTCCTGCTGGGCTACTGTGAGCACTTTCCCCCAATCAGAGTGGATACCAGAAGGGTCAGAGGTCACTTGTGGCCTTTTATGGACCATAGAGAGAGAGGAGGAGGTGGTGGGGTTTGAAGACTTTCTATGAGCTCTCTGTCAGGGCATGTGTGTCCACTCCCACCATCTGCTCACTACAAATGCAAAGGAAAAGGCATGCAGACACACTGACAGTGTCTCCTGCCATGTGTCTAGTCTTAGCACCTCGTAAATTACACCATAAAGCTCCTGATGAATTGAATTGTGTTTATTTTTTTTAGATGAAGCATGCACTGCATGCCTGGTTTTGACAGGAAATGAGATGGAATGGATTTTAGTTTTATCTTTATTGTTTGTTTTTTCTTTTTCCTTTTTTATTTGTAATTTGCATGCTAGTTTTACTGCTCAATTTTCTGTACACTTGAAGTTGACTTGAATTGCTGACTTCAATTATTCATCTACACACACCTTAAACACCATCAAAAAGAGTTATCGAGTGTTGTGTTAGCTCAGGCATGCCGCATAGTCACTCAAGCTCAGCCTGCAAGCCACTTTGAAACCCACCTCCCGCTGCTTTTTGGTGTTCCTGATTTCATCATTATCATATCTCTTATCAGTGATGCCTGCTCTGTTCTGTAATGGGATCTGGCTGTTGCTCTGCATGTGGAAGAATGTCGAGTTTTATGGCCAAATATAAATTACTTCAAATGAGAAAACAGTCTTCTTTTGACTATCAGACTCCAAGCTGAGATGCACTGGGACACCCCGAGTGTGACAAACTAAGCAAAGTACTTTAGTTGCTTTGTATATCCATCTTGTATATAAACATAACTTCGATGAGACACATGTGTAGTGAGTGAAATGATCACATTATTCATTATGCAAGCTATTTTGCATGACCCTGTGCATACTACAGCCTGTCAATTACTCTCAAAGCAAAGGCAACTTTCAGTCTTTTGTTGACATCTGGATCATAAAGAGTGTTTAAAAAAAATGTAAAAACTGCTGACAAAAAAAACATACTGCATGTCTACACAATGACAGTTAAAATATTTAGCTAAAGGCCCTTTAGCTGACTCCTATTCACTAAGCACAACAAAAGCAACCGTTTGAAGAGGTGTGCTCCCCTCTGTGCTATACCCTTTGACTTTCTCCTGACCTTTCACCCCTGAGGTTCAGAAAGTCAAGTGTCTATCTGAGCAAACCATCTGACTCTGTTAAACCTCAGCTCGTAACTACATCTACATTCCTTGGCTAAAGCCTGCTTCCGCTGGCTGAGACCTTCTGTATATATATCAGTGTTTATTTTGATTCATCCAAAAAGTACACACAGAAATTATCATTACATAACACTTGAATTTGAGCTTGCCATCATGAGGATATGAAAGTACACAAGTGCAGAGACCGCAGCAGAGTTCATCTCTGGGTTGATGATTGCCTGGTACTGTAATGTTGGCTTCCCAAAGGCTTAGATGTGGGAAAGTCTGCTGTCCATTTTAAAAATCAGTGTTGTTACTCAACAGACTTGAAGCATATAGCATGTGTGGGGTATCTCTGTTTTGGTAAGCAATCTCTATAGGCACTGATATAGTAACATATAAGCAATGCATTGACTGGTTAAAACACTTTTTATAACGACATCCCATATGTTATATGCAATGTTGGAATAAGTACCACCTAACTCTCAAATCAACCCTAGTTCTATCAAGTCGTTTTACCCTACTATTATTTCAGGGTGGGTAAGGTCCCCAACTTTATAGTTTCGGTTCAGCCTTATGATGCAGCAGCTCTTCTCTTTTGGCTATTTAGCTTTTAGAAAGAAAACTTTTGTTGTTTTTTGCTTTATATTATACTTTTAGATTTGGCTTTTGTGCTATTAGAGTGCTAGTAAATGCATTAAGTGTAACTGGCAAATTCTGTGACTGCTTTACCTGTTTAACAGGTTTTTTGAAAGTTTTGCCTTTTTTTTCTTCTTTTAAACACTATAGTTTGATCATTTTTATGGTTAGGTAAGACTTTCAAATTCATATTCTGGTTTATTATCTTTCTAACTCTATATTGCCTATGTGT
The DNA here is from genome assembly GCF_001858045.2 of Oreochromis niloticus. Lineage (NCBI taxonomy): Eukaryota > Metazoa > Chordata > Actinopteri > Cichliformes > Cichlidae > Oreochromis > Oreochromis niloticus. Next base: position 26,688,320 of record NC_031981.2, on the reverse strand, counting down.
AGCTGCTTTTTATCTTTGTATACTTTTGCTCAAGTGCTCACTGCCTTCTAACTCCAGAGATATAGAATGAATAATAGCATCTCAATAAACTCTTGGCAAAGAAGCAACATTTTAGCATACTAAAATGTACACTATAATTCTATGAGCCTCATAAAAATACCAGCACATATGACACACGAGGATCTGTTGTGAATACCTTGGTAGTCGTAACTGGAGCGTTAGTGTGTCTGACTCGGTGCACCGTTGTTTTTTAGCTGCCTGATGCTGTCCACAGCAGTAGCCTAAGGTCAGACTGTGATTACAGTAATGACTGTAAACATTAAAAAAATATTTCAAATGAGGTACGTCACTGTTTTGTCCAGACAAGGCAAACTGTTTCCCAGACTGCAGTTTAATTTTAATGTGGGTAACAGGAAACTGTTGTCTGACCCCCGAGCAAAAGATATTTGGTGTTGTTTGTTAATTCATCCATGCTGTAATAGGGCGGCCCTTAGCGGCTGGAAACACAGTGAGTTGGACGAAGGCAAGTGCAGTGGAACAAAAGTATTTATTTGCCATACAGCTCTCCTTACAACAATTAACTCCGAGCTTCTTCACAGCACAATATATCCCTCTCTAATGACAACCAGCAGCCTTAAATATGTTCAGCTGTCACAGACTAAACCATTATTCCACTCTTAGGTAAATTCTTAAATCCCAACCTTCCACCACAGTATACAATATATCAATTAGGATAAATAAATACATAAATACATTTCACATTTTCATATTAATAAATATTTCACACTTTAATTCTACACCAAACCCAATATTATAAAAACCCAGAAACCCAAGCACAAAAAGATTCACCACACTCTCTTTACCAATGGTCTCTCCCGGAACCTTTAAATGGTGTCTGGACCCCCGGGGAAACATTTGCCCAAACACCCTGAAGAGGACACAGGCAAGCAAGGTGAGTAATCATTATCTTACAAACACTTATTTGCGCCACTTTTCTTCCTAGATTTCACACACACATTTGCATTAGTTTTCCTTACTGGTAAACCTTAATCACAATCTCAATCACCATTCTTTTCTCCTGACAGACAACCACCACATTCCTTGATGAGGAGCAGCTGTGCAGGATCTGAATCAAGGCTACCAACTGATTTTAAAATTCCCAATAAATAATCAATAAATATTTAAACTTCTTGTGTGCAAATGTTTTACTGTGCAAATCCATGCCTAAAGTGCAATGCTAAATAAAGTGCTTGATAAGGTGCTTTTAATAAAGTGAAAAGTGTGCTCTAAAGTGCTATACAGAGAATATAATACAAATAAATGTAGTAAGGGAGTCCTCTTCCTTACATTTCCTCCTCCCTCTCCTAAGCGCGAAGTGCTTTAGTCCTCTGTCATCCTAGACAAACAGTCAGCAACCACATTTGACTTCCCTGGCCTATACTGGACCGTAAAGTCATAAGGCTGCAGAGACAGGTACCATCCTGCAATGCGGGCATTCGCATCCCTCATGCGGTTCAACCACTGGAGGGCACGATGATCCGTCTCTAGAGTGAAGTGACGTCCCAGAAGATAATACCTCAAGGCCTCGATAGCCCATTTCATGGCCAAGCACTCTTTCTCCACCGTCGAATACCTCATCTCCCTGTCGAGTAGTTTCCGACTCAGAAACACCACAGGCCGTCTTTCACCATCCACCTCTTGCTGAAGGACAGCCCCAAGGCCAACTCCCGAAGCATCAGTTTGCAAGATGAATGGCTTGTTGAAGTCTGGGCTGTGTAGAACTGGATGTATGCAAACTGCTTCTTTGAGGTCTCTGAATGCTTGCTCACAGTCCTCTGTCCAACGCACTTTGTTGGGGGCTGAGCCTTTTGTGAGATTATTCAGTGCAGTGGATCGCTCTGCAAAAGAAGGTATGAATTTCCTGTACCAGCCTACTAGACCAAGAAAACCTCTCACCTTCCTTTTTGTTGTCGGAACTGGGAAGGACTGAATTGCTTCAATCTTTCCAACCTGCGGCTTTATCTTCCCAGAGCCAACCACAAAGCCCAAGTACTCCACTTCTCTCTTGGCTATGGAGCACTTCTTGGGGTTAATAGTCAGTCCAGCCATTCTGATGGAGTGTAGCACCTTCTGTAGGTGAGTAACATGCTCGTCCCAGGACTGGCTGTACACCACCACGTCATCCAGATATGCTGCAGAGAATGCTGACACATCTCTCAGTACATGGTCCATTAATCGTTGGAATGTCGCTGGTGCACCTTGAAGCCCAAATGGCATGACTTTAAATTGGTACATACCAAAAGGAGTTTTGAAGGCTGTCAGCTCTTTCGCTTCTGGTGCCAAAGCCACTTGCCAGTATCCTTTACACAGATCGAGTGTCGTAATGTACGTTGCTGATCCAACTCTCTCCAACAGGTCATCCACCCTGGGCATTGGGTAGGGATCAAACTTGGATACTGCATTCAAATATCTGAAATCAATACAGAATCTCAGGGTGTCATCTTTCTTTGGTACCAAAACAATTGGGCTGCACCACTCACTACTTGACACCTCAATGATTCCCAGATCCAACATGAGTTTTATTTCTTTCTGCAGCACTGGCACCAACCGTTCTGGAATTCTGTAGGTCTTTTGTCGAACGGGTGCATCCTCCTTCACCCGTATTTTGTGCTGAACCAGTGATGTGAAGCCTGGTGTTTCTCGAAAGAGCTGTTGGTCCACAAGTGGTTTAATATCAGCCTGCTCAGTATGAGACAAATGAGAAAGGTCAACTGAAGCACAAACTTGAATGTTAGTTGGAAAGAACTTCTCAGTCACCTCCTCATCCTTAACTGAACGCACCAGTAACTGATGGACCGGCTCTTGTCGGCTGTGGAATTCCTTCAACAAGTTCACATGAAATGTCTGATATTTTTTAACTCTTTCTGGCATATTCAGTTCATAAGTGACTTTACTCACTTGTCTGACGATCTCATATGGTCCATGCCATTTTGTCAGCAGCTTGTTATCGCTGGTGGGGAGCAATAACAGTACTTTCTGACCTGGAAGGAAGACCCTATCCCTGGCCTTCTGATCATACCATGTCTTTTGATGTTTTTGTGCAGCTTTCATATTGTCTTGCACCAATGATGCCATTTTCTCCAACCTCTCTCTCATGGTGATGACGTAGGCTGCGATGTTTTCGCCCTCTGCTTTGGGGTCCTCCAGCAGTCCTTAAGCAGATCCAGGGGGCCTCTCACTTGGCGGCCATACAAAAGTTCAAAAGGCGAAAAGCCAGTGGAAACCTGCGGGACCTCCCGGTAGGCGAACAGAAGGTATGGCAGCCATTGATCCCAGTCAGCACCTGTGTCAGAGACAAACTTGCGCAGCATACTTTTGAGAGTCTGGTTGTATCTCTCCACTAGCCCGTCCGTTTGGGGGTGATAAGGGGTGGTCTTAAGTCCCTTTATCCCTAACAGCGTATAAACCTGCTGCAACAACTTGGATAGAAAGTTCGTTCCACAATCTGTCAGAATTTCTCTTGGTATGCCTACCCTAGAGAAAAGCTGCAGCAGACAATTAGCAATGTGACGGGCTTTAATTGATCTGAGTGGGAAGGCCTCAGGAAACCGTGTTGCATAATCACATATGACTAATATGTAGCGATGACCTGTGGAGCTCCTCTCTAAAGGGCCCACAATATCCATGCCTAGCCTCTCAAATGGTGTTTCAATAATTGGCAGTGGTTGCAACTGGGCTCGTGCTACTCCTTTGCCTGAGGTCAACTGACATTTTTCACAGGAACGGCAAAACTCAGAAACCTGGACATACATCCCTGGCCAAACAAAACGGCTGCTGATCCTATTCAATGTTTTGTGAAAAGCCATATGACCTGCCCATGGAATTGAATGACCCAAATCCATAACTTTGTTTCTGAACTGTTGTGGGAGTGCTACAGCTTCGCATATCCCCTTTCTCTGGTACAAGATGCCTCCTTTAATTAGGTAAACAGTATCTGCAAGACAGCTTACCTGACCTTGACTAGCCCCCTCTACCTCTGTTACCTTCTCAAACCAGGGTTTTAGAGTAGGGTCGCTTCTTTGGAGTGCACCTAAATCTGAGGGAACATCAAACTCAAGCTGGTTATTTGGCTTAGGAAACAATGCTGTACCTTTTTCCTCTGAGCCTTTGAACTTTTCTCTTCTTTTCTGAGCCCTAGACTTTCTAATCTTCCCTGGCTCTGTTTTGAGAGACTCCTCAAAAAAGGGTAGCTCTTGCATCATTTCCTTTGCACTTTGTGCTCTTGTGACTACATGACAGGGTTTAAATGGTTCAACTGTCATATCTAGAGGAAGTGAGCCTCCAGATTCATCACCTAGAATGTCTTTCTCAGCACTCATTTGAGGGTCATAATCTGACTGATGTATTAGATCAAAGAGAGTGGGGATGTCATTACCAAGTATCACTGAATATGGCAAACTGGGAACCACAGCTACCACTAACAAGTAGGTTTGACCTCCCACTGTCAGGTAAACCTCAGCAGTAGGGTACCTGTGTTCATCTCCATGCACACAACTTATTGTAGCCCCAACCCCACTTAGCTTTTCTCCTGAAATTATGCTAGAGTGTACAAGAGTTTGGAAGCACCCAGAGTCAAGCAAAGCTTCCTCTTTGCGCCCATTAATTAAAACAGGGACAGTACAAGCTTTCTTTCCTACTGGCTCTGTGGCTGGTCTTGGAACTGCACACAAAAGAGATGGTTTTGACTTAAGGGCAGGGCAAAATTGTTGTGTATGGCCAAAGTTATGACAGTGATAACATTTAATATCCTGAACTGAAGACTTAAAGGATTTCTTCACATTGTGAGGTCTATGGGAAGGGAACTGTCTAGAACTAGAAAGATTTCTAGCCTGAACTTGACCAGAACCCTGTTCACCCCCAATGGACTTACTTGGTTGGGCGTAGTGGGTGTCCCGGCTGAAGTAGGTGCTCTTGCTTCCTTTTCTGGCTGAAGTGAAAACCTCTGCGAGGCTAGCTGCTTCCTTTGCCGTCTTCGGGTCATGCTCACGTATCCAGATTTCCAGCTCTGGGTTAACCATTCTTAAAAACTGCTCCAGAATTATCTGCTCAGATATTTCTTCTACAGTTGATTTTTCAGGTTTAATCCATCTTGAAAACAGGTCTTTCAATCTTACATAAAGTTCACGTGGCGTCTCACCTGGTTCAACTTTCATAGATCTGAAGCGGCATCTGTAGGTGTCAGCAGTGATCTCATATTTTGCCAGAATTGCCTCTTTCACTTTATCATAGTTCTCAGAGTCTGTTACATCCATAAGAATGTAGGCTGTGCGGGCTTTACCTGTCAACAGGGGAACCAGACGAATAGCCCACTCATCTCTGGGCCATCGACACACATTTGCCATTCTTTCAAATGTAGTCAGAAAATGTTCAATGTCATCTTCTGGTGACAGAGGAAAAAGTTTTGGTTCAATTAAAGACCTGGACCCACTGGCCACTGGAATGTCTTCACCATTGAATCCATGTTCTTGTTCTTCAGATGTTATAGGGGGCGCTGGCGCCTCTGGTGGATCAGGCTTATCAATTACAGCATTAACTTGTAGCTGGATTTGCTGAAATTGATGCTGCATGCTTTTCCACCTTTGCTCCTGACGTGACAAATCCTTATCCCACTTCTGACACCACTTGTAATAGGGCGGCCCTTAGCGGCTGGAAACACAGTGAGTTGGACGAAGGCAAGTGCAGTGGAACAAAAGTATTTATTTGCCATACAGCTCTCCTTACAACAATTAACTCCGAGCTTCTTCACAGCACAATATATCCCTCTCTAATGACAACCAGCAGCCTTAAATATGTTCAGCTGTCACAGACTAAACCATTATTCCACTCTTAGGTAAATTCTTAAATCCCAACCTTCCACCACAGTATACAATATATCAATTAGGATAAATAAATACATAAATACATTTCACATTTTCATATTAATAAATATTTCACACTTTAATTCTACACCAAACCCAATATTATAAAAACCCAGAAACCCAAGCACAAAAAGATTCACCACACTCTCTTTACCAATGGTCTCTCCCGGAACCTTTAAATGGTGTCTGGACCCCCGGGGAAACATTTGCCCAAACACCCTGAAGAGGACACAGGCAAGCAAGGTGAGTAATCATTATCTTACAAACACTTATTTGCGCCACTTTTCTTCCTAGATTTCACACACACATTTGCATTAGTTTTCCTTACTGGTAAACCTTAATCACAATCTCAATCACCATTCTTTTCTCCTGACAGACAACCACCACATTCCTTGATGAGGAGCAGCTGTGCAGGATCTGAATCAAGGCTACCAACTGATTTTAAAATTCCCAATAAATAATCAATAAATATTTAAACTTCTTGTGTGCAAATGTTTTACTGTGCAAATCCATGCCTAAAGTGCAATGCTAAATAAAGTGCTTGATAAGGTGCTTTTAATAAAGTGAAAAGTGTGCTCTAAAGTGCTATACAGAGAATATAATACAAATAAATGTAGTAAGGGAGTCCTCTTCCTTACACATGCACTAAAGAAAAAAAGCCTTTTTTTTACATAACTGATGATTACTCTTTCAGCAGCTATTACTCCATCCTGCTGCCACTGCTCTGAAAAACGTGTTTACAGGCAGACCCGCTGTTTGAAAGCTCAAACTAATCTGCCTGCAATACAGTGCAAAATGCCACCATAAATATCACTTTAATCACTGTCTCTATAATAGGATATCACCATTGCAACCAGTGTTCCAAACCGCCTCTGGCATTGCCATCAGCACAGGAACTGTGCACCAGGAGCTTCACCCTAACCCTTCACAGCATAGTTTTGAATAGCAGAGCAACTCCTGTACATATAATGTGCGGTTGGCCCTGAGACAACATCACCATGTTGCCCTAGTATGATGAAATGCTCATTTTTACTGATTTCTGACAGCACAATAAATTCCTCCAGCAGCTATGTGGTACACATCTCCTCAAGCAGGATGTCCCAACAACAAAAGACCCTCCCCTCTCCCCCTGTCCCCTCCCAGAACAGGACATGAGTGGACATCCTGCCAGCAGTGGTCTCTTCCTCTGTTACCGAGAAACTATTATTAGCGGATATCCAGCATCAACTATCCTGCATGACAAGATATCCAAATCCTTTTGGTTTAAATAATATAAAGACATAGATGAAAATAATGAAGACAAAGGTCTAGAAATCAGCCATATATCTACCTTGACCACACACAAATGACCAAAAACAAAAGCCGTGCCCGCATATGCAGCCAATAGCAACAAAGCATAGGGTAGGTATGTGTATGAGTGTGTGTTTTTGGTATCCTATGCCAGAAGGACATTCCAGCCAACTCTTGAACCTTGTCCAACAGCAATCAGGAGCTCAAGTGTTTGGATTTAGTGCTTTTGTCAGTAACACACTCATCTATGTTTTTGGTCTCTCACACACTCCTGGCAAAATGTACCTTGTGTCAAGCTGTGTTGGTCAAAGTGCCTGCCTGTCCTGAGCTGGGAAAACTCTGAGAAATGTTTCACTGGAAAGAGAAGGAGAACACTGATAAGACTTCCTAATGCGAACACACCCACGAGCACAAGTGTTCATTCTGACATTATCTCTTACCATAAGGCGTTGGAGGAGACACTGGGAAGGCTGGAGTGGGAGGGACGATGTCAGGGCTAACTGTCCGTCCTTGATAGTCCACACTGTTGGATTTATAGAGATGTCCGTGCTTTTTAAAAAGAAAGAAGTAAGAAAGAGGTATGAAAAAGGGGAGAAAAGTAAAAAGCCCATTTTTTCCCCCAAAGTCTTAAAAGGTGACAAGACACACACACAAGCAGACACCAGTCTTGTGATCTGTGTGTGGCTGCAGCCTGTGTTTTGGTGTAAACACTTGGGCCATTCATTCCACCCAGCTGTAAGACTGAGTGCAAAACTAAAAGACTGATAGTAAAGATAAAAATAACAGCAAAGACAAAGAAACATCAACATTAAGATGTAGACAATGTTGCACAATCAGGATCTCTTTATCTCCTTCTCTGTAACAAAATTGAAAGTGCTACATCTAGTTTTCTTGATGTAATTGAGTAAGGCCCTGTCCACATGGGTATTTTGGCCGTTCCCTAGTGACGAATGAAACATGTACTTTTGGAAAGAGGGCATTCATCCGTTTCATGCGGTTTCATGCGGTTGCCAGCAGGTAGCATAACAACAGCAGTCACTGGAATAACCCCAGATGTGCTTGTAAAAGAATGGGATGAGTTTGACTACTGATTGGGCATACGCCTTGCATTCAGAAGGAGACACATTGACTACTTTTACTCAGGCATCCATTTTAAAATTTATAGCATGTTTCTAGGGTGATTACTTCAAAGAATGTAGCCTTTTGAAAGCGGATGATTGGTTGTTTTTTTTTACACCCTGTTTATGTTCAAACTTTAATAACTTTTAATTTCCCATGCAATGCTAGCTTTATAGCCAATTTGCTCATGCTTTTAGCTTACCCCTGCTTGACTTTCTGACCTACTGTATTAGATTTGCTGATTCTCTAGCACTGCTTATATTTTCTTTGTGTTGTTTCAAATTAGCCGATGATCATTTGCTGCTCTTTGCTTAGTTCCATTGGTGATATTTTAGCTTTGCATATTACATTCATAGTAATGTGGTATACGAATGTGATGTTACCTTTGTGTCACACTAGCTGATGCTATAGCTCAAATATTTTAGCTCCATTCTTGATAGTTTATCAGTTTTATTTAATGCTACATTTCTAATAACCCACTTACCATAGCTTACATCTCATTTCAGATTAAGCTCCTTAACTGAGGCTAGATCGTTGGCAGGTTTGCTGTGCTGTTATTTTATGTGTTATTTTATGTATTAAGGTTTAAATAAAATTGTTTTTACAGATATATCCCAGTATGTAGTATATATTTTACTAAAGTCAAACCTAAAAAGTGTGTTTACCTGAGAGGGCGAGGAGGGACTGTAGCCTGGCGAACTCCTTAGGCTCTGATGTCCACCCTCTCTCCATGCTGGACTATGATGACCAGCGTAATTTGTAACATCAGTGACCTGCTTCTGTTGTATCCAACCTGATTGGAAAGCAAAGTGATAAAGAGGGTTGAGGTTGGGGAGGGCAGGGGTGTGTGAGGAAGAAAGGGAGAGAACAGACAGTCAGATTATGATCTGAAATGCAGTCAACCACACATTCAAATTCAGTCATGCCTTTTTCTTTTCCATTACATATGCATAAAGTTTTTTCTATTCTAATACAAACAACACTGAACAGTAGTTGCACTTTATTCTGACCGGTTGAAAATTAAGAAAGAAAAGCTGATGACGGTGATTCTTCTTTGACGTGTTGCCTCTGACAAAAAGCTTCTATTAGTATACATGTATCAGGAAAGCAGGGAGACTATCATAAGGGCAGAGCTTATATGACTAAGCAAGACTTCACTGTGACCAGATGGTGGAACATCGGGGCGGCTTGTCTGGAAAACATCTGCTGAAACAATCAGTTGTTCTCTTTTCAGATATGAGTGGATAGCCCCCTGAGCTGGATCTTATCTAACATCAGAAATACTTCAATGATGTTTCTCAGGAAGTACAACATTTGTTGTATGGAACTATGAAGAGAGTGTAGTTGATAGCTAAAGATTCAAAAAGAACCAAAAGTCAACCTTTCGAATAGGAAGTATGAGATCCCTACAATATTACTGTAACTTAAATCATCCTAAGAGCCTGCAACAGTTAGCTTAGTATTGACCTCGCTGAGTGCACACAGCTTAGAAAAACAACTAGATACGTCCTGAGCTGACTAACCAAATGTAGACTGTATGAAGCCTCTCACCATCGGCTTATTGCTTAGCACATTCCCCTTTCCTTATGGTTAACCTTGCAGTTCCAGAAATCAGATCACTTTAAGAAACAACAACATCCAACCTACGCACATCTGGATGGAGCAAAAAGGCAGCACTGCTTGGTTCTTTCAATGAACAGCTTTAAAGTCTTACAAAGTATTAGTCTTGCAAAACCAGATCTAACGCCACAGCTTTGTTCACAATGGCAGTGCTTGCCTCCCCATGTGCAAAACTCATCAGCAACCCACGCCACCAACCAATCATTCACTAGGTTCTTCTGTCATGTGTTGTAATAGAGGATTGTATCCCTGTTTTTTGTTTTTTAAATAAAATATTGTAACTACAAATCAGTTACCCAAATTTGTTGACAGATATTTAAAGTCAAAGTGGTAGTGCCACAAACTGACATTCGTGGAGTGTCTACATTAAAGAACACAAAAAGTTAAAAAAAAAAGTAAGAAACAATTCCCGAGTTGGAAAAACAAAGTGAATGGTGATAACTTTTGGTTGCAAAAGGACAAAGTCTAAGTCTCTGTCTTGACCTCTGTAAACACTTTTCCTGATGAGTTTGAGGGCTCAGACACTCATTTCGGGTCATTGTCCTAGTGAGTCAATTCCCATAGGTTCCCATATTAAAATGCAACATTTAGAAGCATTAAAAAGCAACATCTACAGCTAAAGAAAGGAAAAAGAAGGATCATGGTTGTTTTCACTGAAACAGGCACTGTTAAAGTTAAATTCTACAATTTTTATCTTTATATTTATATGTTTACAGTTTACAGCACTGCCTGCAGCTTGCTAACAGTGCTTAGTAACACTAGAACACACTGAGTACACTCCTTCCTCTCACCACAGCATGATCACTTCTAGGTACGAAAAACAGCAGCAGAACACTGACATTGAGTCCAGAAATCAGTGTTTTATGCTGTGGAGATTACATCAGTAGATTACACACAGTTCTATATGTTTCAACCAAAGAAGAAAAATATTTTTACATGCAATTGTGGCCACAAAGTAAAGGCGGATTTTTTTAAAACGGCAAATATTTTGGGATTATTGTAAGTTATAAAACAGTCTTACTCAACAGCAATCACCAAAACCACACCATAACACAGCAACCACAGACTGATGAGTCATAATACAGATATACTGTACATGAGATCACCCTCAGTTGTGGATTCATGTATAAACAGTGACAAGGAACACTGTGAGCTCAGCTTTCACTGTGAGCATTCATCATCTCAGAATCACATGAAAGCAAAGCTAAAGTGGACCAACTGAAACTAATCCAGTTACTGTCTGTCACACACCAGCGGGGCTGCCGAGGGAGCAGTGTCGAGTATCACTTCGTGCCCACCGTGTTTGTGAGAGGGCTATTCTCTTCTGAAGATGATGAGAGGGAGAAGGACAGCAAAGTGTTGTGTCGCAACTTCAAAAGCATTCCTGATTGCTCACAAGTTCCTACCTCGAAACATTTCCACAGTAATTAAGCAAGTGAAGTGTTAGTTACTGTTCAAAATATGCTCTTGAGAAAGATCAACCTCCAGCCTACTGATATACTTTATCAGCTACAAACACACGTTTTAAGTAGAGCTGATATGAACGCTTTAGGAGCTGTCAACCTTGCAAGCTCTCAAGTGTTGGGGTGGTCTTACATGAGCCACTGGTGGATGATAACATCACTTGTACACTTAAAACCCACTCACCACAGAAAGAAAATGACTACCAACTCAGTGTTTAGCCAGTGATTGCATTGAATTATTTCCCATTCAGTGACTGATTGCAAGTAATTGCGGCAACCATCTGCTCACCTAGCGGTCGAGGGTGTTGCACGTTCAACCTCTGTGCAACCACTTTCAATTGCGTTACACAAAGATTTTAGAGTTAAGCATGCCAGATATAAACAACCCAATCAAAACTTACATCAAGTAGTCTGCTGAGTTAACCTGTGGGGATAGGGCCACATCAAAGTCTGTAACTATTTAACAACAAGTAAATCAGTAAACCTTAGTCCTAAATCTGCAATAAGACTAAACTGTCTGCTAACAAATGTATAATATCTTAACTTTATCCAAGAGCATCTGATTTCCCGACTGAATTTTGATAAAATTAAATTATGAAAAAGGATTGTTTTGATTCCTTTCACTGGCAAGAGGTCCAGTATGTCTGTTACCACACATACCTTATTTATGTAACCTTTTATTTCTGCCTCTGTATATTTCCATTCAAAATAAGACAGACTGGAGGGCAAACACATCATTGCATAGCAAGCAGTGAGGGCCTGATTTTACACTGCTTACATAGTAAGAGTATGTAAGGCTGTTTACTCAAATGCTTCCTCCTTCTCAGGAAATACACTTACAAACATACCTTCTGTAAGAAATGCAGATGTAGCTCACAACCAAAGAGTGCATCGGCCCTGCAGGCAGGGTTATACAAGCTTCCATGTGTTCAGACTGAACTGAGCTTAACGATATATAAAATACAAGTTTCATCTGTCCACAAGTAATTGGCACAGGTGTGTTTTTTTCCTACAGTGGTATGAATGTGTACCGTATTTGCTACATCTGGTTTTTTTAAAATTGTTTTTGTCCATCATTCTGATGTCCATCATTTGTCCTCTAATTGCCAAGAATCTGGAGAACAATTTTATAAAATCACCTATTCTAATCAGGTTAGATGTTAAGGTTAAAGTCAACGCTGATGCTAATCAATATTTAGTATTCGCCACACTTCCATGTGTACAATAAGTGGAATTTCCATTTATTTGCTTACAGAATGTATTAAACTTAATCTTAAGGGGAACATAGTTACAACTGTGTGGTGGTCTTTCACTCCAACACACAAATTTCAACCTCTAAAAATTTGATTGATGTAATACGTGTAATAGCTGATGTGCCATGCATTGTGTTTGCTTTTACCTGACTGATGAGTTCTTCCCTTGTGGCTGAGGCCATTGCTGTGTAGGGAAGCAGAGCGAGTTAAAGGGGAACAGCAGGTAGGAACAGGAACAAAGGTGGGATCCAAATCCAGAATCAGCTGATTGAGCTGCTCTATGGACTCATCAATGTCTGTGGATAAGGACGCTAGTTCCTCTTCTTGACAAGATGACATTTGTGTGGTATTAGCAGAGTGTATGTTCTGTGTTCTATCTGTGATATGTGCATCATTCTCATGCACCAGCCCTCTCTGCACTGCTTCCCTGCTGCTGAGTCCTCGAGGTGGAGTGTCTGGAGCAGCCAGAGATGAAGCCAGAGGTGGTGGCCTCCCTTTCTTCATCCTGCTCGACTTCCCATCCCCATCAACTGTAATGAAGTTATCACTGACAGCAGCCTTTTGTTGCTGCTGTACCCAGGAGTGCGTCAAGTACTCACTTTGGGCTAGATTCTGAGTTTTGGGCAGATTTTCGGACGAGAGGGAGCAAATACTACTTGAGCTCGGAATGTCTAGAGTAGGAACTGCACCACTGTCTGCTTCATCCTCATCATCCAATATGTCAGTCTCCCTCTCGCTGGACGAAGCCTCTCCATTGATTGTGTGTCCCAATCCAGACTCATCTCTAGCTATCTCCTCCTTTCTTCCACTAATTGAAGCCAGCTCAGTCATGACTTCCTGAAGAGGCTGAGGAAGCTCAAAGTCCACCTCAGAGACCAGCTTCCCTGCTTGGGTGCACTTCTCCTGGTTGGCTTCTCTCTTCAGTCTGGCTCCAGTCAGCCCCTGTGAGGCAACAGACAAGCCTGAATCACTGCTGGCAGACGGAGCTCGGTCACTGCAACTACGACTGTGGGTAGTTAAAGGGAATGAAGCTCCTTCCTCACTGCTCGTCTTCCTCTCTCTGCCACTCAAAACAATGTTTCCAGGGTCCAGGGCATGGGGGGGAGCTGTGGGTACATAAAACAGAATTATGCCATCAATTTTTTAAGTAAAATAAAATAGAAAGTAGTTTAGTCAGAGATAATATGGCATTCATATTTCTGATTTTTTTATGCCACTGGAGTTCTTAACGTTTAACTGCCATTACAGGAGAGTACAACAGACAACTGGCTAATTACCTCTTTTGAAGCAGATTTTTTTTCTTAAAAAAAACCAAATTGCTAAACTGTATTACGTCAGCAGCACACAGATGAGATGTTTCAGTGTAAAATGGTCAAAGCTGCAATCGGAAAACTGTATTTAAAGCTGAAAACAGCACTTTGTAATTGAACATATTCCTGCTACCTGGGATTCTGTGCCTGCACAACTACTGTACATGATTCATTACGCCAGACACACTCCATGGAGATAACACAGAGCCCCTTTGTGTTTGCTGGTAGATGTGTCACACAAAGGACGTGTCTTTCATAGACGTCTACCTTGGGTCAGATACAACCGATAGCATGGTCACGCACACAGCTTTTCTATCCTTTAACTGGGTGTAGCAACAAGATAATGTATTTGTCTTGCTGCAATTTCTAAATAAACTAGTTGGAACTAGTTTATTTAGATATAGCTTTAGAAATGGGACAAATTGCTAATTTTTGTCATATACGGTGCTTAACAAATTCATTAGACCACCTGTCATAAAAACAACAAAAAACAAATATGTTAGAAATCTGTTGAAAACCTGTGTAAAACTAATAATGACCGAATTCATGTTTTTATACTTTGCTGAGAAGTCACAAATTAGGTAAGTAAGGTTCATTCAGGTAGCGCTTTTCACAACAAAAGAGTGCTTTGCAATACAGAATGAGTGTAATTCAGTGTAACAATCATTACTGATAGTTTTATTTTAGCATTAAAAATATTATTTTGATTTAAGAGCTTATCCATGCTGGTGGATTAACCACTGAAGCATATAATATAGCATCATATTATTTTTTCAATACTTTAAACATACTTTTATGTATAAAGTATTTATGGTTAGAACATAAAAGCAGTCCAATACATTTGTTAAACACTGTATATCATATGACAGTAAGCTCGGTGTTTGACATTGTTATAGACCAAATGAAAATATCTGCAAATTGTATCCGTGAAACACAGAAAACTAAACAGTACTGTATGACTAAAAGAGCAAGTTATTTTCCAAAACAGGTTGCTGCACTTCGACAGGACTGCCCTGTATAGTAAATACAACAATACGTACAGTGCATACCAGAGCTGTATGAGGATAGCCTCTTAAGTCCAGAGAGGCAATAAAACTCAAATACCAGACATCCATGGTAAACCCTCACAGCTGGTCTAATAGCTCTCTCACAGAGAGATGCACAAAGTTCCCAAACATACTGCATAACTCCACAGTTTACAGAACTTCATCACTTTAATAGAAGTAAATAAATAAATAAATGAAGTCGAGCTTACTTTTTCGACTGCTAGGAGTAAACTTTCACTGGCCCCACTGCAGACTAGAAACAGAATGGAAATGCTTTGCTCAAGCCTAACCTCCGGAGTCACAGAAAGAGGAAAAGAGGAACAGATGACAAGCAGAATGGAAAGAGACACATGGACGAGGGTAGAATGAAAAGGATGGAAGTGAAAGCAAAGTGAAAAAAGATTTAGGCTAGCTTCTCTTCTTCTTCCAGTGTTTGTCGTCCTCACTGTCTCTCAGGCTGCCACACGAAGACAAGCAAAGAACATTCTTTCTCTTAAGGTGCTAAGAGCTCTCCAGTGTCCCCCCTCCTACTCTCTCTTTCCCCTCTCTCATGTCACTCTTGCACTCAGTCCCTGCACTATGAATCCCCGCCTTTGCCGTCAACACGTAATTCGCTCTGCTTTGCCTCCTTTTTTTTGCCCTCCCCCCTGCATCCTGTCCAGGCTGCGACAGGTAGGCAGAGAGAGAGTGCACTCATGCATTTTTATGTCCAAAGGGGAAACTGGAGAGAAAGGAAAATGAAGGGTGGATCATTCACTAGACACACACACACACACACACACAAACACACACACACAGGTGGAAAAGTGTGTACAACACACATATTGCACTTTCAAGGGAAAAAAAACACACACACCAAAAAAACAAAAACAAAAAGCAAACAAAGCATAAGGACCTTGAGCTCTCCAAATATGGAGAGGGGAATGTAAACATGGAGGCGGGCTTTGGAGAGATTGTCTGGAAAAGGGGGATGGGGACAATTTGGACAAATTGCAACCTGCAACTTGAACTTGAAGGTAGAAAGAGTGAGATAGGAGATTAGATAAAGGGGACAAGAGGAAGGGAGAGAGTACAAGAAGGTGAGGAGATGAAGTGGGGAGGAGTATGTGGGAGGGCAAAGCAGAACCACCTGCGATTAAGAACAATGTTCTTGCAAGTGTCTGTGCTGCTAAGCGGCATTGCACCTTCATTACGCTTATGTGTAACGTGTAATGGCTATTTGTTTGCATTCATCTGAGCGTGTGTGTTTACATGCTGCTTGTAAAAGCTCTATCTAAATTACATGGCTGACCATGGGCAGGTTTAGCAATGGCATAAAACAGCTGGAACCAAAACCTTAACCTTCCACTTACAAGTGATTGTTTCAGCTGTCTCGATTTTGAGGTCTTGTTTTGTATTGTTTATTTCCTGTGTGTGAACATTTATTCCACCTAAAGGTAACTTCATATAAAAAAAATTTAAAAACCCACAACCGCCTCCAAAGCACACAGCTCTGGTCTGGCTGCGCTCTCAAAGATTGGCATTACACCCGTTCCCAGGAATGTCAAAGAGGCCTTTGTGACCACAACAGTTGTAAGCTGTCACACTGATGACCAGGCAATTACCCACAAGACTGGTTACAGCAAAGGCCAAACAGACAATCTCGGGGATCTAAGGGTATTAACTACTACATAACAGCCAAAGGTACTGTAATGGAAAGGTTACCAAAAAAGCTACAAAACACACAGATACACAAATATTTGACATATCATCACCTTATAAAAAATTCTGGGATTGGACCTTAAAAGCAAAAGATATGCTTGATGCAAAATTGGCGGGCATGGTCTCTTCCATCTCCAGATTGCTTGGAAGAACTATGTTCCTTGGACCACTTTATTGCATTTTCAGCACAACCTTCAGACAGCAAACATCACCTTCTCTTTCAAATTGACATAAATATTATTTAAAGAGTATCTCTGGAATATTCCAGTAGTTTTCAGCAAGTGTCAACAAAAGACCTTTCTAGTCCAAAGGCAGCACAACAGGTTTGGAGTGGGGACAGCAACATTCTTCTCCTTATTTTTCATATCAACAAAGCAGGGCACCATACATTGGTCCCTTGGGGAAAAGGCTCTCGGCAGCAATATGGCATACAGGGGGAAACAACTAGGTGAGAGCACATTGAAGGGACTGAGTGGAGATTTGCTGCCCCACTCCCTCGGACTCCCTACAGTTTCAAAAGATAAACCTCAAGGGTCTCAATTCTGTAGAAGATTCAGCTCACATGGTAGAGGCGCAAATAGCCATAAAAGGATTACAAGGACACAATTTAAGAGTATGGGCTATGTTAAAAACTGGAGATGGAAAAGAAGATAATATTGAAGGGGAGTTCATCAAAGTCAGAGAAGTTTTCTTTTAAAAAAGTAACAACACAAAGTTACACCATTCCATTTGGATAACAAGGTCACAGTCCCCGCCCAGTGAAATCTAACATTGGACATTACTTAAAAAAAAAAAACATTAAATGAAAGTGATCAATTTCGCTTAATCTCAAACAGGATATTTTTTTAAAGCTCCTCAGATACCTGCATGCTGCTTTAAATTACTGTTAGTAGCTGTAATTGTGGCTGCAGTTGGCTGCTGTCGAGGGAAGCTGGCTTAACTCTGCTTGACTATGGAGGCACTGCAATCACTTTTTAAAAACTCAAAATTAGCTCTGATTTCTTCTCTACATCTACAGTTCTTGAGCCTTATGCTTTAGCTAACCCAGTGCTTCTATTTGCTTTTCTATGCTCAGTATAATAATGCAGAAATCACATAAAATGGCATGGAGAAAGCTTAAAAGAGTTGGAATAGCACATGCTATAACTTAAAAGTCTGGGTTTGTGATGGTGAATGAAATAATAATCTCCAGTCAATAAAACCAAAAAATTAAACTGCAGTGACACATCAACTGTGTCCTTCCCTACTATTAGGCTACTTGAACATGACTATGATGCTTGCTTTAGTAAAGGGTTATTTCACCAATTGTAAGCTTTATTTTACATTTGTTTTTCAACGCAAAATATTCTTTACAGTCTTTGTTATTGCTATTGGTGTGGCTGCATTTAGGAGGTAGAGCAGGTTATCTACTAATCAGAAAGTTGGTGGTTTGATCATTGGCTGCTCCAGTCTACCTGCCGAAGTGTCCCAAAGCAAAATACTGAACCCCTAAGCACTCTCTGCTGCTGTGGAGTGTGAATGCTCTACTTGGGTGTAGAAACAAGGGCTTGTAAAAAGGTGTGTGAATGGGTGAATAACATAAATCACAAATTCCCACTTTGGACAAAGTTAACCCAGATATTTTTTATGCTTTAGACTGGTCTGCTTTATTTCACCAAAAGCCTTTGTGTGAACATGAGCACAATATAGAGGGATAATGTAATCCTAGATTTTGTAACATTGGACAGGGTGGCTGTAAAGCAGGTAGTAAAGCTATCTGTGTGCCCATATGGAAACTGCATCTTTACTGGTTCACTACCTGCTTAGATATGTGTAACCTTTTTTTAAAAGTATTTATTTTTACTTTTATTTTGCGACCGTTTCTCGATCACAGACATAGCTTTATTGTTTTTTCTTGTTTTATTTATATATACTATGTTAAAGCAGTGAAGACAAGCTAATCTATCTCCCAAAAGGGGTATTCAGATAAAATGTTATCCTGTTCAACCCTGGCTAATAATAAATTCAGAGGAAGTACAGAAATTCCAAAAAACAGGAAAAGAAACTGAAAGAAGGAGAAGAATGTGGGGGATTTCTGATTAGGAAATATTAACATACACCTCACCTGTTTCTAGACAAGATGTGTCCTGATAAGAGTCTCGTCTAACCAAAGGGTCCAAGGTGTCATAGTCCACTGTCACAGACCGTCCATTGTGCCACAGCTCTCTGCCTGCACATGACAAACAGTGCTGGTCAGGAGTCAGTGAAACAACAACAAGACACACAAACTCAAACACTGGTGTTAGGGCAAATCCCCAACAGCCGATCCCGCAGCAAATCTGATTCAAATATTGCTGTGAGCCTTTTTTGGGGTTTGACTCTGATTTCTATCAGCTCATTAAGATCTGTGTGTGTCTGGATGTGTGTGTTTGTGAGTCCAGCTGTATGTATTTCCTGTGTGCACAGTATCTACAATCTGAATTCCTGTCAGATGTGTGTGTGTGTGTGTGTGTGTGTGTGTGATAACTCTGTGTATTGCTTCCTGTTGAGAGGAAAGGAGTGTGACCACAGTTGATGATGGCCAGTTTGGCCGGTGTGGTGTCCAACACTGCCCCCACCTGGCTGACTGAACATTTCATTCACAGGCAATGTGTCAGAGTGTGTTATTCTTCAGTTTGATTCCTGTCTTGTCTGCTTGAATTAAAAACACACTGAAGCCTAGTGCAGCCTTTTAATCCAAATAATATGAATATAGTCTTGTTGCATCTATTAGAGAGGCAACATGTTTGGATTTTTCAAGGTTTTTCACCAAACAAGAAAATAAAAGTCAGAATATCTGAGGGGTATCGCAGAGAGACAAAAACAGTTCATACTCACATTCACTCCTATGGCCAATTTAAAATAATCAACTGACCTAACCTCCCTAAATAAAAGTCAGTATAAGATATTGTATAAAATCTTTACTCTTCAACACAGTCTGAACTGTCTTAGGCAAGCTTTGGTATAATTTGGTTAAGTAGTCTCTGGAGTAGTTCTCCGGGCATCTTGAAGGGCATTACTAAGCTCTTCTTTGGATCTTTGCTTCACTTTCAAGTGATAATGTTGAGGTCCAGGCTCTGGGGAGGCCAATCTATGATCGACAGTGTTGCATTGGGTGATTTTCTATCCAGGTATGCGTTTACTGCACTGGCAGTGTGTTTGGGGTCACTGGCATGAACCTGAATTCCAAATTTGGATTCATTACTCAAAAGGACCTGTTGCCACTTGTTTTCACTTAAAATTAATAGCAAAGTGGCCAAAATCCAAAGAAAACCTGGAGAGCCATAACTGAAAACCATTTTTAACAAAGTCCAAATGTTGCCATTAGGTTGTTGACTGACCAGTCTGTAAGCCAAGCTAACTGAAGTTAAGATATATTTAACATATTTCAGTGCTTAAAGATGGGTGTGATAAGTGACATTTTGGGGCATATCATTGCTGCCATGATTGCCATAGGAACATCCAAAAAAAGACCCAGCATAGTTTTGATTTTGAGTTTTGAGCCATTAGCATGAGCTAAGCTAGCTATCCTTTACTAACCGTACAGCACAGCACAGAGCTCATTTTCTTCTTCATTTCCTCTTGGAACATATTTATAACGTGATTTGACTAGCTAACTGCAGCTCTGGAGCAAAGGACTAAACATGGTTTGTTTGGCTGGCAGCGCTGATGCTTGAAAAACTGAAGATGAAAACTCTAAAAGGTTATCTATACAGCATCGACAGCTGCACAACAATCAAGCAGGTTACAAGTAGGCGTGTTGTATATCTGGTTGCAATACTTGTCTAAGTGTCTTGTTTTATCATCACCATCACCATCACCATGAGATTTTGCAGGAACCCTTGGAAGTATAAATTTTATGTAGTCCTTATGATAGAGTTTAAGTTGTTTAAGTTGTTCCCTCAGTGCTTTTCTGTGTGGGCCTTCAGGTTATTAATTCTATAAAGTTCTTGTCTCTGTCTATCTCTATTTCAGTTGTTGTTTCTCACTTCCTCTTTTATTCAGGTAGTCTTCTGTCTTGCATTTTTGATTCTTTCGCATCACCGTCTTGATTAATTTCAACCCTGCCTGGTTCCTTTAAGTGTGTATTTATAGCCAATTTCTGTTGTTCTTTTTCAGATCATCTGTTAAGCTCTCCTCATCTGCTCCCTGTTCTCTGCAGAATTTTGGATTTTGACTTTTCCCTCTGTGGACATTTGCTTTACTGTATCACAGACTTAATTAAAGGTTAGTTTTCGGTTTAATCTGCTGGTTACCGAGTATCGCATTTGCATTCTTCTGATTCCACACTTCATGACAGCTCACAAACACATACAAAAGCAAAGAGCTGTTACACAACAAAATGCACAATCAATACAAAGATTACTCATTTTTAGTAATTCAAACATTAAAAATGTAAATACAGAGTTACCATCTAACTTAACATGGAAACTCTCATCAATATGTTCGTTGTAAATTTCCACTATTTTATTACTTTTATTGGTAATATATGAAAAAAGTATATGTTTCATTTTTTTGGATTATCAATTTAATTCAAGTTGTATGCTGACCCCAGACCCCAGCTATCGCCTAAACTTGAACAGGTAACAGGTCGCAGTAGGACTTTGTAGCCTCCATTTCCAGTACAGTCGATGTGAGGATGGCTGTGAAGTGCTCTCTGTGCTGCTTTTCAACTTTGCTGTTGGGTTTTGTGTTGATATATAAACACTAAAAGAAAGACCTTGTGCCTCCTCGTCCTCGGGATAGAGATTTGTGTCAGTGTGTGGGACTCTAGCATAACTTTTGTACTGTTAGCTAATAATTATACAACAGTGCATTTCATGTCCTGTTAGAGAATAACACTAAAGTAGTGTAAGAAATGACTTTCTCCAGGAAGTAACTGAATAATTTAACACATAATTACACATTAGTAAGTAATAATTAGTAAATAATAACTAATGTGTAATGTGCTACTTATTTGGAGTAATGACTCCAAGACTGATAACATTAAAGAACACTGACTCTGGATCTGGCATTAACAATCTAATCTAATCTTTTCTGTATCTTATTGTGTTATTACTCATTTAAAGAGTAACAGGACATATTTTCTCATAGTTAGTGTGATGATACGCAGTGTGTTCTGTGACCTGAATTATAAATGCCTGTGAAAGAGACTGCAATCAAATACCATTTAAAAAAACAAAAAAACTTCCTCTGTTTCTGTAAGACACCAAATATTTCATCTCTCTTTCTCCATCGGCCAGTGAGATTTAAAAGACTGCAAGGGTACAAGCTGAGCCAAAAATAAAAAAAAACAAAAAACAAATGTGGTTTGGCAATTAAATCAGTGCAGGTGAGCTTGACTTGACTTGATCTAACAGTATGCTTGACTTCTAGGAATCTGCGTCTGACTAATGCTTTCATATGAGTAATCTCTTTCTACCCTGACACGAATACCCATGTGCGGTACTGACCCACTATGTCTATGCTCTTCTAGGACAACTGTCATGCAGCGTTAACTTGGCACTGGTACATTCGTGAGTCAAATCAAGTCTTATATGAAGAAGAAATCTTTTGGTCTAAGGAGCTTGGAAAGAAAAAGCATTTGGACTTCTTTAAGTTGCTTGAAGACGTTTCACCTCTCATCCAAGAAGCTTCTTCAGTTCTAAGGTCAAATGGTGGAGAGTCCCAGATTTAAGCTCTTTGGGGGTAACCCACTGAGAGGGACAATGGATCCCCTGATGATCCTCTACCTAATCACATGAGCCAAGGTATGAAAATGGGTGTAGGTCACAATCAGCCAAGGTTTCGGGAGAGCTCATTGTGAAACCTAGCCCCACCCTATCATGTGATTTCCTGAGGTCAACAGGCCCAGGATGTGAGTGGGTGTTAATGCGTCTGGGAAGGGATCTCAAAACTGGATTATAGATGGCAGACAGTTGGTGTCGTAAACCACCACCTCTGTTCAAAGATGGTCACTCACAGTGGACATAAATGGCTTCTTTTACTCCCCTTTCAAACCATCTGTCCTCTCTGTCCAAAATGTGAACATTAGCATCCTCGAAAGAGTGACCTTTATCCTTTAGATGCAGATGGACTGCTGAGTCTTGTCCCATGGAGGTGGCTCTTCTATGTTGTGCCATGCGTTTGTGAAGTGGCTGTTTGGTCTCTCCGATGTAGAGGCCTGGGCATTCCTCGCTACACTGTACAGCATACACTACATCGTTAAGTTTGTGTTTAGGAGTTTTGTCTTTGGGATGAACCAGTTTCTGTCTGAGTGTGGTGCTGGGCCTGAAATACACTGGAATGTCGTGCTTGGAGAAAACTCTCCTGAGTTTTTCTGATACACCAGCTACATAGGGGATGACAATGTTGTTGCGTTTGTCTTTCTTAACCTCCCTAGTTGGTGTCTGATCTTCTTTTCTGTGCATCTTTGCTGACCATTTGACCCTAGAACTGAAGAAGCTTCTCGGATGAGAGGTGAAACATCTTCAAGCAACTTAATGAAGTCCAGACGCTTTTTCTTTCCAAGCTCCTTAGACTACGATGAGCTGGATGACTGAGAACCTACACAGGCATACAAGAAATCTTTTGCTTGAGACCTGCAAATACATTTCTTTTAAGATACAGTACATTCTATCTTGGTTTATATTTTCCTTCCAAGGAGCCAAAGTGCTCTAGAGTAATAGTTTTCCAGGCATCTGAAAGCCTTAGAACGTTTTTAGAAGAAAGTCTGATTCATTGGTGGAGGCTCTGTCATGGTTTGGAGCTGCATTTCAGCCAGTGGTGTTGAAGATTCTGACAACACCGATGGAAATATGAAAACAGAAAAGCACCAGCTGTTTTTGATCAACCATCCAGTATCATGTGAAAAGCATCTGATTGGCAACAGCTTAGTTTTTCAGCACAACAATGATACCAAACACACTGCCAGTGGAGTAAAAGCATACCTGGATAGAAAAACGGAATATTCTCAATCATGAACTGGCCTCCCCAGACTGGCCTCCCCGCACTGCTTCGATAATGTATTTCCACATTATCGAAGCACTGTGGGCTCATCTCGACAGAGAACAGAACAAAAGTTAGCCAACATTCAAAGAAGAGCTTTGAATGTCCTTGAAGAGGATAACTATTCCTTGAGACTACTTAAGAAATTACACCCAACCTTGCCTAAGAGAGCTCAGGCTGTGTTGAAGAATAAGCTGTCATAGCAAATATTGATTTTCAAGCTTATTAGAATTGCACAAACTCAGTTTTTTCCTTATATCCTGTATTTCCATACTTGTGCAAATATTTCAATAAAGTGCTGTATCTTTTTTTCTATTTCATAGAAAAATATAAAGAAATGAGGAGTGGATCAAGAGTTTTGAACAGTACTGCAGTTATTCTACAAATGGCAGCTGCCAAACAATCTGCTTTTAATGAGTGGTGGGGTATATAAAAATGTTTTATGTTTCTAAACAAGATCAAAAGACTTTAGCTGGCTCAAGGAGAATTCTTAATATCCACCAGAAACTGTAACACCTGTATCATATTTTAACCAGAATTATGATTATGCATATACAAGCTTTACTGAAGAACACATCAAAGGAAAGTTTTTTGTGAGAGACAGCCTACCTGCAATTTTTTCAGGACTTTCAGAGAATAGCAGCTCTACTTTTCCATCTTCTGGGAACCGGGCATCTGGAATGTTAAGGGAGAGATCAGAGAGCTGGACAGTTAACTTGGCATTCTGTGCATATTTCCATGTGTCCTTCACACCTGCGGAGCTGATATGGTTCCAGCGTTAGACTGATAGATTTATCAGTTACTGATTAAGCTTGATAGTGGTGCGGCACTAAGTCAGCACCTGGCAGTGTGTAGGCTGAGGTAGCAGGTCATAAATACCTTCTCTGGCACAGTCAAGGTCCGCCTTTGAGAAAGTGAGGGTGTGTCCAGATATAAGGCCCGTATGAAACTGGAGCCGGAAGACAACCTGACGACTGCCTGACCGGCTGTTTTTGTCATAACAAACCACCTACAAACAGACAGTGAGACGATAATAAAAACAAATAAAAAATAAAACATGACTGCTCATTTTTTTTTGTAAAGAGTTTTTTACAAGTTACATTTAAAATTTAGGCAGATTAAAACAAAGATAGGTTTGGGTCTGGTATTAGACAGAATGGTCAATTCTGTTTAACTTGTCCTGTTGGTGCTCAAGTAAAAAAAATATACACTCATGCATACATGCAGATGCACAAACCATTAAAACCGTATAAATACATATAACTGCAAGTGTAATACTCAACTAATGCAACACAGATGTGTCCTCCAATTACAGAAATGTTTATTATTATTAGTAGTAGTAATAGTGCCGGAGGGGTTAGATATGGGGTTATATATTCAAAAATCAGTCCACATGTTCAAAAAATTGTTTACAGAGTTAAACAATAGCTTCTTACTCTTGTGTAAACATCTGCTCATCAGTTAGCTGATAAAAATCAAAACATACAGAGTATCACAACTCACCATGATGTCCCCTTTGAGCAGCTGGGCTGGCTGAAGCACAATGTAGAGGCGATCTGTCTCAGCTGCATTAACATGGCTGAGATGAACATGAGATGCACATATTAGTACCTTATGCTTTATGTAAGCTCCGCGGTTACTGTGTTTACTGTGTGTAAATTATGTATTTCTTACTAAATTGGAGACGTGCAAACAGCTTGTAGACTTTGGTAGACCCTCAGGAACAGGAAACATCCTGAGACAACATCAACAGAGATATTATAATTCAAGTTAAATAGGGTAGTTTAAGAAAACTTTGACTAAAGATAGACAGATAAAGCAAGTTCACAAAAACAGTGACTCCAAGGCACTTTATATAGCAAGGTAAAGACTTAGACCGTCACTTTTCAAGCACTTCACAGTGGACAGTGGACAGCAGCAGTCTTTGGTGTACAGGCTGGGCACACAGCCTTACACTAGGAACACTCAGAGAACCCTGAGAATCCATTTACCGAATTTTTTTCATTTTCTGTTACAATAACATGCAAGGCCTTGGTTTTCACTACCTTGCTCAATTTTGAAATTGTGTCATGTTATGTGTAAAGATCTGATCGAGGTGTTGAGGATCTCTAGATTAAAACAATGGGTATCTTGCTAGGCTCATAAAGGCTCAAATCACAGCTCTCCTTCCTCTCCATTGCAAGGAAATGCCACAAACTGCAGTTGGTGAAATAACCACTTGAGGCTCGCTCCAAAACAAAAAATCCATAGATTTTCATGTCAAAATGGCTGAAATAAACAGACTGGTATAAAAAAGGTTTTGATTTCTATGGCTACTTTTTCACTTTTAATGTTTATTTAGCTCACCTGTTTTAATTTTAATAAGCCATAAAGTAATGCACAAGTTTACCTTGTTGAGTTATACATTCAGTTTTTTGGGGTGTGTCTTAAGTCTGTTTTTAATCAGCTAATATCTGCGTCCCATAATCTTATAGTGAACTGCAAATGTGCTTTGCTAGCCCAGCTATCCCAGGTTAAATATATGGTCACAACTAATTGAAAAAAAAAAAAGAAAAAAAAAATCAAGATTGCATGAGCTAAAATACCAAAACTGTTTGTGCTGCTTACCTCCATCTGGTCTTAGTTTGGGGAGACTATAAAGAACAACACAGAGCAGGAAAGACGGAGAAGGGGACATCTTTAGTCTGCTTTTTAATATGCTGCCCAGCATCCATACATACCTGAAAAAGCAGAAAGAAAGTCTGTATCTATAACATTATTAGAAATGGAAGACAGTATAGTTAGATTTTCACTGAATTCCCTGGTTCCATTGGTTCACAGTTATTATGTTAACTGTTTCACAAAACTGTCAATCAGGTGATCAATGAGCATGCGGTCTGAGATCAATGGCAGATGTTTTGGTCACAGAGCAGAGGTTTAGAGTTAAACCACAGTTGAACTTTGACCTCCAGGAATCAGTCATGCAAATCTTTACCGTTTCTGTGAAGGGGTCATAAGAGCAGAGAGCGTGTCATTGTAGAACCTCCTCATGGCGAAATGGTCGAGGGAAAGGTCTGCACTGAGAGACAGACACATTTTTAGACATTATATACATATCAGAGTGAGCTGTTCAAGTATGGAACACATGCACTGTCAACGTGACTGAAGTTTCCTCTTTTTCTGCATTTTTTTTTTAGTGATTTGCCTCAAATTGAACTTTCCCAACATGCCATAATAAGATGTGGCAAAACAAGAACATCATTTTAATAGTTCAGCTGTGGATCATAAAATCACACATAAGCTATAGGATGATGCTATGAAGGCTCTTGTGTTTGCTCAGAGTCGGTGTAAATGTATTCACTGGTGTCCAACAGAAACAGGATCCCGGCCCAAAAATCAAACATAATCACAGTTCAAAGTCTCTGCTGTCAGCCGTGCTGCCCTTTGCCTGGTGGAGACACGCAGCAGATCAGCCACTATTCCCTCTGTCTATTGTTCAGTCAGCACTCTTTGATCTGCAAACATGTCCAGCAGTAAATGTCACTACTGGCGCAATACTTCACAGCTCCATTTCCTTCACTTTGATGTAATCAGAGATAACATTAGCAACATGGGAAGTCCAGAGCCTGAAAGGTTTTTTGGACACAACAACATATGAAAATATTCTTTTTGCATCACTCTGAGAAGTCCATTTTATGAGAATTTAGAATAAATCCTTTGCAAAACTTCAATATCTGTATCAAAATTTAAGGTTATACTCTCAAGAAGAAAAGAGGC
Organism: Oreochromis niloticus; assembly: GCF_001858045.2. NCBI lineage: Eukaryota > Metazoa > Chordata > Actinopteri > Cichliformes > Cichlidae > Oreochromis > Oreochromis niloticus. The sequence goes on along the minus strand of NC_031981.2, from coordinate 26,660,839 downwards.
CTGTGTTTAGGCCTGATCCCACATTTTAAAAGACAGTTTATTGATCCAGCTATCTGTGCATAGTTTCTTGATTTATTTCAGAACATAAGATGTGAGTGAGTTCAGCAGCCAAACACCAAAATGAAAAAAAAAGGTTCATACTAACACTGTTGCAGAAGGTCTCAAAAATGTTTTAGACCTGCTTGGTTTCATCCTTCTCTCTAGTTAATCCAAAAACCAACTTAAGGTTTGGCCCTGGAGATGTGTAACACTTCTCTCATATAAAGCCTAGACCAGGATTGGGCAACCAGGCCTCTGAAGAACTTCAGGACATGTTGAGGAGGTTGTTTAGCCATTTGAATCAGCTGTGTTGGATCAAGAACACATCTAAAACCTGCAGGACACCGGCCCTCGAGGCATGGAGTTGCCCACCCCTGGCCTATTATCTTGCTGTAGGATGAACTCCTTTGAAAAACCTTGAAAACTGACAGCAGGCTACATTTTACAAACAAATATGGCCTGAACCCAGTATGATGACTAGGGTGATCTAGATCCCTTTATATTAACTTCACCCCAAGGAGACTAGTGTAAGATGAGACCTAAGCCATGTGATATTGCTTTGTTTTACATAATGCCAGTGCAGTTATTTAGTCCCTATGCACAACCAATATCCAGCACAGCAGAAACTTTCCCTGCTGTTTAAAAAGTCAGTGTTACCTGGCTGAGATGGAGGTGAAGTGAATGTAGGATGCCACCAAAACTCCAAGTCGACCTTTTCCTCCCTGTTAGGGATAGTCAAAAGATCAGGATAAATAAAGTTTAGGCGCTTACGTACATTGGATGAATGCCTTTAGAGTACATGCCAGTGTCGGTGATTACAGTGATGTTTACCCTGCAGTGTAAAACGAGGACATGCTTTGGATGGACATTCAGCCAGTTCTCTATCGCTGTGCACACACCGATGATCTGATCCAGGCTAGGAGCCAAGAGATCCACCCATCCCGTGTCCAAAACCTGACGGAAAAAGCCCCGCTTGCGCTACAGTACTTGCTTACAGTTTTACAAAGTGACATTTAAACTGAGTGCATTAGAATTACCTTGTGGTTGATTCTGCTCAGAATGTCATGCTTCCGGGAGAGGTTGATGAGCTGAAAAAAGGGTTGTTTGCATGAGATAAAATAAGTAAATCACTTCTGCTGGTTGCATACAAGATTTTTCTGTGGTCTAACAATTAACTAATATTTAACCTTACAGTTACCTGAATGTGTGCATCTAGGTATGGGGAAAATAATGATTAGGGAAGCAAGGTCAAGTAAGGAACTTTTATAATATATATCCTAATATAGAGCTAGATGTAACTTATAAAACATATCAAGTCATTTAAGGACAGAAAAAAAACTTCCAAACATAAGACAAATTATACTACAATGAAAGGAAGAGTTTAATGAGAAAAAATGATAAACTAAATAAAATGTTTTAAGTTTCTCATAGTATGCATTTGATTTGTTATTTGTGGTTGTTTTGATGCTTTCCATATTGTTTTGGAATAAAGAAATTAGTAAAACAACTGAATGTACGAATGGGAAGCTTCATAATTGTTTAAATGATATTTAATTTTTTTTTATAAAAGCAGGTCACTGTCTCTGAAATCTCTGAATCAGTTTGGTTTGCTTTTCAGTTACCTTTAAAAATAAAATTCTTCTGCTATCTCATCTACTTGTCTCACCATGTAGTTGTGTCCATGCTTGGACTGCAGCATGGGAATAATCTCCCATAGGTTCTGCAGATAGATCTTCTCTGGACACCCGGGAGGGGAGTATATGGTGATGATACGTTCAGTGATGTAGGTCAGATCCATTCTATGTGCTTCCTCCATAGTTAGTTTCAGTCACACGGGTGCCTGCAAAGACCCAAGTAGTGATACAGGGGGTGAAAAAAAGAGTAGCTAAAGAAGATTTAGAGAAGTGAGACTTGCTTGTGTCACATCGGCTGCACTTCCCCATTTCAGCTTACACAGCAGGGGACTGAGTTCAAGTGTGATCAGTCTTACAAAGCCTTTTTACATGATGTGTTGCTAAAACAAAGTGAGGTCATGGACAACCAAAAGCTTAGTCACTGGAAGCCTTACTGATCTTGCGACCACAGAAGAGTTAACAATGAGCCACAAACACCAAATCTTAACCTCATTACTCATCAGCACTAAACCTGAAAACTATGATTCTGACAAGACATGGAAAATGTGACTGAGCTGTTTTCAGTCTCATGACTGGAACAGCTTGTCAGAGGTCTTTTTTTTAAGTTTTAAGCATTACTGACCCTATATTTCGAAAAAAGAATAGTCATATCAGCAGGAACTTTTTGACTAGCTGTGCTACTTTGTTTTCTGTTCCGTTATTTAGCTGACAAAGTCAGTCATTTAACTCAGTTTCTCTTTAAAATAGGAACAAGTGGGTACTAAAATTGATAATTCTAGAAAGACAGTAGCACCTCTTAGAGTTTTTAAACATGTTGATATCTATTTCAAGTGTATAAATAAATGTTTTGAACCTGATGAGATTTACTACTAAAAATGCTTTTTGCTAACTAACAGTTCACTATGTGGACAGCAACTAATATTCATACTATATTACACATGTAATATTAGTATAAAATGTAGAAGTAGCTTTCTGTCCTTAATAACATGTTTCAGATATTTACTTTTGACACCATTTTTAGACCATATATGATGTTAACAACTCAGCAAGTCACATATCAAAATGTTGTCACATTAATGCAAATATTGTAACAAGTTATAGAATTCTTCATCACTTAAAGTTATTGACAGTGATAAAGACCAGCATTCCCATGATAAGACCACTGTCATAAGTGTAAACTGCTTTAGAAGCTAGAAGTTGGTATAAGACTTAGCTAAGCATAAGCTAAGCTAGCGTGAGCTAAGACTGAAGATAAATGGAAATGGCTTGTAAATGGCCACCAGTGGATATAACCTGTAGTTACAAAAAGGCAGCTTCCATCTTCTATGACCTCAGTATATATTTTAAGTTTATGGGTTTTACTCTTACTTTCAGGTCAAAGAGAGAACATTATGTCAATTTTCATGAATTTCCAAGAATTTCAGAGAAGAATCATCCTAGATATGCTCAACCAATGAATGTGCTGTTTCATAGTAAGAACTCATCACCTCTCATTTAAAAGTTTGAAACTGCTCAATTCAAGGCTTTAAAATGGATCTTCCCAAACCACACGGTCATGTCACAGTGGCCATTTTGATCTTTTTTATCTTTGGAACACAAGATGTCTAGAAGTCCAACAGCGACAAAAAAGGCTACTATCATGTCATATTTACAATTCAGTAACTATTAGATAGTGATACTAGGTTGGGTTCACCAAATGTAGACATGGCGAGGTGAACTGTAGCTTGACATTTACTAGGAATAGGTGGGTAATTTTGCTAGTTAGTAGCCCAATGCTAATTATGTTATGTCCTTATTTTGTTTATAACAGTGCTGCAGCTGACACAACAAAACGAAAATGGGCAGCGAACAGGACAATACCAAAAAAAAATATAAAAACATGTTAAAAGCGATAGCAGAGAGGTATCGTTTGACTGTTGGTTTAAAGTGGAAATAATATGTTTATATATATGTTTATATATATAATATGTTTGCCAGTTGAAAAGCTGCACATACAAAATTATATTAAAATTAGAACAAAGAAAAAAGAAGGTCTACCCTTTAAAATCCATTGGATAGTCTATAGGTTAATCTAGCCTTCTGTTCAAAAAAAAGTTTCTCATGTTTTTCCGCACAATATAATTGAGATCCAAAACAATGTGATTTCTTTGCCCATTCTTAAATTCGGATAATTCTGTGTTTTCAGAGGGGTTATATGAGTATATGGAGCATGGAATTTACATTCATGCCCATGTATGTCTACAGGAGTGATACCCACACACAGTAGAAGAGAAATTAGTGTGACAAGAGCAGTGGTTGACCTGCTTTTATCTTGACCGTGTGACCACAGCAAAGTAAACAGAGACAGTCATTGTAATTGAAACAACATACAGGAATAAATGGTAAATGGCCTGTATTTCTATAGCGCTTTACTAGTCCCTGAGGACACCAAAGCGCTTTACACATTCAGTCATCCACCCATTCACACACACATTCACACACTGGAATAATCTACTTCAGCAGCAGCCTACGTCATTAAAGGAACTACAATTTTTTAATTTAGCACCCCAAATTTTAGCTCTAAGTTATGTTGCGTGTGCAAGAACTGAGTCAAAAAAAAGTCTTCAGGATGTTTTGGAGAATGATACACCTTTTTTTATTATGTTGTCTCCAATTTTGAGTGTAGTAAGCAAAAAAGATCGGCAAAGGACCAGGATTTGTAAATCACAAGCTGCTCAAGGCTGAACCTGAGAATCTACAGTTCTTCAACAATCAAAGAAATTAACATGCTAGGATAGCTGATAGCTTTACTGTAGCCTCAACATAAAGCTGGATGGTGCAAATGTGTAGCTCTATACCACCTGTGCCAAAGATAAATTATTGAACAGGTCTACTGGAAATTGGCCCTGAGGTCCAAGGGACCTACAGTCAAACAGTCTCTCTTTGAAGTGAGTCTTTGCGTTTCTTGTTTGGAAGCTGATTAGACAGCTACAAAGAGACACTAAATGACAGCAGAGAGATGCAAAATAAGTGCAAACAGACATGAACCAATTGCAAAGAGATGCAAAATGAGCTGACATTGATGCAAAAATGACTCCAAAGAGACACAAAACGACTAAAGAGAAGCAATAGGCTGCTACGGCCTATCTCAGGTACCACAGGCCAACAGGTGGGGTACACCCTGGACAGACCACTAGCCTGTTACTGGGCCAAGACCTAGAGACGGACGACTATTCTCATTCACACCTATGGGAAATTCAGAGTCACCAATTAACGTAACCCCACTAACTCCATGTCTTTCTACTGTGGGTGGAAGCCGGAGTACCAAAAACCAAGGGGAGAAGATGCAAAAACATAAAGACAGAGACAAAGAACAACTCAAAGACAAAAAAGGACTAAAAAGAGATAGCTAATGCTTAAAATGAGATACAAATCAGATAGAGTTACAAAATTACTATAAAGAGATAAAACAACTACTCAGCCATAAAGGTAACCAAGAATCATTAAACTACTGCAAACTACTACACACACAAAAAAGACGCGGAGCTGGGGTGGAGGGGGGGCTTTTACACGTCTGTGCTCAGGTACCCGTCTGCCTCATAATGCATGCATACATATACAGCATGGTGGTTTAAATCTTAAATGTCTGTGAACTGGACTTGTTGCACTGCTGTTTTCGAGTGAGCCCTTTCTGACAGGGTTGGGCAAACAATCTTAATGAGTGACTGCTCTCCAATGATGTATTTCTGGGCTGTTTTTCCAACGTTTTAAGACTGCTGCAATCTAAATTTGTCCGCGCTCCGCCTGTGGAAGCAAAACAAACGGAAGTGTGCGACTTAACCACACGCATGCATATACACACGTTGCCATAGGGAGCCCAAACTGGTCACATCCAATTACAGCCTCTCTTTCCCCTTTTAAAGGAAGGCATTTCAAAATGGATTAGCCATCTTTATTTCTCTATTTTTCTCCTCACAAGCGAAAGACTTCCCTCTTAAATGCAGAAGGAGCAGAGCCAGGGTTCGATTTGTTAACTCAGCCAAATGGATTGTTTGAAATTGAAAGTGTTTGCACAAAATACCACAAGTGAAATTGACAGCGATGTCCCACCATGGTTGTGGTGGTCAGGATCTATTGTCCAATCCTGTGCTCTCCATTAAAGTCCCCTTGTCCTGAGCTTTAAGCTAATCTCCCTTTAGTCCAACTGATCCCCACAGAGATTCTTTATTCACTTACACATTCCCCCACCCCCACCAAGAGATACACTGAATTGAATCCTGCAGCAACATTTGTATCAAAATCATGTCACTTCACTCAAAGGAATTGTCAAAGGAAGTTATTAGCATTGGAAATGAGTGCAATTATCACAGCCCCACTGGCAGTGTAGGCAAGATTTTAAGACTTAATATAAGATTAAATGACTTAAGACGGACTAAAGCCCAGTGGAAACACGTCTCCTGGGGTTCAGTGTCTTAATGTGTCAGTGGGTTAATCTCTGCATCTGCGTGGGAGACATTTTTCACTGGTAATCCTAGCCCTCCCTCCCCCCGTTTTGAATTTACCATCCATCACATGCTACCACTAAAGTGATTTGGACTAGCATCATAGGCCACCGGCATTCAAGGAAATCTTTCAAGTGGGAAAGCAGGGTGCTGGTTAATACTGCCGCACACTTACTGTAACGTGTTAAGAGAGAACAGGAAAAAGCTTACCTCGGCCTCTGGTGCTGCAAACAAGAAGTCAAATGTACAGCCTGATGAGTGAAAGTCTGTGTACATATGTGCGTGTGTGTGTGTGTGTGAGAGAGACTTCACAGGAGGTGGGAGGAGGGAGCAATGGAGAGCAAGAGAGAGCGTGATAAACTGCACTGTTACAGCACTGCTTGCACTTTGCCCTCTGTTGGACTGCAGTGTGACTTCACTGTGTGTCCACCCCTGTTTGCGAAAAAGACAGCTGGAACAATCCAATCGCAGTACTCTTAAAAAAACAGCCAGCAACACACATGGGAGCTGACAAAAATGTTTGTTCTAAGTTATCTGCACTCCAGGGTAACTCTATTCAAATCTACTGTATAATCTCCCAACATTTTAATGTTAACTATACACATTTTTTAAACTAGAGAGTGGAGTCCTCTAAGATATGATTTATCTTGTAACTTCACTTTATAAATTGTTGCTTGTATGATTTATGTCTGTCAAGCCCTTTGAACCTTCATATGTGATAATGATAATGAAATAAACTGAGTTAGGTTGATTTGACTTGTAAAACTCAATAGTTGGTGGAAAATGACTGTTTTGCATGAACTTGAACAGTTGTAATGTTAAATCTAATGTACGCAAGACCCACCACTAGATAAATAGGACAATGTTTTAGCAATGATGTGGCTACTTCAGTGGATGCTTTCATTTTACTGCAATTCCATTTTAAATACACAATTTTCCCCGTTGTAGTGGTGCTATTGTACAGTAACAAATTTATTTCTATAGCCAGTTTCATACAGATAAAATGCATTTCATAGTGCTTTACCAGAGACTGATAACTGATCGTTATGGTAAAACAAGGTTAGGAGGACAATAAGAATAATGAAAAAAGTACAACGACTATGATGACATATATTGGTGTCACCAATATCTCAACAATAACGTTCATTTTCCATTAGATGGCGCCAGATGACGTGTTACTGATTGATAAGACCTCTATGGCAGTTAAGCACAAATATCCTCGACAGAACAATTATAAATATCTGTTGAAAAATTAAAGATCATTAATACCAGTAAAAAGACACTTTTACTGTTGAAACGTAACACTCCTGGAGTGTTAACACAAAATCAACTACAGTTTATGTTTCCTTCACTGGCTCCTACGAAGCAGGTCCTAAAGTGGGTTAGATGAAAACATTTCTGCAAATCATATAAAAACTGCAACTGGCAATTGTCTGCTGATTGTATTCTTCTGGATAGTCTTCAAAATATCGTCAGATCCTTTAATGCCTAGCTTGTTTTGTACAAAGCCCCAAACATATAATAGATTTACAAATATTGACGTCTAAAAAATAATTTCATATCCATATTGTAAATAAAATAAAAGCATATATTAAATAAAATAAAATAAAACTAAATAAAACTATAAAAAGCCAAGTAAATATTTCTTAATTTCACGAGTAAAGGTTTAGGGTGTGGTGCAGAGCTTTAACTGTCAGGTCTTTTTGTTCCTTAAAAAACAGCGTTGGGGAAAATAGGATTTTCCCAGTCATTTTAACTACGTTGACTGACCGTGAAGCTTTTCGTGCGTTCACTGGGAAAATTCCGAGCATTCTGGTAGCAAGCGAATGTGTCATAATTCATATCCGATGAGACCCCGCCCTGTCCACGGTGTGCCTCTGACCATTCGTAAGCAGTCTGTACAGTAGTGGTCGCGCCTTCTCGCGTTAGCTTCCATGGCGACCAGCTAGAAATGCGTTTTCTCATCTCCACCAGCCGGTAAGCTCCCGTTAGAGAGCTAACGGGCGTCCTATGTCATGAGAAGATGTAGCGTACTAACTCTTTAGAGCAATTGCGCTGTACATTAGTATGCTAAGCTAATGTTGAGCCTTTCACGTTTACCAGCCAGCAGTGACTAGGGGAGCTAGCGGCTCTAAGCTAACTGCTAGCGTTTACCTGCGGGCTGCTGCTAACTACTCTACGCCGCTTGCAAGCTAACAGAATGGAAAGTGTGAAGGAAAACGAATGTGGAGCGCTTTCGTCTTCTTCGACACTGCAGGGAACACTTGACTCTGGCAGTGACAGTAACTCCTTGAAGCCAAGCGGATTATCGCCGCAGCACTCTGGAAAGAGACCATCTATCGGGGAGGATGACGGAGGAGGCGCAGAGGCGAAACTCTTCGGGAAGGGGCTTGCGGCCACCTCCCTTCTCCAGATTGCGATAAGGAACGGGATCTATCAAAGCCAAGTTGCCAACGCTATCGGTGGAGCGGCCAAAAACGCAACCATGTCCGCTGTGAAAACGGCCAACATTTACAGTCTGACATCGGTGAACAGTTCCACCTCGGTAAACTCTATGCTGAGCAGGAGGCGGCACAGGCACAAGAGGAATCTGTCTCTGGGGGCTCCGCCGACCACCGGCTCGACCGGAGCGTCGTCTGCGGAGGCGGCCAGCCCAGCTCCCTCATCCTCGCCGCTGAGCACCCTCAGTCTTGATCGAAAAACCTTCCTCCGACAGAAGCAGTCGAAGCAGCTTCAGGCCTCTGATAAAACATGGGTGAGATCGGACCTCCGGCGGGGTTGCATCCACGTCCACGACTGGCTCACGCCCTCCTACCCGCGACCAGTGCTGTGTACAGTGGACACTACTTCTAAAGAGGTAGCCTGTAAGCTCGAAGGAAGTAAAGCCGGGGCTGTGTTGAGAATTAACTGCAAACCTACTGCTTTAAGTGACCTCAGTGATCTTGGCAAAGATACTAATGGCCATACTGATGACATGAAAAGTCTCAGTGACAGTGTGGATGTTAAAAATCTCCAAAGTGAGGAGAATGAACTCACAAAAAATGTGGAACTGCCTTCTAACTTGCTACTTGATGACAAAACTGCTAGTAATTCTTCATCTGAGGTCTACCTGAATGACATTGGCGTGGATTTGAGTACTGGAGACTGTTATGGCGTCTACTCAGGCTCTGACATAGAGAGCAGCACCTGTGAGGACTTCAGTGCAGGGGGACCAAGAAGCATGGAGCACGGGGATTCACTCAGCGATGGGTTGGGTTTGGGCACTGACTCTTCTGTTCTGAGCCCAAACTGTGACAGTGCCCCAGAGGGACCTGACCCATTTGAGAGCTCCTCTGATGAAACAGACCTCATCTCTTCTCCCTCACATTCAGCTATCTCTCTCCCAGACATCCCCAAGACTTCAAACCAATCCACAAGACCAAACTTTGACACTGAAGCTGGGGCTGATGACAACACAGATACACACATATTAATCAAACCTCCTTCTAAATGCTCCAGCAGCTCACAGGCTCGCCCTCTGACCAGCCAAGCATCTGCCCAGCCTGAGCAAGAGGTCCCTGGGGGGAGCAGAGGATGGCTTGAGCCCATCAATACAAGCCCAATGCCGACCCTCTACATCCAGCTGCACGGTGGAGCTGTGAGGCGGCTTGGGGATGATGAAAGACCTCTGCAGATCTTAAATGAGTACCTAACTAATCTGGGGTTTGAAGATCCATGGCGAGTGCAGGAGGAGGGGATGAATCCTGAAATTGGCTGCCTGATCCGCTTCTACTTTGGTGAGCACTTTATTTTTAGTGAGAAGGAAAGGTATCTTCTCTCAGTAAAGACAACAATTGTCCCAATTCTTATTAAAACATCCTGCAGTGTTAGATGTCAGAGCACCACAAACTACTACAAGCCACTTTAGTGGTGGCTTGTCTCTACACAGTCATTGTTCTTCTATTCTCAACATACCGTGAATGCTGTCATTGTGTTTGGTCATTCAGACTGTTAAACAAGTGGATTCAATTGTCCCAGCAGCACAATAAGCTGTGTTGTGCCTGTAAACCGGCTCAAGCAGGGAGACACATCTGGAGGTAACAGGTGTGCTCTTTCAGCAAAGACCAAATCCTGAGGCATTATAGAATCAGTTTGTCTTCTTCCCTCCTCCTCTTGTTGTTGCTGTTGTTGTTGTTGTTGTTGTTGTTGTTATTGATAAAAGATCCTGTTTTTTCCACTGTCATGGTAAGAGGATGGAAAAACAGGCATGATCTCTTATGGGATTAGCATGACTGGATATTGTTTTTTGACCTCATTTTTGACATCATCAGCAAAGGCTGCAAAATAAGAGTCGGGAGGAAATGGTTGGACTTTAATATATGCTAAAATTCCTTGTATTTTTAGGAGACCCCCCCCCCCCCCCCCCACACACACACACACACACACACACACACACAAAAGAAAAAAAAAATAAAAATAAATAAATAAACAGACCGTTACACATACCATACACTCGTGACATGCAATAAAACTGGTTTCTCTGTACTCTGAAAATGCAGCTGGACAGATTCCCCTGCCCCCATAACACTACGTAGAGTTGTGCAGCTGACAGTGAGGGCCCTTCTATTAATTCAGGAGAAGACATTTTTGCTCTACGTTTTTTGTCCCATATGTGTTTGCACAGCACGAGTTGGTTAATTCTGATGTCCCGAGCTGAGCCAAAGAAGTTTGACTCATCTGAAATCCCAGCAGCCAAATGCACATTGCCACGTTGTGCTGACGCTAAGAGCTAAGAGAAAAGTGACCTTAGTGGAACTCAAATTTCACCTCCTCAGTGTTTCGGCTACCTCTGAGACAGTTGCAGCTGCAGGCTCCTCTTTAGCCTAAAACTGCAGCATCCAGAGGTTGTTGCTTTACTCTCTCAAGGTTAAATACTCAGACTTTACAGACTTTTTTTTAAGTCTGAGTGGCATTTCCAACTTGAAACTACAACTCTCATTCAGATTTGGCTAAAATTCAGCAACTTAACAAGAGAGGTGGCTCAGGATGTCAGATGCTTTTTTGGGGGGACACAAGCAAGAAAAATTTGAGGTCTAGCATCAGCAGGGTGTGGCTGTTGCCTGCTTTATGAGAGACAGGATGTTCCCCATTCAGAGAACTAGACGGACGGAAAGGGCATGTATGTGTGTGTATATTAACAACCAACATCTTACCTCCTCCGCCTAGGAAAGGGTGGACACACACAATGCACATTCCTCAAAGTTGTTTAGTGTAAACTGGGCTTTGTTCATTGTGTTCATGTTTATGTTAATCATATATTATTTTTTGGACTAGATACTGATCAATCTACAAATAATGACAACAATTTTACCAACCAGTCATAAGGTTTGTTAGTTTAAGCCCAACAGTTCACACACATCTTGTCTTCTAAAGCTGCAGGCTAATGAAATGAACTATAGTAACTCTTGGCTGTCTTCTTTTCAACATTTAGTTTCACTTTCAGAGAAACTCTTCTCCTTTATTAGTTTCTAGCTTATCTACATTTCAGTGCATTGGTGTCTGTAAAGTCAGACCTCACTGTTCTGTCTGTAATGAGGAAATGCACAGAATTTGGAAAAGGACATGTTGGTAGATCTTAATTATATGTCAGTCTCCTAAATGATTTCAAGCACAAGTAGTGTTGAATGATAAGTTAAAATAATATTATTTATTTTAATTATGATTGAGACATGCTACCTCCACCTTCCGTGGGATTTGCTCCTATTTTATCTGATATTTAGCAGTAAACTGAAATGTTTGGTGTGTAAAGCAGCAAATTAAGTATATAATCTTCGTCCATTGAAAGCATAACATATTTTACAATATATAATAAGAACATATGTTATAATATTAATATATAACATTTTGCAGATGGAAAATTAATCGACACTTTTTAGCTTTTAGCTTTTATTTTGTGTTTGACCAGGAGTTTCCTCAGATTAGGTGTGTTGCCATGGGCCGGCTTGCATTTAGCCCCAAAAATGTCTGCGTCGGGTTTTGAAAAGTATAACCATACCTGAGGTGGCGTTGAGCTTGCCATTATTGCACTGTTTTTGTTTGATTTCAACCCACTGCAGAAGTGACATCATGGTGTCACTCTCCCTGTAATCTCCATCAGATGTTACTGGTACTAAAATTTGGTGCTAATGAGGGTAGAGACGTAATTCAGTCGGTACCATTAAAAAGTATAGAGTTTGGTAACCAACTGATGATGGATGATAAAATTTGATATTAAAAAACCGATTGCTCCATTAGTTGAAATTGGAGATGATACAGTGACAGTAAAGTTCTGGATAACTTTTTCAGGGTTGTTGGTATACTGTAATAAGATACAAACCTCAGTGTTATTGCTGATCACGGAAAGCATAAAATTGGAAGATATTGCACTGATATAGGATTTTTAAAATTGATGCCAGTGTTTGGTGATGTAAAAATCCAATATAAATATCGAGGTCTAAAGATGTAAATGATTTTCAAATGATTTGATAAAGAATATAATCTCCAGCAAAGGCAGGAGTCAGTGAGTAATTCATAAGGTATATTTTACATGATGATACAGCGATTCTATGATATGCTAGAACACAATAAATCATGATGTGTATGAAGCTGAATTGGAAAAAAGTAGCCCAAACACTTACATGCCTGAATTAAGAGTCTAAAACAGGTTTAATTTAAAAAAAGAAAAGATTCAATTTAAGACTCTGTACCTGACAGATTTAAATCATTTGCACTTTAATGGTACTGAATGAAATCTGTAAAGCACTGAGGTTCACTGAGGCATTACTGATGAGTCAGCTAGGGCTGGTGAAACCTAGGTGACTGGAGGAGGCAGTAGGGAGGATGTAGGTGCTGGCATTGTAGGACATTACATAACAAGGTAATCTGATTTCAGGCCTCTCAGTGGCTCAGACTCTTCATGTGTCTCCCTTTTTCTTATTCACTGCTAAGAGCATATAAAGTAACTCTGACTTTCCAAGATTTTAAAAACTCTGGACAATTTAGTCAGTGCTTTAAAAGACCTGGAATGTGTTCTGGCTTATACTGGCAAAAGTAGCTCCAATTCATTACTGAAGCTAATTTGTGTCAGCAAAGGGTTAATGTAACAAATGATGCCTGAGTGACTGCTCTCTCTGCCAGCCCACAGGCTATTGAGCTACAGTTCTCTTACATAACCACACAGCTCTCACTTTGTGAAAGAGAAGACCATTGAGAGAGAGTTGATTCACAAAATCCCATAGAGCAAACAACAACAACAAAGACCGTAACCTCTATAAAGCTGTTATGAAAAGTCTGTTACTGTCATACTGTCTTCTTTCCCTCTGCAGGTAAGCCTCGTAGTGTGGGAGGTTCTGAGCGCGTGCAGCTGTCTGGGGTGTTCAACGTGCGGAAAGGGAAGCTGGCACTGCCCGTGAACCGCTGGTCAAAACGTCAGGTCACTCTGAGTGGAACTTGCCTCATTGTCTCGTCTGTGAAGCATGCCCACACTGGCAAGATGCACATCCTCCCTCTCATCGGAGGAAAGGTACTTTGTGAGACGTTTCATGTCTTTGACACACAACAAGAAAGTACTGTGGCTGGGTATCTGTTTATCAGGGACAAAAATACTCTGTGGTTTAGACCAGAGGTCTTTTTGTTCCTGCTGCATCAGGATGTCTTCTTTCTAGCTTGACTGTAAGCCTTTGTTGAGATTTGGCCAGAGACTAGTGTTTCCCACATAAAACATCTGTGCACAACAGCAACATAAGCAATGTGTTCTCAATCTTATTTTGAAAGTTCAGTCACTGTTAAGCATCTCAGTCCCCACCAGTCTTGAATGTTTTTCCTGCATGGGCAAGCTGCTCAGGTCTCAGGTTGGGTTGGTTGTTGATGGTATTTGGCTCTCTTCAGTCTCTTGTCCTGTGATGAGACAGACTGCAAATCCACATCTTGTACTGTAGTAGCCTATGGCAGTTTTTGTTCTGCTCTGTAGAGCCGCAGCAAGGGTGGCCATGCTAACGTGGACTTGCAGTTGGTGTAGAGCTGGTTTCCTTACACAGAGCTCACCAGGACTACAAAGCAGAACAAGGACTACTGTGACAGCTGTAATTTAACAGTGACGTTAGTCTGTCCACTGATTGGGGAACCTACTGAAAAGGCTTCATTGTTACATTTATGAAACTATAACGTACTTTACAAAAGTCATGAGCCACCCTCATTTCTTTATATTTCGCTTCCCAGAAGCCAGACTTTCTAGAAATTGTTTAAAGTGTCCTTGAACAATAGTTTACTGGGCTTTCTGAAAACCTTTCAAAGTCTTTTACTCTTTTTCAGTCTAGTCCTTGTACCTGACCATTTCATGAATTAATGAGTTTTTTTGTTGTTGTTGTTAAGGCACTTAATACTGACCTAATCATTCAAGCTTAAAAAAGGCACCAAGCTGAAAGGATAAACCAGTGTTGTCTACACATGATAGACAACTTGGCAAAGAAAAAGTTTATATTGCATCTTTAGGCATTAGTACTTGTTGCAAAAGCACATCATTGGTTCCCATTTCTTCAATTGAATCTACAAAAAAATCCCATAGGTGTGACAAGTATAAAAGGGTATTTTTGCATCAGTAAGGTTAAGAATGCATTTTAATGAGGGAAACGGGGAGAAAATATATCAAAAAAGCTAGACTGAAAAAAAGTGGCAACAAGCTATGGAGTGATGAATCCATATTTGAAATTTTTGGTTTAAATTGGAGTTTAGGAGAGAGGTACAACAGTGAGTGTTTACAGCCATATGTAAAACATGGTGGAGGGTCTGTCATGGTTTAGGGCTGCATTTCATTTGCATTATGAGAATGTCATTGGAGAGACAGCTGTGATTATATTAATTAATTACTTTGATTTAATTGAATGTAATTTTTAATGCAGGTGGAGGAAGTGAGAAGACACAGCCACTGTCTGGCTTTCAGCTCAGCTGGTCCTCAGAGTCAGACCTACTACATCAGCTATGACTCTTACACCGAGTACCTCCGCTGGCAGAGGACAGCCTCAAAGGTACAAAGTGCAAGTGTAGTCAGAGGCACATCTGAACATTCAAACACTTTGCTGTCATCATTGCTTCTGTCTGTACTGGTTACTAGTAGTTCCCTTGCTAACGTGCTTTATATGCAAGTGTAAATCTACAGCTTCTCAAGTGCAGAATTGCCTTTTTGTGTTAGTATCTCTTCTGCTAAAGAATAATACTGGATATTGAGTTTCAAACTTAAGAAGCAAGTATGTGTACACTGTCCACATTTTTAAAGAAAATACATCATCATCTGTGCCCTCCTAGTGTGTGTGAATTTAAGGTTTGAATTTAGCATTAAAACACTATAAAACTATGGATTTGTGTGGCTAGTAGACTATGTTTAAGCATTGCAGCTCATGCTTGTTGGTTCCAGAAGTACTTGCTATTTAAATCTATAATTCTAATTTCATTAATGTATAGTGGCAGATACTGGTTTAGAGATGTTACAGGGTTAGGGTTAGCAGAGTGCTTCTGTGGCTCATACGGACCCATTTACACTTGCATACCACCGAACAGTGATCACCATCTTGAGCAACTTGTGTCTCAGTTATGTGCTAAAAGGACAGTTAAGCATGTGGATGAGAGGAGTCAAAGGTTGATCTGTGAACTCATTTGACAAATATGAGCATTAGCCTCATAGTTGACATACTTTTGGAGTGTTGTGTAAACAGGAAAACTAATTCCAGTAACACAAAACCGGTTTTGGTGTTCGTATGAGCACCTTGCTTTCGTTTTTGAAAGACTTTTGAATGTTTCCTTTAAAGAGGACCGATTCTGCTTTTCATTATTTCCTGTCACACCATTGTTACTGTTACAATATCAGAATTTAATGATTGAGTTTAGCATGTGTACAAGTAATCAGTGTGATCTAAATACTCAAACAGTTTCATACTGTTTTATTTTGTTGGGTTTTTTTTCTTTAATAAATCTTTAGTAAATATTCAGTAAATATTCCTAAAAAGGTCATCTCAGGCAAACAGATGGGTGTAAGCAGAGCAGCCCCACTCACTATTCAAGCCTTCTGCTTATGAGGGGTAGCCAATGGGAAGAGAGTTAGCTGAAAAGTAGAGGAGCTAAAATCGTGTGTTCAAGACAGAGGCTTAAGGGCTGCACCAAGGCCTATTATAATGAAAATAAGGATTATTTTGGACTGTGAGTCATGTAAAGCTAGTTTAATAGAGTACAAGAATAAAAATTAGTCTGAAATGAACTTAATGGATCCCAATTAAGGCTAGTTTGATGTGTCATGGAAGTAACTGCATGGCTGTTGTCATTACAAGGTATCGTATGGTCCTATTCCTCTCTCTCTCTGTCAGATTGCCTCTCAGAGGGTGAACTCGGTGGACCTGTCATGCTGCAGCCTGGAGGAGCTGCCTGCTCAGCTGTTTTACAGCCAGGACCTTACCCACCTCAACCTCAAAAACAACTTCATGTCCCCTCACAAAGGTGTTCCAGCACTCACCAGGTCAGTTTCTCTCATCAGCTCTCCTGCACACACTGATTCTCAGAGCACATCTCCTCCTGTGTTTAATGATACGGCACGGGGAGGATCTGGTAGTAAACATTTTGTGTAGTTTCTTCTTTTGTGTGTGTGTGTGTGTGTGCACGCGTGTATGCATGTGTGCGTGTGTGTTTGGTTATCCATGGGTGGTGGAAGCATGATGGTTTTTGGGTGTGTGTGTCTGAGTGATTAAAAGAGAGCTGCAGCAGTGATGAGAGATTTGACATCAGCTGTCTGGTCTCTTGGGCAGAAGGCTTCTCTGTGTTTTCCAGGTCAGATTAGGTGACGTCAGCTGCGGATGTCACGGTTTTATGAGGCTTAGCAGTCTTTCTCTGACTTTCGTTTATCTCAATATTTTTTGATGAAGGTAGTGTGAAAAAAAGCCAAAGTATAATGTGGCTAAATTTGGAAAATTGTCTTGCACATTTTTACTGTTGTACAAACAGGCTTTTACAAAAGCCTTAGTATTAGGTCTTGAAACCTGTTTAGTATCGAGGAGGAAAACCTTCCAGGTCATAAATACGAATTGAATTTACTTCTTAATTACTTTTTAATTGGTTCATCATGGAAGTTTTGATCAGTTTCTCTCATCTATAAACAACAAACTGACCCTATTTATTTCCCACTTCTGCTATCATGTATAGCAGAAGTGGGAAAGTGGGGTTTGGTGCTTTCATGAATCACAGAGAAAGCACCAAACCTTACAGTTTGTTTACACAGTGAGATGCAAGATGTAACATATCAGCTGAACAGATAAAACACTATTAACTCACACTGTAAACTCATCAGAAAAACACTAATAAAATTTGCCTGGCTCACTCTTTAGTCCCTTGCTTTACTCAGTTATAGTTTTTTTGGAGGCTGTTTTTATTTTAAATTTTTTAAAATAAAAAAAACTAAAAGCAGGTTTTGTTTTTATAAAGTAAATTTAAAAAGAAACTCACTGACTAAAACTCAGAATAAGGTAATTGTATAATGCTTAACGTCTCTCAGCAGGGGATCAAAAAGTGGTTTTCCCCAACTGTACTTTGCCATGGTAGTGTGCTGCTCCTGAACTGGCTCTGTTTAAATAATGGATTGATACATATAACACCACAAACTGACTGATTATCTGGAAATGCCCTTTAATTATTTCTAGAAAATCACTTAGACCTTAGTGCACAGATAAGAGCATTCCTAGTTTTTAGAGACGTTCTCACTTTACTCTTTTTACAGCTGAGCATCAATGAGATGTATTCTCAGCAACTTAGACTTGGTCCTTGTGTCTTTTGGTTATCTTGGCAGCAATTTCAAAGGCATTTGACCATTCTGTAAGCTTTGATTTGCAACGTAGAGCACGAAAACTTGTCACTTTGGATGAAAATGATGACGATGGGGGTTGCACATTGTTTTTGACAGTTTTGTGCTAATGAGGACATCAGTATGAGAGTAAAATCTCTCTTTTCTTAAGTTTTTGTACAAAATTTGCATGTTGAGTTCTAGATAAGTAAAAATGCCCTGATCCTCAAATATAGATTACACTTTTAGCATAAACTGTCTCTAGATTGTTTTGTAAAGGGATCAGCTTTACTTTTCATGGTAAAGTGGGTAAGTAAAGTGACCAGCACTGACTGACCTATTATGTACAGTCAGAGATTAGCAGCATTCATCTGAACAGCCTCGTTTTCCTTTCAGTCTGTCTTTATTTTGGCTTCTTGCATCTATGCCTGTCAAGGCAACATGACATCGAAACCTGACATTTGCCTGATGCCAACCTCTACACGTCATTGTTTTTGCACAAACATATGCATACCATGCAGTGTTTTAGGCACTGTGTTCTTGCTGTGGTCGGCAGGTGAGTCTAACTAAGAAGAATGTAGGCCTGGATCAGCCTGTCACTCTGATTGCTCTGTGAACTGGATTAGTTTAGAGGAAAAGAGCACCATGAATATACACAAGCTCCTACCTGAAGCACAGGCTGCGTTGTTCTGTTGAAAACTTGATACTTTGTGTCCTTGAAGCTTTGTATTAGCTTCTTCTGTGCTGATTTCCATTTTTAATCTGGCAGCTGTTGTGTAAAAATAGTTGTTCACTGTGTGTCTTTTGTGTTTTAAAGAAGGCCAGAGTCTGATTATAGCTCGGAGATGAATATCTTTGTCTCTCTTTGTCTGGCCCTGTTCCTCTTGCCCCTCCCTCCTTCTCTCTCACACACTCTTGCTGAATACTTCTCTCTCTTTCTCTCCCCTTTTCTTTAGGTTTTGTAAACTGAGAAGCCTTAGTCTGTCAAATAACGCTCTGTCTGAGTTTCCTCTGGCCTTGTGTGACATCACCTCCCTCACGGAGCTAAACCTGTCTGGAAATCGTCTCTCCTCTGTGCCTGCAGAACTAGGAACAATGCACAAGTAAGTAAATGATGATCCAAGGTTTGCAGTTTCATAAGGATGAAGCCTAAAATGGGATGTGTCCTCACTGACCTGCATTTTGCTGACAGAGACATCAGTCTGGAGTTGTTGTCAGTACCCTTACATCAGCGTTGATTAATCCATCTCTGTATTAAGCGAACAGCTGGCTGTGCACCAGACTTCTGTCCTGAGCGTGCAGAGGTGTTGTCCAGGTGGTCACTGTACACAGTGACACTAACACTGTCTCTGTGTGATGTGGGAGTTTGGAGTTTCTGCCCATATGCTGGCTTTTTTTTTCTTCTACAACTTTTAGTTGTTTAGTTTAGTTTTTTCTAGGAATTTCAAAAGATTCATTCTTTTCACGCAAAACACAATTTTTATGTCTAACTTGGAATCGGTGTGTTTATTTGGAAACAGTATTTTACTTTTAATGTAAAATACTCGGCTATGTTCCATAGCTGAATATAAATTAATATTTAAAAAGTCTCAAATGAAGATTGTTTATACTTATAGACAAGTCAGTAAATAAGTGTCAGAGTCCTGTTCAGTGTCTGAAGTCTTTTCTTAGTGTATGTTATAGATTATTCTGTTCATTCAGCCTTAACACTATATTTCCATAACATTTGCCTGCTTCTCCTTTTAGAGATTGATGCTGGATCTTTTATATTGTGTTTGTTCAAGTAACTTGCGCACTCTCTGGTTATCAGCTGATTTCTGAAGCTAAAGTTGAAAAGCCTTAGATTTTTTGGATTTGTTGTCTGTCTTGCTCTGTACCTTCCCTACATCTCTCAGGCAAATGATTTTCTGCTGCTGCAACGCATCTGATTCAAGGTGCTGTTCTGCATACCTCGATTCTAACAAGTGGTCATTTGAGTTACTGCTTCTTTCCTGTCAGCTTGAAGCCATTTGACCATTCTCACCCAGAGAACTGCTGCTTACTGGATATTTTCTTTTTTTCAAGCCATTCTGTGTAAACTGTGTAAAAGTTTGTGTGGGAAAATTCCAGAAGTACTTAATACTCCGACCAGCCTGTCTGGTACTGACAACCCCAATTTATTGGTCTGTTTGAACCTCAGCAGGTCATCTTGACCATCTTTAAAGGCATTTATGTTATCAGGCAGTTAAACAGGTGTACCTAACAGTTATTATACAGTGAGTGTATAATAACTGCTGCACCTGCAGTATTTGACTTAAACACTTTGTGCTGTTTTTACATTTGATGTCTTTATCTTTACTCAACAAACTGAATAAGTCCCAGCAGGCGTTGTGCCGCGTCCCTCGATGATAATGAGTTGAAAGATCACAGGGTTCATGATGACCACAAAAAGGGTCTTTGAGGCTTGAGGGAACTGTGAAGCTGTTGGCTCTTCTTAGACTCATGTCTCATTTCAGGTCATCACCTGAAAATATTTTTGTAGTAGACGCCTTGTTGACTTTCATTATATTCCCTGCACCCCTCCCCCATTTTTTTTTTCTTCTCCTTTTTAAAAATTAGGGCAGTCAGAGTTAACCAGATAATAGTTAGTCTTTCTTGTTTTGTTTTGATTAAGGAGGGACCACAGTATTGGTGTATGTTTTTTACACACAGTATCTGTATTATTCTGATTAAACGCCCCTCCCTCTGTTTGGCTCTGGCCAGCCTGCAGACTCTTCTCCTGGATGGTAACCTTCTGAGTTCACTGCCTGTGGAGCTGGGCTCTCTGGAGGGCTTGACCTACCTCGGCTTATCCTTCAATGGTTTCAGCTGTGTGCCCCCTGTCCTAGAGAAACTTGGAGGGATGGAGAGACTCTGTCTGGCAGGGAACCAGCTCTCTGTCCTGGATTTGGCTGGCCTGCAGTGGCTGTCTGCTCGCTACATAGATCTCAGGTAAGAATGTCCGTGCAGTAGCTTACATTTATAGAAGTACCAATGACAAATACTGCAGTTCTGCATGACTCCCCTTTTATGTTTGGTGGTCTTTGAAACGACAACAAAGGTTTAATTTAGTCTTTTGAAGTACAAAATAAAGAGGTAGACAGTGAAGGAAGGGAACCTGTCAGTTAATTATAATTTCGGTCAATCGTACTACGAATGCCTAACAACTTCTTCTCAGGTTCTGAAATGTGAAACGGGTCAGAGGTTTTAAAGTGTTTGTTTCTTCTGGTCCTTTCTGCCCTCTTCCTTTATTTCCCCCTTCTCTGTTCCTCTCTGTGCTGTCTACCTCAAACAGGCTGAACCAGCTTCAGAAGGCGACAGTGGCAGATGTGGAGCAGCTGGCCCACATTGTTCATCTGGACCTGAGGGATACAGGTCTAGACGAGCTGGATGTCAGCTCTCTCTGCAAGCTGGAGCTCCTCCGCTGTGACAGAAACACTCTCGCCCTCCTCAGAGTCTGTGGCCACGCCCTCAAGAGCCTGCATGCTGCACACAACAGTACGACCACTTACTTTATTCTAGAGAGATATTTAATTCAGAAAGACATTCGTGCCATAAAGAGTTGTGTTGTGTTTTTAGAGCTGAAGCAGCTGGAGGTGCAGCCTGTTCCAGAGAATCTGACTGTGCTGGATTTATCCTGGTATTAAAACCAAGAATACTTCACTGTCCTATTTACAATCTAGAAGAACAGAACATGTGCTTGTTGTAAGCTGGGTGCTGACTCTGTTTGTTTTCCTAAAGGAACAAGCTGGGATGTGTCCCCGACTGGGTGTGGGAGAGCAGCAGACTGGAAGTGCTGGACATCAGCCATAACTGTGTCACTGAGCTGCCTGTACGGTGAGCATCGCACAGACACATGACTCTTATGCTTTTCATGAAAGAACAGGTGGGGAAATGACAAAAATCAAAGGGATGGGAAGCAGCTTGGATGTAACAGCTGATAATAATGCATTACTAGAACTTACTTGATCTTAAATGTGCCTGTGGTGTGGTTCTTAAACTATATTAAATTATGTTTAAAAAGACTTAAAGAATCAAACTTGCAAAATTAAACTAAACTGAAGAGAAAGTAATTACTGAAAATAAAAACTAATGAAAATATACAAAACTACATCTCTGTTTCAGGCAGTTTTTTTTTTTTTCAAATTGTGACTCTGTATGAAACTAGAGGGAGGGATATCACCTAACATTTTTAGCTACAATTTAAACATGCCCCTTAAATGTATCACATACTATCATAAATTTACTGTTTAGAAAGGAGGACAGCTAAAAGGATCCACTGACTGCGTGTGTCTGTCTGGCTGTGCATGCGTGCTTCTGTTTAAAACGTGGCTATGCGAAATGAGGAGATTGTGGGTTGCAGTTTTCTGTAGAACTTTTCATCCAAACCACATGAGTGGCTAGAGGCTTTATCACAGGAAACCAAAGACATCATAATGATGCATTTAAATAAAACGTGTTGAGCTTCCTCTGTGAGAACCAGCTTACATTTCTGCTGATTGGAATTCTCAAAATTTGGAAGTTTTAACTTTTCCAAATTTCGCCAGCTCTCAATTTTTACACCTTTTCAGAGGCCTGTGCGAGGGTTAAAACATGTTTTTAAAGTTTATTATTAGAATTATATTTGGTTAGTTATTTTGCACTTATTTGTGATGATTGCAATTATGGGTAAATATGGCATTATTATTAGTGAATGTCTTCACACAGTTAACAAAACAAACGTGTGTGTGTGTGTGTGTGTGTGTACCTCTCCATACACAGAGTGGAGTAGGCAGCAGAGCAAGGGAAACACTGTTAACAGAGAAGAGCTTTTAGCCGTAGTATAAGAACTGCTCATCAAGTTGGTACGGACCTAAACTCACCACTTCATTTATTCAGACCTAGAGCAACACACCTGCGAAGTGTTAGGCAGATCTTATGAATAGTTGTTGAGATGGGTGAAAAACAGATGGACAGACAGATTTTCTTTCATTCGTATGATGTAATGCTGCATTCACAGTCAGAGTTATTTGGGTTCATTCATGCTTGATGAGTTTCCAGCTACATGCTACATGAATCTCAAGCATAGATTAACTGAATACAAAGTGAACTCATTGAACCTCCATGGGAAATCAGATGGGGGCTCAGCATGGTGGTCCCACTAACAGATATACAGCGCACACACTGAGCTGGCTGTGCTGTTTGTGTTTTAGGCTGCTGTCCAGTGGGAGCCTGAGAAAAGCTGCTGGCAGGCTGGAACGATGTGTGTCAGCTGGATGAGAGGCTGGAGCGATCACAACTGGAAGTCCTGGACCTCCAACACAACCATCTAACTGAGCTCCCACACAACTTGTTCATCAAAGCGCAGAGGTGGACACATCTTTTTCTTCCCTCTTTTTGTTCTTTTCTTGTGTGTTTCTTCCCATCCCATGTATCCGTTATTTATCTTGTACTAAATTTGTACCCTCTGTTGGAAACTCCTCCCAGCCTGCGATACCTAAATGTGTCAGCCAATAAGCTGGAGAACCTCCCTGCAGCCAGCCTATCAGAGGATGCCTTCAGCAGCCTTCAAGAGCTCTATGTGACTAATAACAGCTTGACCGACAAGTGCATCCCTCTTCTGACTGGACACGGCCACCTCAGAGTGCTTCACCTCGCCTACAACCAGCTGCAAACCTTCACTGCCAGGTGAAATACTGCACTTGATATAAACTGAGCTTTAAAATGTGACCGTAAAGGCTTCTTTACATCTGGACATGTTAGACTTGACTGTACGGTTCCCTCACTCACTCCACCTCTAACCACCAAATCTCACATTCCTTTGCTTTTACAAGATGTTCTATTCCTAAGTAAATGTTACACATCCTTCATCATCCTGTATAAAATCTGAGCTTTGGTGCAGGTCATGATTGCTCCTTTTTACCTCCACGTCCTGCAGTAAACTAGCTCGACTGGAGCAGCTGGAGGAGCTGGACTTGAGTGGCAACAGGCTGAGAGCAGTGCCCACGACCATTCTCAACTGTCAGCGCCTGCACACGCTTTCTGCCCACTCCAATTGTATCAGCGCCTTCCCTGAGGTCCTCCAGCTGCCTGAGATTAAGGTAACTCTTAACTCTTTTTCACCTAGTAATAGGGAGGTAGCTGTAGTGTACTAATACCACTCAATGAATTAATGCTCACCTGCCACAAGTAACATTTGAGAGGAGGACGTAGCTGTGGTAATGTAAATGCTGGGTGGATTATCCAGTGTTACAGAAGAGAAACAAGAAGAAAATAAGATGTTTCTATAAGACATCATTCTTCAAGAATTGCAAAAAGAAAACTGAATTTATGCAGTTTATAAAACAAATTGGAAAAGGATGAAAAATGAGACAAAGACACTTAATTTAATCTGTTGTGTGCACATGTCAGGACTGACACTGTGTTTCTCTTCAGTGTGTCGATCTGAGCTGCAACGAGTTGACTGAGGTGACTCTGCCAGAGATCCTTCCTTCAAAACTCCAGGAGCTCGACCTCACAGGAAATCCTCGACTCAGCCTCGACCACAAGAGCCTGGAACACCTAAAGTATGAAACACTAGCATAAAAACACCACCGCCTGAGCTTGGGAATAAAAGAGCAACTGAGCTTAGAGCTTAGAGAGCTTAGAGCTTTTTATTGTCATTGTGCAGTTTCTTGCACAGCGAAATTGGGTAGCTGGACCACAAAGGTGCTAAAATAAGAAGAAGAGAAACCAATATACAATAAGGCTGAAAAAATAAAAATAAATAAATAAATAGAATAAAAAGCAGTGTATATGTATACATCTACAACTGCTTGACCTGTCCTGTTCTCCCTCTCTCAGCAGTAATATCCGATGTCTGAGGGTGGATCCTTCACATTCAGCTCCTTGTGGGAGTGAGAGCCAAGGAGTCCCTGCAGTCTGGAGTCACGGCTACACGGAGGCCTCTGGAGTTAAAAACAAGTCAGTCTTTTTTTGGTGCTTCAGTTTTTTGTTTTTTATGCCCCATCTCTTGCTTTGCGTCATTGTTCTTGTTCTAAACTGCCTCCTTCTTGCTGTCCTCAGGTTGTGTGTGGCTGCTCTGGCTCTGGACAGCTTCTGTGGCATTAACGAAGCTCTGTATGGAGTTTTTGATGGAGACCGGAATGTCGAGGTGCCTTATCTGCTGCAATGCACCATGGGAGATGTGCTCGCAGAGGAACTTCACAGGGGCCAGAGGCAAGAGGACTACATCACCAACACTTTCCTCACCATGCAAAGGTAAACACTGACCTCCAAACAACATGTGATTCGGAAGGAAACAGCCTCACCTCACTCAGGATGTTGTGTGCGCATCTCCTGCAGGAAACTGGGCACAGCAGGCCAGAGGATGGGTGGGTCAGCAGCTCTGTGTCACATCAGACATGACCCGGTAGCTTCCAGTGAGCATGGCGGCTGCTTCACTCTGAAAGCCGCCAACATCGGCAGGTGCCAGGCTGTTTTGTGCCGAGATGGCAAAGCTATGCAACTTTCACACATCCACACTGTCAAAGACGAGGCCGAGTACCAGAGGGTTCGACAGCATAACGCTATTATCACTGAGGTAACAACACGTTTCATATGCTGCACAAAATGCTGAAACAAGTCCACCTGTGATTCTCAGTTCCAGCTCCATATTTGTATTTTTGGACTCTACTGGAGTTGCTTTGCATTTTTGAAACTTTAGCCATGGTTAATATGAACAGCCAGAATTTGCATGCTTATACTATATAAATGGATAATAGAAAATAACAAAGAAAAGCAGAATCTGGCCGTTTAATTGAACTAAATGTTGTCTGGCTTAAGCTATTCCCTGTCTTAAACCACTGTGGACAGAACATCTGTCATTTTGGGACTACTGATGTGGCGAATCTATTCGCAGACTGTTTTGTAATGTTTTTTTAAATAGTTTGGTGAGACCAACAATATAAAGCACACAAATACTGAATCTAAACAGACAAAAAGAAAAATTTACTTTGGAACAAGAGAAAATTGGTTTTGTTTGATTTATTACTGAAACTGTCAGCAGTTCATTTTCAACACTACAAAACCATAAATAAATGTTGTTATTGTCGAGTTTTGTCCGGGAGAAAATACAAACGCCTCTGCTCGTCCTTATCCTCTCTGCAGGATAACAAAGTCAGCGGTGTAACAGACTCCACCAGGATTATGGGTTACTCCTTCCTCTGCCCATCAGTGACACCCCGCCCCCATGTTTCCACGGTGACGCTTACCCCACAGGACGAGTTTTTTCTCCTGGGCAGCCGGAGACTGTGGGACATGTTGTCTCCCAGCGAGGCGGTGGAGGCGGTAAGGAACTTACCAGACGCTCTGGCTGCTGCAAAGAAGCTGGTGACTCTGGCCCAGAGCTACGGCTGCTCCGATAGCCTCAGTGCCGTCGTTGTGAAGCTCAGCATCACTGAAGACTGCTGCTGCTTCTGCGAGCCACCGCCTCCGCCACCCAGCCCTGGCCCAGCAGCTCAGCTCGGCGCACATCCTTATTCGGGAAGCAGTGACGGCAGCGTGCCGCTGCCCCGCCGCCGCACGCCTCCTCAGGAACAGTGAGCGAGTTAAGCAGCGAGTTCAGCACATCTGAGATGAGCAGCGAGGTGGGATCAACGGCGTCCTCGGAGGAGCCACTGACGCAGACTGAACCCTCATCCTCTCAACTGAACCCCCCAGGGCGAGCTGGCACACACAGGCCCACCTGTAGGGGGAGCAGCTTCCACAGGCAGTTCTCTGGAGCACTGTCTGATAACGGGCTTGACAGCGAGGATGAGGAGCCCATCGCTGGTGTCTTCTCCAATGGCAGCCGAGTGGAGGTGGAAGCTGACGTCCACTGTCTTTTACGACACAACTGCGCTCAGTCTCAGCAAAGCACAGACAGCCCTGCCCCTGTCACGCTGCAGAGTGAGTCTCTGCCTCTGGCCTTCCCTTCTCCATCTGCCTCCCCCGTCCCGCCCTCCTCTCCCTACCTCGGTGGGGAGGCTCGGTCAGGCACTCTGGGCCGGAAGGCTCGAGGTAATGGCTCTGTGGCCTGCCAAGGCAGGAGCCAGGACCTCATTGAGGAGGCTGCCGATGCTCCCGTCAAGAAGCAGGGGGGCTACTTCAACGCCCCCGCCCAGCCAGACCCTGATGATCAGCTCATCATTCCCCCAGAGCTGGAAGAAGAAGTCCGGCAGATCATCCAGCAACAGCAACAGCAGCTACAGACACACAGCCAGCAAGCACACAACTACCAGAATCCTGCAGACTACTTCCTCACACCCCTCTGACGGCTGCTCTCCACAACTGGAGTCAATCTGTTTCACACAAGACCGCAGAGTCTTTGTGAACAAGTTCAGCATTAAGTTCACTCCAAGACCTCAAGATACTCTGACCCGGCTTTGAGACTGTTTCCTTACAGCTTTTGTTTTGTTTACTTCACCTTGAAACCAATGAAACTTTTCTAACACTCATGTTGATGAAATGTTCACCTGTAATTCATTTGTTCCACATATTGATTTGAAGCACTTTGCTTTGGGTTAGCCTCACTGATTCTATGTTTAATGGTACTCAGAGTTGGACCTGTCTGTTTTTGTCTTGGAGTAGACTGTTTCTCTCCTTGCTGGTTGTGGCTGATGGCCTTAAAGTTATTGGAGTTAGCAAAACTTCTGGACTAACTCCCCTAGGAGTTGAATACTTTTAAGTGACCTCGTCACTGAAGCGTGCTAATGTTCTCTGAGAGAAAAGATGATTATTTGTGAAGGCTGATATTCCAGATGTTTGTTTTTCGGGGTGTGCAGAGTCCAGTGGTGCTGCATTGACTACATGCCGATCAGTGGTTGACAGCTTAATGAATGTTCTCAGAACAGTGTTAGTTTTCAGCAAACCGCACAAGAGAGCTACTTTTGCTATATAATAAAGTTTTCAGATAACCAAAAAATGTCGGACTTGTGTTTATCGGTTAAAATCTTGTTCATTCAGAACCATCCACAGAGTTTCACTTTTATGTTTTTACACATCTGCTTCTCAAGCTTCTGGTTGTCACCTGCATACAGTCCACACATTCTCATTCATTTCTTTTTATTAATTTAACGTGTGTGTATAGCTGCACTGAAAAGAGGAAATTATTGTATTTCGAGAATTCAACTTTTACTTATTGTGCATTTCTTCTAGAAGCCTTATTCACCTAATCGCACGCACGCGCGCAGCACTTATATTCATTTTCTTACATTCACACACTGATGCATTGGGGTAACTCAGGTATTTTGTATCTTGCCCAAGGACACATGGTCAGCGCAAACTGTATTTCTAACTTACAGGAAGATTAAGTCAAGAATTGTCTAGAGCAGCAGTCCCCAATCTTTTTTGCACTGCGGACCAGTTTAATATCAGACAATATTTACAGGGACCGGCCATTAAGGTGTTGCGGATAAATACATCAAAATAAAATGATACGACCAAAACAAAAACTGTGGTATTTTGTAAATATAATAATAAACGAGAATTCACTGTGTAACTTTATTAGCAGCGTCCTAGTGATGGGATTTCCGGCTCTTTTCACTAAAAAGAGCCGGCTCTTTCGGCTCCAAACCGGTTCTTCAGGTTGTTTTGTTGCTGTAATTAATTTATTATTAACAATAATATAAAATTATGCACAAAAGGAATTACTATTGTAAAAAAAAAGTGGTTTTATTTATATATGTTTATATATAAATATATACAGTGGCCCCTAGAGACAAAACACGTACAAACTCCAAAACACATTTCTAGCATTAACTGAACTTCAAAACAGAGCTACCTAGATCACTTAAATTACACAATTGAAAGCATATGTGTATTGTTTGTGTATTTATACACAAGCACTCATATATATATTCAAATAATTTTTTTAAAAAAAAGTTCATTTACCTGTTACTACCACACACGAAATCCGGTCGTTGGTACTTCCTGGCTTGTGTAGCCTCTAGGTAACAAAAGCTCAACACTGCGCCTAGCATCCTGGAGCACTTCTGTTGTGTTTTGTACGTGTTTTGAAGTTTGTACGTGCTTTGTCTCTAGGGGCCACCGTAAATATACTTTTATTTATTCACTCCACATAAAATGTAATAAATAAATCATATAATACAAAAACCAACTAGTCACAGTTCAACTTTTAACTATTTAAATTTTCAGCTTTACCTTTTAAACAAATTTAAAATTAAACAACACAAAACACTGCAAACCACAATTAAATATAAATTAAAATATGAAAACAAAAAGAAGATGCACATTCTCTGTCATATGGGCCTGCATGAATAAACCTTCTGAATCCTTTATCATCCGCAACTGAAAATAGTTGTGGATGATTACTATACCTTTCTAATGTGATGTTGTTGTCCCTGGCTCTCTTTCTCTGTCTCTCCCTCCCGCTCTGTTCCTGTGCTACTACCGCCCCTCCCCCCTCATCCCAGCGCAAAGCACAAGGCTGGCATGCGGAGTGAAGCGGAAAAAAGTGCGAGAGAGAGGGTGAGAGAAAGGGGGGGAACCCACGGCTCGCGATAAGGAGCCGGCTCGCGTCGTCCACGTCAAAGATCCGGCTCTAAGAGCCATTTCGTTCGCGACCGACACATCACTACAGCACCTCCTGAAATGCGCCATAAACATTGAGAGTAACATCCTCCTCTCTGCCCCTTAATGTTCTCTGGTCGCCATGGTAACGCATAAATATTTCTTTCAAAATAAGACACACAACTACGACACGGGAAAAGACCGAGTTAACGATAAAAACAATGAAAACCATAAATTTCACACCTGAGCCTCAACTCTCGTGGCCTGGTACCAAACGACTCACAGACCGGCCCAGGGGTAGGGGACCGCTGGTCTAGAGCTGAAATGACTTTTAGCACTAACAAATGACTGTTAGTGCTGCTTTGATGGTCAGGCTGTCTGACATGGTAAATTTGGAAGTTGGGTCATTTCATCACTGGGGAATTTCTCGTTTGTCACGCAGTCTTGTCAGAGCAGTTGCATTACTGGTGTCTTTTTGTACGTGTGCGCTGCATTTTGTTACAGCAGTGATGTCATGGCTGGCACAGAACAGTGGGACACAGACAGCAGATGCTGAACAGACTTCTGTTGCCCTCTAATGACAGTCGATTCAGCTTTTAAATGGAATCATAATCAGTTTAATTAAAGTAGATAAAATGTTGCAAACTGGTAGAAAACACATTAAGCAGTGTACATGTTACAATAAAAAAAAAAAACTGTCTCCAACAGTAAAACAGGCTTAGATACTCGAGCTGGTCATGTTCAGCATGACCTGAGACAAGTGACACCTTTGAGAACAAAGTTACATATGGATAAAAGATTTAACAAAAAAAAAAAAAAAAGATGCATACAAAAACTTAAAAATCGACAAAAGTGAGAGAACGTGCACAAGAAGCCAACATAATACATTTTTCATTTTCTGAGCTAACTAACAACGTGGGGCTGATGAATGATGGCTGAGTCTTCACTTCATTTCTAGTTCTCTCCGTAAGTGGAAAAGCTTTAATATTCGTCCATGTATTACAGTGCCTGAGGAAACAACGTTACATTCATTTAGTACTAGGAAGCTTTAGTTGTCATACAATAGCTATAGTGTTCAACTGTACCGTTTCAATCACAAATGTATTCTAGCTATTCATTTTCATCTAAGCCACAGCAGCACATTAGTGCTACCTCACAGTACTGTTTATGTCCCCTGATCCACAGCAAAGTGCCCAGTTCTCACAGCCAAAGATCTGTGTATCTACATATGTGTATATATATATATATATCTATATAAAAGGCTATTTTTCATTCACTACACAAATGTGTCAAAGCCCCAATGAGTCAGAAAACTTGTGAGCTTGTGTGAGCTGTCAGTTTTGGGGAGTAACACACAAGTAGTTTGTACTACAAAGTAGCTGTGTCCATTTGGGGTAAATGAAGGGATGTAACTTTAAATGTTTCTTGTGATCTGTCTGTCTGACACATTTGGAGCCGATCCTCTTTGAAGCAGTTCAGATGTGCAGCGCAGGTCGCAGAAACTGTGTCCCCTTAACCACAGGACACAAGCCTCCCTCACACAGACGTGGTCTCGGCCCTCAGCGGGGCCCTCTGTGGGTTGCTTCGATTCTGCTTTCTCTCCGCTTCCCTCCGCTTTCGTTCCTGTAGGTAACGCTTCACGTGGCGAATGGTCTGGAAAGTGAGCACTGTGCCAGCAATGTACAGAATGGCAGTGATGAGTCCAAACAGAGCCACTGCTGCATCGGCCCCACTCACGTCGCAGTTCATCCACGTGTACCCGCTCCGCGAGTACAGAATCTCCCGCTGCTTGCACACATCTGTGGAGTTGACTTTGATCACGAAGTGCAAGTAGAGACCGACAGCTACCACGTACACCACTGCGCCCACCGCCTGAAAGATCAGCGCTCCGACCAGGAGCTTCCGCGACATCAGGTGTGGGGGTTTGTTCCCGGACACCACAAACAGCAATGACAGGACTCCAAAGGTGAGGCTGAAGGGGATGCCGCCGTAGATGCTCGGCGCCCTCATCTGGCTGTACTGCATGTCCAGGTCTCGTAACTTCTGCAGCTCAGTACCTTGAAAGTTGATGTTGGAGTTGATGTTAAAGCCGCCCATGCTGGCTGCCGAGGACATTCCCGACGTAACCATCTGAGCCGCGACCACACATATCAGGACCAGACCGTTGGTCAGCACAGCGCAGATCAGGACAATGCCTTGTTAGCAAACAGAACAGACGTTGGAGTTCAGTTTACAGAGAAAACAACAACAAATGTTACAATGTTTACAACAATGTTACAATGGGTTTTTTTCCTTTTGAATGTGAAGAGAGAAGAAACCTCCAGGAATTAAAAATGAAGCCATCATGGAAGCTGCAAATACTGCAGTTCCTCTACTGCCACTTGAGACGGTTTCCAAAAGTGCCTGCAGGTTCGTCCCCACGGTCACCAAATGTATTTAATAAAAAATGTCATGTATTTCTGTATGCTGCAAACAATCCCACAGGTTTGTGCTTGGGGGAAATCCTAGTATTTAAATATCCAATTACTACCAATCAGCAGGTATCTGTGCTGTTGTCTGTTTGATTAAGCCCACCAGCAACAACTCATAACTTAAACCTGCCATCGTCACGGTCACTTATTCCTCCAAAAGAACAAAAAAAAAGAACAACAACAAGGATTAGTGTGAGAGGCTTTAAGAGACTCAGTCTAAAACAGATATGTGATATCCAGCTTTTATATATATGCTTTGTCAACCACTGCTACTTCCTCACTCTGAGCTTTGAGTATTTCAAAATGTTGCACTGAAGCTTCTTACTATAGCTGTTAGATTTGTTTTAAAGATTTTAATGATCATGGTGAGCAAGTCTGTGTAGCTCCAAGCTACAGAGCAAAAATCTGGACCTCTCTTTGAGCCCGTTGGTAGTATAAGATTTTCAGCTGAGGTTTAAATCTAAGATTCATCTGCAGTTTTAGACTTGATTTGACATGAGAGCTGAAAGCAAAAACTCAACTAATGTTTTCTCTCCTGGCTTCTCACTTCAGCTTTACATTGAAAGTTGTTATTCCCACAGGAGTAAACTAATCTGCTCTGATTTCAAGTTCCCAGCTTCCTCCTTCTTTAGAACAGTGTTTCTCTGCCTAACCTCTGAAAACAAAATGGAGTAAACACATGAAAACCGGTCAGTTCAGTTTTCATAGAAAGAATGAAGTGCACTGAAACTAAAGTCCGCCCTTAGAAGCCGCAGCTTGATTTGACACACACACAGTACTGTGCAGAAGTCTTGAGCCACTCCTCATTTCTTTATAGTTTGCCTTCAAAATTTCTTTCTCTAGTGCTCTTTAGCAATAGTTTTTTAGGCTTTCAGGATTATTATTTTTTTATTTGGACATTGACATACCTGACCATTCTCAGAGGAATCCTTTTTCAAGAAAGGCATCCAACTCAAGAAAAAAAGAACGAATTTGACACTGTATCTTTAAACACTTTAGCAGCTAACACTTTAGTTCAATCTATGAAATATTCAAAAGCTAACAATTTTAAAGACATATGAGTATATAGTATGTATAACAGTCAGGTTTTGTGCTTAGACCAAATATTGACTTTTAAGCTCATTAGATTTGCAGAAACTGGTTTTGCCTTATATTCTGCACTTCCATACATATTTGTGGACACGTTTCAATAAATCACTGTTCTTTTTCCCTAGCAAACTATAAAGAATTGAGGATTTTGCACAGTACTGGACTTCCACTGAGATCCTGACCTACCTCTTCTGGAGCAAATGTTGGTACATTTGGAGTCACTGTTCTCCACCCGAGGGACCTCCCGTACATGATGCGAGTCATCTTCTCGGGGGTAATATGGGGGTGAAGAGGAAGACCTGAAAAAGATAACGATGGAGGAAATCATCAGCCAAGTAATCCTAACCACTGACAGAAAGGTCAATGAAACAAGAACAAGTATTTTTTCTCCCTAAAGTAAATGGTTAAGTCAATTTTTCAGTCCCTTTTAAACATTATAACAAAATAATAAATATAATATTTTACCTACTGAGAAAATGACTTTAAAATAAGGTTCATTTAATGTTGTTGTGAAGCTTTCGACAGAGCCTTCTACAGCATGCAGTTTATATATTCCTTTTCAATTCAGTTTTATTTATAGTGCCAAAACACAGCAACAGCTGCCTCAAGCCACTTTATGTTGTAAGGCAAAGAGCCTACAATGTTAAAGAGAAAACCCCAACAATCAAATGACCCCCTATGAGCAAGTTGGGGATAGTGGGAAGGAAAAGCTCCTTTTTAACAGGAAGAAACCTTCAGCAGAACTAGGCTCAGGGAGGGGCAGTCAGCTGTGAAATGTCCTTCCCTGAGCTGCTTCCAAGAACATGACTCAGTGTATAGTTATTGTTATTTTAGCTCATTTTTTAAAAATAGTCTAAGTATAGTAATAGTGTAATCTTTTCTACACTAAAAACAGTGAACCACAATTTGACAACTAAAGTGAAGAGGCAGTTATTACAAAGATGCGTATGAAGCAGTGTTAAAATGAGTTCTGCCACACTGCAAAATCTGAACTCAAGACTCTATCAGATTTTATGACGGCACCAGTGGACAAAGTACTCAGAAAAGAACAACAAAGCAATATAACAGTAATGAATTACAAGTCAATCTTCCTCTGAAAACCTTACGTCTCTGGGGCTTGAACCACGAGTAAATTTGCGATTGCTTTAATAAAACCAGACGGTGAGAATGGAGAGCAGAGTTTGGTTGTGCTCTGGTGTGAACAGAAGCACAAAATTCATCAGTATTAACAAGACTGCAAACTCTAACTCACCCATAGGTGTGGGTCAAGTCTGGTCCAAGACCAAAAGAAAAACTTTAGAAGACCACACCTGGAAATGTTTAAAGTTGTTTGACTAGGCTCAACAATGTTTGGAAAATTGAGTTAAAGTCATTTTAAGCAAAAAAAATACCCAAACTTCACGATGAACATATTCAAGCTTTCTCAGTTTCCTATTAAGATCAATTTAAATGTGTCTGTTTGGCAGCTGGATGATTTTTCAGTTAATGTATTTGTGTAGACACACACACACACAAAACAACTCTATCCTATGTTGCACAGGAGTGAATTATGTTGTGCTGGAAAACAAAGCAACGACACAGATCCAGTTTTGCTGCTGTTTGAGGTTTTTTAAAAAATCTTCATATATCCTTCTTTCCCCGTGATTCCTTCCAACTTGATGAGATTCCCAGTTCCAGATGCACTGAAGCATCCCCACAGCATAATACTCGCACCACTGTGTTTCTTTGGGTTGTACACCTTCTGGACATATGCAGCATCTCTATGATCAAAGAGGTCTAGTTTCATCTCATCTGACCAAACGATGCACTTCCAGTATGCATGATCTTTCTCCAGGTTGTGTCTGTGCTATGTGGCCATCTTTGAATTTCATTGTGTTTCTCTTATCTTAAACAAGGTGTCCCTGATATGCCGTCCATGTTTACAATCTTGTATTTTAAACAACAACACCTATGTTACCACGGCTACTTACTAAAGTACTACTTTAACATAAAATTGCTGCAAATGTAACTTCAGACTCATCTAAACTTCAGGAAGGAGAAAAAACATGCTGTGCATTCAAAAAACATCTTCCTTATCTGAAAATTAGTTTTACCCTTGAGAAGTGAAGGGAAGTTCCTGCACTTCTCCCACAGGCAGAGACAATCCTAATGAGCATGTGCAGAATAAGTGCAATTACTCTCGTTTCTGATTTGAGGAATGACAAGGTGAGACAACTGCCCCCAGTCTTCCTCACTTCAAAGTCTGGGTTTAAAACAATGGTGAGTGCAATGCACACCTGTCGTCATAGTGCTGCCGGTGGTCTCCGTTCCTCTCCCGGTGTCCCCGGTTTGATCGCGGCTGCTGGCTCATTCCTGCTGACCGAAAGTGGCACACTTAAACACACAAACGACCTTTGAACAGCACGAAAACCGTCCAGTATACTATAGGAGCAAACTTATGCTAAATGTGCAACATATTTATTTTCTTTAAATAAAAAAAAGAAGAAAAAGAAAAGACTAATGTTTTTAGCTCCTGTTGGCATAGAAGTATAGCCTACAGTTGACCCCACCACAAAGTGAAAATTATGGAAACTATTGTTATTTTACATGACCGCTTATATGTCCCGCCAAGCACCCGAAGAGCAGGTACTACTTCCAAACCAAAGACAAGCTTATGCGTGACGTCAGCAAAGTAGCCAAAATGATTGATTCGATAAGCGTTATCAAAGACAAACTTACTGTGAGGTCGATAAAAAGCACTTCAGCCTGAAATGGCATTACTGAATCCAAAAATAGTTATTCTGTTGTCAGGATCCAGGTAGAAACAACTCCACCCTACAAGGAGAAGGCGGAAGAGGAACCAACAGGTGAACAGAGGAGTTTCTGGTATGAGGTCAAAGGTACTAGGAGCTTCGTGCGCTGTCTGTCCCGTCTCTCACGCCACCTGTTTACTCGCTGTTTGAGGGGGGGGGTTGGCCTGTCATTACCAGCATGCTGGAGCGGTGACGTCGAGCGGCATACCATTGGCCAAAAGCTGTCGTCTCTATCTGCGTGCACGTACGTAAATCTGCCAGAAGGGGGAACTAAAAGATCTGTTTTTACCCTGCACACGATATCAGACTATACAAAGGTTTCTACCGGGACCACTTAGTTTTTTTGTGCATTATAATGCCGTTAAAGGCACTTTTGGAGCACTTTTTTACTCGATGTGAATAAGACAGGCGGTTTAATTTTTGTTAACAATGTGTTCTCACATGCAACGGTTTTTATTATCTTCTAGTAATAAAATATTTATAGATACATAGAACATTTGAAAAAAAGTATACATCATAAACTGGCATAATATAACCCTATAATGTGATTGTTCCAGTGTATTTTCTCTATTCTCCCTCTCTAACTGCTGTGATTAGATGATCAGCTGATGCTGTCAGGTGATCAGCCAGAGTTCTCCAGCAGTCAGCTTCTGTTTCTGTAAGCCACTGCCCTAAGATGGTAATCTGCTTGTATTGTAAAAACACATGCAGCTTTAAGGCCTTGATATCAGTTTAAATCCTTGATCTTTTACTACATGTGATGATATTGTATTCAGTTGGATGTGATGAGCCCCATCTGAATTTGTGTTTGCGTTAAGTTGTTACATTGTTTCCTGTCTTCTTGAAAGGGATATTTTTAATCTTAGTAAATTAAAAAATAAATAAAATAGCTTGAAAATGAAGTAATTTATTTTGCTTTAAAAAAATCATGCCAGAAATATATTGGTAAATGGCCTGTATTTGTATAGCGCTTTACTAGTCCCTAAGGACCCTAAAGCGCTTTACACATCCAGTCATCCACCCATTCACACACACATTCACACACTGGTGATGGCAAGCTACGTTGTAGCCACAGCCACCCTGGGGCGCACTGACAGAGGCGAGGCTGCCGGACACTGGCGCCACCGGGCCCTCTGACCACCACCAGAGGGTGGTTGTCATGGTTAAGATCCCCAAGGCCTCATGCAATAAATAAGGTGCTTAATAAAAAGCCTTTAGAAAGGTGATAAAGTACAGAGTTCAGAAACATATACTTATGATTACTGTGGTCTTCCTCTTTTACTTTTGCATGGCAGCTCCATCTTTACTATCTTTTGTTCAGTATATTCACTATCTCTCCTCTATGCATCACCCAACATCTCAGCCATAGCCTTGAAGCCTCATGTCCCACAATGAGGTAATTTCACTATCTGCCAAACTGCTTTAGCCACCCACAGGCTAGTACACATGTTCAATGTCACTCACACATCTCTTGTGAATCTCAAAGACTTTGCATGTTTTCTGTGATTGCAGATCTTTGGAAATAAACATATTCTACTTGGAATCTGTATCTGAAAATGTAGATTATCAAATATTATCACTAACAACTTTTGTTTGTGTTTTTCCCGAACACCCTAGTATTTTTCCCATTCAAACTGTGTTAATCTTTTTTCATGTTACAAAAGCTGAACTCAGGTTCCTAGAACTCAAAGTGGAGAGACACAGACCAGTCAGTGAAAAAAAACAGAGACACATACCTATAGGTTGTCATATGTTGCTAAATTCAAATCCTAACATTGAGAATGACACTGTGATGATAAAGGACAGCAATGACTGGCCTATAGAACTCATTACAAACATTTTTCCCAGTGATGATGGAAGAGTTCACAAAGCAGAACCACGTGTGAACCAAGTCAAGTCAAGTTTATTTATAAAGCACATTTAAAAACAACCAAGGCTGACCAAAGTGCTGTACAATAAAATACAAATATAAAATACTATAAAACACAGGTACATAAAATACCTCACTGATAAAACAATAAATTAAAACAATAGGTTAAACCTTGCTAAAAGACAATGAAAAGAGGTGATTTTTAAGAGCAGTTTTAAAAGTTCCTAGGCTTGTGGAGAATCTGATGTGAGGGGGTAAACTGTTCCACAGTCTGGGTGCAGCCACAGCAAAAGCCCTCTCTCCCCTAGTCTTTAATCTGTACCTGGGAACATCTAAAAGCATCAAGTCTGCTGACCTCAAAGATCTCCTGGGGCACTAAATGCTGAGAAGCTCTGCCAGGTAAGGAGGTGCAGTACCGTTAAGAACCTAAAAAACCAGCAGTAAAATTTTAAAATCAATCCTAAAAGCAACTGGGAGC
This sequence comes from Oreochromis niloticus, assembly GCF_001858045.2. NCBI lineage: Eukaryota > Metazoa > Chordata > Actinopteri > Cichliformes > Cichlidae > Oreochromis > Oreochromis niloticus. The sequence continues at coordinate 26,622,605 of NC_031981.2, read as the reverse complement.
CAGTGGAGAGAGCAGAGGACCGGAGTGATGTGGTCTCTCTTTTTGGAATCGGTCAGCATGCGAGCAGCAGCGTTCTGCACCAGTTGGAGGCGATGCAAACAGGAACGAATCAAATGAAAGGTTCCTCAGGCCTACGTCTGAGATCATTCTCCTCATGAGAAAGTAAAACGAAAAATTCTTTTTTTCAGCTACTTTATGGGTCATTATTACAGGTAGCAGGCGACAGTGATGGGAATAACGGCGTTACAAGTAACGGCGTTACTAACGGCGTTACTTTTTTCAGTAACGAGTAATCTAACTAATTACTATTCCTATCGTTACAACGCCGTTACAGTTACTAACAAGGTAACGCGGTCCGTTACTATTTTTCAACAAACAGTTGAAGCCGTGTTCAGTTCACCGCATCTTATATCAGCTGCAGGAAGTAGCTGTAAGTAATCTGGGCGCTACAGCTTTAAGCAGCTGCGCGCTCCCGCACGGACGGTAATCACGATCACTGTCTAGCACAACACCTGGAGCTAAGGAGGCAAAACAATCGCATGAGTGCTGCTGTTTGACTGAGGAAGAATAAAGTAGTCGTGGTAAGCCGATCACATGACCACTTAAAGACAAAGCAACAAGGTGCTAGTTTATAAATTGTGTCGATAGGCCACGTAAAACCAGAGTCATGATAAACGATATATACGCGGCGTTTTTTCCTCAATAGTTTCGCCACGTTAGCGCTAGCAAGCACTCTCTGCTTATGAGCAAAAAAACAAAACAAAACAGGGGAAGTTTTAGGAGTGACGGAGAGAGAAAGAGAGAGGGAGAGAGAGAAAGAGGGAGAGAGAAAGAGAGAGGGAGAGAGAGCAGGAAAAGAGAGAGAGAGAAAGAGAGAGCGAGTTTTGAGATGTGAGATTTGTGACGTTTAGCATGTTTGGAGTGTGTAGTTAATGTGTTGTCTTGTGTAGTTAGTGTGTAGTGTTGTGGATAGTTTTGTGTTGTGTGTCAGAACAATGAGGCGACTGCTGTCTCCAGGTAGAAACAGCAGTGATACACCTGCTGCTGTCAGACCTGCAGGTATCAGGCTGTGATGTTCTCCTTTATAGTGGACAGAAATGATTTTTTTGGAGTGGCACAAATAATTTGTGTGGCATCTTATTGAAGAACAGCTGATTGTTCTGTAAATAGTTTGAAATGGTTATTTAAAAAAAGGGTAAAAGGTAAATGGATGCAAATAACTTTGTTGTTTGCAAAACTTGTGCATAGGATTTTAAAATTGACAATTAATATTTGCATTTGAAGTTATAAAATATGATTCATTAAACATGTTTATGGTTGTTACAGTAAAAATATAACTTTTTCTACTCTGATTTTATGTTTTTTGTCTGATTTTAGATCAATTCTGGTTATACAGTATGACAAAATGAGAACATAACTGTAAATTCAGGCACGTGAGGTTGCGCTAAAAAGAATGATACCAAACAAGGCAAAGTAAATAGTTTTTAAAGGTAAAATGTGGAGAGAAAATCAAGAGTAGTAAAAAAATGGCCAATTATACCCTGGACGCCAGAGGGTTAAACGTTCTTTGTTTTTTTTTTTAAGTAACGCAATAGTTACTTTTCCAAGTAATTAATTACTTTTAGAATATTGTAACTCAGTTACTAACTCAGTTACTTTTTTGAAGAAGTAACTAGTAACTATAATTGAATTACTATTTGAAAGTAACTTGCCCAACACTGGCAGGCGAGGAGTATTCTGACTTGAGTTTAGTGTCCCCTTCTGGGGCTTGTTAGTTTGACATGCAATCCGGTCTTTTTTCAGGTCCAAACTCCGCTGCAGGTCCCAAAATCAAACAAACACTGTGGCATTACTGTGAGTTACCAACTGTCTAAATTCTTTCATCTTTAATAAAATGATCAGCGTGGCTGCTATAATAATTACGTTTAACATACAGGCATCCACGAAAACAGAATTTATGTAGTTTAACAGAATTCGAAGTTAACAAAGGAGCTAGCTCACTAGTTCCCATCCAAAGATGACATACCTGTTTCTGACTGAGGACTTTCTGAAAATTTGAAACACACAGCTCTGCTGTCACTTTTGACATAAATAAAGACAGAAAACTAAACAGTAGTGATGTTTTGTAGGGTTACTAAAGTTGTGCTAGCTGGTATATAATGATGTACTATGTGGTGGCTAGCTACACAGCCATGGTTAGCCTAATATAAACACATTAGCACAGTGAAGAAGGAGGATGAACACTACCTTTTTTTCCTACTTGATAAAAGTTAAGGCAAGGGTTCCAGATGGTTAGGGACAAATGCAATCACATGGCAGGATGCTGTAAACAGACCAAACTTCAGTCGGGAGAACAACTGAGATAATCCATCCACAATACGCGGTTAGTGATTAATATACTGCTGCTTGGGCTGGGCTATAGTTACATTGTAAGCTTTTGAAAACTCAGCTTTAAAACGTGCTGCCCATGAGTAGCCACAATAAAAACCGAGAGAGGCTGTCAGTGATCACTGACTATTTTGGGGGGCTTGTTTAGATTAAATAGAACAAGATACAAACATTAAAACATGTTAAAAACACAACAGCCTTAATAAACGCAGAGTTTAGACCTGGAAGCAGGGTTCATACGTCACCACTTAACAAACAGATTTAAGCCAGAACAGGAAGTTGGCCATTTTAGTTGGGGCAATCAGCTGTACATTTGCTAAAGGCTTTAACTGTGTGCGGCAATCCTCTTTCTTATTTATGCCTTCAAAGACAATCTTTTCAAGGTAAAGTTCCTAGAGACCTGACAATATGTTTCGACTCCCACGTTCTTTGGAAGGGAGCTTGGCTTACTGCTAAATTGTACGCCCACACACACACAAAAGGATTGGAGTACAACAAGAGGGCCCTGAAGTTTTTCATAATTGCTAATATGCAATTAGCAATCATGGAATTCTTTTCAGGCTAATCTCTAAAGGTAAGGTGCAAAGTTGTCCCCTTCCTGGCCTGCACGCTGAGACTCAAGCAGGCACATATGCATACACATACAAACACACACAAACAAACATATTTTTTTTGGTGTAAAAATGCAGAAGATTGAGAAACTCTTGACTTGTCAATTATTAAACAACTTCTCATGGCTTAGCGTGACTGCCAGTTTTGAAGTGTTGAGGCAACGAGAATAAGAAGAGATATCTCAGGTATGCTGATCTCGCTTCATAGGCTTCTGCTGTGTTGTGTCAAAACAACAATTACCGCACCCAGACTAATAAACTCAGTTTCATAGTGCTGACATTTTGGCTAGTTGTGTAAAGAGTTATTAACATGATAGTTTTAAAAAGCAGGTTCAACAGGTTTGGTACAACAGTTCCCAGTTCTGTGGTTCTAATAATATAATGTTATTAATTGTGTGACGTTGTGGTTCAACAGAACTAAGTACACGTATATACTCATAAAATATCAACCTTCTGTATCCTAATTTGGGGAAGTTATTTTGGGGGTTTTCTGCACATTGTTTATTTGTGCTCAATAAAGTGTTTTACGCTTTTTTAAACAATGTTGACTTTGTCTTAAGCTGTACAATACCCATTGTCCCCATATGAGGGCAATAAGTACGAGCAACTATGTAACAATGTAATGAGTCCTGTTCAGGGAGGAAGCTTAGTTTATACACTTATCAGCTCTTACTAATCACAATTACCAGGAGAAATTAAAAATGCATCTTAAAAAAAGAACTTGGGCTCAAGAGGTTTATAAAAACTTCTGTTCTACTCATTAAAACATTCTTCTCATTGAAAAACCATGAGACATTTGGACTCTGACATCTGGAACCAGCAGAACAAAATGAGGACCCAAGAGTAAATCGGTAAGTGCCAGAGAAACTTGAAGCAAGGTAGAAATTCAAGCGTAGACATTTATCTTAGGTTTACTGATCCATGGAACAAGATGAACACATTTTTTTCTAATCTCAGGGAATTAAAAGTCATCAAAATGATTAACGTGATCACAATAGACAAAGACATTCGCAAAGAAGATCGTAAACAAAGACTTTTTCAATGTACAACACTTCTGCACATTAAATAAACACCAATCAACACATTATTATTGCAGATAGAGCATAGATTACAAATCAGTTGCTTATACCTCATTGATAGCTTTTGGAGCAAAAGACAACAACTTTTGTCATTGGTTCAGTAGTCACATTTTCTACTTTCTACTTTTTATACCTTCTCTTTCCTGTAAAATACTAAAATTCTAAAACGATAGTATCACCAGGTAAGCTAGCTACCCTGTGTCAATACATGAAACAATTTTCTTAACACGGCTTTGGCCAAAGCTCTACCCATGGCTCTCTATTAAATTACAGCAACAACAGTTTTTTTAAAAAGATTTTACACTAATGAGATAGAGTCAAAGAAGTTTCATTACTTCCGATTCTTACAGTTTTTATAAAGGAGGAATGAGGTACAAAGAATACAAAAGACAGAATGCTTAACTGACCATTTTGCAGGATATGTACCTTAAAAGGAATGCAAAAGCATTTCTGGGCAACACAGCAACTGCAATCGAGGTTTGTGTAGGTGTGCAAAAAATGTTGTGTGAAGTAGTGCCAAACAATTTCAGGACTTCTAACACTGATCATTCAGGCACTCTGTAAAATTCGCCAGCCATTAACAAAGCACAAACAGGCATTCCCAGTCCGACATAAAATAAGGAAGTACATAAATGAACTGTACAAACAATTAAAATAGATTCAGAGAGAAAATATTTCATTAATTTAATTAAACACGTCATTGTTCACCGTCTTTTGTTTTCAAACAAAAGTAAACCAAAACAAACCGGTGTGGTAAGGTGTGCGTTCATAATTTCGCAAAACAGAAGATTATTGTGTGAATGTTCAAATGCCTAGACCTTGAGGTCACCTGTTTGAGTATATAAACTGAAGTGGTGCTCACGGTTCAGCATCACAGCCCTCAGATACAGAGCTGCAGTACTGACCTGATCGTCATGATGAAGCTGAGCCTGTCTCTGATCCTCCTCTGGGCACTCGCCAGCACAGGTAACCCATATTCCTGTAATAATTCAGGCTAATTTAAAATGTATTTATTTATTTATTTTGAAGGAATGTTTATTAGAGCCATGTTAATGATGTTAATGCATGTTATCGTTTAAGCCATGTGTTTAAATGTATTTAACATGTTTACATTTTTAGAAATATTCAAAATACCTCATATTTGTTATTTTCAAAATGTCAATATCATTTCTGTGTTTCTCTCCTGATTGTAGCTGGAGCCCTTTGGTGTCAAACCTGCACTGGTCAGAAGTGTTCAAAATCAGAAAAATGTTCTTCAAATATGATGTGCATTACAGCTACTATTTTAGGTAATCTTTTCTTCAGATTATCTGATAAACTTCAGTAAATTTCAGTGACTGTGAAGTTATGTGTCTTTCCATCAACATTAATAAAATACACTTTGAATTTGCAGCTAACTCATCTGGAGCTATGGCAACAGAATTCTACAAGGCATGTGCACCATCCTCCCTGTGTCCAGCTACGGGCAATCAGACATTTTCATTTCACCTGGGTGTTCAAAGTGCTCTTGCATCTGCCAGATGCTGCAACACGGATAACTGCAACTCAGACACTCTGCCTGGTAAGCACAAATCAATAAGTGTTTTATTAAAGAAACTGTAATAGAAAGACATAAGAAACAATAATTTTGATATTTGCTGAAATGTTCTCTGTACTAAAATTAAATGATGTTCTTTTCTGTTTCAGATCCTACTCCTCAGTCAAGTAACGGCCTACTATGTAACGTTTGTACCACCTCTCAGTGCAACACTCCATTAAAGTGCCAGGGAGTGGAGGACAAATGCTTTCAATCGATAAGTGAGTCTTTACGGAAAATACTGTCCTTAACTCTAGATCTCATGTTTAGTCTATTTTCAGGATTTTCTACTATTTTTGTTTTTTATGTGATAAAAAATAAAATGGTAAAAGTAAAATTTGAAGTATTTTACTAGTATTTATAATAATTCTTATTTTATATCTTAAAGCTTAAAAGATAAAAATAAAGACATTACCATGGTTCACAGTAACAGAAACATGCCTGTCAGAAGAAAGTTCTATAGATTATTAAAAGTGTAGCATTGAAAAAGCATTGTCCATAAAAAAAAAAAGTTTCTCTGTACCATTACTTGTTTTAAATTCCATACTTGTATAAAAGTAGAATTGAATAGTATGGATTAAATGGGATGAACTGAATGGCAGTAACAACACACAAAAATAAAAATCAGGTCCTTGAGTGAAACTGAGAGTCGCTGCACCAGGGTGTAAAGTTACAGCATCATATGTCAGCAAATAGAAAATGTAATAGAACAGGTGATAAGTTACTTTTTCAGAGGAAGATATGGTAATTTCCTATAATTGATCACATTCAAGCAATCTGAAAATGTTTAAACTGTGATTTTTGATCTGCAGTGTGGGATAGCCCCAACAGTTTCCCAGCTTACGGTTGTGCATCTACAAACGTGTGTGCAGCTGCTTCGAGCCTGAAATTTCTACCTTTCATGCAGAGCATTGGTAAGATAACAAGTGGACCAAACTGTACTTCACCCACACCCACTCCTACACCAACCACGAAAACTACTCCAAAAACCACGAAAACTACTCCAACAACCACGAGAACTGTTTCAACAACCACGACAACTGCTCCAACAACCACGAAAACTACTCCAACAACCACGACAACTGCTGCAACAACCACGACAACTGCTCCAACAACCACGACAACTGTTGCAACAACCACAACCACTGCAGAACCAACCACAACAACAGCTGCTCCAACCACAACCACTGTGGCACCAACCACAACAACAGCTGCACCAACCACAACCACTGCAGAACCAACCACAACAACAGCTGCTCCAACCACAACCACTGCAGCACCAACCACAACAACAGCTGCTCCAACCACAACCACTGCGGAACCAACCACAACAACAGCTGCTCCAACCACAACCACTGCAGCACCAACCACAACAACTGCAGCACCAACCACAACAACTGCTGCTCCAACCACAACCACTGCAGAACCAACCACAACAACAGCTGCTCCAACCACAACAACTGCTGCTCCAACCACAACCACTGCAGAACCAACCACGACAACAGCTGCTCCAACCACAACCACTGCAGCACCAACCACAACAACTGCTGCTCCAACCACAACAACAGCTGCTCCAACCACAACAACTGCAGAACCAACCACCACCACTGCAGCACCAACCACAACAACAGCTGCTCCAACCACAACAACTGCAGAACCAACCACAACAACTGCAGAACCAACCACAACAACAGCTGCTCCAACCACAACAACTGCAGAACCAACCACCACCACTGCGGCACCAACCACAACAACAGCTGCACCAACCACAACAACAGCTGCTCCAACCACAACAACTGCAGAACCAACCACAACAACTGCAGAACCAACCACAACAACAGCTGCTCCAACCACAACAACTGCAGAACCAACCACAACAACAGCTGCTCCAACCACAACAACAGCTGCTCCAACCACAACAACTGCAGAACCAACCACAACAACAGCTGCTCCAACCACAACAACTGTAGAACCAACCACAACAACTGCAGAACCAACCACAACAACAGATGCTCCAACAACAACAACAGCTGCTCCAACAACAACAACTGCAGAACCAACCACACCAACTGCAGAACCAACCACAACAACTGCAGAACCAACCACAACAACAGCTGCTCCAACCACAACAACTGCAGAACCAACCACAACAACAGCTGCTCCAACCACAACAACTGCAGAACCAACCACAACAACTGCAGAACCAACCACAACAACAGCTGCTCCAACCACAACAACTGCAGAACCAACCACAACAACAGCTGCTCCAACCACAACAACTGTAGAACCAACCACAACAACTGCAGAACCAACCACAACAACAGATGCTCCAACAACAACAACAGCTGCTCCAACAACAACAACTGCAGAAACAACCAGAACAACAGCTGCTCCAACCACAACAACAGCTGCACCAACCACAACAACTCCTGCCTCCGGCTGCAACTGCTGCAACTGCTGCAACTGCTGCAACTGCGGCAACTGCGGCAACTGCTACAATGACCACCCCCATCACGGACACTGCAACTAATGCAACAAACACAGCTTGCACATCACCTACAACTGCTCCACCTTAGCAGCACAATCTTCCACAACTACTATGATGTATGATGTGTAAAGCTGGATATGACCTAATGCTCATCTTAGTTTTCTTCACCTGCTTTTAAATTAGCGAAGAAAAGCCTCTAAAGCTGTCAGCCGCCAAAAGTAATAAAAATTCATGTAAAGGTCGACACTGTTTTTACTTCTCCCAATAATCTTTTGTTACTAAACAGATTCCCTTAAGTGTAAATTTAAGCAAATGATGGTGTCTGGTTGAAGGTGAATTGGGGATGCTTATAAATAGGGATACTATTTGGATGTTTTCTTCCAAGTTATTGTTATTATTGTTGAATAATTTTGAGTTTGTCATAAATTGTAAAAATTAAATACAATAAAAACATGTATAGAATCTCTGTAAATGGAAAATACATAACGATCTATGTAACAAAACATACACTGGAAATAAAAAAGGGGAAAGGGACAAAAAACACTTCACTGTAGTGCAGAGCTTTTACTTTCAAGGCAGCTCTCCTTTGTTTTTGGTTTGTTTATTTTTTTCTCTACAGCTCGGACAGTAAATGACAATCTGGTGGAAACCACACCAATCAAGAGGGGGGTTTTGATACAACACCCTCTTTGCAACCTATTTCACCAGGAGACAACGAAGAACCTCCAAAACCGCCAACCGTTAAGGGAATACACAGAGATTGATAGTTGCCAGGACACTAGGCAGTCTTGCAGCCAGTATGACTGAGGCAGCCTAACCTGTTTTTATTATTATTTTTTTAATCTCTTTATTTTTTGCCTTTGCAACAACCAAAGCAGAACTACTTGGCTCACTGGTACCTGACAACTGTCTCCACAGAATCACATAAATGCTTTTAAAGTTCCCACCTGACACTCTCAGAATCAGATGGGTTTTTGTACAATAATAGAAAAATGTGATCTAGATTTAAAATGTGCTTTATAAGTCACATTAGTTTTTTCCACCAGCAATTTAGAATAACTTCTCATTATTTTCTCCCAGAATGGGAGCTCCCAGATAGGGAGCACCACAAGATACTCCCCTCTTACTTTCACCCTTTGGCTACAGTAGACCTGTCCAGCATCCTCTAGAGCAGGGGTGGGCAACTCCAGGCCTCGAGTGCCGGTGTCCTGCAGGTTTTAGATCTCACCTTCGGTCAACGCACCTGAATCAAATGATTAGTTCATTACCAGGCCTCTAGAGAACTACAAGACATGATGGCTGTGTCCGAATTCAGGGGAAGGATGCTCATAAGGACACTACCTACCTACGTCACAAGGTAGTGTCCTTAGACGGACGGGTAGTCAGGAAGTGAGCGGCTTGGACAGCCCCCTTTTTTCTCCATAGAAACTTTATTGAACAAACAATCAGTTTCTAACATAACAGATGGGCTGTGGACAGCCTCCTAGCCTTCAACTCCGCCCTTACTTGCGTGGTTTTCCGGTCGCTAGCGCCACAGCGCGAAAACTTTAAAATGGACCCAGAAATGTTGCTCCGTTGTTTGGACAATTTTATTTCTCGAGGAGCTAGAAAAACCTTATCGTCGCCGCCCGCACGTTTTGTACCTTAGGCTCATCAGAGACAATCATATCGAGGTAAAATAATTTCCTTTAATCTACACGCATTTATGAATTACGTAGCTAATTACACGGATGCCAAAAAAGTGTTCGCCTGCCAAAACTGATTTCCAATGTTTCCGAGTGTAATATGTGTAATATCTTTATGTATATTGGTAAATAGACTTCGGTGAACATGGTTTACTAAGGGGTTTTATATATACAATAATTACCTGTTGTTCAAGTATCTTTATAACTCTGGTTATAATGTAGGTACAATTGATATACTTGTTGCACTGTCTGCTGTCCTCTTGGCCAGATTACTCTTAAAAAAAAAATTTCTAATGCCAATAAGATTTTTTTTTTAACTGGATGAATAAAGGATATATAAAAGTCACTGCCAAAAACTGATTGCAGCTTCTACCTTGTTACAGGAATGTTGCTGGTGGCTCAAGGTGACTTGATATCACTAATGAGGGACACATTTGACGTTTCACGTATTATAGACCAACAAGTTATTCATAGCAGGTTAAATATGAGCAATCAGTTTAGGCCAAAAACCGGAAATCAGTTTTTGGCAGACGATCATTTTTTGGCACAACATCGGTCATTCTCACACATGTACTGTATCATATAAAATATATAAACTAAATATCTTTGAAACGTATAGAATCTAATCTTTTGTTTGTTTGTTTTTTTACATAGCACTTTATCAAACTGTTGTCTGCTACAGAGTTACAAGTATTATACTAATAATATAGCATCCACCATCTCCTGCTTGCATATTTCTGTAAACATCTTAGTGGTGTGGCAGCCACGAGTGAGCCCTGCAAACCCTGTGGATGGAGGATGCAGTGGACAGTGGGAGGAAGCATCCTAAAGCTCTCTTTGCAGACCACCCTGTGTGATTCTCCACTCGCCCAACAGAAAAGACAAACCGCAGGTCTCAGTTGCAGCTCATCCACGTCTGATCTTGCTCCGGCAGATTCAGCAACACTGCCAGAGACTTCCTGTAATCTATTACAGTTGTTAAAGAAACGGTCCAGGAACAGGTCACTCAGGTTAATCCTGTGTGAACAACTGAAAATATTGTTTTTCATCTTTACATACTGTGTATTTGAAATATTCTTGTTTAATTGTTATTGTTATTTACTTTATTGCTATCAAATAAATATCCAAGTAATATTGTTCAAAGTTAGCGTTATGTTCATACGTGTTACAAATGCCTGTAAATCAAATTGAGTTCAGTGACAATTACTGTTTGTTGGAATCAATTTATTAATAACATAAAACCTTTAAACTAATGCAACACATATAACAATGTAACAAATATATTCAAATAAATAAATTTCTCAATACATAACTCATTTGGGAACTAATCTTTCAAGAAGTGAAAACAATCTGTCCATCCTCTCCCTGCTCTCCTCTCCTCAGCCTCTCTTTGCTGCCTCATGTCCTCTCTGATGAGGTCTAGCAGCTCATCATCCCCGTCTCTTTTCCTCTTTCTCCCTGTCGTAGGTGGCTGAGCCGCTTCGTCATCGCTGTCGTTTTGGTCACCCACTGCTGCGCTTGGCCTGGAGTGTCCTCAGGGAGAGAGGACATTAGGACAGGAGGCGTAATGGAAGGCATCTGTCCTATCACCTCATCCATGAGGGCAAACCAGGGCCAAGTAGCAGCAGTGGGCTTCCCACTGACCCCCTCTCCTGAGCCTGGATACTTGCAATCCTAAAGGCAGAGGAAATCAAAAATGACAGCAGGCAAATAAAAACACCACAACAAGTCTTAGTAATTGCACATTTATTAACTTGTGTTCTTGAGAATTATCTTCTTGATAACACACATACGTACTTTGTATTCTTTAAAGTTATCTCATGTCTTCTGGCCTGCAAGGGGTGACTTTCCCCTGCAGGCCCATCCTCTCCAGAATTGTCCTGATCACACACAACAAATAAGAGAAGAAAGGACACCATGGCAACTATGTTAATCCCTAAGTCCAAAGGTTTTCACAGCAGAACACCAGAGGAACACCATCTGGACATCACAGGTTCTGTACAGCAGCGGTCCGTGAGTCGTTTGGTACCGGGCCACGAGAGTTAAGGCTCCGGTGTGAAATTTATGGTTTTCAGGGGTTTTATCGTTAACTCGGTTTTCCTGAGTCTTTCCCTTGTTGTAGTTGTGTGTCTTATTTTGAAAGAAATATTTACACTTTACCATAGCGACCAGAGAGCATTAAGTGGCAGAGAGGAGGATGTTACTGTCAATATTGGCGCATTTTCAGGAGGACGCTTCTAATAAAGTTACACAGTTACACAGTACATTCACGTTTATTATTATATTTACAAAATACCACAGTTTTTGTCTTGGTCGGATCATTTTATGTGGTTGTATTTATCCGCGATACCTTAAAGGCCGCTCCGTGTCTGACAGAAACCGGTCTGTGGCGCAAAAAAGGTTGGGGACCGCTGCTGTACAGCATGAGGGCTAATAGGACCGTACTCATATGAATATGATGTGTACATTGATTTATTCTTGTACATCCACGCCGTAGCGGCCCAATTCCTCACCCCAGTGAAGAGGTGATCGTTTTCTCCTCGTTTTAATAAATTAAGCCGTTTGGTCTTTGTTCCCCACAACATATCACCAATTCGAAAAAATCAAAATTAGCTGTATGTAAGCGGCAATACATGAAAAATCGCGGGACCCCCGATACAAGCTGGTTTACGGTTATTTTAAAGAAAAGAAACATGTCTATGCAGATGCCCAAAGCTTAACAAAACGACCGCTATAACAATTTAACTTTTGTACAACCAGATTTTCATATACTTACATATGAAAGTGTTTTCCTCTCCTGCTTCGACCACCATCGTTATCAGAAACAAATCTCCTCTATGACCCGCAATGAATCCTGGGATATAGTAGGACATGAAGGATACATCAGACCATCCTTAGAATTCAGGGCAAAGTAGGACGCATTTGTCGCCACATTTTGAGTGCTCTTTGAATTCGGACAGCCTTCGTCGGGTTGCCGCGACGTCATTGCCTCCAAATATGGCATTGGCGCATCCTTCCCCTGAATTCGGACACAACTAACCCCCAAATTCGCGGAAAAGTAGGACACATTTGTCGCCACATTTTGAGTGCTCTTTGAATTCGGACAGTCCTCGTCGCGTCGCTGTGACGTCATTGCCTCCAAATATGGCATTTTAAGCATCCTTCCCCTGAATTCGGACACAGCCGTTGAGGAGGTAATTTAGCCATTTGAATCAGCTGTGTTGGATCAAGGACACATCTAAAACCTGCAGGTCATCGGCCCTTGAGGGCTGGAGTTTCCCACCCCTGCTTTAGAACTACCTAATCCCCTCACAATTAGGTGGTGATCAGTTGGCAGCCAAGCTACTCTTTCATAACACATGAACACAACTGAAAATCTGTGACAAAATCACTGAACTACCACATTTCCCTGCTAGGACAGGCCATTCCTTGGCCGTCCGACTGGGGTCTGGTATGTGGGGCCTCCCTGCCGCTGCGGAGTCGGGGCGGTCTGCTTCTCCCCACCTCAGGGAAAAGGGTAACACCACCTGGGTCTGGGTGCAATTTCCCCCTCCAGGGGCAAGGGTACCTAGACCCGGTTCTTAGAGTACGCTTGGGGAGTGTGATTGTGTGTACAGCGTCTCTTTATGTCTGTCTCCACGTTGGTTGAGTGTGGAGTGATTGCTTATGAGAGCAGGAGGGTGGGAATGGATGTTTGTATCTGTGTGTGCCTGTATGTCTGTGTCTATATGTCAGGTTGGGTATCAGACGCCACCTCTTTGGGAACATCTCAGGCCCTCCAAGGTTTGGAGGCCTATCTCCCCCCATCACTTCCCCTGCCGGTGGCAGACGCCCTCAGACATTGGCGCGTTGGTGGTTCTTTGTGTCTGGGGATGGGCGCCCAGGTACACTCCTTGGCGGCTGCTTATTGGGGCCTGGAGCCTGGGGCTCGCTCGGGCCACTTCAGAGGTGGAGTGCCCTCGGCCTCTCGGCCCGGGGCTCGGTCACTCAGGCACAGCTGGCTGCCGGGGGAGCCCACGGGTGCGTCACTGCAACCCCCTGGCTTCGGCTCCGTGGCTGCTGAGCGACGCCTCATCTGGGACTCTCCTCAGCTCTTTCTGGGATAGTGGCGCGGCTGCCCCTCTGTTGGTCTTCCTTGGTCTCTTGTGTTCTGGGGGCCTCTGGATGTCTGGAGTTTCGATCTCCTCCATAACTGCTTCATGCCCTGGAGGACGGGGCGGTGGCCCCCCACACCCTCTAGCAGATCATTACATGAAGGAACCTTTTAAAAAAAACAAACAAGCGCGTCCATGCTCACAGGTGTACACACGGGTGATCACACACACAAACTACACCCTTTTTGGCTCCTATCTCAAAGCACACTGTGCGCTGTCGATCTTACGTGCTGCACAATAATGTTTAACATTTAGTATTTACTGCCATATTCCCATATATCGTTGTGATGTTGTTTATTCTATTACCCTCGTTTTCTTCTGCTTGTTTTCTTTTTTCTTTCTCAACAGGTGATCCAGGTGATCGATATATGTATTTTTTTGTCTGCTTGCTCTGTTGGTTTTTGTTTTTTGCTCTTTTTCCCCCGTCCCTCTTCTCAGCTGTTTTTCTTTCCCTCTTTCTTTCTCCCCTTTTCTTTCTCCCAGTAAAGTCTGTCCCGTATTCAGCAAATGAAAATAAAATAAACAATAAAAGGTGAATCAAATGGACCATTACAGCAAGGCTGGGATGGTCCATTTGGTAAAGTAAATCCGTTGGGCATCTTTCTTTGCCTTTAGACAATAATTCTGATGGCAAAAGAGCCAAACGGGACAGGCGCAAAAAAAAAAAAAAAAAAAAAAAAAAAATAGGCTGTTTCAGTTATTACCAGCCAAATAGTTGCATGTTTAATCATCTGAGAATTTACCCAGATTTATTTATTCATTTAGAAAGAGATATTGACTCCCCCAATGTTCAGCGCAAAGTTACGCCGATGTGTCCAGTCACACTCATCCAAGTTTTACTGCTGTTGCTCATGTGAGAATTCAAATCTCCAATGGAATCCCATGAAACTGTGCCAAATTTTTAGACTAGACAATAACTATTACCAAGAGATGTACTAAACAGAATATATCTGTCATACCCTGTCTGTTTGCTCCCTGCATCTTCCTCTGTGACATCCCTCACCTTGTGGTACATATTTATTTTTCCCTGTTTGTCCAACAGGTGGCCTCCCTGAGCCATATACCAATCACTTGAGTTTGACAAGAACCAGAAATATAATCATAAAAATACAGTAATAAATGAAATAATAAATGAAATATTCAAAATCATGCATTCATGTATATTGCAATATATAAGCAAAAAAAAAATATATATTTACATATTTCTCATTTAACTTGAACCCTTTCACGCATGGTCACTACAGTGGACAGCTATTCAAAGGCTGTTTTCTTGTATTTGTGTTAGTGTTGATGGTATACTTGCACATATACCACTACATTGGACACTGATGTGTAACTCCATACCCTGCCACCCACCGGTCGTTTAATGTTATTATAGATGCATGACATGTTTCATTGTAATTATTGTTATTTAGCCTTGTCATGCATGAATTGTGACAACCTGAATCAGGATTTTTTTCTTAAGTATTTTTATTCATCTTTTCATGCCTAAAGATGAATAAAACTCCTGACTGAGGTTGTCATGATTCATGCATGAAAGTTAAAGCTTAATTAACTTAACCTAATCTAATTTGTTTTTTATTCCTTTTACAAAAAAGCAATTTTAGGACATACAAACCTGTAACCATAATGAGCTTAGACCATTGAGGAGCAGCTTCAGCTTCGCGTTATCTCCAAATCTGACTTTTAGACCCATTTTTGCTTGTCATACTGAAAGCCTGAAATAGTGGTATACAGTAAAGTCATTAAATGTACTGGGTACAAGCTATCTTTTTTGGTATAGTATACTAGGCACATATAATTCTTTTTCTAGGCTTTTTGTAAAGATTCCTAAACTGTGGTAAAATCCAAAAAAGCCCCAAATTAAATAAAGAAAATACACATGCAAAAAAAGAATCAGAAAATCAAAAAAAAAAACTTTTCAAATTATTTTTTAACTTGTAGCACTCAATTTTGTGTGAAAATACTGGTAATGTAAAATTAATACACTCAACAATGCACGCAAAATAAAAATGTTTATTTTACAAACAAAACTTTCAGATATCCTTACATGAGTGTAAATCAACAACCTTCCACACAAGCCCTTATAGTGCCCTCTCCTGTTATAACAAAAGAAAAGTAGGATTACATGATGGGATAACACCACCCATCCATTCTCTACCACTTATCCAATTTAGGGTTGCACGGGGTTGGAGCCTATTCCGACTGCCATAGGGCAGAGTACATCCTGGACAAGGTAACAGAGAGAGAGACAACCATTCACACTCACACCTATGGGCAATTTAATATAATCAATTAACCTATTCTCATTAACTGCATGTCTTGTTTGTGGACTGTACCTGGACAGAACCCATGCAGGCATGGGGGGGATCGTGTAAACCCCGCACCGAAAGGCAAATGCACACACATGCTGCCTGGGATGAGACCAGGTAACCCAATCCAATTCTTTTCTTTTCTTTTCTTTTCTTTTAAAAAACAGATCAAACGTCCAGTTCGTGTTGCTTAAAGAGTTGAATAGGTTAGTTTTCATCCAAATCAGGAATCAGGATTAACCTGATTCCAGCAGAAAGCTGAATTCAGCCTGGATTACAAAGGAGAATGAACTTAATAGAATAGAATAGAATAGAATAGCTTTTTATTGTCACTGTTACAAGAACAGTGAAAGGCAGTTTGGCATCTCTCCATGTGTGTGAAGCACACAATAGCGTAAGTATTTACACAATAACAGACAAATTTACATTTACACAAGAAAGATATGTACAAGTTATACATACACCTGCAAACATACACGCACATACATACATATATGTATATATACATATTTGCATCCGTACATGCATACACACACATATTTCCACATACACGCTTACATCTATATACATACACATACATGCCATCTAACTAGCAGGTGCATTGAGAGGTGCAGTGTGATCAGTGATATTGCACATTGAGTGTGTGGGGGGGATGATATTGCACATTGAGTGGGGGGGTGCTGTTGGAACTATACTAAATAATGTTATAATAAATACAGTTTAAAGAGGTAAAGGTGTTGGTTGCATTGAAGTATAAACAGAAATACGATTTATAAATAAGGTGTAATGTCCACGAGTGTTGGCAGTGCAGTTATCCTCCAATCAGGGTGGAGGTAGGGCATGTTTGACAGCCTGTGGGTAAAAACTTCTGTTGAGTCTGTTTGTCTTCGACCTGATGGACCTGTAGCGTTTACCAGAGGGAAGGGGGGGAAAAAGTGAGTGTCCAGGGTGCGTGGGGTCTTTGATGATGATGCTGGCTTTCTGCTGAAGTTTGCCAGTATAGATGTCTCTGAGGGGGGTTAGTGAAGTGCCGATTGCCCGCTCTGCTGCCCTCACCACCCGCTGCAGTTTCCCCTTGTCCTCCGCAGTGCAGCAGTTGAACCAGAGTGTGCAGCAGTAAGTCAGAAGGCTCTCAATGGTGGAGCGGTAGAAGTTTACTAGCAGTCTTTGGGGTAATTGGGCCTGACGTAGTTTCCTGAGGAAGTACAGCCTTTGTTGTGCTTTCCCTACCTGGTGGGAGATGTTTGTGGACCAGGTAAGGTCGGCCGAGATGTGGACTCCGAGGAACTTAAAGCTTTCTACCCTTTCTACCTCCTCCCCATCAATGTAGAGGGTAGAGTGCTCAGATCGCTTTGTTCTTCTGAAGTCGATTACCATCTCCTTGGTCTTGGCTGTGTTCAGATGCAGGTTGTTGTCGTCACACCATTGCTTCAGATGCTGAACCTCCTCTCTGTAGGCTGAATCATTAAACCTCTAAAGTTAGTCAAACATGAAAACTAGAGTTGATAAGAGAACTACAAACTGCATTTTTGCAGTCTTTTTACACTTTAAATTAAGTATTATGTTTACATAATATTATATTTTCATACATTTATTAAGTTTATTTATGAAACATTGTCTTTCATGCTTACAATAAATGTATTCAGGACTCAAGTTTTTATCCATTAAAATCCTGAAAAAAAGTAAACTGAGCTGTGTCAAGACAAAAATTGAATAAAAATGTTATGAGTTAGAATGTCCAAGGTGATCACAGTAGAAAATAGTTAAATTAAAAAACTTATTAAGTTATTAAGTCATTAAAAAGTTAAACTATACATATGCTTTCAATACTTATGCTATGTGTTGGTCATTTTAGTGTTTCTTTTACATTTATGTATATCTTGTTAATGTTCACTGGTTGTCAGGTCAGCATTAAAAGGAAAACATCAGAGCTTATCTTTTCTTTCTTTCTTTTCTTTTTTTCCCCTTTCGGAAATAAAAACACTTATGTTTATGCCATGCTTGCTATTCTACCTCATGTTCTTTATACTTTTTGAAAAATGTTTCAATATCTTCAACTTAAATTATGGCATCGGTATCAACACAAAGCAGATGAGGTAAAATGGCTGTGAAAAAAATAATGAATTTATTGCTAATGAAATATTTCACAATATAGCTGTTAATATCAGACTTATATTCACTTTTTCTTGCTGATGCTTGTGCTCCTGTAACATGTGAATTTTCCCAGTGTGGGATTAATATTTCTGTGTCTGTTTATATCTAAAGCGTAAGGGAGGACCACTGGTAACATTTGTGGGTAGGTAGCATCAATGGAGGGTGGGCAGGCAGGTAAGCTGTTGAGGTGAGATGTTAACCAAGACATGGACAAATGAATGTAGAGAATTACATCTTTGAACCAGTGTCACAGTCTGGCAGACTGTATGTGTTTTGAAAAAAGGTGCAGACCAAAACTATGAACCGTGACATCGATTAACAAAAAACAAGCCATTTATTAAGGCTGACAAAATAAATACAAAAAAGGTGTTAAGAAACAGAGAGATATTTTTTAATGCGTATCTGCTCATTAGATTGTTTTATGAGAGGCCCGGACTTGACTAGGTCACAGGCTGACCAGAAACTGCATGTTTTTGCAGAATATGGGGAACAGACAGAGTGAGACTAAGTTTAGACAGGTTGCCCTGGCAACAGACCTTAGAAAAGGGAAGTTATTGCAAACTGCACAGGAAGTTTTAGTGCACAGGCATATTAATAAATAAGACACAGAACAGAGGAACTGAGTAGAAGGAGTTTGTTTGTAATGAAACTGTGTGTGTCACGTGTGACGTGTGTGACGTCTGAAGTACCGAAATAACACCATATAAGACACATGTTGAGCAAACAATGTTAGAGATCCTGCAACTGGCGTTTGGGCTGTGCAGGGGTCTCTCTCTTCCGGAAGATGATTGAATAAAAAGAAATATAAAATGTTTTGACCACTATGAGTCGGTTTTCTCTGTTCTATTATGGGGACAAAAGAATCGGGTTTTAATATTTGGTGTTTCCGCCCGGTTCGCCTTGCAACAGAGAGAACAAATGTGGCCGAAGGTTGGATCTGATATGAGGCGAACAGAAGACCGGTCTAAAAAGATTTAAAGGTAGGCACAAACCTGTTCAAAGAAAAAGCAAATCTGTGCATATTGGATGAATTCTAAATTATCTGTTCACTGAACTGATGATCTTAACTATTAAATTGGCTCAGTAGTGGTAAAACTAAAGTCTTGAGAATAAAGCTTTGAAGTAAGGATAATGAAACTTTGAAAATGACAGTACTGAGTTAAAGAGATAAAGAAAGGAAATGAAGAAATGTTTAAGAGAATATAGGACAATAGGTAATTGGTCATTTTTATGGGTTTGAGTCCCTATTGGTAATAAGGTCGGACCTGCTTCAGCTACTTCTTGTGAAGTTTTGACTGTTGTTTCAAAGTAATATAAAGTATTTTAGGAACTGGGAGTTCTAAGAAGTGCATCTGTTCGAAGGTTACGCTTCCAATTTGTCACGGACGCGTGGCATTTTCCTCTGGGAGGGATAGTACAGTTGGCAACTGTGGAGAACTGAGGACGCTCCTTAAAGCTAGTGATTGGATTACTTTACCGTTCGGAACGGTGGTTTGCACTTTTTTGGGCAGCAAAGGTTGGACCTTGGGCGTTGGACGCTTTTAAAAATAACTTAGGATTTTAGTAATTGGGCCACAGTCCGGGACTGAGTCTGGTGAATTGACGACAAAAAGGTTGGACCTTACCGTGGGACGGTTATTTAAATTTGTCAAAATTGTGTAGGTTTTGGTTTTAATATATGAGAGGCCTGATAGTTCTTGTTATTGTAATTAGAGGACGTCCTTGTAATATAATATAAGTGCTTTTCATGTGAAGGAAGTTTGTAATTTGACAGTGATTTAAAGGGCTGAGGCTATTTGCAGAGTGTGTGTGTGTGTGTGTTGAAATGCAAATCTGGAAGTTGTAAAATGCTTAAACCAATTTCATAAATATTGTTGCAAACATTGCTGAATGCGTGGGTTTAAGACGTTGTTTATGTTTATTAGAACAAAATAAATAAAAGTTTGGATTTGTCTTAGTGAAGGTTGATAAACTTATTTATTTTTGGGCCTTTAGTGGGTGAACTGTGCAAACTGCAGAGGTTGTGGCCTAAAAACCTGAGGCATTAAAGGCAAAAATATCTCTGTTTGAATAGCAAGTTCAACCAGGCAAGAATTTCAGCAATAAACGCTGGTGTGTTTTATTTTTTCCATTTTGATGTGTGATGTGAGAATTATTAGAGGTTTTAATTGTTTTTCTTTCAGTTTAAGGCTGAATAAGCAGTTACTGGGTGCGGTCTACTTCCTCTTTCTGATTCTAAAAAGCATGTTTGATAAAATACTCTTAGGAAAGCGTATTTTGAGTGATTCTAAGTGTGTGAATGTTGTGAGTATTGGATTTGAGTGATTCTGTGTGATTCGTACCAAATAATAAATAAGTAATAATAACACTACGCGGGTTCATAGCAGAGTGCGGGAAAAAGAGGAAGTCTGAGAGAAGAGAGTGTACCAGCAAGTCTGAATACAGCTTGTGAGCTGGTGAGAGACGTTGCAACATGAAAACAGTGGAATTAGAGACTTGAATGTATTAAAACAGTAATGAAAATGATATTAAATAAGTGTTTTAGTGTGTTAATACAGGTGCCCATGGACTTACTCAACCTCAAAAAATCAGTACAGTGGCAAAAGGATAGATTAACAGAATTGGGATGAGAAACAGGTCAGTCTTTGGCTTAAAAATTTGACAGCTTGACCTCTCATTCTGTCCGTATCCTGAGAAGAAGCTTAAAGGACAGTCAATCTCCCGATGAAGACAGAAGACAGACAGAACACAGTGGACTTGAAGAATTAACAGCAGGCAAAAGACAGTGCAGCTGACCTAAAACACTGAAGGGTCAAGCAGCAGCATGTATGAATACCACTGATGGAAAATGAGCTTTGAATGACAAGCTGGAAACTTGACAAGTGACATGACTGTTTGAAGGCACTGGACGTGATATTTGCCATGCTGGGAGTTAACCTACAAGAAAAGACTGAAAGGATCAACAGAGAAGAAACAGAGAAGAAGAAACAGCTGAGTTGAGCCTGTGTTTGCTGGAGATTTGAAGGCCACACAGGACACTGTGAGAAGAGGGACGGGGACCAGTGAGAGGTCAAGCCCGGACGAGTTCGAGTGAAAGCGTACAGGATATAATTGGATTGAAAATGGAGGCTGAACTGGTGGAGGTTTAGAAATACCCAGAGCATCATAACAAAGAGGTAAAAAAAAAAAAAAAAAGACAGAGAAAAATAAATAAATGAACTAACAACTACGTGAATGAATAGAAAACACACATACACAAATTGTTACATGTGAAATTATTTTTGGAAAGAATCAGAAGTGAGACAGTTTGAATCCACAGCTCAGTGCAAAGATGCATGAATTAAACCTGATTATCAAAATACATATGCAATGAAGAAGCAGCTTACACTCGACATTAATATGAACACATAACATAAATGCAATGAAGAACACGCTTACACTTGGGAATGAGAATACATGACATAAATTGGTATTTCTGGCCGGGGAGAGAGAAGTGGGTCGGTTAAGCACTCATGATAATAATGAAAATGTCTCAGTTTTGTTATTTTTAGGTGCAAAGCAGACCTGGATCAATTTTCCACATGCAGTGGTCGGAAGAAAATTATAGGTTAACATTATTAGAAACGTTCAGGCCAAGTTTCTGGTTGAATTGTTTACAGCGCCATGTGTCCCTCAACCTCACAAGCGAGCTCTAACTCCTGGCTGAAGACAAGGAATGCTGTTATTTAATGGGGGAAATCAAAATTTGGGTTAGCAAACCTGGGAAAGAGAAAACTGACTGTTTAAGTGGGAAAATTGTGAAGGAGTCTGAAACACTGGAAAAAGAAACATATACAAAATCACACACACAAACAGAAAATGCATTAACCTTAGAAATACAAGAGAGCTCATGAAGATTAGACAGCATGTTGAGCATGTGAGTCTATTTATCATCTTGTCCAAGTCGCTTAGTGTGTAGTAGTTTTTAGAATAGTGAATTAGAAGTGCTCTTGTACAGATTGATTAAAAAAAAGTGATTACTGTAGAAGGAAATAAAAATAATTTAATAAGGTGGTAATGTTTAAACATGCATTTCTCTTGTCACGGCAACTTCTTGAGAGATGACTCAGTATGCAAATTAGTTGAATGACTCAGGACAGGAAAAGAAAAAGAGGAACTTGGGTTTCCTGTCTGACTGTAGGAGTGAAGCTTGCACTGGAAGAGACACTGTGACTGTGTGGCGTTTAACAAGATTTTCTGTGCATTGAGCAGGTGAAATTATGTCAGTTGACCTGAGAGTGTCAGGACCCTGAAGAATTTGTGGCAAAACTTTTCTGTGTTTAAGATTTTTGAGGTTGTTGTAGTGATGGGTTGATTCTGTCGGTTAGGTTTGGGTTGTCTTCTTATTTTAATAGAGGGAGTTTTATTAAACATGGACATGTATTAGAGGGGCCCATTATTTTTGTAATGGTGCACTGAGAGAAAACCTTGTTACAGTCATTAACTGTAACTTTTGCATGCTGTGTATCTGCTGGAAGCAAAAAGAGGCATAAATCCTGATAGACAACATTTTGGAGTGTGCTTTCTAGCGGAGATTTATGCTGATATGGGGATGGTGTTTATCTTACCCTGGGTGTGTTTAATAAAATTAAAAGTGTTGCTCACACACATAAAGAGCATTGAGATTAAGTAAATTAAGATTAAGTAAAGATTAAGTAAAGTTAATATAAAGGATAGAGCCCAGAACATGATATTTTGAACCAACTTTGAATAATTAAGGGAACAATAGATGAACACAGTAGATTAGTGAGGTGTAGCAGAGAGAGGCGTTTTGTTTTCTATCCTTTACAGGAGAAGATTTCAGGACCACAGCGACCACATGAGTGGTGAGAATCCTGGAAGCCCCAAACCGAAGGGAACCAACCAGAGAAAGGGGGACCCAAAAAGAAGAACAGAGCACAAAGACACATATCTGAAGAGTAGTTGTTTACATTGCAAAGAAGATCAAAAGCTCGTTAGACACAGGTTAAATGTGAGCATAAAAGATATGCGCTATGGGTGAAACTAAACAATACCTAAACTGGGTGAACTAAAATTAAAACATGAAAAACCTTAAACATGGAGAACTGGCATGGATACCTAAAAAACACAACGTGAAATAACAGACGACCTGACAAGGAATGACTGAAAGCACACAGACTAAATACACACAGGAGGATAATGAGGGAAGTGGGAACACACGGGGAAACAGCTGACACACATGAACATAACAACGTCACAAGGGGAGAGTAAAACTAAACAAATTGAACATAGGAACACAGGACCTGTTCAAAATAAAACAGGAAACATAATGAGACGCAGACATGACAACATGAACTTGACACATAAGACACACAGACATGAAACACATGAAGGGCAAGAGAGACTAAAACACAGGGGTAGAAGACGCAAGGGGAATCTAATAACAAATGAACTTAGATAACTTTGTGAACGTAAACAACACATAAGCATCAAAATAAACTAAAACTCAAAACTCTGGGTCAAAAGACCCAGGATCGTGACACCCAGGTTCTGGAGTTTGCTTAGACACGTATTTCTGCATTCATCGTCATGAACCAACTTGGGACAGGTGAGTTGATTTTACAGGAAGTTTTCTCTTCTGGGAAAATAACATAATGGGTTTAGGACTAGGAGAATGAGAACGTGCACAAGAATCATGAAAGAGGCCAATTACCCACAATCTGATGGAGACTGGAGGTGAAGCTGGAACTTAAATACTGTTATGTGACGAGACCAGTGAGATGCAAATGTGATAGCTCTGGGCAATGAGGACTCCACCGGAAGGAAGAGCTGAAACCAGTTCAAGCGATAGATTTAGAGAGGTGTTAGAGCACAAGAGTGGACCATATCAAATACTGGATATCTTTCAAGAACATTGGATTGATCAAACAGTGATTTTCATAATACATGTTTTAAGGAAATTGATCATAGTGCAAACTAATAACATTTCCTTATTAAGGTGTAAAAGGTCTCAGCCATTACTGAAATATGGACTGTCCCATCACATAATTATGAGCAAATGAAGAAAATGAAAGAACATGCAGTCATACTCCACTATGTGTGCAGAATTTAAGGGAGAAATGCTGAATTATTCATGCACTGTAAAATGTAATTCTAGATGTTTGTTATTTCAACATGTTATTCTATATCAGTTTGACGATAGATGACTGAAGTTGTTGTTATAACATAGAATTACAAGTTAAAAACGTCCCAATTACACCAAAAAAAAGCTAACTTGAAAACTCATGTCCAGCTAAATCAGCAACTTATGTGAACTTGACAATGTGGGTAAGTTGAGCACAGCAGGATTCAAAACTGTCCCACGTGACTGCTATCGAGGTGCATCATGGGGAATTGGCGGTTAACGACATGCTCACTTTACTTGGACGTTTTCTAATCGTCTTCTTGGGAATATGCTTTCAAGGTGAGTAACATTCGTTATAACTACAAGGAAAGAGAGCTACAAAAGTTGTAACATGTTTTGAATTTATGGCATGATGTGTGTTTTTCTCTTTTACCGAAATGTTTGCTTTGGCTCTCTATTAAATTACAGCAACAACAGTTTTTAAAAAAAGATTTTACACTAATGAGATAGAGTCAAAGAAGTTTCATTACTTCCGATTCTTACAGTTTTTATAAAGGAGGAATGAGGTACAAAGAATACAAAAGACAGAATGCTTAACTGACCATTTTGCAGGATATGTACCTTAAAAGGAATGCAAAAGCATTTCTGGGCAACACAGCAACTGCAATCGAGGTTTGTGTAGTTGTGCAAAAAATGTGTGAAGTAGTGCAAAACAATTTCAGGACTTCTAACACTGATCATTCAGGCACTCTGTAAAATTCGCCAGCCATTAACAAAGCACAAACAGGCATTCCCAGTCCGACATAAAATAAGGAAGTACATAAATGAACTGTACAAACAATTAAAACAGATTCAGAGAGAAAATATTTCATTAATTTAATTAAATAAGTCATTGTTCACCGTCTTTTGTTTTCAAACAAAAGTAAACCAAAACAAACCGGTGTGGTAAGGTGTGCGTTCATAATTTCGCAAAACAGAAGGTTATTGTGTGAATGTTCAAATGCCTAGACCTTGAGGTCACCTGTTTGAGTATATAAACTGAAGTGGTGCTCACGGTTCAGCATCACAGCCCTCAGATACAGAGCTGCAGTACTGACCTGATCGTCATGATGAAGCTGAGCCTGTCTCTGATCCTCCTCTGGGCACTCGCCAGCACAGGTAACCCATATTCCTGTAATAATTCAGGCTAATTTAAAATGTATTTATTTATTTATTTTGAAGGAATGTTTATTAGAGCCATGTTAATGATGTTAATGCATGTTATCGTTTAAGCCATGTGTTTAAATGTATTTAACATGTTTACATTTTTAGAAATATTCAAAATACCTCATATTTGTTATTTTCAAAATGTCAATATCATTTCTGTGTTTCTCTCCTGATTGTAGCTGGAGCCCTTTGGTGTCAAACCTGCACTGGTCAGAAGTGTTCAAAACCACAAGCAAAGAAATGTTCATCAGAGACGATGTGCATTACAGCTACTATTTTAGGTAATCTTTTCTTCAGATTATCTGATAAACTTCAGTAAATTTCAGTGACTGTGAAGTTATGTGTCTTTCCATCAACATTAATAAAATACACTTTGAATTTGCAGCTACCTCATCTAGAAAGACGGCAACACAAATCTACAAGGCATGTGCACCATCCTCCCTGTGTTCAGCTACGGGCAATCAGACATTTTCAGTTGACCTGGGTGTTCAAAGTGCTCTTGCATCTGCCATATGCTGCAACAGTGATAACTGCAACTCAGACACTCTGCCTGGTAAGCACAAATCAATAAGTGTTTTATTAAAGAAACTGTAATAGAAAGACATAAGAAACAATAATTTTGATATTTGCTGAAATGTTCTCTGTACTAAAATTAAATGACGTTCTTTTCTGTTTCAGCTCCTACTCCTCAGCCAAGTAACGGCCTACTATGTAACGTTTGTACCACCTCTCAGTGCAACACTCCATTACAGTGCCAGGGAGTGGAGGACCATTGCTTTCGATCGATAAGTGAGTCTTTATGGAAAATACTGTCCTTAACCCTAAATCTCATGTTTAGTCTATTTTCAGGATTTTCTGCTATTTTTGTTTTTTATGTGATAAAAAAAATAAAATGGTAAAAGTAAAATTTGAAGTATTTTACTAGTATTTATAATAATTCTTATTTTATATCTTAAAGTTTAAAAGATAAAAAATAAAGACATTACCATGGTTCACAGTAACAGAAACATGCCTGTCAGAAGGAAGTTCTATAGATTATTAAAAGTGTAGCATTGAAAAAGCATTGTCCATAAAAAAAAGTTTCTCTGTACCATTACTTGTTTTAAATACCATACTTGTATAAAAGTAGAATTGAATAGTATGGATTAAATGGGATGAACTGAATGGCAGTAACCACACCCAAAAATAAAAATCAGGTCCTTGAGTGAAACTGAGAGTCGCTGCAGCAGGGTGTAAAGTTACAGCATCATATGTCAGCAAATAGAAAATGTAATAGAACAGGTGATAAGTTACTTTTTCAGAGGAAGATATGGTAATTTCCTATAATTGATCACATTCAAGCAATCTGAAAATGTTTAAACTTTGATTTTTGATCTGCAGTGAGGGACGACGACGACAGTTTCCCAGCTTGCGGTTGTGCATCTGCAAACCTGTGTGCAGCTGCTTCGAGCCTGCATTTTCTACCTTTCATGAAGAAAGTTGGTACCATAACAAGTGGACCAACCTGTACTGCACGCACAACCACAGCTGCAACAACCACGACAACTGCTCCAACAACCACGACTGTTGCACCAACCACAACCACTGCTCCAACAACCACGACAACTGTTGCAACAACCACGACAACTGCTCCAACAACCACGACAACTGCTCCAACAACCACGACTGTTGCACCAACCACAACCACTGTGGCACCAACCACAACAACAGCTGCTCCAACCACAACAACAGTTGCACCTACCACAACAACAGCTGCACCAACCACAACAACAGCTGCTCCAACCACAACCACTGTGACACCAACCACAACAACAGCTGCACAAACCACAACCACTGCAGAACCAACCACAACCACTGTGGCACCAACCACAACAACAGCTGCACCAACCACAACAACAGCTGCTCCAACCACAACCACTGTGGCACCAACCACAACAACAGCTGCTCCAACCACAACCACTGCAGCACCAACCACAACAACAGCTGCTCCAACCACAACCACTGCGGCACCAACCACCACCACTGCGGCACCAACCACAACAACTGCAGAACCAACCACAACAACTGCGGCACCAACCACAACAACTGCGGCACCAACCACAACAACAGCTGCTCCAACCACAACCACTGCGGCACCAACCACCACCACTGCGGCACCAACCACAACAACTGCAGAACCAACCACAACAACAGCTGCTCCAACCACAACAACAGCTGCTCCAACCACAACCACTGCAGCACCAACCACCACCACTGCGGCACCAACCACAACAACTGCAGAACCAACCACAACAACTGCGGCACCAACCACAACAACTGCAGCACCAACCACAACAACAGCTGCTCCAACCACAACCACTGCAGCACCAACCACAACCACTGCGGCACCAACCACAACAACTGCAGAACCAACCACCACCACTGCGGCACCAACCACAACAACTGCTGCACCAACCACAACAACAGCTGCTCCAACCACAACCACTGCAGCACCAACCACCACCACTGCGGCACCAACCACAACAACTGAAGCACCAACCACAACCACTGCAGAACCAACCACAACAACAGCTGCTCCAACCACAACAACAGCTGCACCAACCACAACAACTCCTGCCCCCGGCTGCAACTGCTGCAACTGCTGCAACTGCTGCAACTGCGGCAACTGCTACAAGGACCACCCCCATCACGGACACTACAACTAATGCAACAAACACAGCTTGCACATCACCTACAACTGCTCCACCTTAGCAGCACAATCTTCCACAACTACTTTTATGTATGATGTGTAAAGCTGGATATGACCTAATGCTCATCTTAGTTTTCTTTACCTGCTTTTAAATTAGAGAAGAAAAGCCTCTAAAGCTGTCAGCCGCTAAAAGTAATCAAAATTCATGTAAAGGTCGACACTGTTTTTACTTCTCCCAATAATCTTTTGTTACTAAACAGATTCCCTTAAGTGTAAATTTAAGCAAATGATGGTGTCTGGTTGAAGGTGAATTGGGATGCTTATAAATAGGGATAGTATTTGGGTGTTTTCTTCCAAATTATTCTTATTATTTTTGAATAGTTTTGATTTTGTCATAAATTGTAAAAATTAAATACAATAAAAACATGTATAGAATCTGTGTAAATGGAAAATACATAACGATCTATGTAACAAAACATACATTGGAAATAAAAAAGGGGAAAGGGACAAAAAGCACTTCACTGTAGTGCAGAGCTTTTACTTTCAAGGCAGCTCTCCTTTGTTTTTGGTTTGTTTTTTTTTCTCTACAGCTCGGACAGTAAATGACAATCTGGTGGAAACCACACCAATCACAAGGGGGGTTTTGATACAACACCCTCTTTGCAACCTATTTCACCAGGAGACAACAAAGAACCTCCAAAACTGCCAACCGTTAAGGGAATACACAGAGATTGATAGTTGCCAGGACACTAGGCAGTCTTGCAGCCAGTATGACTGAGGCAGCCTAACCTGTTTTTATTATTATTTTTTTAATCTATTTATTTTTTGCCTTTGCAACAACCAAAGCAGAACTACTTGGCTCACTGGTACCTGACAACCGTCTCCACAGAACCACATAAATGCTTTTAAAGTTCCCACCTGACACTCTCAGAATCAGATGGGTTTTTGT
Source organism: Oreochromis niloticus (assembly GCF_001858045.2). Lineage (NCBI taxonomy): Eukaryota > Metazoa > Chordata > Actinopteri > Cichliformes > Cichlidae > Oreochromis > Oreochromis niloticus. The sequence continues at coordinate 26,593,190 of NC_031981.2, read as the reverse complement.
ACAATAATAGAAAAATGTGATCTAGATTTAAAATGTGCTTTATAAGTCACATTATTTTTTCCACCAGCAATTTAGAATAACTTTTCATTATTTTCTCCCAGACTGGGAGCTCCCAGATAGGGAGCACCACAAGATACTCCCCTCTTACTTTCACCCTTTGGCTACAGTAGACCTGTCCAGCATCCTCTAGAGCAGGGGTGGGCAACTCCAGGCCTCAAGTGCCGGTGTCCTGCAGGTTTTAGATCTCACCTTGGGTCAACGCACCTGAATCAAATGATTAGTTCATTACCAGGCCTCTAGAGAACTACAAGACATGTTGAGGAGGTAATTTAGCCATTTGAATCAGCTGTGTTGGATCAAGGACACATCTAAAACCTGCAGGTCATCGGCCCTTGAGGGCTGGAGTTGCCCAACCCTGCTTTAGAGCTACCTAATCCCCTCACAATTAGGTGGTGATCAGTTGGCAGCCAAGCTACTCTTTCATAACACATGAACACAACTGAAAGTCTGTGACAAAATCACTGAACTACCACATTTCCCTGCTAGGACAGGCCATTCCTCCCAGTCAGGGACGTAATTTACAGGGCGGTTATGACGCCCCCCCGCCCACCCTCCACCCCAATAATCAGACCCAACCAATATAAGCCCCCCAATAAAATTATGAATTTTCTTGCAAAAATAGGCTGTTGATTTTCATTACTCATTTCAGTTATTATCAGCCAAATAGTTGCATCTTTAATCATCTGAGAATTTACCCAGATTTATTTATTCATTTAGAAAGAGATATTGACTCCCCCAATGTCCAGTCACACTCATCCAGGTTTTACTGCTATTGCTCATGTGAGAATTCAAATCTCCAATGGAATCCCATGAAACTGTGCCAAATTTTTAGACTAGACAATAACTATTACCAAGAGATGTACTAAACAGAATATATCTGTCATACCTTGTCTGTTTGCTCCCTGCATCTTCCTCTGTGACATCCCTCACCTTGTGGTACATATTTATTTTTCCCTGTTTGTCCAACAGGTGGCCTCCCTGAGCCATATACCAATCACTTGAGTTTGACAAGAACCAGAAATATAATCATAAAAATACAGTAATAAATGAAATAATAAATGAAATATTCAAAATCATGTGTATTCATGTGTATTGCAATATATAAGCAAAAAAAAAATATATTTACATATTTCTCATTTAACTTTAACCCTTTCACGCATAGTGGTCACTACAGTGGACAGCTATTCAAAGGCTGTTTTCTTGTATTTGTGTTAGTGTTGATGGTATACTTGCACATATACCACTACATTGGACACTGATGTGTAACTCCATACCCTGCCACCCACCGGTTGTTTAATGTTATTATAGATGCATGACATGTTTCATTGTAATTATTGTTATTTAGCCTTGTCATGCATGAATTGTGACAACCTCAATCAGGATTTTTTTCTTAAGTATTTTTATTCATCTTTTCATGCCTAAAGATGACTAAAACTCCTGACTGAGGTTGTCATGATTCATGCATGAAAGTTAAAGCTTAATTAACTTAACCTAATCTAATTTGTTTTTTATTCCTTTTACAAAAAAGCAATTTTAGGACATACAAACCTGTAACCATAATGAGCTTAGACCATTGAGGAGCAGCTTCAGCTTCGCGTTATCTCCAAATCTGACTTTTAGACCCATTTTTGCTTGTCATACTGAAAGCCTGAAATAGTGGTATACAGTAAAGTCATTAAATGTACTGGGTACAAGCTATCTTTTTTGGTATAGTGTACTAGGCACATATAATTCTTTTTCTAGGCTTAAAGATTCCTAAACTGTGGTAAAATCCAAAAAAGCCCCAAATTAAATAAAGAAAATACACATGCAAAAAAAGAATCAGAAAATCAAAAAAAACCTTTTCAAATTATTTTTTAACTTGTAGCACTCAATTTTGTGTGAAAATACTGGTAATGTAAAATTAATACACTCAACAATGCACGCAAAATAAAAATGTTTATATTACAAACAAAACTTTCAGATATCCTTACATGAGTGTAAATCAACAACCTTCCACACAAGCCCTTATAGTGCCCTCTCCTGTTATAACAAAAGAAAAGTAGGATTACATGATGGGATAACACCACCCATCCATTCTCTACCACTTATCCAATTTAGGGTTGCACGGGGTTGGAGCCTATTCCGACTGCCATAGGGCAGAGTACATCCTGGACAAGGTAATAGAGAGAGAGACAACCATTCACACTCACACCTATGGGCAATTTAAGATCATCAATTAACCTATTCTCATTAACTGCATGTCTTGTTTGTGGACTGCACCTGGACAGAACCCATGCAGGCATGGGGGGGATCGTGTAAACCCCACACCGAAAGACACATGCACACACATGGCCCAGGATGTGAGTGGGCGTTAAGGCGTCTGGGGAGGGAACTCAAAACTGGATTATAGATGGCAGACAGGATTATAGATGGTTTACGACACCAACTGTCTGCCATCTATAATCCAGTTTTGAGTTCCCTCCCCAGACGCCTTAACGCCCACTCACATCCTGGGCCATCTGACCTCAGGAATTCACATGACAAGGTGGGGCCAGGTTTCACAATGGGCTCACCCGAAACCCTGGCTGATTAGGTACCACACCCGCTTTCACACCTTGGCGCATGTGATTAGAGGATCACCAGGGGGTCCTTTGTCCCTCCTTGGGGGGATACTCCCACTGGGTTTAAATCTGGGACTCTCGGCCATTTGACCTTAGAACTGAAGAAGCTTCTCGGATGAGAGGTGAAACGTCTTCAAGCAACTTAAAGAAGTCCAGACGCTTTTCTTTGCAAACTCCTTTGACTAGTTTTTAGAATAGTGAATTAGAAGTGCTCTTGTACAGATTGATTAAAAAAAAGTGATTACTGTAGAAGGAAATAAAAATAATTTAATAAGGTGGTAATGTTTAAACATGCATTTCTCTTGTCACGGCAACTTCTTGAGAGATGACTCAGTATGCAAATTAGTTGAATGACTCAGGACAGGAAAAGAAAAAGAGGAACTTGGGTTTCCTGTCTGACTGTAGGAGTGAAGCTTGCACTGGAAGAGACACTGTGACTGTGTGGCGTTTAACAAGATTTTCTGTGCATTGAGCAGGTGAAATTATGTCAGTTGACCTGAGAGTGTCAGGACCCTGAAGAATTTGTGGCAAAACTTTTCTGTGTTTAAGATTTTTGAGGTTGTTGTAGTGATGGGTTGATTCTGTCGGTTAGGTTTGGGTTGTCTTCTTATTGGAGTTTTATTAAACATGGACATGTATTAGAGGGGCCCATTATTTTTGTAATGGTGCACTGAGAGAAAACCTTGTTACAGTCATTAACTGTAACTTTTGCATGCTGTGTATCTGCTGGAAGCAAAAAGAGGCATAAATCCTGATAGACAACATTTTGGAGTGTGCTTTCTAGCGGAGATTTATGCTGATATGGGGATGGTGTTTATCTTACCCTGGGTGTGTTTAATAAAATTAAAAGTGTTGCTCACACACATAAAGAGCATTGAGATTAAGTAAATTAAGATTAAGTAAAGATTAAGTAAAGTTAATATAAAGGATAGAGCCCAGAACATGATATTTTGAACCAACTTTGAATAATTAAGGGAACAATAGATGAACACAGTAGATTAGTGAGGTGTAGCAGAGAGAGGCGTTTTGTTTTCTATCCTTTATAGGAGAAGATTTCAGGACCACAGCGACCACATGAGTGGTGAGAATCCTGGAAGTCGCAAACCGAAGGGAACCAACCAGAGAAAGGGAGACCCAAAAAGAAGAACAGAGCACAAAGACACATATCTGAAGAGTAGTTGTTTACATTGCAAAGAAGATCAAAAGCTCATTAGACACAGGTTAAATGTGAGCATAAAAGATATGCGCTATGGGTGAAACTAAACAATACTTAAACTGGGTGAACTAAAATTAAAACATGAAAAACCTTAAACATGGAGAACTGGCATGGATACCTAAAAAACACAACATGAAATAACAGACGACCTGACAAGGAATGACTGAAAGCACACAGACTAAATACACACAGGAGGATAATGAGGGAAGTGGGAACACACGGGGAAACAGCTGACACACATGAACATAACAACGTCACAAGGGGAGAGTAAAACTAAACAAATTGAACATAGGAACACAGGACCTGTTCAAAATAAAACAGGAAACATAATGAGACGCAGACATGACAACATGAATTTGACACATAAGACACAGACATGAAACACATGAAAGGCAAGAGAGACTAAAACACAGGGGTAGAAGACGCAAGGGGAATCTAATAACAAATGAACTTAGATAACTTAATGAACGTAAACAACACATAAGCATCAAAATAAACTAAAACTCAAAACTCTGGGTCAAAAGACCCAGGATCGTGACACCCAGGTTCTGGAGTTTGTTTAGAGACGTATATACATCATTTCTGCATTCATCGTCATGAACCAACTTGGGACAGGTGAGTTGATTTTACAGGAAGTTTTCTCTTCTGGGAAAATAACATAATGGGTTTAGGACTAGGAGAATGAGAACGTGCACAAGAATCATGAAAGAGGCCAATTACCCACAATCTGATGGAGACTGGAGGTGAAGCTGGAACTTAAATACTGTTATGTGACGAGACCAGTGAGATGCAAATGTGATAGCTCTGGGCAATGAGGACTCCACCGGAAGGAAGAGCTGAAACCAGTTCAAGCGATAGATTTAGAGAGGTGTTAGAGCACAAGAGTGGACCATATCAAATACTGGATATCTTTCAAGAACATTGGATTGATCAAACAGTGATTTTCATAATACATGTTTTAAGGAAATTGATCATAGTGCAAACTAATAACATTTCCTTATTAAGGTGTAAAAGGTCTCAACCATTACTGAAATATGGACTGTCCCATCACATAATTATGAGCAAATGAAGAAAATGAAAGAACATGCAGTCATACTCCACTATGTGTGCAGAATTTAAGGGGGAAATGCTGAATTATTCATGCACTGTAAAATGTAATTCTAGATGTTTGTTATTTCAACATATTATTCTATATCAGTTTGACGATAGATGACTGAAGTTGTTGTTATAACATAGAATTACAAGTTAAAAACGTCCCAGTTACACCAAAAAAAAGCTAACTTGAAAACTCATGTCCAGCTAAATCAGCAACTTATGTGAACTTGACAATGTGGGTAAGTTGAGCACAGCAGGATTCAAAACTGTCCCACGTGACTGCTATCGAGGTGCATCATGGGGAATTGGCGGTTAACGACATGCTCACTTTACTTGGACGTTTTCTAATCGTCTTCTTGGGAATATGCTTTCAAGGTGAGTAACATTCATTATAACTACAAGGAAAGAGAGCTACAAAAGTTGTAACATGTTTTGAATTTATGGCATGATGTGTGTTTTTCTCTTTTACCGAAATGTTTGCTTTGGCTCTCTATTAAATTATAGCAACAACAGTTTTAAAAAAAAGATTTTACACTAATGAGATAGAGTCAAAGAAGTTTCATTACTTCCGATTCTTACAGTTTTTATAAAGGAGGAATGAGGTACAAAGAATACAAAAGACAGAATGCTTAACTGACCATTTTGCAGGATATGTACCTTAAAAGGAATGCAAAAGCATTTCTGGGCAACACAGCAACTGCAATCGAGGTTTGTGTAGTTGTGCAAAAAATGTGTGAAGTAGTGCAAAACAATTTCAGGACTTCTAACACTGATCATTCAGGCACTCTGTAAAATTCACCAGCCATTAACAAAGCACAAACAGGCATTCCCAGTCCGGCATAAAATAAGGAAGTACATAAATGAACTGTACAAACAATTAAAATAGATTCAGAGAGAAAATATTTCATTAATTTAATTAAACAAGTCATTGTTCACCGTCTTTTGTTTTCAAACAAAAGTAAACCAAAACAAACCGGTGTGGTAAGGTGTGCGTTCATAATTTCGCAAAACAGAAGGTTATTGTGTGAATGTTCAAATGCCTAGACCTTGAGGTCACCTGTTGGAGTATATAAACTGAAGTGGTGCTCACGGTTCAGCATCACAGCCCTCAGATACAGAGCTGCAGTACTGACCTGATCGTCATGATGAAGCTGAGCCTGTCTCTGATCCTCCTCTGGGCACTCGCCAGCACAGGTAACCCATATTCCTGTAATAATTCAGGCTAATTTAAAATGTATTTATTTATTTATTTTGAAGGAATGTTTATTAGAGCCATGTTAATGATGTTAATGCATGTTATCGTTTAAGCCATGTGTTTAAATGTATTTAACATGTTTACATTTTTAGAAATATTCAAAATACCTCATATTTGTTATTTTCAAAATGTCAATATCATTTCTGTGTTTCTCTCCTGATTGTAGCTGGAGCCCTTTGGTGTCAAACCTGCACTGGTCAGAAGTGTTCAAAACCACAAGCAAAGAAATGTTCATCAGAGACGATGTGCATTACAGCTACTATTTTAGGTAATCTTTTCTTCAGATTATCTGATAAACTTCAGTAAATTTCAGTGACTGTGAAGTTATGTGTCTTTCCATCAACATTAATAAAATACACTTTGAATTTGCAGCTACCTCATCTAGAAAGACGGCAACACAAATCTACAAGGCATGTGCACCATCCTCCCTGTGTTCAGCTACGGGCAATCAGACATTTTCAGTTGACCTGGGTGTTCAAAGTGCTCTTGCATCTGCCAGATGCTGCAACACGGATAACTGCAACTCAGAAACTCTGCCTGGTAAGCACAAATCAATAAGTGTTTTATTAAAGAAACTGTAATAGAAAGACATAAGAAACAATAATTTTGATATTTGCTGAAATGTTCTCTGTACTAAAATTAAATGACGTTCTTTTCTGTTTCAGCTCCTACTCCTCAGCCAAGTAACGGCCTACTATGTAACGTTTGTACCACCTCTCAGTGCAACACTCCATTACAGTGCCAGGGAGTGGAGGACCATTGCTTTCAATCGATAAGTGAGTCTTTATGGAAAATACTGTCCTTAACCCTAAATCTCATGTTTAGTCTATTTTCAGGATTTTCTGCTATTTTTGTTTTTTATGTGATAAAAAAAATAAAATGGTAAAAGTAAAATTTGAAGTATTTTACTAGTATTTATAATAATTCTTATTTTATATCTTAAAGTTTAAAAGATAAAAAATAAAGACATTACCATGGTTCACAGTAACAGAAACATGCCTGTCAGAAGAAAGTTCTATAGATTATTAAAAGTGTAGCATTGAAAAAGCATTGTCCATAAAAAAAAGTTTCTCTGTACCATTACTTGTTTTAAATACCATACTTGTATAAAAGTAGAATTGAATAGTATGGATTAAATGGGATGAACTGAATGGCAGTAACCACAACCAAAAATAAAAATCAGGTCCTTGAGTGAAACTGAGAGTCGCTGCAGCAGGGTGTAAAGTTACAGCATCATATGTCAGCAAATAGAAAATGTAATAGAACAGGTGATAAGTTACTTTTTCAGAGGAAGATATGGTAATTTCCTATAATTGATCACATTCAAGCAATCTGAAAATGTTTAAACTTTGATTTTTGATCTGCAGTGAGGGACGACGACGACGACGACGACAGTTTCCCAGCTTGCGGTTGTGCATCTGCAAACCTGTGTGCAGCTGCTTCGAGCCTGCATTTTCTACCTTTCATGAAGAAAGTTGGTACCATAACAAGGGGACCAACCTGTACTGCACGCACAACCACAGCTGCAACAACCACGACAACTGCTCCAACAACCACGACTGTTGCACCAACCACAACCACTGCTCCAACAACCACGACAACTGTTGCAACAACCACGACAACTGCTCCAACAACCACGACAACTGCTCCAACAACCACGACTGTTGCACCAACCACAACCACTGTGGCACCAACCACAACAACAGCTGCTCCAACCACAACAACAGTTGCACCTACCACAACAACAGCTGCACCAACCACAACAACAGCTGCTCCAACCACAACCACTGTGGCACCAACCACAACAACAGCTGCACCAACCACAACCACTGCAGAACCAACCACAACCACTGTGGCACCAACCACAACAACAGCTGCACCAACCACAACAACAGCTGCTCCAACCACAACCACTGTGGCACCAACCACAACAACAGCTGCTCCAACCACAACCACTGTAGCACCAACCACAACAACAGCTGCTCCAACCACAACCACTGCGGCACCAACCACCACCACTGCGGCACCAACCACAACAACTGCAGAACCAACCACAACAACTGCGGCACCAACCACAACAACTGCGGCACCAACCACAACAACAGCTGCTCCAACCACAACCACTGCAGCACCAACCACTACCACTGCGGCACCAACCACAACAACTGCAGAACCAACCACAACAACAGCTGCTCCAACCACAACAACAGCTGCTCCAACCACAACCACTGCAGCACCAACCACCACCACTGCGGCACCAACCACAACAACTGCAGAACCAACCACAACAACTGCGGCACCAACCACAACAACTGCAGCACCAACCACAACAACAGCTGCTCCAACCACAACCACTGCAGCACCAACCACAACCACTGCGGCACCAACCACAACAACTGCAGAACCAACCACCACCACTGCGGCACCAACCACAACAACTGCTGCACCAACCACAACAACAGCTGCTCCAACCACAACCACTGCAGCACCAACCACCACCACTGCGGCACCAACCACAACAACTGAAGCACCAACCACAACCACTGCAGAACCAACCACAACAACAGCTGCACCAACCACAACAACTCCTGCTCCCGGCTGCAACTGCTGCAACTGCTGCAACTGCTGCAACTGCTGCAACTGCGGCAACTGCTACAAGGACCACCCCCATCACGGACACTACAACTAATGCAACAAACACAGCTTGCACATCACCTACAACTGCTCCACCTTAGCAGCACAATCTTCCACAACTACTTTTATGTATGATGTGTAAAGCTGGATATGACCTAATGCTCATCTTAGTTTTCTTTACCTGCTTTTAAATTAGAGAAGAAAAGCCTCTAAAGCTGTCAGCCGCTAAAAGTAATCAAAATTCATGTAACGGTCGACACTGTTTTTCCTTCTCCCAATAATCTTTTGTTACTAAACAGATTCCCTTAAGTGTAAATTTAAGCAAATGATGGTGTCTGGTTGAAGGTGAATTGGGATGCTTATAAATAGGGATAGTATTTGGGTGTTTTCTTCCAAATTATTCTTATTATTGTTGAATAGTTTTGATTTTGTCATAAATTGTAAAAATTAAATACAATAAAAACATGTATAGAATCTGTGTAAATGGAAAATACATAACGATCTATGTAACAAAACATACATTGGAAATAAAAAAGGGGAAAGGGACAAAAAGCACTTCACTGTAGTGCAGAGCTTTTACTTTCAAGGCAGCTCTCCTTTGTTTTTGGTTTGTTTTTTTTTCTCTACAGCTCGGACAGTAAATGACAATCTGGTGGAAACCACACCAATCACAAGGGGGGTTTTGATACAACACCCTCTTTGCAACCTATTTCACCAGGAGACAACGAAGAACCTCCAAAACTGCCAACCGTTAAGGGAATACACAGAGATTGATTGTTGCCAGGACACTAGGCAGTCTTGCAGCCAGTATGACTGAGGCAGCCTAACCTGTTTTTATTATTATTTTTTTAATCTATTTATTTTTTGCCTTTGCAACAACCAAAGCAGAACTACTTGGCTCACTGGTACCTGACAACCGTCTTCACAGAACCACATAAATGCTTTTAAAGTTCCCACCTGACACTCTCAGAATCAGATGGGTTTTTGTACAATAATAGAAAAATGTGATCTAGATTTAAAATGTGCTTTATAAGTCACATTATTTTTTCCACCAGCAATTTAGAATAACTTCTCATTATTTTCTCCCAGACTGAGCAAGGGAAGGGAGACCAGAGGGAAAGAGTGTAGTTTCACATGAGTGTGGAGCTGCAGACTTAATCCTTTGTCTGCTAATTTTGGGTTGCTGATGTTTGCTTTAAGGAAATTCTGTTTTATTGACTGGGTTTAGATTATGGTATTACATTATATTGTTGGGAAAATGTCAAATGCTAAAGGGGAGAAAATTTTTGATATTACTCAGGTTACCATTAACCAAAGCAGGCCACTGTAGAAGTCAATTAAATTTTATAGAAGGAAAACAGTCAGAACCAAAGCAATATTTAGGAGTTATACAGGGGATTGGTAGACTTCTCACATTAAAAATGCAGTTATGGAATAACAAACACTGGTCCAAGGGACCGAGGTTTTTTCCCTTTAAAACAGTAAATTATTTAAGAAGGGCACGATCGGTAAGGGTATGTGATACGAGGTGGTACTGGAGGAAGACAGGAGCAAAGTAAAGAAAGCAAATCTATTTTGGTTAGCTCTGATAAAGTCAAAATTAAAAGAAGTACCATGACACTCAGAGGATCGATGTGAAGTTAAAAAGGTAGGAAAATTTTGTATGAAGCACATGACTGGCAACTGTTCTGTTTTAAGTTTTGTTTCTTATAGCACAGATTGGATCACAGTGGGGAAAACTGAGTTTCAAATGTGAAGTTCATGTTAACACACAGGTTTGTTTCTAGACAGTTCTGAGGATGCAGGCTCTGGGTGGAGCCAGGAGTTCAAAAGATTTAACATGATAATTAAACTGATTTTAATAGGTTTGCAGGTCCGGAGCAAATATACTCGAGAGGAGAATTGCTGAGGTTTTCTGAGAAATAATATGACTAACCTTTTTCTTTTAATTTCCTAATTGTCGTTTTGTTTGACACATGGAAATGTGTCAAACAGGGGGGAGTTTTAGGTCTAATTTGAAGCAATGGATTATATGATCAGTGTATGACAGCACGGTGGCACCGTGGTTAGCACTGTTGCCGCACAGTAAGAAGGTCCTGAATTCAATTCCACCATCATGGTTGTCTGTCCCTGTGTGTTGGCCCTGCGACAGACTGGCGACCTGTCCAGGGTGTACCCCGTCTCTCGCCCTATGACAGCTGGGATAGGCTCCAGCGCCCCCCGCGACCCTGAAAAGGATAAGCGGAAGCAAATGGATGGATGGATGGATGGATGACTTTTTGTGTGTTTGATAATTTAGGTACGGTAAAACTTAGGCAGAAATCATTATTTTCATGTTTAAGCCAAAGAATTAAAATAAACTGAATCCTTTTTAGAGGATAAAATGCCGGTGTTCATGTGAAGCTGAATACCACACTCAAGGGGAAACTGTGTGACAGCAGCTTGAATAAAACATATGCTTTGGTGAAAGGAGAGAAGATGTTAGGATTGAAAATGTTTGTTTTCTCTTTGATCTTTTTATTAGAATAAGCGGTTATAATCATTTTCTTATACATATTGCAAAATGTGCTCATAAAAGAGTTAAGCATTCAGTCGTTTGAGGGTCAGAAGCTTGATATAGGGGGGACTGTCCAGATGATACATGGTTAGAGGTGGCTTAGAGTGTAATAAGGTCAACACCAATACGCTTACACACACACATATTACATAGATTTATTTCTAGGGTAGAGGTGAAACACATTTTGCTTTGTCTGTGCTTAGCAATTAGTAATGCAGAAGGTGTTAAAGATAAGCATGCCATGAATAAGTCGACAGGAAACATGTGGAGAGTGAGACAGCCATATAGAGCAAAATGTTGTTGAGCTTGTAACTGCATTTGTGCCTGCAAAAGTAACAGTTTTGTACAAGACGTGCTCGAGATGTTCCAGAGATAAGGGATAGAGAGCAATGACAGGAAACACTTGGAGAGGAGACGGTGAAAATGTCTCTTTAAGTGTGTTAAAGGTTGTCAAAAGTGTCGCTTACACACATAAAGAACATTGAGATTAAGTACATATAAATGATAGAGCCCAGAACATGATATTTTGAACCAACTTTGAATAATTAAGAGAACAATTGATGAACATATTAGATTATTGAGGCGTAGCAGAGAGAGGAGTTTTGTTTTCTGCCCTTTACAGAAGAAGATTCCAGAACCAGAGCGAAACCACGGAGGGGTTGGGGAGAATCCAGGAACGAACCACGAGAAAGAAGCGTAGAGCACAGAGAAACCGCTCAGAAAATTTGTTGTTTAGGAGATTAAAAGCTTGTTAGACAGAGGTTGTAGGGTGAGCACAAAGTAATGAAGAGTAATGGGAGGATTAGCTTCAGTAATAGTTTGTAGGATTTCTATGTTATTTAAATTGCCCAAACACAGTGTTCAGGCCAGATATGCGCTACCCGTTAGAGGGGGCGAAGAAACCAGGAGTAAATTTTTAAAAGAGGAAACGGGCTTACCAGTAGAGACTGTTTCCACAGATTGACAAAAGTAATGTAGGACCTTTTACCAGAAAAAGCTAATTATATCTGTTTTTGGTTCACAGTATTGAGGGCGTCAGTTAATTAGGTTAACTAATAAAATTAGTTAAACAGGGGGAGAACTGTCACGAAATTAATATATTGTTAGTGCTTATTTAGTGCTTATTGTTACTTGTTTTTAAGTCCAGTCTAAAAAGGGCCAACTCTGTGTAGAATCTGAGCCAAAAGTACTGACAGGAAACTGCATGCTTTTGCAGAGAAGACAGAAAGTGAAACTAAGCAGAGTGTTTTGATCGAAACTGTGGGTGTGGCATATAGCAGAGATATATATATGGATGTAGCTTCTAATGCTTTCAGACCTGAGCATCTGTGTTCGTGTGGCGGGTCTCCATTTCCGGAAATGTAAAAATAAAGATTATTTTATGAGCTTGACCACTCTGAGTCCAGTCTTTCTCTGTCGCCAAAAGAATTCAAAAGAACTAAGTATTTTACCTTTAGAATTTATCTTTCAGTGGTGACTTTTCCCAGGAGAAGCTGGGACCCTGTTTATTAGAAGGTTTTAAAATTTCTGTACTTTTAGGTGACAGAAGGAGACATGTGGCCTGGTCAAAACACAGAGAGCTGCACTCTAAAAGATCTTTAAATATAGTAAACATACCTTGTGTGCCACAGACTGCTCCCAAACACGAGGGGGCAAATAATACCTCTAAAACACTTAAGTTGGCTTTATTAAACGTTAGATCTTTAGCTGGGAAAACATTTTTAATTAATGATTTAATCACCGAGCACAGCCTTGATTTTATGTTTTTAACTGAAACTTGGTTGGACCAAAGTAACAGTGGAGCTGTTCTCATCGAGTCGACCCCTCCTAACTACAGTTTTATCAGTGAGGCAAGGGTGAGCAGGAGAGGAGGAGGGGTTGCTGTCTTATTTAATGAATCATTTCAATGTAAGCAGCTATCTCCTGGAAGTTTTCAGTCTTTTGAATATGTGGCTTTACAGCTGAAGGCCCCATCCAAAGTTATGTTTCTTAATGTTTACAGGCCTCCCAAATACTGCACAGACTTTTTTAATGACCTCAGTGAACTGCTGTCTGTGATCTGTGTTGATTTCGACTGTGTAATTATTGTTGGGGATTTTAACATCCATGTGGACAACCCTCAGGACAAAGGGACTAAAGATCTGAGTAACACTCTGGGCAACTTTGGGCTGACTCAGCATGTAACAGAGGCCACACATAATAGAGGACACACTCTTGACCTACTGATCTCCAAGGGCCTGAGCATTTCAAACGTTACTGTGTCTGATGTGGGCCTGTCTGATCATTACTGTGTTTTCTTTGAAAGTAAAATCTCAGCCCACACAAATATATCAACAGCAGTGATCACAAAACGGTGTATAACTGAAAACAGTAGTGAGATCTTTAACCAGGTCTTCCCATTAACACCTGACCTGTCCAGAGGTTCAGTCAATGAGCTCGTCAATAGCTTCAATGCTAAAATGTTAAATGTAATGGACACTATTGCTCCCATTAAGGTGAAGGTTATCTCTGGAAGGAAAAAGTCTCCATGGAGAAACTCCACACTGGTGAAAAATGAAAAAAGAGAGTGTAGGAAAGCTGAGCGCAGATGGAGAAAAACAAACCTCCAGGTTCATTATGACATCTATAAAGAGAAACTTCACAATTATAACTTACAACTGAGGAGTGCAAGGAAGTCCTACTTCTCTGACATCATCACCAAAAACAGTCATAATGCTCGGGTCTTATTTTCTACAGTTGACAGGCTAACAAACCCTCCTGTGTCAGTGGCAGCTGAACTTCATTCGACCATGGCCTGCAATGACTTTGCCAAATTCTTCACAGAAAAAATCCAAAAGATTAGACAAGCAATTAATACATCAACAGCTGATCCAGGAAATGTACTGTGTCCACCGAAAAACCGTTTAAACACCATCAAACAGTTTCACCCTATTAACAGCAAAGACCTGGAGGACATCTTAGGTCAACTGAACTCCTCCTCTTGCTGTTTAGATGTCCTGCCAACAAGTTTTTTCAAAAAGGTCTCAAAGACTTTGGAGTCAGACCTGTTACAGATCGTCAACTTTTCTTTAATATCAGGTGTGTTTCCAGAATCACTAAAAACTGCTGTAATTAAACCTATACTGAAAAAGGACAATCTTGACAAGACACAAATGAATAACTACAGGCCGATCTCAAATCTCCCATTTTTAAGTAAGATTATTGAAAAAGCAGTTTCTCAACAGCTCAATTACTTCCTAAAACAGAATAACTGTTATGATGCCTTCCAGTCAGGTTTTAGACAGAACCACAGCACTGAAACCGCTCTGACCAAAGTGTTTAATGACATATGTCTGAACACAGACAGTGGAAGAATGTCAGTCTTAGTTTTACTGGATCTCAGTGCAGCATTTGATACAGTTGACCACAACATATTACTCAAACGACTGGAGAACTGGGCAGGTCTTTCAGGAACTGTACTAAACTGGTTCAAAACATACTTAGAAAACAGGAAATACTTTGTATCAATAGGTAACTTCACATCTGAGCAGACAAGTATCACATGTGGAGTTCCCCAAGGTTCCATCTTGGGACCCCTTCTGTTTAACATTTACATGCTCCCACTGGCACAGATTATAAAGAACAACAAAATAAACTATCATAGCTACGCAGATGATACACAAATATATATCACAATGTCACCAGGAGACCGAGGCCCTGTACAGGCTCTTGGTAAATGCATTGAGGAAATTAATGACTGGTTGTGCCACAATTTTCTCCAGCTAAACAAAAATAAAACTGAGGTAATAGTCTTTGGTGCAAAAGAAAAACGATTACAGGTCACCAGAGAACTTCAATCTATACACCTAAAAACCACAAACCAGGCGAGAAATTTGGGTGTAGTGATGGATGCAGACCTAAACTTAGAAAAACACATTAAGACAATAACAAAATCAGCTTACTATCACCTCAAGAATATTTCAAGGATAAAAGATCTGATGTCTCAACAGGACCTGGAAAAACTAATCCATGCATTCATCTTTAGTAGGCTTGATTACTGTAACAGCATCTTTACAGGTCTACCTAAAAAATCAGTCAGACAACTACAGCTCATTCAGAACTCTGCTGCTAGAGTCCTCACTAAGACCAAAAAAGTGGACCACATCAGTCCAGCTCTGAGGTCTTTACACTGGCTGCCTGTCCGTCAGAGGATAGACTTTAAAGTTCTGATGCTGGTCTATAAAGCTCTAAATGGTTTAGGACCGAAATACATCAGTGACCTCCTGACCCAGTATGAACCTTCCAGATCCCTCAGGTCATCTGGATCTGCTCTGTTATCAGTCCCCAGAGTCAGAACCAGACACGGAGAAGCTGCATTCAGCTTTTATGCTCCTTATATCTGGAACAAACTCCCAGAAA
This sequence comes from Oreochromis niloticus, assembly GCF_001858045.2. NCBI lineage: Eukaryota > Metazoa > Chordata > Actinopteri > Cichliformes > Cichlidae > Oreochromis > Oreochromis niloticus. The sequence goes on along the minus strand of NC_031981.2, from coordinate 26,577,372 downwards.
GCCTCAGATCAGCTGAAACACTCAGTTTATTTAAATCCAGGTTGAAGACTCACCTATTCTCAGCTGCATTTGAATAAAGCACCAAATCCACACTTAAGTTTAAATTTCAAAACCTACTTTTTAACTACTGATTTTATCTACTGTTCTGATTTTATCTACTGTTTTGATATTTGATTTTATATACTGTTTTGTTTGTTTGTTTGTTTGTTTGCTTGTCTTAATCAAATTTAAATCATGCTTTTTATTTGTTTTTGTTTTTAATGTCTCTGTAAAGCACTTTGAATCACCTTGTTGTTGAATTGTGCTATATAAATAAACTTGCCTTGCCTTGCCTTGCCTTAAACTGATGATTTTTAGATTAATTCACCGAATTCCAATATTATACTGTCTAGTGTTAAGATAGTATAAAGAATAGAATAGAACAGAATGTCTTTATTGTCATTGTCACAGGTACAACGAAATTGAATGTGGTCTCTATCAGTGCATCATCCATAAAATATAAAATTTACACAAAATCAAAATCAAATACTTAAAATGCTAATAAAAATAATATATCTAGACAATGGCCTGAACCCACATGCACACAGACATCATACACCCCTTTCATTTCACTAACCGTATGGACAAACAGTCACATACCTTCACACACATACCTCGGTCAGTGCATATAATGACCATTATTTTGTAGCAGCATTAAGACATGTTATTGCAGTTGGGTAAAAGCTGTGTTGGAGTCAGTTTTGTCCTAACATTGATTGCTCTGCACCGTCTGGCAGAGGGCAACAGTTCAACCAGGGAGTAGCCAGGGCGTGAGGTATCTTTTATAATGCCATCCATCCATCCATCTTCATCCGCTTTATCCGATCTTTTATAATGTTCTTTGCTTTTTTAGAGACAGGGAGTACTGTGTAGCTCTTCCAACATGGGGAGAGGGCAGCCAATGATCCTTTGTTCAGTGTTATGTTGTTCCTCCTGAGAATTCTCAGGAAGTACACTCTGTGTTGCACCTTTTTCAGCATATCAGAGGTGTTCACACTCCAGGAAAGGTTCTTCTCTATAGTAACTCCCAGGAAGCGAAAGTCTGCCACCATCTCCACACAGTCCCTGCTGATGATTAGTGGTGGGATCTCTGTCTTGTTTCCTTCTGAAGTCTATTATGAGTTCTTTAGTCTTTGAAGTGTTAAGGAGGAGGTTATTGGCCTTACACCATGACGACAGTTGCTCCACCTCGTCGCTGTAAGCAGACTCGTCATGCCTGGAGATGAGCCCCCCCGTGGTAGTGTCATCTGCAAACTTCACAAAGGGTGTTGCTCTGATGGACAGGGGTGCAGTTATGTGCATACAGGGAGTAGAGCAGTGGACTGAGCACACAGCCCTGGGGTGAGCCAGTGCTGAGGATGTGCGATGGCCAACTGTCACTCTCTGTCTATGGCCAGAGAGGAAGCTGCTGATCCACATGCAGGTGCAGGTGCTGTAAGGAAGCCCCAGATCTTGTAACCTGACCACCAGTTTGTGTAGAATGATGGTGTTAAATGCAGAGCAATAATCCATAAAAAGCATCCGCACATAGCTCCCATGCCCCTCCAGATGTGTTACAGCAGCATGGAGTGCTGTGGCTATGGCATCTTCTGTGGATTGGTAAACAGTATAGTGTCAGTGTAGCGGATGGACATCAGCCAGAATAGCTTGTGAAACTGTGTACATCTTGTTAAATTCAGTTGTGTAAATCCACAAGGAGCAGCTGATCACAGCATGTACACTAATAAAAAGTACTTAGGCTCACATTAGAAATTATTATGAGTTGTGTTTGAGCCACTACACAGATCTTAGTGTTCCTCACCTGCACCTCACTTTAATGCTTGACTGTACTCGTCTTACTGTTTAGGTGTGGAGGCAAAGTCTCCCTCTCAAATGCAGGCAACAGAAAAAAGTTTTTTTTTTTTAAATTGCCTTTCACTGCAGGGGTTCTACATGACAGATTCAAACTCAGCATATTTGTCCCACGTGTGGGACTAATAAAGGTTATCTTATCTTATCTTAAATTTGAATTTTTTTATTATCATGTACTAATATTATTATATTAATATAGCACAAGGTTCGGTTTCCTTGTTAGTAGAATTGCCCTTTAAAGAGCTACTTTTTACTTTTTCACTTTGAGTATATTTCAAGCCTGTACTTTTTCACATTTACTTGATTAAAAAAAGTTTCTTCTGTACTTCAGCTTGTACTGGAGTATTTTTTTAACCCAGGGATCTGTAATTCTACTGATTCTACTCAATGTTTGTCCTTTGCTCAGTATGTGTTTTAAAGGTTTTTGTTTTCAGTGAGCCAAAGATGATGATCACTTTCGCTGGGACGTCTGAATAATGTATAAAGGAATGACTTTAACCACCATACAGCACAAGCTCTTTTTTTTCTGTTCATATATCTAAATGTTGTACATTTCATGGATTCTGCTCATATTTTTTTTTATATGGAGCCCTGCAAGTGACATTGGAGAAAAACACTGAAGATGTACTTTTGAGAGATCTCGCAAAAGTTTTAAATTTAAGTCCATGCACTTCCATTTCAGTACTGAGACCTTGGAAAAATAACTGGGGATCTTGTAAAAGTACATATTTTGTTTTTGTTTTCTGCAATCTCTCTTGTGGGACTCTGATCTTTGTTGTATTTACAGTTGAGTAAGTTTGAAAGAATTCAAAGAATTTAGGTGGTAAACAGAAGACTTTTTCACACAGTGTTATCTGTGGATTTGCCACACCTGCTGTAATTAAATTGACGCACCTGCCACCCACTTAAAAATTTTAATAATAGGATGTTTGGTTTTTGTCAAACGTGATTGCACGTCACACACGTAGACACCTTCTCTATGTAGGTACTATTTTTTTCTTTTTCTTTCTATTTCTGTCTTTTTCTTTATTGTCACGTTTTCTCGTGGGCTTTCCGATCTTTCCATTTTCAGCATGAAAGAATTCAGTGGCTAGCCACATACTGACAGCACCAGGTCATTTTCCATAGGCCTGAAGGTCACTGAGGCCCCCACATGAACACGCAACTGGACCAGTAATGAAATAACAAGCAGGAATGAGATGATGGACCTAAAGGCACACAAATCATCTGCCTTCGTGTCTGTTGTAGAAAAGAAGTCGTCCAGCACAAAACAACAATGCATCAGTTTGAAAAACTAAATTACTGTGATTAAGGTTTATGTAAGAGAGCAGAAGGTAGCCACTTTACTACAGGCCACCGCTCTAACAGATGAGTTTTTCCTAACACATCAGTAGCTCTATTAAACATGATGCCTCTCCCTTAGATTCCCCTGAAAAGGCAGATGACTTAGACTTTTCTATCACCAGCCTGGTCACCTATTAGAAGGCTGATATTCTGAGAAAGAAACAGCAAGCATGTGACTCCAAACAGCCAAAATGTATTAAAGTGTATCCTGATCAGTTTCTGCATGCAAAAGAGCCAGATGAATGTTTTAAACTGTTTATCTCCACAGGGTTTGTGTCAGTAACAGGGAAGGTTGTGTATCAGGACTCAGTTACTATGCTGCATGATACCTGTGATTCACAGATCCTCATTCTTTCCAGTGGCTTGCCTGTGAGTGCGTGTCATGTCTGTCTGCTGTTTTTAAAGTGCTATGGTTGAAATTTGTGATCAATACATAAAAAAGAAATTTCCCATCACAAGAGCTAGGTTAACGTTTAAACTGTTTACCTCCACAGGGTTTGTGTCAGTGATTCACAGTTCCTCATTCTTTAAAGTGTCTTACCTGTGAGTGGGTGTCATGTCTGCTCGTGACACAAGTGCAGTAGTGACAGGTGTTGGAAAGAGCAGAGTACATGCACTCATTCACTGCACTAATATGAAGTCAAACCTAGCCACCGGGAGACTCCCAGTAGCTATTTTTTAAAGCATTTCCGCTGAAATATGTTCACTTCCATGGGTGTGACAGCCCTCTGCCTTGACCGTGGCCTGCTGGTTTTTTCCTCTGTTTGTTCCTTTGTGTTGTCTTGCAGATTCCTGTAGGCGGGTTAATCAGTGCAACCAGGAGCACCTGTCTAGTCTCCTTGGAGCATTTATGAGTTGGCTGACTTCGCCCTCAATATTCTTCTTCATTAACCCAACACCATGTTTTTTGTTTTGTTGTCTTTTTTTAGTTGTTTTAAGTTTTACCAAATACAACACTATGGATACTTGAGACATTCAATCACTAATTCAGCCACTGGTACATTGGAAACACTGGTTAGCATGCTCAAGGAGGACAGTGGTTTTCTACTTCATTACCTCTGCCACAAAACGTTTTGATACAATCCATCTATCCATCCATTCTTTTTTGCTTTTTCCATTCAGAGAACAGACGCAGACACAGGGAGGACATGAAGACTCCACACAGAAAGGCCCTGACCTTCAACCCAGGCTCTTGCTCTGAGGCAACAGTGCTAACCACTACACCACTGAACTGCTAAAGTACTACATGAATTAGCAACATTTGATTGCTAATGGGTAATTGACATTACATTATTTGGTTGAATTTTATGTACATAACACCCATGAATCATGTCAGGGTACTTTGCAGATAATTAACTAACTTAATGTTGCTGAGAAGCTTTTCCAGAGGCTAGCGAGGCTTGTTAAAGCTGTGTTACTGTACAGTTTAACAAAAAAAAAACCATATACCATATAAACATGAACTGTCATTTTCTGTTAGCTATATGGCTTAGATTTTATTGTTGTAAATTTCAGTTTGCCTTGAACTGTCATATTAAAAGTGCCCTGTGATATACACTTTCTGATTTTTATGCATATTACATGTTTAGATACTAAACTGTTGGAAAGTTCAGTTGTTCAGTTCTTATGCTATTTTCTCAGGTTTTCAGTGACCTCATTCAGCGCAGTGGATGTTTACCAGAGGCAGGGTGCTTGCTGTTTCTGTATTTGTTGCAATAGAGTGAGGTGTAGGGGCTCCCCTACTCCCCACCAGTTGCTCTAACACCTGTTATAATGAAGTGCTTCGGGAAACTGGTCCGAAGTCATATCATGTCCTGCCTGCCACCCACACTCGGCCCGCTCCAGTTCGCATACAGAGCTAACAGATCAACTGAAGACACCATTGCTACAACGCTCCACTCCACCATCTCTCACCTGGAACAACAGGGGCGTTACGCCAACCTGCTCTTTGTTGACTTTAGTTCCACTTTTAATACAATACTCCCAGACAGACTAATAGTTAAACTGCTGGATATCAGACTTCCTTCTACCACCTGCTGCTAGATCAGAAACCACCTGTCAGACTGTGTACAGAGAGTACACCTCTGCGGTTTTGAAGAAGGCCCAACAGCGTCTCCACCTTCTGAGAATCCTCACAAAAATGGACCTGAAGAAGCAGCTGCTTGACCTTCTTCTACCACTGCTCCATTGAAAGTGTGCTGACATACTGCCTCTGTGTATGGTTCTCCAGCTGCACCACGGCACACAGAAAGGCACTTCAGGGGGTCATTAATATGGCCCAAAATATCATTGGATATCCTCTTCCCTCCCTGAAGGACCTGCATAGCACACGCTGTCTCAAGAGGGCATGTAGCATCCTACAGGACTTTACACACCCAGGACACCGGGTGTTTAAGCTGCTGCTGTCTGGCAGGAGTAGGGATGGGTATCGTTTAGGTTTTATCCGATACCAGTACCAAACCGGTACTTTTGAAACGGTGCCGGTGCTTAAACGGTGCTCGAACCGGTGCTTAAAGAATGGAGAACACAAAATTGTAAAAAGATAACAATGTTAGCCTTTTCTGCAGCTATAGGGGATTTATGGTATTACTCTTGGCTGGAAGCAGTGCTTAATCAATGGAAAAAACACAAACTTTGTCCAAAAACCTCTCATGTTTAGCTGTTTCCCACTTTTTCTTTGGTCATTTTAACCTTTTTGGCCAGGGTGAAGGGAGTATCTGCCATCAAACAAGAAGACAGCCGCATGTAACTACGACGGTGTTTGCTAGTTCACCTTACATGCATTGATTTAATAACGTGGTTAGCCTACTCAACGTAAATTACACACGAACAACATTAAGCTACTCACCCAGAGAAGAACGGCTGCTGCTGCCATCATCATCCGTCATCATTTCTGCTACACTGGCAGGGCTAGGGGCCAGGACTCTACTCTTTGGGTTTTTGGGGGATGTTGCTAACTCCGGGTCCGATAACAGGCAACCCACCCGCAGTAGATGTGCACGGTGTGAGGTCTCGCAGCAAGCTATCAAATACGGTGCATTTCTCGGCTTTTAAAAAAACGCTATGCGTCGCCAGGTGTTTCATCAGATTCGAGGAGTTACCTCCTTTGCACAGTATCACCTTAAAGCACTTGTTGCAGGCTGCTGGGTTTGCATCTTTTGCTGTGAAGTACAGCCAGACTTTGACCGCTTCGCCTTGGGCATTTTTAATCTGTAGCTCTGCTCTAAAAGAACGTACGTACCTGGGCCCGCCTACTACGCTTGCAAAGGTAAAATGATTGGCTAGAATCCAAAGTGTATGACATCTCAGGAAAAAAAAGCACCGAAAAAAAAGCACCGAAAAAAAAGCACCGAAATGTGCGCTGCTTTTTGGTCTGGTTACTACCGTTTATGTCAGAACCGGTGCCATAATGGCACCGGATACCGGTACCCATCCCTAGGCAGGAGATTCAGGCTGCTGAGGTCCTAGACAAATAGACTCAAGGACAGCTTTTACAACAGGGCAATAGCCCTTATCAATGCAAACAGCTGACCTGATTGATTTTTGGGGGGGTAAGAACAATAACAATAATAACATTTATATTTATAAAAAACAAGATGCAATGTGCAATCATAACAGTGTGCAATACTCATACACGTATTCTTCATTTTATTACTAAGTTGAGTTACTGTGTTGTTAAGTTAAGTTACTGTGTTGTGTTGTGATGTGTCGTGTAGTGTCATGTTGTATGTATTGCCGACGTGGGACAGTTTTCCAATTTCATTGTACTATTGTACTGTGTATGACTGCAATAACAATAAAGAGTTATCTCTTATCTCTATCTCTTTCTGGTTTAGCAAAACTGTGCATAGTAGCATAGGATTTCATTGTAACATTGAAATGTGTACTTTTAAGTTTGAAGGTAGCTCAATCAAATGTAAGATGTAATCTTTACATAAAAATAATACTATGATTTACTATTTTTTCTGCTTTTTGTAAAATAGCACATTTAAAATTCGTGCATGGTGGTCTGATATATTTGTTAAGCAATATATAATAAAAATGTGATTGTTCGGTGTTATTGCATCCCCAGAAATGTACTGCTATGTCACTGCAACCAGGGGTGGAAAAGGAAGGTGGGCTTTGGTCCACTGTCTTCCATACTAAGTGTTTCATCTTGTTCTCTCTATAAACTCCACAAGATGCTCAGTTGAACTTTTCCTCCTCCAAGGTAAACTTTTATTAAACTCTTAATAAACAGTCATGAGTCTCTACTTCTCACCTTCCAGTGTTACACTCTCTAGACTCCGGGCGGAACACACGGGTAAATGTAATTCCCATTGCTACATCCCTTTTCTTTTACAAAGACAATGAACTATTCATAAGTTGAGAACTCAGTTTGCAACTGGAACAAAACTTAGACATGACATTTCTTTGTTGGACACAATTTTCTTCAAAAATAAAAATTTCTTCCTTCCACTTACTTTTTTAGCTTTCTTTCCATTTTCCGTAATGTTCTGTCCCTCAGGCTGGAGATGTACTGACATGTCTTTTTTGACCTCCCCAGCTCGCCTCAGATGGCGACGATTCCTTTTGAGGACTCTGCCGTTGTCCAACTCCACATCATAGGATCTGTTTCCCAGAGTGTTACACACTCTAGCCTTGGTCCATAAGGTGTGTTGTTCAAAAGGTTGGACTCACACCAAGTCCCCTGGGTTTAATGTGTCCATGTCCTTCGCCGTCCTGTTGTAGTACTTTGTCTCTCTCTGTTTTTCATCAGTCCTAACTTGTTGTCAGTCACTTTGGGTTGCAACAATCTGTCACCTATTGGGAGGAGTGTCCTCGTCCTCCTGCTTAACAGTCTCTGTGCAGGGCTGGTAGTCAGACCTTGTGTTGGGGTGTTTCTGTGGTCCAATAAGGCCAGATATGGATCCTGTCCAGCCAATTTCGCCTTTTTCATGAGTCATTTGGCAGTTTTAACAGCAGACTCAGCTTTGCCATTACTCTGCGGATAGCCAGGGGATGAGGTATGGTGTTGAAATTCCCATTTCTGGCTGAAGTTGGCAAACTCTGTTGAGCTGTACTGTTGTCAGAAAAAACAATATTTGGTATTCCCTGACGTGCGAAATGAGCCTTTAGTTTCCTAATCACAGTACTCGACTTGGAATCAGGTAGATAATCTATCTCCCAAAAGTTGGAGTAATAATCAACAGTTATTAGGTAGTCCCTACCCTCAAAGTTGAATAAATCTGTCCCAACTTTGGTCCATGGTCTAGTGGACGGCTCGTGTGGTTTTAGTGTCTCCTTCTGTTGTTTTGCATCCACAGACAGACACATGTCACATGTAGCGATGTACTTTTTGATGTGGTCGTTCATACCGTGCCAGTAGACGCAGTCCCTAGCTCTCCTGAGGCACCCTTCTGTTCCGATGTGTGTTGAGTGAATTCGCTGTGTTATATCTGCCTGGAGTGCCTCTGGAATCACCACTCTCTCTCCCTTGCAGACCAATCCATCCTGTGTGCTCAGTTCATCCTGCAAAGATTGGAACTGGGTTATTTCAACAGGTACATCTTTCTTACAGGCCGGCCACCCCTTCTGTATTGTTTTTATCAGCGTTTGTAGTGTGTGGTCGGTTCTTGTCCCTGCTCGTATTCTGTCCATGCTTTCTGTTGAAACAGGTACATAATCCACCATGTTGACACATTCTGTCTCCAACTCCGTCTGGCTTTTGTTGCTGTCCTGCAGGTAGGCCCTATTCAGCATATCACCGAGTAGCATGTCGTGGCCTGGAACATATGTTATGGTTGTATCATATTTTTGCAGCCTTCATAACACCCTTTGCAGTCTCTTAGGTGCACTTAACAGTGGCTTTTTAATAATGGTCTCGAGTGGCTTGTGGTCTGATTGCACTCTCACAAGGCGACCATATGTATATTGGTGAAATTTCTCCATCCCAAACACAATAGCTAAACATTCCTTTTCAATTTGTGCATAACCTCTTTCAGTGAGCGTCAGTGCACGACTTGCAAATGCCACTGGTTTTCCATGTTGAGTTAGAGCTGCTCCCAGCCCTGTCTCGCTGTCACACTGCAGTGTCAGCTCTTCTTCAGGACTGTAGTATTTCAAAGCTGGGACTTGTGTTAGTTTTTCTTTCAGTTGATCATTCCAACTAGTCTCTGCACCCCTTTTATGTCAGTTGGTGCTGGCATCTCTGTGATGGCCCGTACCTTCTCTGGGTCAGCTCTCAGCCCCTCTGCCGTGAGTAGATGTCCAATGTATGGTACTTCCTGTCTTCTAAGCTTGAGTTTATCCACATTCAATTTGATGTTCCTCTCTCTGCAGCGTTCCAGGAAAAGTCTCAGGTTCCTGTCATGATCCATTTCTGCGTCGTCTCTCCTTTTCCAGTGATCAGGATGTCATCAGCAATGATGTATGTGCCTGGCAGGTTCTCTAACACTTGCATCAGTTTGCGCTGAAAGACCTCTGGCGCTGGGCTGATCCCCATCGGCATTCTCAGCCAACGAAAGCGACTAAATGGTGTTGCGAATGTCGTGAGATGGCTTGACTCTTCTGTAAGCTTCACATGCCAAAAGCCATGTTTCACATCACAAACTGTGAAAACTTTCGCTTTTGACACATCTGGCAAGATGTCATCTATTGTTGGTAACGGGAAATGACTACGCTTCAAAGCTTTGTTGAGCGGTCTCGGGTCAATACATATCCTGTGTTTGCCATTTGGCTTCTGCACTGTCACCATCCCACTGATCCAATCAGTACTACATTCCACTGGTGCTATTATTTGTCTGTCTGCAAGACTCATCAGTTCCTCTTTCAGTGGTTTCATCATCGACACTGGGACTCTGTGTTTTGGCAGTTTGACGGGCTGCACTGTTGTGTCGATTTCCAGCTCATATTCACCTTGCAAACATCCATCTCCTGTAAACACATCCTGAAACTCAGTCTTTATCTCTTCCAACAACCATGTGTTTTTCTCTGATGGAGCTGTTGTCACTGAGCTGTCCAAAGCACAGATGTTATCATATTTAACTTGTATTAGCTTCATCACTTCACTAGCTGTTCTCCCAAGTAGAGGCGTTTTACAATCCTCCTCTATCACTTGGAACTCGACTCTGTACTTTTTGTTGTTTCTTGGGTTTGTCAGCTTGACCTTACACTTTCCTAATGGACACAGCCTTGACTTATTGTACATCACAAGAACCTTGTCTGTGTGCTCCATTTTGATGTTCGGGTTCAACAGGTTGATGGGAATAACGTTGCATGTTGCACCACAGTCAACTTGAAACTTGACCGGGCTGTTGCCAATCATCATGCCTGCAAACAGCTGCTCTCGTTTTTTCATGTCTGATTCTTTGATCTGGTTCACTTCTACTGCAGTCTGTGTCATAGCTGTGACAGTCATTATGTCTTCACAGGAATCTGAGTCCTGCTCCGTCACTGTGTGGACCTTTTTTCCGTTTTCACTCTGTCTGCTTTTACTCCTGCATGCTATAGCAAAATGATTCTCTTTGCCACATTTTTTGCATTTTTTTCCATATGCTGGGCATTTTGATTTGAGTCTTTCATGTGCTCTTCCACAAAATCTGCATGATATCTCTTTATCCGGTCTTTTTCTCTCCTTTTGTTTTACTGCATGCAGTTCTTCTACAGTCTGTCCCGCTATTGTTTTGTTGTATTCTCTTGAAATCTCCATTGCTCTACAAATATCTAGACATCTGTCTAATGTGAGGTTCTCTTCTCTGAGCAATCTTTCCCTCCAACTGGAGCTGTTCGTGCCACAGACGATCCTGTCTCTAATCAGTGAGTCTTTTAATTGTCCAAAGTTGCTGTATCTCTCGACAGTCTTATTAACTTTGGGATTACAGTGTTCATCTATTTTTCTCATCAGCTCACTTACTGTTACTCTTGACTCAGCTCCGATCAGCGTTCCACAGAGCTCCCTGCCCCGTTCCCCGATCAGATAGTAAAACAGCTTCACTCTCGCCTTTTCCTCAGCATCCGGCAGAGCTAGTTCCGTGTAGAGTGTAAACTCTTCTTTCCATGTTTTCCACGCTTTAGACAGGTTCACTGAATCCATACTCCACTGTGCGGGTGGCTTCAATCCATCCATCGTAGCCGCCGCTGTGCTGTTCTCGTCAGCGTCTCACCTGCTGTCCTGAGCCGTTAGCACCTCCAAGGCTAACTAGCCTAGCTGGATGCGTCGATACCGTCTGCTCAATCTGTTGTCATCAAAGCGCGGTGTGGATCACTCTAGACCCCGCTGCCACCATGTTTCATGTTGTTCTCTCTATAAACTCCACAAGATGCTCGGTTGAACTTTCCCTCCTCCGAGGTAAACTTTTATTAAACTCTTAAAAAACAGTCATGAGTCTCTGGTCGTGTCCAAATTCATGGGCTGCATCCTCCTGAGGACGCATTTGTAGACCGATTACGTCACAGCGACGCGCCGAATGCTGTCCAAATTCATAGACTCCTCCGAATGCAGCCCACAAATGCATCCTCCTTTTCCCTGAATTTGAAGGATGGGTCGGTTGTGTCCTTTGTGGCCCACCATATCCCAGAATTCATAGTGCGGCCCAGCCAAACTCCAGTTTCCGGCAATGGCGACTGCTACTAAGTTTTAAAATTACTCTTATTACTCTTTCTCGGTCACAAAATAAACTTTTAACATATTTTCAGGCGAGAATGTGGGTGTGTAAACTTCAAGTATCTGCTCGGTTTATCAAGATATCGCATATTGGCAAAAGTGGTTCGACGTTTTCGGAGACGTCTGTTACCCACCAGCTCGATAGCTAGGCGAGAGCTCGAGGGTCACTGAAGCCGCCAAGAACGGCACAACTCCCGGCACATCATTTTCAGATCACCGCGGACTTTCGCTACTCAGGTTAAACGTAATATATAAGTCACTTAGACAACCTAAAAATGCTATTGTTTGGCTTTTTTCAGTGTTTTATTTGTTCGTGAGTAAATTGGTTTGGCTGAGATTAAAATTATTAGATTAGATTAGATAAAATAAAACTTTATTAATCCCCCGGGTGGTTTTCACACAGCTGAATAAACGTCAAACAGAAAACTGATTAAACAGAAGTGTGAGATGGTCGAGAATTTACGCCAGTGTCCTGTTATATTTTAGATAGCAAGGAGCAGACGGCCGAGTTTATTAAACTCCACCGAGACAGCGGTGACGCTAATCAGAAGGCTAGACCGTCCAATTCCACGGCTGTTTACTTCCGGCCTACCCGACCTTCTGAGGACCCGGCCCACGTAAACCGCGAAGGCCGGGTCCTCAGGAGGATGCAGCCCATGAATTTGGACACGACCTCTACTTCTCACCTTCCGGTGTTACACTCTCTAGACTCCGGGCGGAACACACGGGTAAATGCAATTCCCATTGCTACAGTAAGGATATTTGAAACACTGTTATTGACTGCAGCCATGCAGACATATGAGTAGTTGGAGTCAGTAACAGTGTAGAGTACATATGTACTGTTGTGAGCAGATTATATTTTTACTAGCTCATTATCTTGGCATCTCATGCTTCAATGAGGCCCACCATATTATTTTAGCATGTGCACATTTAAAATAAGTTTGACAAACCACAGCTAAAGTGTAGCTTCTAATTACTGTCACCTGCTGCAGTGTAACTAAGAATATATATATATGTATATATATGTATATGTATACATATACAAAACACTTCTCTTCTAGAATAGAGTACTGCAAATTGTTTTCTATTATTTTTTCTTGTATAGTAAGTGCAAAGCTTTTTTTCAAACCCTGTAATGTGGTGATGCCTGAACAGTGGTGGCTTTAAGTGATGTATCAACTCAAACATACATACATACATAGTCTATGTTATATAAGTACGATGATCGATGGTGACGGTTGGCGCCGCTTTGGAAGCAGAAACAGTTGGTTTGAAAGCCTGTTGTGCCTCCTTGTGGCGGTAATCTTATACTGCACTGTAAGATGTCGAGCAGTGTCAGCTGTATGCTAGAAAAGTGATACATTAAAATTTCTGGGGTCACCCCAGATGACACCCTTGTAGTTCACACAAGTGGTGATGATTCAGGGTTTTAATTTGTAAGGTTTTAATTTTGAGCTGTGTCAAGAGATGTACTCTAAGACACTTCTTCAGCTGAGAATCAGAGAGGAGAAACACACAGTTTTACTTGCATGCGAGGGCAGCCACAGAGCACTCACACTTGGAGTGAGGGCTCCGGGACTCGCACTCTGCCACTGCCCTGGTCTTTATTTATACACAAGAAGAGTAATACAACAGTGAATACGTTTGTTCAGTGGAATGTTGATGCGTGAGCATGTGCGGATATGTATGTATGTGTGTGTGTGCGCGCGTGTGCATGTGCCAGGACAGGCTCCTCTACCTGGTACAAAGTGAAACTGCTTATTAAGCTCTTATCTAGCAGGTACTGCTCCTTCCCTGCATGATAACGGGTCACAGTGAATCAAAACAGTCTGAGTTATAAAGAGGTCATCATGCAGTATTCTATCATATGCAAACTTATATTATTAAAAGATTATACTGACTACAATTTTCTATTGACATTCCCTCCTGTTGTCACGTATAACTTTGAAGTGAGATATCAGTATGTAACATCTTGTTGTACATTTTCTGTCACATCATCATTAATCACACAAAGTCTTCATGTTCCAACAGGTCGGAGTCATCATCATCATCATTTGTCACGGCTATGTATGCAGCAACAGTGGAAACAATTATGCGGTTAATCATGAGTTTTAGACATGGCAGGATACATGTTACAAAAACACAAAATAAAAGTAAAAATATTCCAACTCCAATGAGTAGTCTTTTTAGCACCTGTAGCCAGGAGCCAGTGTAAAGCCAAGAAAACCAGTCACTTGTATTGCTTACATAGTCATGATTTTGGGCCTGCTGGATCTGTCTCAAGGCGTTCAGGGCATCAGTCATGTTTGATGAGTGTACATTGTCTGGTATGTAAGTGCAGCACTTGTTGCTGAAGAGGACGCAAAGTCCCCCTTTCTCTGCTAGTATCATGTCCAGAGCTACTCGATGTTGCATCACTGCGATCCGTAATGCATCAATTTCCTGGTTCTGCTGTTTGTTGATCTTGCACGAAGCGTTCAGGAAAAGTCCAAAACGGTAGTCCAGAGTTTCAATCCTCAGCATGTTTTTTCCGGTTCCCACCCAGGGAAACAAAGTGTGGAGTACTTTCTGTCCGGTGGTCCACAGTTTGAATTCTTTGGGTACGTCGCTTCCCCATATTGCGTCATGTGGTTGAATTTCAGGAGGCGTTGATCTTCTTTTCCGGCGTACTGTAGAAGTGGTGTTTACTGCGGTCATCCTGAAAGTGTGGTCTGACAGGAATATGGGAGCACATGTTCCTGTCCAGCCTGGGGGCAGTATGAAATATGCCCGTTGTCCACATAGCCAGGCCATTCCTTGCACCCAGTACATGCCATTAGATGGTCCGGTTGTGTTCACAGGGGCACCTTCTCCCCCTCCGGCGGTCCGGTTGCAGTTAGTGGTGTTTCCAAGCGGCCTGCTACCTTTGCTTTGTTTGTAGCAGATGGGGTGGTTCTTTCCTGGGGTTTGGTCAAAGAACACTGGGAAGTGGATGGATGTATTGCGGTTTGTCACATTAAAGTTGATCCAGAAAAGTTGATCACATGCTCCTTTATCAAGTACAACGTCTTCAACGGTGATTTTCTTGCGTTGTAACCCTCCTTGAAGGTTGACATGAAGAGTGTAAAAGGTAGATGGGTTTGTCTCTTCGAGAATGATTTGGCTGTGTTGGAATCCAATGCCAGCGAAGCTAGCGGCACACTTTGCTTGAGTGTTGTTCATATACTTGCCATATAGTGTGGGGTGTGTCGACGTGCTGGGCATATAAGAACAGACATAACAGTCTGTATTTTCCGATTCTGCTCTGGTCCTGTCGTGGATGTAGTGGTACCAGGCATTATTCATCCAAGGGTGGATGTGGTCTTGCGTCATGTCTCTTAGGTGGGAGTTGTTCATGCGTCCATCTTTTCTGTCTGCCCTGTGGTTCAGCTGTTGTTGGCATCAGCTGGGGGCCTGTAAGGGTGAGCATCGTAGTCAAGGTAACCAAAAGGGTCCACCTTCCCATGGTTGCACACAGGTCCATCACGCCTCGCACTTGGCCGCCCTAGAGTTGATCAGAGGCTGGAGGTTGAAGTGCGAGCTTACCCTACGGGGGCCCAATCAGCACTTCCCCCTCGCCACCGGAGCAATCAAGTGCGGGTGAGATTTCCCTAATGTGCTGTCCCGGGGGTGCTGGGCTTTCCTGGGACCTCAACCTTTTTGCAGTGGCTCTGATGTATCCAGGAGGGTCTCTCCGCTATTTTGCAGGCAGTTGGAGTGGTCAGAAGCACTTGGTATGGACCCTCCCACCGTGGCGAGCTCCAATTTTTTCTTTGGAGCACTCGGACCAGGATCCAATCATCTGGCTTCAACCTGCAAGAGATAGGTGAAAAAGAGTCTTGCGGCAGTTTATTGTTCAAAACAACTTCTCTGTTTGTCAACAATTGAGTCATCCAATCTGCCAGAGTGGTTTCACGGATTGATTTATCTAGTGGCTCGCTAATAACTGGCAATGGAAAAGGTCGCCCATGTATAATTTCAAATGGGGACAGTTTGTTATTTCCTTGTGTTATTCTCATCCACATTTTGACTAGGCCTACACATTCTGGCCATGGTCTGCCAGTTTCTTCCATTGTTTTCCTGAGCCTTTGTTTTATAGTGCCATTTGTTCTCTCCACTAATCCTGCACTCTGTGGATGGTAGGCACAATGGTGTTTTAAACTGAAACCTAGTGCTTCAGATACTTTGCTGATCACGTCATTTACAAAATGGGTTCCATTATCTGATCTTATCAGAGTAGGAATACCATATCTTGGGATGAAATGGTTGCATAGACACTTTGCAACTGAGATAGCGTCTGCTTTTTTCACTGGGTAAATTTCTGGCCATTTTGAGAAAACATCTATAATTACTAGAGCATATTTTGAGCCTTGACACTCATTCAATTCAATGACGTCCATGTGAATTGTATGAAATGGGTGAGGTGGTGTAGGAAAATGTCCTCTGTTTGGTCTTAAGTTGCCTTGGATATTGTGTTTTTGGCAGGTCATACATGTTCTCACATATTCTTTTGCTGAAGTTTCAAAATTTATAGTATAGAATTGTCGGCATCCCTCAGATTATCCCTCCTGATGAGCCATGGCTCAAAACCATGGCTCACTAGAGCGGCTGTTTTATGTAACAATATGGGAAGAATGGGTTTTCCTGTTATTTTCATTATGTCATCAGTGTCTAGTGCTGCTCCGTGTTTTAGCCATTGTTTTTGTTCTTTTGATGGTGCTGCTTTTGTTCGTCCTGCAGTATAGACAGTGGAATAGTGTGATTTTCATGAGTTGTTAGTAAGACTGTGGTTGCTATAGCTGCTGCTTTTGCAGCTTTGTCAGCAAAATTGTTTCCCTTTGTAATTTCAAAGTCATCCTTCTAATGTGCTGAACATCAGAAACAAATTGCTAAATGTCGTATCACATAAGGAGTTTTCTCCCATGTAAACAGATGTGTGCCATGATAAAACCTTCCTCCACACACTAGAAATAAGAAACTAATGTCAACCGTTGTTACATCTTATTCACTTATTTTATAATCCATTCATTTTTTCAAATCTAGTATCAATCAACTAATTTGCATATCAGTTTATAATGCGCTAAGTCGATAAGTCAACAGAAATGCATGTTCAAAATATTATCACAAAAGAGAATTTCCTTCATACAGTAAATTACTTGTGTTGCATCAATCAAACAGAAAACATGTCACAATTTATTGTATTACCAACTAAATTTATTGTCTGATTACTGCTTGGTCATACCAGACTCTCTCTGTGTCTTTATTTTTTCTTCTCTGTGTTCACAAACGTTTCACCTATTGTCCTGCAAGCTGGAGAGTTAAATGTCAGCAGTGGATAAATTCAGCATTTGATAACAAAACTTTGTTAAGTTTTTCCCTGCTTTAACACCAATGGGAGATATAGGCGCATGTATAGTGTGTGCAATAGTGTAAGCTGTTCTTCATTGCATGTATGTGTGTTAGTACGCTTGCATGCGGGGCCTCTGGGCCTCTCTCACCCAAAAGGGCATTTTCTTAACAGTTGCCTTTCTCTCACATATGTTAAGAAAGGCAAATGTACTTGTAGCAATTGTGAGATTATTATGCTGTTATATATTACATTTTACCTGTAATCAAAATGAGTGAATCATGATGCTGCTGTAGGCCACATCATACTTCTTGTGTAATCAGTATGTAGTTTTAGTTTGCATCACACTTCTGAGTTAAAAGAATGTGAAAATCATTAGATTTATTAGATAGGTTTGTATTATCCTATACTGCTGATTCACTGTGAGTGAGTTAGACTATTTCATGACATTTCATACTGCTGAGTTATGAAGAGAATATTGTGTTCAGAGAGTCAGGGCCTTTTTTTTATGATAGTAAAGAGAACGGAGCACATTGCACGGGAGCTTCACTCCCACCTTTGGTGGAGGCAGAAAAACAGGGAGCCAAGGTCATAACTCAGGCTCACAAAGAGTCAGAAAGAATGTAAATGCTTAGTTTTGTGGCTGTGGCTCATTTTGTATAGCTTCTTTTCGTTGTTTAGTAGCTTTCTGTCTTCACCTGAGGGTGTGCCCTAAGCATGTGACTTCAGGTCTCCATAATTGGAGCTTATTTAAAGATAAATAAGATGATTTCATTTATTGCTCGCAGATCATGCACTAGACGGTATGTTGCAGTATTAGCCTTCTTCAACATTTAAACAAAACATCACTCTTTGTTTTATTATTATCATTATTATCATTATTATTATTATTATTATTATTGTTATTATCCGTTTTCAAAAACAGAAAATGAAATTGTAGTTGTTCTTGGCTGAGAAACACAAAACCTCCCCCTTTTTTCTTTTTTTTTTCAAAACAAGAAACTAAGTTTTAACTTTTCTGCCTTATCACCTAAAACAAAACAAACAACCCAGCTCTCAGCTGGCTCTGGACTTATCATCATCAAGGACGCATGGTGAGAGCTACTTCAGAAGTTACAGTACTCATCACTCAAGCAACATTTCAAAAAAACCAAAAGAAACAAAAAACAAAACTCAGCACACTACACAGAGAACAACAACAAGACACAACTGAAGGTGTTGTTCTTGCTTGTTCTCCTTGAATTTTAGAATAAATTTATTACATCTGCATTAGTAAATCATATGCCTAATCATTATGTGCCACTGTGATCCACAAGTATGATCACAAATTTATTCATTTTTCAAACCAACAAAACAAAAACAAAACAAAACAAGTTACTGATGGCTTGAACACTTTACACACATAAGTCAGTATGCAAAAAGGCTGCTGCCCAAAAACAAATCAGAAGTGTGAGGGGAAAAGAAAAACTAAGCTCACAGACAGCTGCATGTTAGAGCTCTCGTGCAGCTCCTGCTCTGAAAAATGTGTAACTTGCTCAACAGCTTAGCAGTGACCACATATTTAATTCAGCTTCTCAATTGTGCAGCTTTAGCTGTTGTATACAGGGTTTAGCTTATTAGTTGTTAGTATAGGTGTGCTCTATATTTCAGCAATGTCTCATCTAGGATGACAGGTTTTCGAGCAGGTCAAGTGCCTCTATGCACTTAATTAGTTTAGATATTTTCTTTATTTTCTTCATCTCATATGTCGTTGTACTGAATTTCAGCAAACCTTAAGCTTGATGCGGACTACTTTTAACAATTATCCACCTCACATCATCACTGACTGAGGTGCCTCTTCATATTAATATTATGTCATTATTAATGCTATTATTCTTATATAACAGCAATAGTATATCACAAGATTTTATTTATATTTTTTTGTATCCATCAGGGGCTGGGGGTGATCTGCAGTTTCACCCTTTCCCAAGCTGGAGACATTTTCCTTTTCACACACTTTCCTTGGCTGAACGATGACACGACCTTAATATACTTTATGCGTCTCTCTATTTCAAGTAATATGTGTTTGTGTGAATCATGTATTTTCTTTCATTCTATTCATTCTGGGCATGATCTTCATCCCAACTATGTTTCATTGTTAATACCAGTTTACAGGTTGTTATCCTTGCTATCATCAACTTGAATACATTACAGTTAAGTTCTAAATCAATTTAGCCTTTTGTTTATTTTACTTTATTCCTCTTGCATTTATATGTATTCAGTTGGGTCTGTTTCCAGTCCTTTTTAAACTTATACTTAGATCTCTAATTTTTTACTTGGTGAGGGATTATTATGTTCTTCCTAATCTGAACTGTTCTCTTCACCTGAGCTACTATCCTATTCTGAGTCACTGTCTTCTTTGTTTCTTACAGTCACGTGCAAAATGTCCCTCTTTTCCACACCTCCAGCATGTAGTACTAAAGCCACTTTTTGGTGTGTGTGTAGCTCTACCTCTACCTCTTGCTGTTCCACTAAGCATTCCTCTGTCTTTCTTTTGGATTAGTCCTGCTCCGGTTTGTTGTTTTCCTAAACATTCCTCATCAGGTGTTAATTTTGCTTGTGTATTCTCCATGTTCAAAGATTTTGCTGGGCCGTCACTGGCACGCTTGACTTCAGAGTGGTTTACTGATACGGCCTTCGACTTCACTTCTAACAGTGAAGCGGTATCAGTTTTATGAGACGAAGCTCAACCGTTCTCCTTTGTCACCAGTACGTGAGCCTCAAGCAAAGAAAAACAAAATAAAAAATAAATAAAATAAAATAAAAAATAAAAAATGGAAGTAGTTCAGCAGCATATTGTGCTGTAAAATCAACTTACTTCCAGACACATACACACACATAGACATTTGCGCGCTAATTTGTCACGAAGTATTTAACGGCTACCTCTAAAACCAGTCTAAACATAGTTCCTTTTGGCGAACTTAACCTATTTTACGCGTTTCTTAAACAATTTGTCACGAGGTAATTTCGGCTACCTCTAAAACTAGTCTAAATTTAGTTCTTTTTGGCGAACTTAACCTATTTTACGCGTTTCTTTAACAATTTGTCACGAGGTAATTTCGGCTACCTCTGAAACTGGTCTAAACTTAGTTCCTTTTGGCCTTTTGGCGAACTTAACCTATTTTATCACTTTATTTTACACGTTTCTTAAAACCTTCACGGCCGTTTTACATATCAAAATAGTGTTTCTCTCACCCTCAGACGTCTCACTGGTGGTTCGGATCGTCAGACTGAATCCCACCGCCGTGGACCAGACTAAGAACACCGGCCCGAATCCGAATTTAACGATCCGGGTCTTTCGGCCTCGTCTAAGAGGGCTGTGCACAGACTTCGGTGCTGGCTCCCCACAGCGTCAGGAAACAGTGTGCCAGATCCTGGAACAGAGTCACAGATAACAGTTCTGATGTTTCTGATCCGGCTCTACGAAGGACCAAAATAAATGTCAAGAGATGTACTCTAAGACACTTCTTCAGCTGAGAATCAGAGAGGAGAAACACACAGTTTTACTTGCATGCAAGGGCAGCCACAGAGCACTCACACTTGGAGTGAGGGCTCCGGGACTCGCACTCTGCCACTGCCCTGGTCTTTATTTATACACAAGAAGAGTAATACAACAGTGAATACGTTTGTTCAGTGGAATGTTGATGCGTGAGCATGTGCGGATATGTGTGTGTGTGTGTGTGTGTGTGTGTGTGTGTGCGCGCGTGTGCGTGTGCCAGGAGAGGCTCCTCTACCTGGTACAAAGTGAAACTGCTTATTAAGCTCTTATCTAGCAGGTACTGCTCCTTCCCTGCATGATAACGGGTCACAGTGAATCAAAACAGTCTGAGTTATAAAGTGGTCATCATGCAGTATTCTATCATATGCAAACTTATATTATTAAAAGATTATACTGACTACAATTTTCTATTGACAAGCTGCCATAAATTTTAAAACAGGATTATACTATTTAACCTATGTTAAGCCAAAGCTAATATAGCTGCTTATATATAGCTACTTTTAATTTGAAGAGGTACCGACACCAATGAGTAGATCTCCTAGAATGGGAACAATGCTCTTTATGTGGTTTGTGAAAACAGTCAAGTTGTTAACAACTGACTGAGAAGAATCCGCCTGTGTACAGCAGCAAGCTGCCTTCCTAGAATTTGGATATCCCCTGTGCGCTCGTCTCTGCATTATGTCATTACCTCTCTTGGAAAATTTAAACCACAGCAGATTTTTATAGTTTTTTTTCATTCACTATCAGCTTACACCAAAAGTGTACTCTGAAGAAGATTATTCAAAACATGCAACACAGACACCAATCTTTCTCAGAGTGGAAATCCCAACAAATTCACCCCTAAGTCAGACTGTAAAATACAGAAAATAACAGAGCTACATCTCAGACTCTACAGGTACAGTTAGCATGTTAAATGTGAAAGTTCAGTTAAAAAAAAGAGTGAACAAAAATGGCCTCAGTTGAGCAATTAACCAAAGTGACAAACATTGCTCTAAATAATACTCCCCTAATCCAAGTAGTCACCAAAACCTAGACATGGATATAGAGACATGAGGGCCATCTCACACATTTAATCAGAATAAAACAGGTTTTTGTGTTTGTGTCGTGGAGGATGTCAACATAACACATACAAGTACCCAGTAAACATCAGTGCAGAGAGCTGTTCATAAAAATCTCAGTGTAACACATTGTATATTTAACCTGGATTTTTACTTTGTATATGTAAAGAAATCCAAGTGAAATCATGTTAAAGAATATAACCCACATCTATGTGAGCTCTGATAATGACATTTGCATTCAAGATATTTAAGCTGCCTGTTGATTGAAGAAAAAAACTAGAATATGAAAAACTGAATTTCAGCACAAACAAATTAAAATCTTGTGGACGTATGCCTTCTACATGTTGGTAAAATGTTTAGGATGAGATGGAGATATAACACTCATGCACCCTGAAAATTATGAAGGTCTAAATATGTATCAAAGGGACTCAATGAACATCAGTGGGGCAAAAATACTTAAACCAGCCGCTGTGACCATTGCTGCAGAGCAGAATGAATGATACTGATGGGGACTATGAGGGTTTGTAGTTAAATTCCTCTTCTTGCAGGATCAGTGAGTGTCTGTTTAAAGATAAGGCTCATTAACACAAATTTACATCACCAGTATTTCTGCAGAGGAAAGAACCCCCTGCTTTAATCTACCATGATGCTCTGTGTTATGTTGTCATGGCAATATGAAGTCAAATAAATACAAATATACAAAAACTGCAAAGAACCTCATTTAAAGGAGGACAGGAAGACGGGCAACTGGAAGAGCTTTTGAAGCAGGAAAACTTTTCTGGATTTCTATTAATTTAACTGGAAATTTTGCTAATACAAGCCAAAGAGGAAACAAGGAGGCAGCTGGTTGGATTACATCTGAGGACAGGACGCATGAAGGAGAAGCATTAGGAGAGAGAAAACAGCAGAGCGATGGTTCAGAGCTAATTGTGGATCAAGTTGAAGAAGCAAACACCAAAACTGTGAATAAACATAACACACAAAGAGCTAAAAATTACTGTGCTGATTAAGGAAACATTAAATTTGGTTAGTTTGGGATCAGGAGCTTCAGGTTTGTGGGTTCAGTTGGTCTCAAAATTGGGGAAAGACAAAAAATGTTTCTTTTAAAAGGTTGTTGGAGGATTGTTCCTGTAAGAAATGAAAATTATTCCATATGGGAAACTGATAAAAAAAAAAAATCCCAGAAGGTTTCAGCTTCTGGGTGTGTATCTGCTTTCATTTTTTTAAAAAAGAAGAAGTTGAATTTTGTTTAGTCACATTGGAAAGAGAAAATTAGAGGATCAGGACAATGATGTGGCCAAATTTACTGTTTCCTCAATCAGAACAATAATTTTGATCTGAACTAGAAATTTTGAAAAGGGATATTTTCTTTCTTCTCTCACTGTGTTAAATTGTTAGTTACTTGTCAGTCTACATTAATGTTAATGGTACTTTTAAAAAATGCAGTTTTGTAGAAGAAGGCTCGGCACCTGTGAAAAACAAACAAACAAAAAATTATCCACACCCCCAAAATCACTGGAGATCAAAGTAGCTAAGCTAGGCTAAGTTAACTGCAATTATATTACATTTAGATTGGAATGATTGAAAGAAACAAAGATTGCTTTAGGGTCTGAAGATTTGACTTTCTTATTGAAACAGATGTAAACTAATCCATGTGTGAAACTGAATAAAACTTGAAAGCTTAAAAGATGTGGAAGTCCAACTGTCTTTATACAAATGTGCGAACTTGTTTTAATGACATTAGAAAGAAATGGGATGTTTAAAAAGGTAATATATAAAATTTATTTTTATAGTAGTTGAAAAAATGATGTTTTTTAGCTGTGCTGTATTTGGAAAAATGTTGGTTCAGTAGTAAGCTGAGATTTAATATGATAAACTGGGGGTAGGTAATATAATCTGTTCCTGTCCTGTGTAACCAGAAACGCTCTCTTCTTTTAACATTAAACTCATCTAACATTCGTTTTTGATAAATCTAATAGCTACAGCACGATCACCTGACCCATCCTTTAGTTATGCTGTTATAGGCCACAACTGCTGATTAACTTCCCATCATGCTCTGATCCCTTCTGCTCCACTTCTGTCTTTTACTCTCAGTGAGGGTGTCCAAATTCATAGGCTGGATCCTCCTGAGGGCACATTTGTAGGCCGATTACGTCACAGCGGCACAAGGCTGTCCAAATAGACTCCTCTTAATGCAGCCGACAAATGCATCCTCCTTTTCCTGGAATTTGAAGGATGGGTCGGGTGTATCCTTCGTGGCCCACCATATCCCAGAATTCATAGTGCGGCTCAGCCAATTCCAGTTTCCAACAATGGTGGCGGCTATATCTGGAACGTAAGATATATGCTAACAACAGGGTTACATGATAAAAATATCATGGTAGGATGCATGTTTTGAAAGAATTAGTCTTTCACGAAAAACTAATCTCAGTAATCTCCTTTGTAACACTCTGTGACCAGCTGCAGTTGGCTGATTTTCACCACATACTGTCCCACCAGTTTGTCATAGGCCTCGGTGATATATGTTAAATAAACCATGCCCCAGATTGGTTGTTTATCCCATGTGTTTCCCCCGTAGTTGGTCCAGGCGCACACAATGAGCCCAGGTTTCGTGACGCAGGCATAGCAACAACCTCCTTCTCCTCCTCCCCCTCCTACTCACTGCTGCCGCCGCCTCCGCCGCCACTGCTGTGTGTGTGTGTGTGTGTGTGTGTGTGTGTGTGTAGGAGGCACTGGGGTCCTCACGGACGCTGGTGTTTGTGTAACCTGCAGTGTTCACTAGGGAGGTGCATGAGAGCAAGGAAAAAGAAAATGAAAAAGAGCAAGGCGGAGGAGGAGGCACGGAGCTTCTGAGGTGGTCAGAGCCACTG
This sequence comes from Oreochromis niloticus, assembly GCF_001858045.2. Taxonomy (NCBI): domain Eukaryota; kingdom Metazoa; phylum Chordata; class Actinopteri; order Cichliformes; family Cichlidae; genus Oreochromis; species Oreochromis niloticus. Next base: position 26,552,663 of record NC_031981.2, on the reverse strand, counting down.
GTGGTCGCAGAACAGGCACGAAAGAGAGGAAGGAGGACGAGGAGGCACGGAACGTCTGGGGTCTTCACGGCGGCCGGTGGTCGCGAAACCAGCTGGTCTGGCCGCTAGGCTTTCCCTAGCAAGGCGCAGGAGAACAAAGGAGAAGAAAAAGAAAAAGAGCAAGGAGCAGAAGGAGGAGGAGGCACAGAGTGTCTGGGGTCCTCGCGGACGCCGGTGTTTGAGTAACCTGCCGTCTGTACAAGTAAGAGTTTGCTAGCGAGATGCATGAGAGCAAGGAAAAAGAAAAAGAAAGAGAGGAAGGAGGAGAAGGAGGCACGGAGCATCTGGGCTCCTCACAGATCCCGTTGTTCGCATAACCTGTGGCCAATACAGCTAAGCGTTCGCTAGCGAGGAGCAGGAGAATGATGATGATTATGATAAGTTGGTGTTGTGGTGGCGGTTCGGGGTCCCGCCAGACTCCAAGGTTTCCTATTGTAACTTACGAGGGGAGGGGGTAGCAAAATACCCCATCATGATTAATACGGGGTCACAGAGTACCCCGCAGCGATAAGACGGGGTAGCGAAATTACCCATCGTTATTAATACGGGGTAGCGAAATAACCCATCGCAAATAATACGGGGTAGCGAAATACCCCGCTACGATAATGGGAGGGTAGCGATACCAGAGTTACTAAGCGTGTCGTGGTTGGGGACAAATAGCGAAATAGCCAGCCAGAAAGACAGAGAGCAGCCGCCAACAAGCACATGTCCCGCACTAGGCTATGGGAGCTGAGGAGGGATCAAGAACAGCATCATCTGTATCAAGAGCTAGCCCACGAAGACGCAGAGGACAACACAGTCGCCGGTGGGCACGTAATAGACAGAATACGAAACTTTAACTAGAAAAACAGAAGAAGAAGAAGAATTCAGAGTCGATCTACACGACAAGGTGGAACATTACGCGCAAATTTCTGGTGTTCGCCGTGAGGCGCAAATTTTGTCATGGTCCTGGGTCAGTGACCCAGTGTTTTTGGTTGTTGTACTTTTACTTTTGATAGTTCAATGTATTATGACTGTTGTGTTTTGGTTTCCCAGGGTTTAGTTGTGTTCCCTCTGTTGGTGTTATCCCTGCCTGTGTGTCCCCTTTTGTGTAGTAAGGTCTCTGTGTTTAGTTCGCGTTTCTGAGTCTGTGTCACTACGTGTATGTGTTTCCTGTTTTGATTTGAAGGTGTCTGTCTGATGTCAGTGCGTTCTGTTTACGTTTCCTCTGCCTCGTCAGCTGTGATGTCTTCCAGGTGTGTTCCCCTCCTGTTTCCCATCCCTTGATTCCTGATGTGTGTATTTATAGTGTGTGTTACCTCGTCCTCGTTGCTGGTTCGTCTGCATCTCTCCGTCCGTCTTTCTGTGTATTGCCCCGTACCTCCCTGCATATCTGTTTCTGGTTAGATTCTGTTAGTTTTTCCCAGTTTAGGTTTTCTTAGTTTCATGTTCACCCTTGCCATCTCTGTTGTATCCACTTTTGGTTAAATAAACTCACTTGCTTTAGAGCTGCCGCATTTTGGGTCCTAAATAATTCTCACACGGCTTGCCCCGGCATCCCGTGACAGTACGAACCAGCCGCCATGGACCCGGTGGGACTGAATCCATCAGAGGAGCTCAAGGACGACATCATCTACAATGTGGAGATTCTCCTCGGGCTGTGGCTGGAAAACCCTCCGGAAGAGCTTCGCCGCGCAGTTGAAAGTCGGCTACAACGGCTCTTTTCCGGCCTTCCGTGGCTATTGGAATCGCTTCCCCCGACCATGCAGGCCTTTCTCCAGAACACACCACAACTTCTCTCAGCCACTACTGCCTCGCTGCCCGACCCGCTGGATGTGGTTTTGCCCGGCCCGTAGGAGCCGTCTGCGGGGAGGAAACGACGATCGCGCCGCCGGCACGCCACCCCACAGCCGGACGTTGGGACTTCTGAATTGCCGGCTGTGGTGAGTGAGGACTCTTTTTCTTTTTCGGACTGTGTGACTGTTTATTTAGTGGCTGTGTTTTGTGTGACGGATAGCAATAAGAACTGCTTATCGCCTGCTCAGTTGCTTTCGGCTCAGCTAGCTGCCCAGCGGCCCCCTTCAGCTCAGCTACCTGCCCAGCATCCACCTTCAGCTCAGTTAGCTGCCCAGCAGCCACCTTCAGCTCAGTTAGCTGCCCAGCAGCCACCTTCTGCTCTGTTTCCATTGTCAGCTGCTCACTCGCCCTTAGCTCAGTCCCCAGGGCCTCCAGTGTCTCCTGTAGTTCGATCTCCTGTGCCTCCAGTGCCTCCTGTAGTTCGGTCTCCTGTGCCTCCAGTGCCTCTTGTAGTTCGGTCTCCTGTCCCTCCAGTGCCTCCTGTAGGCACAGGAGGCCTCCAGTGCCTCCTGTAGTTCAGTCTCCTGTGCCTCCAGTGCCTCTTGTAGTTCAGTCTCCTGTGCCTCCAGTGCCTCCTGTAGTTCGGTCTCCTGTGCCTCCAGTGCCTCCTGTAGTTCGGTCTTCTGTGTCTCCAGTGCCTCTTGTAGTTCAGTCTTCTGTGCCTCCAGTGCCTCTTGTAGTTCAGTCTCCTGTGCCTCTAGTGCCTCCTGTAGTTCGCTCTCCTGTGCCTCCAGTGCCTCCTGTAGTTCGCTCTCCTGTGCCTCCAGTGCCTCCTGTAGTTCGCTCTCCTGTGCCTCCAGTGCCTCTTGTAGTTCGGTCTCCAGTGCCTCCTGTAGTTCGGTCTCCTGTCCCTCCAGTGCCTCTTGTAGTTCAGTCTCCTGTGCCCCCAGTGCCTCCTGTAGTTGGGTCTCCTGTGCCTCCAGTGTCTCCTGTAATTCAGTCTCCAGTGTCTCCTGTAGTTCAGTCTCCTGCAGCGCGGTCAGCCGTTCAACCGCCCCTAGCGCTGTCTCCTATGTTCCCACTAGCTGGGTCTGCTATTCAGTCTTCATTTCTATCGGCCGTCCGTAACCTCTATGCAGGGAGAAAATCTAATTTCTACCCAGGGTGTTTCTCATGATTTAGCTGCTTTTGGCACAGTTATCCACTCCAGGGCTTCCCCAGAGGCTAGGTTTCAACCCCCAGCTGATTCTGGACCCCTGAAGGTTAAGCAGCCCCCTGAGAACTGCACCATGTTAGCGCTGCCAAGGCAGAACCAATGCCCTGAGCAGCTTCAATCACCTTCGTGTCTGTCAGAGGTCTCTGTGCCTGCTGGCTTTGTGATAGCCTTCGCTGGAGGGTCCGAGGGACAGCTCCGGCCTTCGTCTCCTGTCTCCGCTGGAGGGTCCAAGGGACCGCTCTGGCCTTCGTCTCCTGTCGCCGCTGGAGGGTCTGAGATACCGCTCCGGCCTGCAGCGCCACCACCTGCGGCTTCCACGCCGTCGCCTGCAGCGCCACCGTCTCCGGCTTCCACGCCGTCGCCTGCAGCGTCATCGACGCCTGGTCCAGCGTCGGTTTCGGCTTCAGCCTCGCCCGGTCCAGCTTCGGCTTTGGCTTCTGCCTCGCCTGGTCCAGCCTCTGCTTCTGCCTTCCCTGGTCCAGCTTCTGCTTCTGCTTCTGCCTCGCCTGGTCCTGTGGTTGTTGTGGGCGACCTCCGGACCTGCTTCGTCTGCATCGCCGCTGTTGCCGTCCGCACGGTCGGCCCCCTGAACTGTTTCCACGTCGTTGCCTCCCGGTGTGTGTATTATGGGTGTTTTGTTTTGAACTCTTGGTTCTCCTGTTTTGTTTTGCTTCGAGCCCTCCTTCCTGGACCCCCGCCCGCCCGCCCTGGTCGGGTTGTTTTCTGTTTCTGGACGGTTTTGGTTTTCTTGTGTTTCTCTTTTGATAGTTCAATGTATTATGACTGTTGTGTTTTGGTTTCCCAGGGTTTAGTTGTGTTCCCTCTGCCTGTGTGTCCCCTTTTGTGTAGTAAGGTCTCTGTGTTTAGTCTGTCTCACTACGTGTATGTGTTTCCTGTTTTACTTTGAAGGTCTCTGTCTGATGTCAGTGTGTTCTGTTTACATTTCCCCTGCCTCGTCAGCTGTGATGTCTTCCAGGTGTGTTCCCCTCCTGTTTCCCATCCCTTGATTCCTATTGGAAATAAATAATTTTTAAGTGCCTCAATAATGCTATGCTTTTTTATTATAAGTGTTATAAAGTTATATAGTGTAGTATTAAGTGGACACAGCCCTGAAAAATAAAGGCATGAGACCTTGTGTCCTTGGGGAGTAGAAAGCTGCAGACTCATGCTTGCCTGGGAAAATGTAGATAAGAGGGGACCATCTCTAGTGGAAAGTTACTGAGACACTGTTGTTTAGACTAGAATGAGGGAGCTTCTGTAATAAAACTGTCAGGGGCACACCACCATTTTGAGATCCGCGGCAACGTGTCATGCAGGACGCATCTCCCTTCTAGAAGTAATGTGAAAGAGAAATAAAGTGTTACATGGTCTACCGAGCAGTGTTTTGTCTTCCATTGGATGCCTCTAAAGAAATCAAAAGAACTCGGTGAAGTGTTGATATTAACACTACACATAAAAGGGCAATTCATCCTTGAAAGTCCCAAGGTCTGTGCTACGCTAAAGCAAACCTCAGCTCTGCCCACTCACTGCAAACAGAAATGTGAGTCTCCAGTTCCATTCGGATGTGCAAAGGACTTTGCACACAAAGTGAAGATGCGACCTGAAGTCAATCCAAGACAGTAGAAACTTCAACCCTTACCCCTGTCAGTCTGTGATGCTTTTTCCGCTGAACTCAAGAACCTTGAGGAACATGGAATCAAAAATTGATGGATCTGAATGGGTCTCCCCGATTGTAGTCAATAGAAGGAAGACTGGTGGCATACGCATGTGCGTTGATTTGAGAGAACCTAACAAAGCAGTGGTCGTTGACAGTCATTCCTTGCCACTGATTGAGGACATGCTGTCTGAGCTTCTTGGGGTTGTCATGTTCTCCACCCTGGATCTTAAATCTTCCTACCATCAGCTGAAACTACATGAAGAGAGTAGAGGGCTCACTGCTTTCATAACACATGAAGGACTGTACCAGTACTGCAGTCCCCTACGGGTTGAGTTCAGCATCTGCAGTGTTTCAAAAGATGATGACACATATCCTACGTGGCCAAAAAGGCGTGCAATGCTATCTTGATGATGTCATCATATATGGAACGTCAGAAGCTGAACATGAGGCTGTGCTGTGTTACACAGAATCAACAATGCAGGACTGAAACTCAATGTTGACAAATGTCAACTCTGTCAAACTACTCTGACCTTTCTGGGTCAAAAGATCGGTCCAGAAAGTCTGCTGCCAGATGATTCTCATGTCACTGCCATCCTCCATGCTCCGCCCCCTACTGATCCTGCAACTCTGCACTCATTTCTTGGCTTGAGTGCATGGTACAGCAAGTTTGTGCCAAATTACACGACTGTTGTTGAACCTATGAGAGCTCTCCTATGTAAAGACTGTCCATTTCACTGAAACAAAGCAGCTCAAGCAGCATTTGATGAAGTCAAATGGTTAATCGTGCACAGCCTTGCTCTGGTGATGTTCGACCCCAGCAACCATGGTCTCAACAGATGCCTCAGACTATGGCGAAGGTGCTGTTTTGATTCAACTTGACAGTAGTGATACGGAACAGACTGTTGCATTTGCTTCTCACAGCCTGTCTGATGCAGAGAGGAAATACTCAAACGTTGAGAAGGAAGTCCTAGCTTGCGTCTGGGCTGCTGAAAAATGGCACACACGACTCTGGGGAAGAAAATTCCTCTTATGAACAGATCACCAACCGCTTACAACACTGCTGACTACTAAGGGCAATAACAGAGCTGGTCAACGCAAAGCCAGATGGTCAACTCGCCTGCTGGAGTTTGGCTATGAAGTGGAATATAGAACTGGATCCCTGAACCATGTTGCTGACTGTCTATCTAGGCTCCTACTTCCCAAGACAGACGTGGCATGTGCAGAGGATGTAGAGTCAGTTGCAGCCATCATCATTGATCTGAGTGCTGTGTCTGAGGATGACTTCCAGTCAGAGTGCAAAGCCTGTCCAGTGTTCACAAAGCTCCATGTGCAGATATGGAAAGGCTGGCCTGCAAGAAAGTCATCACTGGAACCTGACTTACAGCCACACTTCCCAATCCGCCATGAACTTGCGGTCATGAACTAGTGCGTAGTTAGAGGTACACATCAATTGCTAGTGCCTGAGTCATTGAAGAAAAGACTCAATGATATAGCTCATGAAACTAAAAAAGGCATTGTACGAAGCAAAGGAATTGTACTGGTGGTCCAAAATGCATTGTCAGATAGATTGATTAAGATAAAGAACTTGATAAAGAACTTGATAAAGAACTGTGCAACATGCAGACAATATGACTAGTCCACTGTCACCCATGATGCTCCACTTCAGTCCATTCCTGTACCAGCTACTGCTCGGGAAAATGTGTCTGTGGACATCATAGGCCCTTTTGAGATAGCCCCTTCTGACTGTAGATTTGCCATCACATTGGTAGACTACTTTAGTAAGTGGCCCGAAGTAGCTTTTGCTTCCTGAGCTGATACAGCTACTATCATCCAGTTCCTTTCTGTAGTTTTCTCTCATGAAGGAAATCCAAAGACACTGATAAGTGACAATGGCTCTCAGTTTCTCTCTGCTGAGTTTGCTGACTTTCTTGAAAGCAGGGCAATCCAACATCTGAGATCCTCAGTGTATTACCCAAGAGCTAATGGGGAAGTTGAGAGATTCAATAGATGCGTTAAAGACTGCCTACAGACTGCATCGATTCAAATCGATTCTGGAAATTGTTCCTGAGAACTTACCTAATGGACTACAGTGCAACCCCTCCTTCAACAACTGGTTTCCTCCTCAGAACTGCTCCATGGACGACGTATGAGAACAAAGCTACAGATAATGGATATGCCTGTTCCCCAGACAGAGAGGTATACCATGTGCAAAGGAGTTAATAATAAACAACTGAAAATGAAAGAATACACTGATGCTCGCAAACATGCCAAATCGTCCAACTTTCAACCTTGATGACAAGGTATGGGTTAGGAAGACATGGAAGGTAAAGAAAGGCGAGCTGAAGTTTTCTAAACCAAGGACTGTCATGACAAAGAAAGGACCAAACACTTACTTGCTGGATGATGGAAGGACCTGGAATGCCTCACACTTATCGGCTCTATCCACACAGGTGTTGATTCTGACACAACAATGAAGTGTCGTTAAACGGAACCTGATCCAGCATCTGACTCCAAGTTTGATAGTAGGCTTAGACCCATCAGGATGAGGAATCCTCCTTGCTGGACCCAAGACTTTGTCATGGCAAAGGGAATGTTACTCAGTGATGTGAAATATGTTAAAAGGTGTTATTAGGTGACATACATCAGAATGATGAAGTCAGGTTCACATAACCAATCCTTGTTCAAAAGGGTAAAATGTTGTGTCCACATACGATTGGATTTTGTTCTGTAGATGCATTTACTAGAAGCGCTAGAGGGCGCTAGTGAGTATCGCTGTTGTTGCAGTAAGTTGGAGAAGGAGAAAAATAATCTGGTGAGCCTCTGTTCCTACCTGTGTGTGTGTGTTAATAACCCTTTAAAACCGGTCGGAGCGGGCACGCTCTGTTTTGCGTAACTATTTTTAAATCCCGGTAGCACTGCAACCACGTGAGCTAGCGCAATAATTTTTTTTGCATATGAAACCGGAGGAGTTGTACTTACATCTTATGCCATCAGCTTGTCCTAGGTCACAGTTTCCTTCCACATATAGCTTTGCAAAAACTGCATAAAAAGCGCTTGCAGCAACAAAAACATAATATTCCAGAAACACGCTTTGCCAATCCGATCAGCTGTTCATAACACTTCCTAGGTTGGAATAGACGTCAGCCCGAACTTTAGCATGTCCGCCATGACCTGCCCGAAACCGGAAGTGACGTCATTTTTGCGGAAATGTAGTTTTTTACCATCAGGGCCTCATGAATCTGTACTGGTGTTTTTAAAAGTTATCTTTGACTTTATGACTTTCTGTGTCGTTTCTGGGATGCTTTGGACTCATATTGCACTGCTGGAAATAGTTTATTTTGATGCATATGCTGCTTTTTTGCAAATTTGCACTATAATATTTATTTTCGTTTTTCCTGCAGTATATAAAAATTGGTGTATTTCAAAAATAAAACTATGAAGACACTCAAAATAAATTTCCTGTGGTGGGAAACTATTTTGTGCAACTTTTTTGTATTTACAGTTTTGAGGGATAAGCCTCTTACATTTCTCTAACTAGAAATATATGTTAAAAAAAACAAAAACGATTTTCAATTTTTTTGTAGTTTATTGCACTTTTTGGCAATTTATGTAATTACTATGCACTTAATGCATACATATTATTAAAATTTGGGCTATAATGGTTGTATTGATGTATAGCAACTTGAAATGCTCCCAAAAATGGCACTACAGCATGTAAAAATATAATATAAGCTCTGGCGGACTTGGTTCTATGGTAGGTCTTAAAGGGTTAATACCTGCTGAAACCACACCGCAACACTGAGCGCAGAGATGCGTGTGCCCTTTGCGTGGTCTAGTGAATGATGCCTGGGGAAAAAAGGGGTCAAAGTATTAGCACAATCTGTCTTTTTTTTTAAATCAAAATGGGATGAATTATCATTGTCTTTAAATTTTGAAATGAAAAGATGTTGTTGTCGACATAGATAATTTAGGATAAATAAAATAATTAAATTAAATAGTTTTGATAGACTGTGTTCCTTTTTCTTTCCTTTTTCCCACCTTTTTTCAACAAATGCAACACCCAATCTCATACTTTCCTCGTTCTACATAATGTGATTTCCTAATAGTTTGTCAAACAGAGCAACCTCAGCCTCATTTCAAATAATAACTTTAACAGACGATATCAAGAATTTTTTATTAGAAATAACTATAGCTTTCTTCATTACAAGCTAGCTGGTGTTATCTGTTAAAAGGCCTTTAATAAGTAGGTTAAGTTCTAGAATAAACCAATAAAGTGTAATTATCAAAAATAACTATGATTTTTAAACTAGAATTCACTTCTTACTTACTATGTTTTATTTAATAGTACAGGAGAAGTCCAGTGATATCTAATCAGGTCACAGTCCAATTAAAAATGGCAGTTTGGAAGTATGACGTGGCTTCTTCTGAGGCTTGTCTTCAACCCAAACAATTGGGTAAGATTTTGACCCAATAATTGATCAAAGCTCCCCAACCTATGAACCGACAAAATTACTCAAGCCGGGGAGTTAATTAAAGAACCCAGCACATTGCCAACCCAACTCCTGAGTCACAACTTTTGAACCAATATTTGGTCAAACTAATCCAGCTTATGAACCTACAGCTTTTACCCAGAAGTTGAGTTATGAAAATAACCCAGCAGGGATGTTTTATCTTGTCAGCTTTAACAGACACAATTAAGTTTCTGTCTTCTGTTGACTAGAACACCGTGTTATCATACACCCAAGGGCAAGTAGCCTGTCCTGTCAGAAACCGTGTTCTGTAAGCATGCAGTAATTTACCTTCAAAACTCAACTCTGTCTAACCCTCTAGGTTAACCCTTCAGACTGTGTATCAACTCTATTTTGAGCACACATTACAATTAAAGTTAAAAACAAACTTTATCAAAAAACTTATTTTTAATATAATGCAAAATTATTTCAGAAAAAAGCTGTCACTAGCTCATGAGTTGCTGATCACACAGCAACTGTGTTTACTCTTCCAGTTTTTGTCAAAGCAGAAACAGGCTTTTGGGGTCTGACATAAAAAATAAATCTCATGCACAACTCAAAACCAAAAGGACAAGTGTCAATGACACACAACAGGAAATAATTATCATTAAGTTAAATTTAGCAATGCAAGTCACTGTTCACACTTCTTTTGTTTTGAGACACTACTGGTGTGTGATGAGCAGATCTGATGATTTTTAAGAAGAAGAATCCTTTATTGTCATTATGTGTTCACAGACACATAATGAGATTTCATTTGGCAACTCTCAGCACACATCAGAAGAGGCACTTAAGTCACAAAACCTTAATAGTAAGATGCAGAAGAATAAAAAAAAAACTTTGATAACAATCAAAGATCTCTTTCGCTTTCCATTTTCAGAAAGCTAAAATTAATCTTCCCCTTTTTGCCTTCATTCACTTATTAAAGAATAAAGCATTAGTGAGGAAATAGTTAACACTGAATTCATTATTTATAAACCATGATAGTTCCTTAGTAAGTCTTTTATGAACGTCGATATAAATGTTTAGCTTTGCTTGATAAGCTCTTATATAACATGTTCAATGATAGCATTTTTATACTTTATAAATTACAGAATAACTATCACTAAATAAAGTATATTGCATTGAAAATAAATAATTTATTATTATATATAATATAAAATAAAATGTATATTAGGAATTATTAATGTTTCATGGTATCATTAATGATATACAAAACACACAAAACAGAGGCTGACCTGCTACAGATAATACCTTATTTTTGATTTTCAACATGCTGTTATTAAGATATAAATAGAGTAGACTGCAGTGGCCGCCAGTAACAGAAGGTGCGTCATCAGGAACTCATCAGAAAGGAAAACAGCCTTGTGTGAAAACAGTCCTTTGTTTACTATTGTTTAACTAATTACACTAAATGCATTCAAATATGTTGAACTTCATTGGTACTTGGAGATCTGTTTGAACTGTCAAATAAACATTAACAGCAAAAAAAAAAAAAAAAAAAAAAAAAAACGAAGTTAAAAAAATACATTTCAATTTCTAACACATAAAACAGAAATTTTTGAGCTAAAACATATTTGACTGCAGCAGTGGACTAAAAGTACAGTTCCTTCGCTGTACAAACATTAATTTGGTCCTCAAGGTGAGACTGCTGCCACACCTGCTGTTGCTGCAGTTTAAGCCACTGTCTAATTACTTTCACTGAACAGACCGGTTACCGGTCTGAATCTGTACCAATATTACAGATTAGCAGAAAAAAACTGAGAAAAGTGAGACAAATTGTGCAATAAAAAGTGTGTGCATACCATTCCTTTATTAACTCTCTGTCAACGTTGTTAGATTTGTATTGTTGATTGTCATTTATGCTTAGAAATATCTACTCATATATGCTTAGAGTTTTATAATCAATGTCATGTTGGTAGAGGTTTGATCCTTAATAGTCTGCAAAGGCTTTGTGTGCATTCCAGAGTGCTCTGGCATTCACACCCACATCCTGGGAGCATGGGAGAGGTTGTACCTTGTCTTATTGTTTTGTGGTAGGATAAATGTGTCTATGTCTGTTTTAGGCTAAGTGCCTTTTGTTTAGATGAATTGCAGGACTTCCAGACCAGCAGGTTTTTGGGGTCACACTCTGACAGCCCCCCCCCCCCACGCACACACACACATGCTTACACAACGCACAGGCAAGGTACTCTTTGTGTGTGTCAGTAGAAAATTGTATTTTTTAGTCAGTATAAGCTTTTAATGATATAAGTTTACTTGTGATAGAATGCTGCATGATGATCATTTCCTAGCTTAGAACTGATTGTACTTTTCATTGTTTGGACTGATTGTTCTTTATAAAACGTGTTCTGATATTTGTATCTGAACCTTCCCACAGCGATAGTAAGGAGTCAAACAAGCAGTTCTGACCACACACACACACACACACACACACACACACACGCACGCACACACACACACACAATCACATACGCATATGCTCACGTCACTGAACAAATGTATTCATTTTTCTTGTGTATAAATAAAGGCAAGTGCAAGAGCAGAGCGCGCACTTCACAGGGCCCCCACTCTGATGTGAGCGTTCTGTGAAACGTCCTTGCAAGTTAAAACTGCAGCGTCTGTGTGTGTCTTCACTCTTAGACTCTCAGCTGAAGAAGTGTCATTTAGAATAAATCTCTTGACAGTGTGTATGTAGGCGTCATATGTTAATGAACCTATGTATATTCATGTGACCTCAATAAAAGAGCAGTGTTACGGGGGAGCAGACGAGAGAAACTGGGGTCAAGCGAAGGAACGGCATTTGTCCAGTTCTCTCCCGTGCACGAGAAACATAAAGAACTTTGCCTACTCGTGTCTTGCTTTGCTGTGTAATTACATTGTCTTCAACGTTCCAGCGAATAGGGTTAAGCTACAAACCTATCAAACGTTATGATCTATGCATTCTGAAAATGTATGCATTTTCAAATTAAATTTGCCCTTTTTTTACCTGCTTTTATCAAGTCAGACAGGCATTAAAGAAATAAAGAAATGAACAAACACAAATGAAAATGCTACATCCAGATTAACAGAATAAACCTTTTCGGAACAAATATGCAAAAGAAAATTATTTCAAGTATTTGTTGATTTCTTTATAGGAAAAGAAAAGAAAAGAAAAGAGGAAATGAGGGCTTAGTGACGCATTAAAGGATATCATACTCATTAAAGTAGTTGGGTACCCTTGTGTTTAAATGTACACTGGAACACAAGGTGTGGTAATGTGGGATGTTTATTATGATTTGACAAAAGAGGAGATGACTGTCAAAATGCTGTAAAAATGTAATCACACCCAATCCTGAGCTCACCTATTCAGTATATAAAGTGTAGCAGTACTCCTGAGATTTAGTATCACAGTCCAGGGAATCTAATCTGCAGAACTGACCTGTTCATCACAATGAAGCTGACTGCTCTGGTTCTCCTCTGGGCACTCACCAGCACAGGTAACTCCACTTTTTTTTACAATAAAAGAAAAAGAAAACCTCAAAATTTATTTTACACAAATGTTAACGGTCTTTTCCCAAGAACACCCAGTGTTTAAAAGATTACAGGTAACTACATGAGCGTCACACCAGAAATACAAGTTTCTTCCCAATGCATTATCAGGAAACGTAACATCTGTCATTGTGTCTGTAGGGGAAAAATGTATTTATGCATGTGACGGAGCAAAAAACCTCCTGATTGCAGCTGGAGCCCTTCAGTGTGAAACCTGCACAGAAGACAGTTAGTTTATTGATACAGACAACACCAGGTGATACTATAAACAACGTGCTGGAGGGGGGGAAGGGGGGTCCAGGGCTCCGGGGTATGTGAGGGAAAGTAAGGGGATCAGACGTGCTCCAAAGAATCACTCTCCTCTCTCCACAACTGGGTTACACAAATCCACACACTCGTCCACGAGATGACAGACAGGCAGGGAAGGGTCCGGGAAAGAACTGTACACAGAAACTTTAGTTAGAGGCGAACAGACAGAAACAACTCACAGAATCAGATTCTCAAACTACTGAGCGACTGACGCTGATAGCTCAACGATCCAGCAACGGGTAGCACGGTGCTGCCATCTTAAGTAGGACTCGCGATTACGCAGATAGGCAGCAGGTGTGGAGATGGCAGGTGCGTGGGCCAGGGGCCGGAGCCCACAATGAGCACCGCCCCGACAGGAGAGAGAGAGAGAGAGAGAGAGAGAGAGAGAGAGAGCAAAAACAACAAAAACACATGTTGCCTAATACGGGATCAGCTGGTGAGGCACAGGGACAATGACAATTAGTTAATAAGTGTAGCTGTTTTCTTAAAAACATATCAATATTTGTAATATAGAGGTATTGATTAATCCAGTTGTCATGAGCAATCATTTGTTTTAAACAACAGCTGAAAACAAAGAGAAAATGTCCATCAAAAAAAGAGCAAAGTAAAGAAAATACACATGAAAACATGAAGAGTAGCACTTTAATTTTCTGTTGATGGGAAAATCAGTTGCCAATAACATGTGAAAGTCACTAAACAACTGACTGAAAATCAGGCTCTGTTCTTCTCTCCGATTAAAAATGTTTACTGGCTGGAGGGATGGGATCAGAATATGTTGAACAAACAACTACACCCTTTTGTGGTGTTCTCAGGTCTTAGAGTACACCCAAAAGTCACTGCAGTAAGATTTGAAGTTTCAGCACTGTCAGCAAACAGAACACCTAACAAAGCTAAACAGAAAGACTTTTTTTTTTCTTAAATCTGCTGAAATGGTTCTTTGTTAAATCACAGTAAATAATGCCTCCAAAACTAGTCCAGCTTTTGGCTGTGCATCTACAAAGTTCATAATGTTACATCATAATTAAACCTGAAATATTTTAGTATTCAGATTATATTCACAATACATGTCACTACCAGTTAAATTGTGATTAAATTAGGTACAGTTCATGTAATGCAATACATTATAATTGTAATAATGTAATATATTTGACAATAAATTACTGTGAAAGGAGCATTGTACATAAAAAAGAAAACATTTTCACTAGTGGCACTCTGAGAACATTTTCACAGGCTACTACAAAGACATTATACTCTTATGATTTTTTTCTGTTACTAAACAACAACCTTCATCCAGTTTGCATGTCAAAAACATTGGAACGATGCATGACAGTCAGAAAACACTTGAAACACTTGAAACTTTTGTGTTACCGTTACGGTAACACTGCTGTATGAATGTGTGTATGAACTGGTCAGTGTGAGTTGGAGTAACACTTTGAGGGCTCTTCTAGAGTAGAAAACAGCAATAAATGTATAACTTCAATAAGGAGCGATCACGCGGAAGAATTGAATATGATTTGTTGAGATAGAGAAATTAATTTATTTGGCGATTAGTATCTGATGACCCATCATGGCAGAACAGAATCCAAGCTCTCACAGGATTTAGGATAGCTCCCCACAGAGTGTTGGTGCTGGTAAAGATTAAGACTGAAGTATGGATAGAGCTCAGACTGAGGTGTCTGTGAGGCATATATGGGGAGGAGGTGGGTCGAACAAAAGAGAGTCTGAAAGGGAGAATGACGGAGAGTACAGATTTAAACTACACAAAGTGGAGGCTGATTGTCCCAAAAATGGCAGGCAATAAGATTATTACACTAGGGTAATGATGACAGTATTGAAATTCACAGTGTGGGAAAGTGTTAGTGATGTAAAGAACGAAAAAGCAGGCAGATGACTGATTACAGACACGTATTGAGTCCATATTGAACTTCTCTAAAGGCTGGATATCAGAAAACAGAGTCATAAAAAGAATCAGTAAAGCTTTAAATATAAAGATAAATCATGACATGTGAACAAATTCAGATATTTTTAATTTGCAAACTCTGATTTTTCATTTGCAGTGACTGACGGCACCAACAGTTTTTTAGTTTACGGCTGTGTATCTGCAAACCTGTGTGCAGCTGTGTCAGGCCTGGGTTCTCTGCCTTTCATGCAGAACATTGGTACCATACCAAGTGCCCCAACCTGTACTTCACCAACAACAACTCCGGCACCAACCACAGCAACAGCTAGCCCAACCACAACAACAGCTACGCTAAGCACAACAACAGCTGGCCCAACCACAACAACTGCACCAATGACAACTACTGTCACATCACCCACAACTATAGCTGGTTCGACCAGGACCACTACTGCACCACCCACAACAACACCTGGATCATCCACAAGTACAGCTGCTCTGACAAGCACCACTGCTGCAACAACCACTGCAGCTCCACCAACCACAACATCTCCTGCTCCAATCACGACCACTACTGCAGCAACTACAACAACACCTGCATCATCCACAACAACAGCTTCTGCAACCACAACCACGGCTGCACCAACCATGGCCACTGCCACACTAACCACAACCACATCTGCTCCAACTACAACCACTGCTACGCCAACCACAAACACTGTTGCTCCAACCACAACAACAGCTGCACCAACCACAACAACATCTGCTCCAACCATGATTGCTTCCACAAGAAGCACTGCAACTGTTGCTGTAACTACATCGACTCCAACATCATCTGTTGCCTCAACTTCAGCAACATCAACCTCAACAACTCAGTCGTCAACGACAACAAGTAATGTGTCTTCTGTTAGAATTAATGTAATCACCTTTCTGGGACTCCTCCTCTTTATCCTCTAACAGGAAAATCACAGATGGAAATCTACAAAAACCCTAAAGAGCATGAAAGGACCATTTGAAAGGCAGACCAACATCAACTTTTGCTTTTTTTCTTTTGTAAGATTTTTCATATTTTTCATATAAGTTACCAAATGTAAGAAAACGCTGAGATGGGGATGGATAAATATTTGACAAGTGACTTATAAAGGGCAATATTTATATAGAATAGCAACTGTGACAGTTAGAAAAATTACCACCATAATGTCTGGTGACAAATTTTATAATGGCCCACTTGTATTGCTAATAAAATTACAGAGCTTATAAGCTGTACCTTATTTAAGATGTGTACTGATGCCCTCAGGGGTTGGTGCATTGGTGGTTCTTGGTGTCCGGGGCTGGGCGCGCAGGTATGCACCAGCTCACTCCCGGTGGCTACTTGGCGGGGCCCGGTGCCTGTCGCTCGGTCAGGCCTCTTCCGGGGCAAAGGGGGCCCTCGGGCCTCCGGCCTCGGGGCCTGCAACTCGGTTCACTCTGGCACAGCTGGCCGCCGGCAGAGCCGGCGGGCACGCCGGTGCAGCCCCCTCTGGCTTCTGCTCCATGGCTACTGGGTGACCCCCTCGTCTGGGGATCTCCTCAGCCCCTCCCAGGAAGGTGGCACGGATGCCCCTCCGGTGGTGCTCCTTGGGCTCTCGCACTCTGGGTCCTCTGGATGTCTGGAGCCTGGATCTCCTCCATGCCTGCTTCATACCCTGGGGGACGGGGCTATGGGCCTCCACACCCTCTAGCAGACCGTTACATGGGAAAACCTTTTGTATACAAGCGCGTTGATCCACACAGGTGTGCACACGGGTGTTCACTGTTCGTAGACATAAACTACACCTTTCTTAGCTGCTACTTCAAAGCACATTGTGCGCTGTCTGTCCTGCGTGCTGCACAACAACTTTCAATATTTAGTATTTACTGCTGTTCACACTCAGCTAGATTAACGTGATGGTGTTGTGTTTAGTATGTTGCTTTGTTTTTGTTTGGGTTTTTTTGCTTGTCTTCTCTTCTTTTTCTCTCAACAGGTGATCCAGGAGATTTTTTTTTTTTTTCTTTCTCTTTGTCTTTGTAAGTGCCCTTTCTCACTGTCCCTTTTCCCTTCTGTTTTTCTTTTCCTTCCTCTCTTTCTTTCTCCCTTTCCTATCCCCCAGTCATGTCTGTCCCATCTGTAACAACTGAAAATAAAATAAATAATAACAACAAAGTTTGATCAAATGGACCAGTACGGCAATGCCATGATGATCCATTTGGCAACATAAATCCATTTGGTATCCTTGTTGGTCTTCAGACAACAATTCTGACGGCTTAAGAACCAAATGGGACAGACAAAAAAAAAAAGAAAAAAAAAAAAAAAAAAGATGTGTACTGTGATGTCCCCAAATCCAAACTGTTAGACTTGTACTCTCTTCACTCTTTAATGAAATAATAATGCAATCAAGGGTTCTAATAAGTAAATATTAAAATGTTTCTTTAATAAAATATTTTATAATACTCAATAATCTTTCCTGTCAGTCTTATCTACATCTATCTAATAAAGCCAAAAGAAGGCCAAAAAATATATATCTATATATAAAAGAAATGTAATGTCATTTTGGTGCGTTTTGTTTTCAGTAGATTTTCTTCATGGAAATAAAAATGTGAAAAACTGAAATGAAAGAATGTGTTGGAGGAGTTGTTTTTTTCATAGTTTGTTTTCTAGTGATCATTATTCAAATCCAGTCGTCTTGTTTTTGATGGTTCTAAAGAACCCTCACCATTTGTTTCTTTTTTATGACTTCTAAATGGCTTTGAGTGGTTGGTAAGACTAGAAAAAACACTCTATAAATACTGCATACATTACACAGTAATACATATTAACAGTGACATCAGACCCAAAATGAATAGATGTAATGGAACTAATAACTAGTATGAATTTAGCCAAGTTTGCAACCAAGCTGAAAGGTCTTACAACATTCCAGGTAATAATTATGAAATCAACACACTTGGAAGGTGTTTATTTAGCTTTTCTAATTATTTTTAACTTTCCTTTTTATTTAAATCAGGTACAGGAAATGTTATGAAATATTTGATGATTAAAACATGGAACCCTTTGGGAAATCTCAGGTGGAGGAAGAAGGTCAGCAGCTGAGGTGGAGTTACTCAGGAGGTTGAGTAGGAGGTCGTAAGGGCAGAGCAGAGCAGGTGGCTAGCTTTGATACAGGCAACCAGCAGAGATGGAACCTCTTCAGTGGCTGAGCAGGCAAGAAATGAGATGGAACACTTCTGGAGGTGGAGAAGGACAATTCAATGAAGCAAGCTCTGGCTTCACAGAAACAACAACCACTGCAGAACCAACCACAACGACATCCGCTCCAACTACAACCACTGCTATGCCAATTACAGCAACACTTGCATCATTTACAGCAATAGCTTCTCCAACCACAATAAGCTTCACCTGTGTCTGGTGTCTTAGGGGTAGACGTATTAAAAGTAAACACATTGATCATTTAAATAGAATATACTATTTAATATTGCTACCTCTTATAGGTACAGAGGTGTGGGGACCAGTGGCGGTCCTAGCCTGTTTGGCGCCCTGGGCGAACACCCCCTCTGACGCCCCCCCACGCACACACACACACAAACACATGAAGAGAGAGAGAGTATGCATTGTATGCAAACGGCTACTAAACAGACATCATAATTCGTCATACAATGAGAACAGTACAAATCAACAATTGACACTGACTAATTAATATTATATTAGTGTATATATTGTTTGGAGTTTAGTCTGTTACTGTTACTGTTACTATTTTTACCATTTCTTCTTGGAGGAACTGTAACCCACATAATTTCCTTAGGGATTAAGAAAGTATTCTGATTCTTAATGTTTTAGGATACATGACCTGCCATTATCCAATGACACATCTGCTTACCTGTATCTTTTGCTCGTTTCTCCTTGTAGGAGCCATAATTAAATGTATTGAATTTTAATGATCACTGGGTTTTCATTTGTTTGGTTGCTATGGTGATGTGTAACGGGAGTCACGTGGACGGTAGCGGTGACATTAAGAGGGCGTTGTCAGTCTGTCATTCACTGGTTTGATTTTGACAGAGAGGAGGGCTGGGTAGCCGTAGTTTTTGTTGACCGCAGCACAACGAGTTTCCCTTTGTTGCATTAGAGCCTGTGACGTTTTAAGAGTTTGAATTGCGAGCCAATCACATTGCTCTGTAAACTTTTCAAGCACTTTAACCCTGGAGAACCCATGGGGTCAGAGCCGACCCCATTGGTTTTCAAGGGAAACATTTGACCCCATGGGTTCTCCAGGGTTTTAATAAACAAGCAAGCAATTCCACCTCTCGCATTATTGCGTAAAGTTGACAGCGCGTCATAGGCAGGCTCAGTGGCCTCTAGCGACTGTGGAAGTCGCTATACTCCTCCTCTTCTTTTCTCTTTTTTTAAAACTTTAAAAACGGGTTGTGTGTGAGACTTTAAATCAACAAAATATAAAATATACATTTTAAATTGTTATTGATCCCTTTACCCCGAGTCCTAAAGTGTATATTTATTTTCTTACTCTTCTTATATTTATTGTTCGTTTACTTGCACTGCTGTAACTGGAGCCTCATCGTCTCGTCTCTCTATATACTGTACTGTATGTAGCGGAGATGACAAAGTTTACTTTGACTTCAGCAGCGAGCAGGCGCACCGAGGGCTCTCGCGCTGGCTTTTCGCGTATAGAATTTCGAAAAAACATCGGTGCAAATTATAAGTTTGTATCATAATGTCTGGTGTTTTCGTGTTTGTTGGTTTGTTTTTATTTTGTTTTATTTTGCGAGTTGGTAATTTTTGCTGCTCCAGCCAGCCAGAGAATCCCCCGCCACCCCGCCCTCTCCTCCCTGTGCCGCAAGCAGCAGGCGCACCTCGCAAATGGAGGGCGCCCTTACTCCCAGCAAATGGGCGGTAGAAAACCGATCGGTGCCTATGACCTTCCCAATATGCGCTGGCTTGATGTCGGGGCAGCATGAGTACGAGCAATTTTTTTTTTTTGCCGATGCCTGTGATGCCGCCCCCCACCACGATGCCGCCCCGGGCAACCGCCCGTGTCGCCCGTATCTAAAACCGCTACTGTTCATCTAGCCCTTTTACACATGGAGGCTAATCAGGATACACATTTGTCAAGCCAATAAATTTTGGCTGTTTGGGGTCACATGCTTACTGTTTCATTCAAAGAGGATCAGTCTGCTACAAGGTGACCAGGCCAGTGATAAAGAAAAAAAAAAAAAAATCTAAGCCTTCCTTTTTTTTTTTTCCTGTCTCGTTTGGCTCTTTTGCCATCAGAATTATTGTCTAAAGGCGAAGAAAGATGCCCAACTGTTAAGAGAATATGGTATATATGTGATCAGCTACATGAAATGTATTATCATTAAGCACATTTCTACATGACTTTTCACCTAGTAACTTGTGTGCTGAACCTCTGCAGATACTAACCGCATCCTGTTGTTCTGAACATTTAGATGTAGAAGAAGACCAAGCTCAGCTCTATTACAAGAACATACAGACGTAGAAAAGGGAAAGTCCCGCTACTGGAGTGATGATGTTATCTATGTAACACACACACACACACACACACACACACACCAATCTTGTATAAATAAAGGTCGCGGACAGTCGTGGGTTGCAGATCCTGTGTTCATGGCTGCCCTCGCGAGTGAAAGAACTGCAGTGTTTGTGTTTTCTAAACTCAGGAGTCTTGGCTAAAGAAAGAACAGCAGGGTGATTTAAAGAAATCCCCTGTCATTTAAATTGGTCCTTCGAACCTAGAGATGGAAACAGCAGACTCATTTCTGTGACTCCAATAAGGTCTGACTTCTGCATCCTGACGCCGTGGGTAAACCAGCACCGAAGTCTGTCGACAGCCCTCTCTAGGTAGAGGTGAGAGTCCTGGAACGTTGAATTCGGGTCCAGGCCGGTGATTTAGTACTGGTCCACGACGTTGGGATCCAGATGACCTGAACAACCAGCAAAAGACGACTGAGGGTGAGAAAACACTGTTGGTTTTAACCCGACGGAAGGGTTTGAAGAAATAAACGCGTGAAATAGGGTTTACGTTCGCCACAAGGAACTGTGTTTAGAATGGTTTTAGAAGTAGCCGTCAAATACTTCGTGACAAATAAGGTTTAAGTTCGCCACAAGGAACTGTGTTTAGAATGGTTTTAGAAGTAGCCGTCAAATACTTCGTGACAAATAAGGTTTAAGTTCGCCACAAGGAACTGTGTTTAGAGTGATTTTAGAAGTGACCGTGAATTACTTCGTGACAAATTAGCGCGCAAATGTCTATCTGTGTGTATGTATATGTGTTTTATGTGTATGTGTTTTGGAAGTAAGTTGATTTTACAGCACAATACGCTGCTGAACTACTTCCATTGTTTGTTTTTTATTGTTTTCTTTGTGTATCCTGCAAAAAGCTCAAGTACTGGTGACGAAGGGAAAAGGTTGGGCTTTGTCTCATAAAACTGACACCGCTCCAGGAATAGCCCGGAGTAGGAGGCCGTGTCAGCAACCACCCCCGAGTTTAGTACCAGAGAAAGCTTTGCAGTTCTGTGATAATGGGGAATCAGCCCACAAAACTCACTGTTGACGAGCAGTGGTTAGAAAAGAAATGTCCAGGCGCTGGACAAATTAGTGCATATAGATGGAGAAATCCAAAGAACACCTAAATGTCCCACGTGGGAGGGAAAATGTATAACTGTATGTATAATGTGTAACTAAATTATAAGAAATCCTCCAAGTAGAAATAAATACTGAAAAGGATGCTAAAAAGAAATCAAAGCATACACAAGAGTTGTATTTTAGAGCATGGAAAGAGGAATGAAGTGGAATAAACAAAAGGTTAAATTAAGGTTAACTTAAATTAAATTAGAGCTTATCGCTACTATATTCAAACTAATAATAGGAAGCATAGCAACCTGTAAATTGGTATTACCAAATGATACAAAATTGGGTAGACAACCATACCCAGAATGAATAGAATGAATGAAAGCAGATAATTCACACAAAATATATCAAATAAAAAAGAGAGATGCATAAGGCATATTACGGCTGCGTCATTGTTCAGCCCAGGAAAATGTCTCCAGCTTGGGAAGGTGTGAAGCTGCAGGTTCACACAGACCCGTGATGGATACATAATAAAATATAAAATAATAATCTATTGTATATTAGTAGTATAGTAGTATATTGTAATATACTATTGCTGTTATAATAAAGGAAAAACAATACAATGATAACATTAATAATGACATACTATTAATAATAAAAGGCACCTCAGTCAGTTATGATGTGAGGTGGATAATTGTTAAAAGTAGTCTGATTCAAGCTTAAGGTTTGCTCAAACTCAGTACAATGATATATGAGATGAAAAAATAAGGAAAATACCTAATCTAATCAAGTGCATAGAGACACTTGTTTGTATATAATAAGTATACTAACAAATAATAAGTCAGGCCCTGAATACAACAGCTAAAGCTACAGGTTTGAGACAACACAACAGTGCACTGACTGCTGATTCTATTTTTAGTTATGTGTGTGTGGTGAGAAGCTGTGAGGATGATGAGAGGTTTCAGTTTTTTCTTTTTTACTTGCTCTTTCTGATTATGAAAGGCATGTTTAAAATTCTCGTATGAAAGTGTATTTTAAGTGATTTTAACCGTGTGAATGCTGTCAGTATTTGATTTGAGTGACTGTGTGATTTGTCTGAGTAAGTGAAAAGGGGGGAGTTTGAAAGAAAAGGCAGTGTGTGAGACGATTACTGAATGACAAAAGAGGTTAGAATGTTTAAAAGTATGAGTGAAATAAAGGTGTATTGTTTTTAGATTATGATTTAGTAGAATTAAAGAGGGTCTGTAGATTATAAATACAAAGAAAAAAACAAAAGAGTTAGATTAGTTTGAAGAAACAGGAAATATGGCTCTGTGTGCCTGCTGTGTGAGAGGAAGTGGTGGTTGTGAGAGGAACTTTGCATGCCCATAAAAGGGAAACTCACTGTGACAAGTGTGCACCCAGAGAAGAGAGACAGACGAGTTAAACTCTTGGTAGATGAAGCAAATGGAGGTTTTAAGAAAAGTGATAAAAGGATATTAATTAAATGTTCTAGTGTGCCAATACAGGTGGGCTTCTCTCAACATTGAACCTTGAGTAACCGGCAGAGAGTATAGAGGAACAATTGGGAAAAACAGGCCACATTTGGCTGAAATTCTACAGCTTCACCTGTCACTTTGTCCCTAAACTGAGAAGAAGTTCAAAGGACAGTTAATCGCCTGATGAAGACCGACAGAACATCGTGGAATACAGCAGGCAAACGACAGTGCCACTGATCCATTAACACTGATGACGACTGACGACACCAGCAGCAGCATGTAAGAGTAATGCAACATGTACTGTGAAAATACAGGCTGGGCAGTTGAACAGTGGGATAAAGAATTGTGGAAGAGCACTGGACATTGAGTGTCATATTTGCCATGCTTGGAGTAATTTTGGAAGAGAAGACTGGAGAAGAAAAAGAGAAGGAACAAACTGTGTTTGCTGGAGCTTTGAAGCCCGAACAGGACAATGTGAATGAAAAAGGGACCAGTGTCAGGTGAATGTGGACGAGTAAGACTGCGAGAATATAGGATATAATTGGATTGGAAAAATTGAAGCGGGAACTCATGATTGTTTAGTGATGTCCACGAATATCACGTTTAAAAGAGGTAAACACAAATAGACCACACACATACACAAATTGTTACATGTGAAAGTATTTTTGAAATGAATTAGAAGTGAGATAGTTTGAATTTAGAACTCAGTGATAAGATGCATGAATTAAACCTTATTGTAACAAATACTTGCAATGAAGAAAGCAGCTTACACTCCATTAATATGAACACAAAGCCTTGGTGCCATAGGCAATTTGTTTTTGTTTTTGTTTGTTTGCTTTGTTGGTTTGAAAAATAAATTTGTGATCATACTTGTGGATCACAGTGACATATAATGATTAGGCATATGATTTCCTAATGCCTAGTTTTAGAGCTGTGAGTTATGAGCTGTAAGCAATGCGAAGTTTTTCCCTTAACTTAAAAGTTTGAAATATGTAAGATGTATGAATTCTTTGAGAAATAGGAATTGCCTAAAATGCCCTAAGTCAAAATGTAGTGTTGCATCTACAAAGAAGAAAGCAGAAGAAGCATTCAGTAACTTGAAACTGGCATTACAGACAAATACAGTTTTGGCTTTGCCTGATTATGATAAGCCTTTCTACTTACACGTAAAGGGACGTGCAGGCCTGTGCAGCCGCAGCAGAAGCAGTAAGAAAGTCAGCTGACATTGCTTTAGGGCACAATTTAATCATCAGAATACCCAAAATAATATGATTTGATGACTTGTGAAGGTAAACTGATACTCCCCAAATCCCAGTGCAGAACATCAGCATTAGTGACACATGGGGTGACCCATGCGTCCTCAGGGGGGGATAGTCCAGGTCCTTAATACACACTTTTATACTCTAGTGATTATAGATTTATCCAGTGTAAAAAGCAGATGCAATCTCAGTTGTAAAAAGTGAACCTTTAGAAAAATCCGTCAGAGAAACAACTCTGGCAGAATGGATGGCAAAACTACTAGAAAATAAGGATATTGTTTTGAACAATAAACTGCCGTAAGGCTCTCCAGTCTCTTGCAGGTTGAAACCAAGTGTTATTGACAACACCCACAGCCTGTAAAATTGCAGAGAGACCATCTTGGATACATCAGAGCCACTGCAAAAGGTTGAGGTCCCGGGAAGCCCCGACACCGAGGAGGAAGCGCCTACGCTTGGTTGTTTCGGGGGTGAGGGTGGTAAGTGCGTTCTTGGGGCCCCCGTAGGGTAAGCCCGCACTCCAATCTCTATCCGATCAACTTTAGGCAGCCAGGTGTAGGTGAGAAGGGGAACCCTGATGGTTACCTTGACTACAAAGCTCACCCTTACAGGACCCCAGCTGATGCCAACAGCAGCCGAGCCACAAGGCAGACAGAGAAGATGGACGCACGACAACTTACACCTAATGGACATGACACAAGATCACATCCATCCTTGGATGGAAAATGCTTGATACAGATATGTGTTTAACAAGACCACAGAGAAAGACTGTTATGTTTGCTTGCACATGCCGAGCATATTAACACAACCATATATGGGAAACACCCTGGGACAGGTGCACTAATTCTGATTTCCGACCACCTTCAGAGTGACTTTTGTAAAGTGCACAACAACAACAACAACAACAACATCGTCATCCTGATCCAGGAAGAAGCCCTCAACTTTAACAAGTTTTAATGAGACTGTTGATCGTCATTGAATTTTTCTTGTTTTTATTTTGCTTTTCTTTACTTATGTTATTCTTTGTTTGAAGCTGTAATTTCACAGATGATAAGTTTGTCATTCACAGCATACGCAGATGTACCAAAACCAGTGAAGACTTCTTTTCCTGTTTGTCAGATGAAGATGAAGTGTAACTTATGATGTAGTAACTGAGAAGACAAGTAGTTGCTTATTGTACATTTCATTTCTCTGATAAACAGGGCGGAATGTTAAGAGAATATGGTATATATGTGATCAGCTACATGAAATGTATTATCATTAAGCACATTTCTACATGACTTTTCACCTAGTAACTTGTGTGCTGAACCTCTGCAGATACTAACCGCATCCTGTTGTTCTGAACATTTAGATGTAGAAGAAGACCAAGCTCAGCTCTATTACAAGAACATACAGACGTAGAAAAGGGAAAGTCCCGCTACTGGAGTGATGATGTTATCTATGTAACACACACACACACACACACACACACACACACACACACACACACACACACACACCAATCTTGTATAAATAAAGGTCGCGGACAGTCGTGGGTTGCAGATCCTGTGTTCATGGCTGCCCTCGCGAGTGAAAGAACTGCAGTGTTTGTGTTTTCTAAACTCAGGAGTCTTGGCTAAAGAAAGAACAGCAGGGTGATTTAAAGAAATCCCCTGTCACCAACGGATTTACTTTACCAAATGGACCATCCCAGCCTTGCCGTAATGGTCTATTTGATTCACTTTTTATTATTTATTTTATTTTTTATTTTCACTTGCTAAATACGGGACAGACTTGAATGAGGAAAAGAAAAGGGAGAAAGAAAGAGGGGAAAAAAACAGTGGAGAAGAGGGACGGGGATAAATGGAAAAAAACAGGAACCAACAAAATAAGCAGACAAAAAATACATATATCAATCACCTGGATCACCTGTTGAGAAAGAAAAAAGAAAACAAGCAGAAGAAAACGAGAGCAATAGAATAAACAACATCATGATGATCTATGGGAATATAACAGTAAATACTAAATGTTAAACATTATTGTGCAGCACGTAAGATCGACAGCGCACAGTGTGCTTTAAGGTAGGAGCCAAAAAAGGTGTCATTTGTGTGTGTGAGCACCCGTGTGTACACCTGTGAGCATGAACGCGCTTGTTTTTAAAAGGTTCCTTCATGTAATGATCTGCTAGAGGGTGTGGGGAGCTACAGCCCCGTCCTCCAGGGCATGAAGCAGGTATGGTGGAGATCAAAACTCTAGACATCCAGAGGCCCTCAGAACAAGAGACCAAGGAAGACCAACAGAGGGGCAGCCGCGCCATTATCCCAGAAAGAGCTGAGGAGAGTCCCAGATGAGGGGTCACTCAGCAGCCACGGAGCATAAGCCAGGGGGGTTGCAGTGACATGCCCGGGAGCTCCGCCGGCAGCCAGCTGTGTCAGAGTGACCGAACCCCAGGCGGAGAGGCTGAGGGCACCCCACCACCGAAGTGGCCCGAGTGAGCCCAAGGCTCCAGGCCCTGATAAGCAGCCACCAAGGAGTGAGCCGGTGTGTACCTGGACGCCCATCCCCGGACACAAAGACCCACCAACGCACCGATGTCTGAGGGCGTCTGCCACTGGCAGGGGAAGTGGTGGGGGGAGATGTCCCCAGAGAGGTGGCGTCTGATATCCAACCTGACATATAGACACAGACATACAGGCACACACAGATACAAACATCCATTCCCACCCTCATGCTCTCATATGCAATTACTCAACACTCAACCAACGTGGAGACAGACATAAAGAGACACTGTACACACAATCACACTCCCCAAGCGTACTCTAAGCCCCGGGTCTAGGTACCCTTGCCTCTGGAGGGGGAAACTGCACCCAGACCCAGGTGGTGTTACCCTTTTCCCTGCGGTGGGGAGAAGCAGACCGCCCCGACTCCGCAGCAGCAGGGAGGCCCCACATTCCAGACCCCAATCGGATGGCCAACTCCTCCTCCTAGGCCCCCCACTCCAGCAGGCCGCAGAGAACGGGGGTGTAAGAAGACTCCAAACCTCCCTCCGCCCGCTCATATGTAGTGTTGATGCATGTGTGTTCTAAAGTGCCTTTAAAACCCAGGAGGGCATGGAGCTACCTGCCAGAGAGCAGCAGGTAAGCGCATAGCCCCTCCTGATAGCCCTCAATGTCTATGTGTATTTAAAATTGAGAGGTGGGCAATGACGCCATACAAGATCCTATATGTATGTGTTATGAGAGTGTGAGTAATGTGAATGTCTAAGTTGTGAGATAAAATTGAGGCATAGGCAGCCAGAAGGGGACAGAGGGGGGGATGCCTCCCCTGCACCCTGGTGACACACCTTTACCCCAAGGCCCTGCATGTGTGGGTGATTGTGGTGGAGCGGGAAGAGGGAGGCAGCTGGAGATGGGGAGGGAAGGAAGGGAGGGGCAAGTGACCCCTCCCTGGGGCCAGCTCCCCCGCTGACCCCAGTAGGCACCCCCATACTCTGCAACCCGCCAGGGAAAGGGGGCCCAGGCCCATCCGGACCGGGGCCCAGTACAGCAGCGTCGCCTGGCCCCACAGAGCCCGGGACAGCCCACCCGACCCCACCACAGAGAAAACTGCGCCCACCCCGTCATCCACTCATCTTCCAGACTACACGAGACAATAGACGCCCAGGCTGAGATCTTCCTCCACCTCTCCTGTATCCTGTATGAGTTCCTGAAGAGAGGAGAGCTCCTGCAAGATGTAACAACCTCCCCAACAATCTAAGCCTTCGTACATTGGCTCTTGCCTTGCTGCTTAAGGGGAATCTGTGGGAGAGCTGTCATCTGTCATATTTAATAAAGCTATTTGTGTGATAGAACAAACGCATCTGTTAGAGCAGCTGCAAAGTGGTTACTTTCTGCTCATTTAGATAAACCTTGTTGCCTTCAGCCATACATTTCTGAAACTCCACCAGTATCAACTCATGCCCTGTTTCCAAATTGGTCCCCAAAAATACAAAAATAGAAAAACCACAAATGAAACCAAACAAAGCGAAAATTAAAATACTACCTATATGTCTAAGGTTTGTGTGCATGTGTGTGACACTCAATTATGTCTGATAAAAAAAAGCATCCTATATTAAGATATACAAAGTGGACAGCAGTGGTGTCAATTTAATCACAGCAGGTGTGGCAAATACAGAGAAAACGTGTGAAAACAGTCCTCTGTTTGTCACCTAAATTCACTGAATTCTTTACGCTTGTTTAGATGTAAATACAGCAGTTAAAAGTCGTCGGTGCTTGATGATCCTTCTTGAAAACTACAATGACTATAACATTCACTATGAAAGTATGAAATGATGCTAAAGGTTAGATGTTTCCTCAAAATATTTTAGGTGTAAAACACTCAGCCTCTCACCCTATGACAGCCGAAATAGGCTCCAGCAACCCTGAAATGGATAAGCAGAAGAGAATTGATGGATGGATGGATGAATGGATAAAATACAAAAATAATAAGAGTCCCACATAGCAGACAGGTCTGGCCCGGATCTGGTGTCAAGCCGGCACTGCTGGCTTACTTCTGGCATGGTAACTGGTATGTCATCCAGATATAGGCCAGGCCTGGTGTAGATGGCACTGTTTATGTCATGGCATGCCACATCTGGCCCGATTGTGGTTTGGTTTATGTGGCCCAGGCTCATAGAAAGCAGGTCTTCCCCGGATCCGGCATCAAGCTGGCACTTCTGACTGACTGGTGTCATGGCAGGGTGTATGTCAACCAGATGTGGGCCAGGTCTGGCAATGATGGCACTATTGATTGATTGATTGATTGATTGATTGATTGAATCTTTATTTTGAACATGTTGAAAAAGTACAACAACATAGAATTAAGAGACAAAGTAAACAAAGCAAATCAAAAGGAAAACGAGCAACCACAACTACAAATAACTTTCATGTTCAAAAAGGAGCAGGAAGAAGCATAAGCTTATTTAATCCCACCCCTTTTCCACTATCTAGTAATCAATAGACTACAGAAATACCTCCTTGCAATTACATTATATGTTATGTGTATTTTTTTTATTTATTAATGTTTTATATATATATATATATATATATATATATATATATATGTGTGTATGTGTGTGTGTATATATGTTTCTATCTATCCATACATACGTATATACACATACACACATATACACATTTTCAATAACCCCAGTAACACCTCAAAGGATACACAACCTACAGATATATATACCCATACCAACATACCCGTGCACCCGCACACACAAGAACAACAAGAACACCCTATCAAATCTCTACCTCCTCCCTATACCCTATAAAAACCATATCCTTAAACCGCTTTTTAAACTGCGCCATGCTCCGACATTGCTTCATATCTTTACTTAGTCTGTTCCACAGCTTCACTCCACACACAGAGATGCAAAAACTTTTTAATGTTGTACGGATACAAGGATGTTTTAAATTTAATTCCCCCCTCAAATTGTATCCCCGTTCCCTTTTAGAAAACAGTTTTAGAATATTGTCAGGAAGCAGGTTATTTATTGCTTTATACATAATTTGTGCAGTGAGAAAATGAACCAGATCTGTGAATTTTAAAATTTGTGATTTTAAGAATAGTGGATTTGTATGAACTCTGTAACCAGTTTTATGGATTATCCTTATGGCCCTTTTTTGTAATATAAAGATTGATGATAGCGAACATGTGTAAGTATTGCCCCAAACCTCTGCACAGTAATGCAAATACGATGCAATAAAGATAAAAGATAAAGATAAAGATGACCTTTATTAGTCCCACAGGTGGGAAATTTGTTTTGTTACAGCAAAAGTGCAAAGTTATGTAGCAGAAATTAGAAAACACTGGAATGCAATAAAATAAAATAAAATACTATATACAATAGAATAAAAATTGAATAATATATACAATAGAATAAAATAGAATACAAATACTATATACAACTGAGTAAGAAAATACAAAAGTACAACTTTGAAAGAATTGCACATATAGCAGTCTTATTGCACGTGTGAGGGTTTGATCAGCTGCAAAAGTCTTTGTTGTGGAGTCTGACAGCAGTGGGGAGGAAAGACCTGCGAAATCTCTCCGTCCCACACCGTGGGTGCCGCAGTCTCTCACTGAAGGAGCTGCTCAGTGCTGTCAGAGTCTCCTGCATGTGGTGGGAAATGTTGTCCAACAGGGATGACAGCTTAGCCACCATTCTCCTGTCACTCACCACCTCCACTGGGTCCAGAGGGCATCCTAGAACAGAGCTGGCCCTTCGGATCAGCCTGTTCAGTCTCTTCCTGTCCCCAGCAGAGATGTTGCCGCCCCAGCAGACCACTCCATAAAAGATGGCTGAGGCCACCACAGAGTCATAGAAGGTCTTCAGGAGTGGGCCCTCTACTCCAAACGACCTGAGTCTCTGCAGCAGGTACAGCCTGCTCTGCCCTTTCCTGTAGAGGGGGTCTGAGTTATGAGTCCAGTCCAGTTTGTTGTTCAGATGAACACCTAGGTACCTGTAGCTGTCCACAGCCTCAATGTCCATACCTTGGATGTTCAGTGGTTGCAGTGGAGGATGTTTGTGCCTGCGGAAGTCTACCACCAGCTCCTTGGTTTTACTAGCGTTGATCTGGAGGTAGTTCAGCTGGCACCAGTCCACAAAGTCTTGAGTCAGTCCTCTGTACTCCTTGTCGTCCCCATCAGTGATGAGGCCGACTACTGCAGAGTCATCAGAGAACTTCTGCAGGAAGCACTGGGTGGAGTTGTGGGAGAAGTCTGCAGTGTAGATGGTGAAGAGAAACGGAGCCAGAACCGTCCCCTGTGGGGCCCCCGTACTGCAGATGACCCTGTCCGACACACAGCCCTGAGTCCTCACATACTGTGGTCGGTCAGTGAGGTAGTCCAAAATCCAGGTAGTGAGGTGATGGTCCACTCCAGAGTTCTCCAGCTTGTCCTTCAGAACCGAGGGGAACAATAGAGAATGTGGAGTGATTTGTGGTCCAGAATGTGTTTTACTTGACTCAAGATTGAAACACTTCTTGAAATTTTGTTATGTATATGATTTATATGAGACTTCCAGTTTAATTTATCATCTATAATCACACCAAGAAACTTATGTTCAAGTACTCTTTCAATTTCCACACCATCTATATGAATCTGCACTTGTGCATTTCTAAGGGAATTCCCAAATAAGATTATTTTAGTTTAACTTAGATTTAGCAATAGTTTGTTCCTGTTTAATATATCAGATGCCTTACAAATATCATTTATATAAATAATAAATAATTTTGGACCCAGTACAGAGCCTTGTGGAACACCACAAGCAATGTCCAAGCATGATGAGGAATGGACACCCAGCTTCACAAATTGTTTCCTGTCACTTAAATAATTTTTCGCCCAGTGCAGTACAACCCCCCTGATACCGTACCGTTCCAGTTTATTAATTAATATGTCATGATTGATTGTGTCGAATGCTTTCTTGAGATCCAGAAATAGTCCATCTGCATACTGTTTCTGATCTATAGCATTTGTAATCTCCTCAATTGATTCGATTAATGCCAGAGATGTTGATCTTTTTGATCTGAATCCATATTGACTGTCAGAGAGTAATTTATATTTATCTAAGAATTTGTCTAATCGTTTATTAAACAGGTTTTCTAGGATTTTGGAGAATTGTGGTAGTAAAGAAACAGGCCTGTAATTTGTGAAGTGGTGTCTATCCCCAGTTTTATACAGCGGCACAACTTTAGCTATTTTCATTTTGTTTGGAACTTTTCCAGTCTGAAATGATAAGTTGCAAATATATGTTAGAGGTCCTACAATTCCTTCAATGACCTTCTTGACAATTTTCATGTCAATATCATTACAATTAGTAGATGTTTTATATTTACACATGTGTACAGTGTCAATTATTTCTTTTTCCTCCACCGCTGTGAGGAACATTGAGTTAGGGTTCCTATCAATCAGGCATTCACTACAGTCTACTGATGGCAGTGACTCAGGAATTTGTTCTGCTAGATTTGGTCCAATATTTACAAAATAATGATTAAAGCTGTTGACCACATCAGCAGTGTTTTCAATAATATTGTCATTGTCAATAAAATATTGAGGATAACCTTGTTGTCCAGAATTATTTTTAATGATACCGTTTAAAACATCCCATATTCCCTTCATATTATGTTTATTGTTGATCAGTGTTTTACTATAATACTCCTTTCTACATACACGTATAATATTGGTCAACTTATTTTTGTATTTTTTATATTTATATTCAGCATCTTTTGTTCTTTGTTTTAGGAATTCCCTATAGAGTGTATTTTTCTTTTTACATGCATTTTGTAAACCCTTAGTGATCCATGGTCTATCTGAATATTTGTGCTTTCTGTTGTATTTTATTGTTGGACAGTTTTTATCGTACAATTCCATGAATATTCTTAAAAATATGGCATATGCAATACCAATATCAGTTTCTTTGTACACATTGTCCCAGTCCTGATTTAATAGATCGTTCTTAAGTGCATTCATAGTTTCTTCTGTCCTTACACGTCTGTATCTCAGTTGTTCTTCATGCTGATTTCTCTTATAATTAGTGTCATAAACTGCAAAAACTGGTAGGTGATCACTGATGTCATTAATTAATAATCCGCTCACAATGTTGTTTTCCATATTGTCAAGTAAGGTGGCACAATGTGGCATAATTCTGCTAGACCTGGTTATTTTAGGATGTAAACTCAAACTGTACATAGTGTTTAGAAATTCGTCAGTCATTTTATGCTTTTTTGGATTCAACAGGTCAATATTAAAATCACCACAGAGAAACATAACTTTTTGATTTGTTTTAGAGAATATTTCTTCTTATGAAGTCATTAAATACTTGAATACTAGAGCCAGGTGTTCTATATATATACAGATAATAATAATAATAATAATTATTATTATTATTATTATTATTATTATTATTATTATTTTTCTCTTTTTCCTTATAAATTTCAATTGTTATACATTCTAATAAATTATCACAGTTGTCATACTTTCCACTATCTTGTAATTTAGGTTTTTATCCACATACACAGCTACTCCCCCTCCACTTTTGTTCCTTGTATTTACAAAATTCACATCATATCCCTCCAGTCCAAAATCCAGTCCTTTCTCAGCTTTGATCCATGTTTCAGAAATGGCAATAATTCCAAATGGATTTGCCAACTCATTTAGATATTCCTTTATATTGTTGAAGTTGACATACAGACTTCTGCTATTAAAATGGATTATTGATCATTTATTTTCCGTGTTGATGGTGTGTTTAAACTGTTCATCAGTGAAGTAGCAGCAGTTATTGCTGATGTTGTAGAAGAAATTATTTTCCGGGTCTATATCCTTTTCTAAGTCTAGAACATTATGGTCTGTGTATTGAAATGTTCTCAGTTCCAGATTATCATAAACAGAATTCCAATGAGTTATATTAATATTGTTGCCGGATGCAGATGAAGTTCTTTTAGACCGTGCCATGTGTTATGTTGTGTGTCACGTCAGATGTGCATTCATACCTCCAGTGTAAGTTGAACCTCAGTATTTGTCCGGCTCCTCCATATTTCTGATGACCAACACTTAGGCTTGTTCCGGTGTTCCATTGAGTTTAATGAATATTTTACAGTTGGTGGTCCATGTCTTTTGAATTTTTCCCTGTTTCTTCAAGTAACGTGCTTTCCTGGCGATGTCCGCATTTCTTTTTATCAGATGTTCATTCATGAAGACATCGGATCCTTTCAGTTTCTTTCCTTGTTTTAACAGTGCTGTTTTGTGTTTTCTGTTAGCAAATCTCACAATGATGGCTGGTTTGTCACTGGGTAGAGGGTAGAGGGTGGCAAGCCTCAATGCTGTTATAATCCACTTCCACACCTTTGGACCGTAGAAAGGTAACCACTTGAAGCTCCATGGAGTTGACATCTTCCTCTCCTGGCCCTCCTACATTGTCAGCGGCGACCGCCCGGGTGTATGACCGGGGTTTGATGCGAAGCCCCGTGATGATGACATTGTTCATCCGGGGGTACTGCTCCAAATCCGCCACTCTGATCCTTCTCGGCGTTCTGGATGCGGAGAGCCTTAACTTCCTCGACCAGGTCCAGGATGGCTTTCTGCTGCAGTTTGACAGCAGAAATCTCCTCTGTCATAAACTCCAGCGACTTCTTAATATCGTCACCTTCCTCGGCTGACAGAACTTTTTTCGGGCCCATGCTGAGAGACGCTCTTGTAGCCTTGCTGTGACGGCCCGCTAGCTAGTTTGACACTACCGTCCTTCGTCTAAAATATTCCAGGAGCGATGATTTAAATTAAGCAGTGTTCACCGAGGTTTGTACTCATGTGGTACTCACTGGTTCTGGTCCGAAATCAACAGTAATCAAAAGCACCGAAAACTATGAAAAAAAATAGTTCAAAACTAGCTCGAGAAGCAGTGCGTGCGTGCGTGCATACATCTTGGGATGAAAAAAAAAATCTTAATACATTATTTTAAAATTTTCCTTTTCTTGTTTTGTGTTTCACTGTTCCTATTCTCCTATTTTAGAAGACCCAAATGCCATGTTGCAATACTATACTGCTATACTGCTTTTCAAATGCAGGTTTGACAGGTTTGTGAGTGTATACTTTATCCAAAACCTAGTGAGGGTTTACTCATGTTTACCACTGTAAGTGTCTAATAGTAGGTGTGGGGCAGTCACTGGCGGAGATTGTGGTTGGGGGAGATAGGCCCCCTCACCTGGGGGGGCCTGAGATGTTCCGAGAGAGGTGGAGTCTAAGACCTGACCTCAGACACAGACAAACAGGCACACACAGACACAAACATGCATCTCGACCCTCATGAAGCACTCGGTCAAGATGGAGACACACAGAACTAAACACTGTACACTCCCCAAAACATACTCTATACCCCCAAATCCAGGTACCATCATAGGGGCAATCTGCCCCCAGACCCAGGAGATGTTTCCCTTTACTCTGGGGTGGAGACAAGCAGACCACTCTCGGTCCTGCAGCAGCAGGGAGGCCCAACAGCCCGGACCCTGACCAGATAGGCAGGTCCTCCTTCTGGCCCCCTGCTCCAGATGGGGAACAGAGAACCAGGATGTGTGGTTAAAGTCATTCTTTTATATATCATTCCGTTACCTCACAGCCAATGTGATGTTCTACAAACAACATGATTACTGAATTTTGGGTCAAGTAACATTTGATGTTTTTTTGAGCTCAAACAGCAGATCGAGCTTCTTGTTTTATGATTCTTTCACACAACATAGAAGAAGGTAGAAGATTTGTGTGCCTTGCCATGAGAGGCTGCACGCACTGACTTTAGTGGATCTTGGACATGTGTACCCTATGGTCTGCTGACATTCCTGCTTATAATGTTTTGTTTGGTCCAGTTGTTTTCCAGTTCATGTGGGGGCCTATGGAAAATGACCTGGTGCTGTCAGTATGTAGTTGATCACTGAAGTCTTTCATGAGCTCGCTCATTGTTGAAAATGGAAATATGGGAGATGTCATGGTCCTTGGTCATTTGACCCAGCATTTATTTATAAGTAATATTTGATGTTTTTCTGTCATCTTGGGCTCACTGATGCATAAAAAAAATAGTGAGAAAAAGTTGCAGACAACATATCTCCACTGTGTGTGTAGTCGTATGCTCTAGGCAGTGGAGGCCTGTGTTTGCTCATTGGGAATAGGTCATTCCTCTGTTGCTTAGTGCTGCTTTGCCTACTTTGCATTTTTTCTTTGCCTGACCCACACAGACCCATACAATTAGTAGCTATCTCAAGACATCAGGACAAAGTCGCTCACCTCAGCTTCACCTACAGTGGAGCAAAAAAGTATTGGTTCAGTGGATTCTAGAGCTGGGCGATATAAGATTTTTTCATATCACGATATGTTTTTTTCATTTCAGGCGATAATGATATATATCACGATATAAGCCAAATAACTATATTTGTAAGATTTAAATGTGCCGTTGCTCACAAGTAAAATGTGAAATAATTAGCAGCTTGTTTTAATTAAAATATTTATTTCCCATAATAAGTTCAACAGGGTAGATGTACTTAAGGAACATGAGACTTCAGTTTCAGATAAATAAAGGCAAATATTGCAAACTACACAAAAGGTAGCCGCTAAAGCGTTTAAGTTTCAAAATAGAACAAACAAAACAGACTACTAAATTGTCAATTCCACTTAGAAACAAAATATTAATTCTAAAAATAAATCTTAGGTCGTTTTACAGAAGAACAGACAAAATTGACTAACTTTTGTCAATATCAAATAAACTGAAAACTAAAAGGAAATTCTTAATCTCTCTTTGTTGTATATCTTAGCTTTTCAAACAGTTTTAACAGTTACTTTAGTCTGACAAAAGCCGAATGACGAATTAGCGCTTTAAGTCAGAGATTGAGCATGCACCGCTTTATTGTATTTCCAGACTTGCTTTCGGCACAATTTACAGTGCGCGCTACTCTGTTTTTTGTCAGACTTGAAATAGCCGAAATACCTTCACACTACGGAACTTCTGTGGCCCTTCCGTTCGACAAGCTCTCCGGCATTGGAACCATCATCTGTTTTTTCTTCGGTAACCTTCGCTCACGCTCTCGGTTGATTTTTCTCTAGTCGGCAAACTCATTTCCTTCATTACCCGGGCTGCACGGCTGCAAAAACAAATACACATGTGCGCCTTGGCGCTTGTGCTGTACGTAACAAGTCACGTGACGTGACGCTGCGGCTGTGATTGGTTCGGCTCTGCGCTACTTAATTTGGATTGGCTGTTCTTTTCTTTTTTTTTAAGAGGACAAGAGAGATGAGGCCTATCGCAATAGTTTAATTTTTCTATCGAGAAAAAGTTATTTTGCAATACATATCGTTATCATTTTATCGCCCAGCTATAGTGGATTCCCATTCATTTCTTATGGCGATCACCAACAACAAGTTTGATTAAAACACTCAAAATTCAATGAAAGAGGTGATTATCACTTTTATATGTTCAAGTGCATAGTGTGGAGCATATCATAAGGCCTTGAGGCGATCAGATGTAAAACATAATATTTATCAGTGTTTTAAGTTGTAAATCGGTCAGATTTGACCAGGTTGTGATAGGAAGGCAGTGATGTTTTGGGGATTTTGCTGGGCAACAGCCCCACAATTTTCAACTCCCTCCAAAACTTTCAACTCCATCCAAAGATTTTCTATGGGGTTGAAATCTGGAGACTGGCTGTGCCACTCCAGGACATTGAAATGCTTCTTACGAAGCCATTCATTCGTTACCCAGGCGGTGTGTTTGTGATCATTGTCATGCTGAAAGACCCAGCCATGTTTCATCTTCAATGCCGTTGCTGATGGAAGGAGGTTTTCACTCAAAATCTCATGATACATGGCCCCATTTATTCTGTCCTTTACACGGATCAGTCCTCTTGTCCGTTTGAAGAAAAACAGCCCCAAAGTGTGATGTTTTCCACCCCTATGCTTCACAGTAGGTATGGTGTTCTTTGGAAGCAACTCAGCATTCTTTCTCCTCCAAACATGACAAGTAGAGTTTTTACCAAAAAACTCAATATTGGTTTCATCTGATCATATGACATTCCCCCTACTGTACAGCCTCCCTGTCCGTGCAAACCAGCCAGGGAGGTATTAGGTAGCATGGACATTGAAAATATGCAGCTTTGACGAAGCGACTGATCCCATCCAACTGAGCGGGGCACATAAAGGGATTGGCAAGAATACTAGAGGCGCAAAACACCAGCTACTGGTAGATCAAG
The DNA here is from genome assembly GCF_001858045.2 of Oreochromis niloticus. Lineage (NCBI taxonomy): Eukaryota > Metazoa > Chordata > Actinopteri > Cichliformes > Cichlidae > Oreochromis > Oreochromis niloticus. The sequence goes on along the minus strand of NC_031981.2, from coordinate 26,514,641 downwards.
CAGTCACCCGAGACTGCAAGACTAGGCTGACCAACCTATGCAATGCCTGGATTGATTACAAGAAGGCCTGTGACTCGATGCCCCACACCTGGATCCTGGGATGCCTAGACCTATACAAGATCAGCAGGACCCTAAGAGCCTTCATCAGGAACTCAATGGGGATGTGGCATATAACACTAGAGGCCAACTTTAAACTCATAGCCCAAGTCACCATCAAGTGCCGGATCTACCAAGGAGATGCTCTGTCCCCACTGCTGTTCTGCATAGGCCTGAACCCCCTCAGTGAGATCATTGACAAGACTGGCCACGTATACCGGCTACGGCATAGAGCTGTTGTCAGCCACTTCCTGTACATGGATGACATCAAGCTGTATGCCAAGAGTGAATGAGACATCGATGCACTGATCCATGTTACCAGGATATACAGCAATGACATCGTGATCAGGTACCTTGCTGGGTTAATAAGTTGGCCAAAGGAGGAGATAGAAGCCACTGACATCAAGACCAGGAAACTTCTGACCATGCATGGAGGGTTTCAAGACCAGCAGCCTGAGGGCTGTATGCTAAGTGGAAGGAAGGAGGCCGGGGAGTAGTAAGTGTCAGCACCACAGTCCAGGATGAGGCAGTAAACATCCATGAATACATTAGGAAGATGGCCCCAACCAACCACATCCTCAGTGACTACCTCAGGCAGCAGAAACTCAAGAAAAAAGAGGAAGAGGAGGCACCATTATGGAAGGATAGGCCACCAGGTATGTACCACCAGCAGATAGAGGAAGTGGCTGATATCCAGAAATCCTACCAGTGGCTGGACAAAGCTGGACTGAAACACAGCACAGAGGCACTAATCATGGCAGCACAGGCACAAGCTCTGAGCACAAGATCCATACAGGCTGGTGTCTGTCGCATCAGGCATGAACCCAGGTGCAGGCTGTGTAAAGATGCCCCTGAGACAAACTTTCTGACCAACCACACTAACACTCTGCTTTTACCAAATACACAATAAAAAGTGTTTACTGCTTGACTCAGGCAGCCTTTGTCTCTTGGAGCCATGTGGAAAGGCGGAGATCTGTGGCGCCATGTAAACCTAAATTGAAATTCTAACCATTTGATAATAAATTTTGAAAACTTATGAATTGAGCACATTTTTCTTCCCTCTCAAAAATAAAAACACGACAAAATTGGTGACACCAAAGTAATTTTTTTAAATTGATTTATGGAGAAGACAATCGGAACAGAATCGGAATGATGGCATTTTGAGCCTCGCAATTTTCGCCAGACCACCAATTGTTTCTCAAGGCATAATTTGCTGTTGTTACAACTTTTGTAATTGTCTGAAAAGTACAATTATATTGTGATAAATCAATTTTTAGCAGGAGAAATTCTTAACTTAAAAACACACTTAATGGTGTTTGAGGATAGTGATGTGAATGTATAAATTTGTTTGTTATTGTTTTTGTGTCTGTTGTTGTTTCTGAGAGCCTTTGCTTTTTTTAAAAGGTGCCCAAACCGCTGGTAAAACCGGAAGAGAAACTGAGCAAAGAAGAAGTAAGCATGGGTCTATTTAATATAGAACAATGCCAAAAAAGGGGGGGGGGCGTGAATTAGTGCCAACTAGTGGTAGTACTGAGCCCCTGGTGGACACAGGAAGTTTAATACTGATTGCAAGTAAGGTTTAAAAAATTCAAAATAGAAATTTATTTTGATTATTAGAAAAAAAAACCATTATCTATTGATTAATTAACATAAAGACCAGAGCAACAATAAAGTATAAACAAATGTTAACAGTTTTCAAAAATTTTAAGTAATTAGAGAAAGAATTGAAAAGACATTGAAACAAGAGAAGAAGAATTATGCAAGACAAAGTCAGAGTGTTAAGTCAACTGACGCAGAGGCCACATGCCTCTGCTACATCCCTCCCAATTGATGAACTAAAAAACTAAATCTAAAAAAACTAAAATTGACCAATTGAAACAACAGATGGAAGAAGAAGCAGCCCAAAGACTAGAGATGGGCCAAAGACTGGATCAACCTTCCAAAGAAATGTAAAAATCACCAGAAGAAGTGCTGGAGCATCAGGTGCCAGAGAAGAACACAGAAACTGGAAACACAAAGGTGAAGGCCAGACAAATAATGGTAACGCCTACAGACCTGATGACTGAGATACAAGAAGAAGTAGCAGCAGCACTGGCAACACAGCATCAACAACAGCTATGCCCACCGGTGTGTGGGGGCCCACGTGGGGCCTGCCTCCAAATCAGTGCATCGACAGCAAATATAGCGGGGAATGCAGACCAGGAGATCACCAGTTTTGCAGGGTCCTCTCATAAACATCCCCCAAACAAATGTAGGGATAGTCGGATCAAGGTTCTGAGAGTGTAATTTATTATTATTATTATTATTATTATTATTTATTATCACAATCAGCCTCCAACAAGTGGATGAAGGACACCTACTTCACATGCAGAGAAAGAGGACATTCGAGGAGGAACTGCACTCATGGACAAAGGAGATGGAAAAACCTAGAGCAGGACCACAGTGGGAGGATTGCAATTCCCTGCAAGGAAGAAGACCCCTTCACAACCAAAGAGCTTGAGTTTACAATATTTATGAACATGTCTATTTTTTGATTCTGTCACCCACTAAAACCTTTTTAAATTAAAAGAACATATGCTTGGTGCCTCATTAAGGATATTTCAGCAGCCTTAGCTGACAGCAGCATAACTAAGGGTTGGGTGCACTGATTCAGTTAGGTGTTATGTTCCAAAACTGGTGGCTGGTTTCAGAGGAGAGAGGCTATGCTGTTGGGTAATCTTTCAGGACATTTCACCTCATTTTTACAGCACTGGTCCCCACCAGTAGCGGTTTTAGATACGGGTGACACGGGCGGTTGCCCGGGGCGGCATCGTGGTGGAGGGCGGCATCACGGGCATCGGCAAAAAAAAAAAAAATTGCTCGTACTCATGCTGCCCCGACATCATGCCAGCGCATATTGGGAATGTCATAGGCACCGATCGGTTTTCTACCGCCCATTTGCTGGGAGTAAGGGCGCCCTCCGTTTGCGAGGTGCGCCTGCTGCTTGCGGCATAGGGAGGAGAGGGCGGGGCGGCGGGGGATTCTCTGGCTGGCTGGAGCAGCAAAAATTACCAACTCGCAAAATAAAACAAAATAAAAACAAACCAACAAACACGAAAACACCAGACATTATGATACAGACTTATAATTTGCACCGATGTTTTTTCAAAATTCTATACGCGAAAAGCGAGCGCGCGAGCCCTCGGTGTGCCTGCTTGCTGCTGAAGTCAAAGTAAACTTTGTCATCTCCGCTACATACAGTACAGTATATAGAGAGACGAGACGGCGAGGCTCCAGTTACAGCAGTGCAAGTAAACAAACAATAAATATAAGAAGAGTAAGAAAATAAATATACACTTTAGGACTCAGGGTAAAGGGATCAATAACAATTTAAAATGTATATTTTATATTTTGTTGATTTAAAGTCTCACACACAACCCGTTTTTAAAGTTTTAAAAAAAGAAAAGAAGAGGAGGAGTATAGCGACTTCCACAGTCGCTAGAGGCCGGGGACTGAGCCTGCCTATTTGCCTGACGCGCTGTCATCTTTACGCAATAATGCGAGAGGTGGAATTGCTTGCTTGTTTATTAAAACCCTGGAGAACCCATGGGGTCAAATGTTTCCCTAGAAAACCAATGGGGTCGGCTCTGACCCCATGGGTTCTCCAGGGTTAAAGTGCTTGAAAAGTTTACAGAGCAATGTGATCGGCTCGCGATTCAAACTCTTAAAACATCACAGGCTCTAATGCAACAAGGGGAAACTCGTTGTGCTGCGGTCAACAAAAACTACGGCTACCCAGCCCTCCTCTCTGTCAAAATCAAACCAGTGAATGACAGACTGACAACGCCCTCTTAATGTCACCGCTACCGCCCACGTGACTCCCGTTACACATCACCATAGCAACCAAACAAATGAAAACCCAGTGATCATTAAAATTCAGTACATTTAATTATGGCTCCTACAAGGAGAAACGAGCAAAAGATACAGGTAAGCAGATGTGTCATTGGATAATGGCAGGTCATGTATCCTAAAACATTAAGAATCAGAATACTTTCTTAATCCCTAAGGAAATTATGTGGGTTACAGTTCCTCCAAGAAGAAATGGTAAAAATAGTAACAGTAACAGTAACAGACTAAACTCCAAACAATATATACACTAATATAATATTAATAAGTCAGTGTCAATTGTTGATTTGTCCTGTTCTCATTGTATGACGAATTATGATGTCTGTTTAGTAGCCGTTTGCATACAATGCATACTCTCTCTTCATGTGTGTGTGTGTGGGGGGGGGGGGGGGGGGGGGGGGTGCGCGTCAGAGGGGGTGTTCGCCCAGGGCGCCAAACAGGCTAGGACCGCCACTGTAGATGAATGTTTTAAACTCTTTACCTCCACAGGGTTTGTGTCAGTAACAGGGAAGGTTGTGCATGATACCTGTGATTCACAGATCCTCATTCTTTCTCTTGCCTCTGAGTGGGTGTCATGTCTGCTTGTGACGGAAGTGCAGTAATGACAGGTGTTGGAAAGAGCAGAGTACACGCACCCACAGTCAGCTGTTGAGACAGCTGACTCTTAAATGCTCCAAGAAGCATTTAAGTGTCAGCTGTCTCCAGAAAGACTGGGTCAGGTGCTACCAGTTGCACTGATTTAACCCAGCTTACAGGAACCAACAAGACAACACAAAGGGACAAACAAGGGAAAACATAGCAGGACAGATTGAAAAAGTGGTGATTTATGGCCAAGGCAGAGTGCTGTCACACCCATGATAACGTGAACATATTTCACTGGGAGTGCTTCACAAACAACTACTGTGAAAGCACCAGTGGCTAGGTTTGACTTGTTATGAATGCAGTGAGTGGGTGCGTGTACATTTGTTTGGTTGCTATGGTGATGTGTAATGGGAGTCACGTGGGCAGTAGCGGTGACATTAAGAGGGCGTTGTCAGTCTGTCATTCACTGGTTTGATTTTGACAGAGAGGAGGGCTGGGTAGCCGTAGGTTTTGTTGACCGCAGCACAACGAGTTTCCCCTTGTTGCATTAGAGCCTGTGATGTTTTAAGAGTTTGAATCGCGAGCCGATCACATTGCTCTGTAAACTTTTCAAGCACTTTAACCCTGGAGAACCCATGGGGTCAGAGCCGACCCCATTGGTTTTCTAGGGAAACATTTGACCCCATGGGTTCTCCAGGGTTTTAATAAACAAGCAAGCAATTCCACCTCTCGCATTATTGCGTAAAGTTGACAGCGCGTCAGGCAAATAGGCAGGCTCAGTGGCCTCTAGCGACTGTGGAAGTCGCTATACTCCTCCTCTTCTTTTCTCTTTTTTTAAAACTTTAAAAACGGGTTGTGTGTGAGACTTTAAATCAACAAAATATAAAATATACATTTTAAATTGTTATTGATCCCTTTACCCCGAGTCCTAAAGTGTATATTTATTTTCTTACTCTTCTTATATTTATTGTTTGTTTACTTGCACTGCTGTAACTGGAGCCTCGTCGTCTCGTCTCTCTATATACTGTACTGTATGTAGCAGAGATGACAAAGTTTACTTTGACTTCAGCAGCGAGCAGGCGCACCGAGGGCTCTCGCGCTCGCTTTTCGGGTATAGAATTTTGAAAAAACATCGGTGCAAATTATAAGTCTGTATCATAATGTCTGGTGTTTTCGTGTTTGTTGGTTTGTTTTTATTTTGTTTTATTTTGCGAGTTGGTAATTTTTGCTGCTCCAGCCAGCCAGAGAATCCCCCGCCGCCCCGCCCTCTCCTCCCTGTGCCGCAAGCAGCAGGCGCACCTTGCAAACGGAGGGTGCCCTTACTCCCAGCAAATGGGCGGTAGAAAACCGATCGGTGCCTATGACATTCCCAATATGCGCTGGCATGGTGTCGGGGCAGCATGAGTACGAGCAATTTTTTTTTTTTTTGCCGATGCCCGTGATGCCGCCCCCCACCACGATGCCGCCCCGGGCAACCGCCCGTGTCGCCCGTATCTAAAACCGCTACTGCTCGCAGAGAGTGTATGGATGTGTATTTGTGGTTTTTAAACAGGTGTGGCAGCCTATGATCCACAGGTAACAGCGATCTGACAAACATACAGAACGTTATCCACACATTGACACAAACAGAAAATGTTTTTGTTCGAGGCAGCCTGAACAACAAGATTCAGTTGCTCTGAAGAAAAGATGGGGAAAGGTTCATTTCAGAATAATGTTCCTCAGTGTCGAAAAGTGAACACTTTGAATGATTTATCTCTACAGACATCAAAATATATACCATTAAAAGATTCAGATACACTTGAGAAATCTCTTTTGGGAAAAGTTTGAAAATGATGTTTAGGCATTCAGGCAAAATTGCATTAAAAACACAAATGATTCTGTGATGGAAATACATGCATGGGCTTCGAGACAATGCTTTCTGTGAACACATCAAACAGGTTAAAGCTCCATCTGTCACGGTCCTGGGTCGGTGACCCAGTGTTTTGAGCTTTGTACTTTTACTTTTGGTTTTATCATGGATTATGACTGCTTGTGTTTTGGTTTCTGTCCTAGTATTTCTAGTAGTTCTATAGTATTTCCTGAGTTCTAATTCTTAGGTTTTCTTATTTGGTTTCCTGGTGTTAACTCTGCGCCCTTCTGTCCCACACTTCAGGTCTCTATGTTCTGTCTCCCCAGTCTCTGTTAAGTTTACGTGTCTAGAGTTCAGTCGGTGTGTTTCCTGTTTTACTTTGAAGGTCTGTTTCTAGTTTTGCTTCCCTTTGGTCTCGTCATGTCTGATTTCTCCCAGCTGTGCTCTCTTCCTGTGTCTCATTCCCCTCGTTATTCCCCAGTGTATTTAAGCCCTGTGTTTCTCTGTGTCAGCGCTGTGTTGTCCCTCAGTGATGTGTGCATGTCCTCGTGTGTTCCCTGTGTTCCTTTGTGAAGTTAGCTTTGCCAGTTTAGGTATGTATCGCCCTTTGCATCTCCATGAATAAAGCTTTCTTTTGAGTTTACTCTCCGTGTGTCGTGAGTTGTCCGTTTGGGTCCACCCCTGCCTGCACACAGCCGTTTCCTGACACCATCATGAAGATAAGAAGCCATAAATGAACATGATCCAGGGACCATCCAGCTTGTTATAAGAAGTGCAGCCAATCATAGAGCCAGCTTTCTTGATCAGTTTTTGAAACATACCACAGCACCTTAACTGACTGAGAGAACATCTTCAACATTTAGGTGCACACACAAGCTTCCTTAAGGCATTAAGAGACATAGTTTTGAACAGTTCTATATAGCATTATTTAGATAAAAGTGATAATTAAAACAGTCTGCAGTTATCCTTTTCTTGTGGAAAGCCTCTGTTTAGATCTTCCAGTAGAGTCTGTTGTGAATATGGGTGCCCGGGTATTCGTACTTCTCCACCACAACACATTGGAGATTTCACTGTGTTATACTTTCTTTTTTTTTTAAAGATAATACACACACACACACACACACACACACACACACACACAGAGTTGCCAATTTATATCTGTAGTTATCAGAAAGAAGCCATAGCCAAGATATCTTGATGCATTCTCAATCATCCAGGAAAGTAAATCTCCAAAAGTTGAATCTGTTCATCTGGACGTAGCGTTTTGTGGGAGAAACGTTTCGTCACTCATCCAAGTGACTTCTTCAGTCTCAGCTGACTGCAGGTTTCCCCAAACCTTATAAACAGTACATTTGCATAATGACTGAAACCAGCCCACTGAAGGAACAATGGGCTGTGAGGTCAGTTCCTTAATCATAATTATGCAAATTCCCATGACCATTGATCAACAATCACTGACCAAAACCCACTGATCAAAGAACACTGATCAATGGCCATGAGTACCATTCACAGAGAGTTGGGGAATGGCTGGAATCACAGCATTGTAAGATGGCGAAAGATGTACCCTTAGGCCCCCTCCTCGATTCAGAGATGGTCTTTCCCTTTTCACGTAAATGGCCTCCTTGACTCCGCGCTCAAACCAGCGTTATTCCCTGTCCAGGATGTGTACATCCTCATCATTGAAAGAGTGTCCACTGGCCTGTAGGTGTGAATAGACTGCAGAGTCCTGGCCTGACGAGGTAGCTCTTCTGTGTTGTGCCATCCGCTTCGCTAGAGGTTGTTTGGTTTCCCCGATGTATAAATCCTGGCAATCCTCCTGGCACTTAACAGCATACACTATGTTACTCTGTGTTGGGGGACCCGATCCTTGGGGTGGACCAGTTTTTGGCGCAGCATGTTTTGGGGTTTAAAAGCCACAGAGACCCGGTGTTTAGAAAAAATGCGTCTCAACTGCTCCGATACTCCTGACACATATGGGATCACTACAGGTTTTCGCTTGGGCAGCGGTTGTCCTTCTCTCCTGGATCGGCTGGAGCTTTCTTTAGGTGTCTTAGACATAGCCAAGATACACAGATTATTATTTTCATAACTTTTGTTCATTACAGATCTGCTAGTTAACTGACCTGCAATGATGTCACACCCTCTTGTGTTATGCTCATGTAAATAAGTGATTACTTATTTCTACTTAGTTTCAAATGTTAAATACCTCTTGAAGGCAGTATGACCTCTTTTCGAAATATGGAAAACAGGGGCAGACAGATGTGTTGGAGACAGACACAGAGAAGTGCTGTAAATGAAGGAAAAACACAGGTGTAACATCTGGACTCAAAACCCACAAAAGAGGGAAACGAGCAATACAAGACAGAAAAATATCAAATGTCACTTGACCTGAAAACCAGTAATAATGTTATGTGTAGAACATCACTTTGGCTGCGAGGTAACTGATTAATATATAAAGGAATGACTTTAACTGCAGTCTATTATTACAGCTTGTCTCACAAGTGCTTCTTGTTATCCTGCTAATGTTGACTGGTGAAAAACAACCAGTCTGCTTAGTCTTGTTAATTAAATAGACGCTAGATGTGCAGCAGGTGTGGCAACTGCCTTTTCTTGTGTCAGTACTTGACGTGTCAGTACAGGTCAGTGCTTGAACAGTGAAGTAACTTTACTTTATCTCACCTACTCTTCTCAATTACATTTTAGCAAAGACTTTGTTTTTGTGTTTTGATACATCTAAATTTTGGGTAACTTCTGCATTTTCCTCCTAATATTTTGATTTTACACCTAAAATGATCAGAAAAAAATATCCAAACTTTAGCATTTATTGTTTCAGGCTTTGCCATGACTACAACCTTAGTACAAGGTTTTAAGAATGATTATCAAGCACAGATGAAGCTGTAACTTTATTGTAATTACATCTGAGTAAGTGTGAAAGAATTCAAAGAATTTCGGTGATAAACTTTTTGATGTCTCTGAATTTGCCACACCTGCTGTAATTAAATTGATGCCACTGCCAAAGTCTTTTTATATCTCAAAAATAGGACATCACACATTATCACACTGACACGTGCGTATACGCACGTGTCAGACACACGCACAAACACACCTTCTCTGTGCATTTGTGACACACACCTGAGCTCCATCATCTAGTCATGGTTCCCTGATAAAAGATGTGCTGGGATCTGAGGTGGGAGGCATGTGTGCTACAAGCAGGGGGTTTGTGTAACTGCAAATTCTGTTGGTCTTGAGGCCGTCATTTCCACAGCACTATTTTTATTTTTGTCTATTTGTTTGTTTTCATTGTGTTTTCTATCTTGTATTTCCATTCTCAGCATGAAAGAGTTCAGTGGCCAGCTACACAATGACAGCACCGGGTCAGTCAGGTCCCTACATGACTAAGCGACTGAACCAGTAGTAACAAGCAGAAATGACATTATAGACCTCCTCTCATCAACAAATCAAACCTAAACCCGTGTGTTTATGAAATGTTCATACATAAATGGGTGACAATTAACGGAAAATGCTGACACTTGTCCCTTTAGATGGAAGAGTCACTGAAAATCAGTGTGGTTGTTTTGAGTCATCACTTTTTATCCTTTCTGGGGGGGAGGGGGGGGGGGTTTCTTTTTTAGTAGACTGATACTCTTAGAAAGAAGTAAAAAGCATCTGACTCCAAACAGCCAAAATGTGTAGTAGCCTCCACGTGCAAAAGAGCCAGATGAATGTTTAAAACTCTTTATTTCCACAGGGTTTGTGTCAGTAACAGGGAAGGTTGCAAATCAGCCCTCAGTTGCTATGCTGCATGACACCGGTCTGTCATGCAGCATAGCAGCATAGCAGCATAGTTCCTCATTTTTTCCAGCATCTTACCTATGAGCAGTCTTGTAATGTAAGATCAGAATACTCACACCTACTCATTGGACTGATATCAAGTCAAACCTAGCCACTGGCACATTCCCAGGAGCTATTTGTAAAGCATTTCCAGTGAAATATGTTCACTTTATTATGGGTGTGACAGCCCTTTGCCTTGGGCAGGCCTGCTATGTTTTCTCTTGTTTGTCCCTTTATGTTGTCTTACAGGTTGATACTGGTGGGGTCGGCGGGGTTAATCTGGCCAGTCTCCCTAGAGCATTTACAAGCTGGGTGCTCTTGACCTGTTTTTCTTCATTCACCCAGTACAATGTTATTTGTTTCAAGTTTTAATAGAAATACAACTTTATTAATCCATTGGAGGTGTGGGCCTGTTCCTGAAATTCAGATAAATTATCATCAAATTAACATCAAATTATTATTAAGTTCAAATGTGAAGCCATATGTTTGACAGATAAAGTTTGGCCAAAATCGGGGAAATGCAAAACGACAATGGTCCCAAGCACAGTAGCAAACCTACAACAGAATAGCTGAAAACAAAAGAATAAAGATGTAGCAGTGGCTCCGTCAAAGCCCAAACCTCAAGCCAACTGAAATGATGTGGGACTGTAAGAGGGCTGTGTATAAATAAATATTCAGAAAAAAAAATACAAAAATAGAGATTTATTTTTGTTAAATAAATAATGACAAGATGTAATATTTCATATGTTGCTGTTCATCTGAGAGTGTATTTATTTCATTTTAAAACCTGCTAAGGACTAGATCATTTTTCTTAACATAACAACAACTTCTGTGTTTAATAAAACAAACAAAAAGTAAACTCAAGTCAATAGCAATCCTAAGCCTAATCCACAAGGGCTCTTTAAGAAGTACACTCGAAATGTGGTCCTATACGAGATTCTACTCTATGCTGTATTTACCACAGTGTTATCCTATAATAGACAAAATCTAAAATAAATACGTTGTGCATGAAAATCAACCTCCTTTGTTGTCCCTTTAATGTGCCACAAAACACACAAACCAGAAGCAAAAACACATGCATAAGGTGTGTGTGTGTGTGTGTGTGTACCTGTGACACACAAGCAGACCTCCTACAGAGAATGCCTTATGTTTGATTTTCAACATGCTATTATTAAAGATATATATATAGGGATTGCAGTGGATGTCAATAGGAGGTGTGGCAAAGTTATCAGAAAGCAAAACAGCCCTGTCTGAAAAACACTCCTGTGTTTACAATTGTTTAACTAATTACACTAAATATTTTCAAACATATTATGCGTTAACCTTAGTTACAGCTTCATACTCAGTCATTTATTTTTGGTAACAATTACACCATTATACACTTATTTGTATACACCTTATACAAAAGTGAAAGGTAAAAAGAAAAACCACTATAAAAACCATTATCTTTGTTGCAAAAGTGCAAAATATGACACACAAAAGTCCACCCTGTCCTTCCTTATCCAACCTCGTATACCCAATACTCAAAACCATTATGGAATATGTAAATATGGTTAGAGAGAGCAGATCAAATAAGGAAAATAATAGATGCATTAATAAAGCATACATTTTTAGCAACTATATGCACGTCTTTCTGCCCCATCCCGTACAGCTCTTGTGTTAGATGCCTAGTACAGGCATGAAATAACAGCAAAGCTCAAGCACAAAAGGTTAATAGACTTAAAACAATAAATATAATGCTCAAGTAATTGATCTATCAAAACATCTACAGTAATTCTCCAAAAGTTGAATCTGTTCATCTGGACGTAGCGTTTTGTGGGAGAAACGTTTCGTCACTTGGATGAGTGACGAAACGTTTCTCCCGCAAAACACTACGTCCAGATGAACAGATTCAACTTTTGGAGATTTACTTTCCTGGATGATTGAGAATGCATCAAGACATCTACAGTAATCTTTTCTTTGTATTTTAATTCCAGACTATCTTGGAATTTTTTAATTGACCCAATAGGGTTTTTTTTAACAAGAAGAAAAACATTAAAAAAGAGTCATGCCTCCATCGATAGTTGGCGATCTGTCAGAACTGTCAAATAAACATCACCGAAAAGCAAAATGGACAGTAAAAACTGTAGCGTTAGATGTATGATGTTAGATGTACAAACTAATTCAACCCCCCAATGCTTTACCACCACACTTCTCTTCTTCTGAAACCTGTAACTCCTTGATGCTGTCTGGACTACAAAAATCAATAACATCCACCAGCAACTCAGGTCAAATGTTGTGTCTACCCCCTCTCCAGAACCTTTTCTCTATTTTGAGCCGTTTTCCACTTTTCATCTTCCTGATTTATCTGATATTTCTGAGTTTATATGTAAATCAAAGCCTATCACATGTCATCTTGACCCTATGCCTACAGGGCTTGTGAAATCCTGCCTGTCTTCCTTACTCCCACTCACCTCTGCTCTCATCCACTCTTCACTCACCACCGGTATCGTTCCCTCCTTATCCAAGATTGCTTCAGTCACTCCATACTGAAAAAAACCTTCTTTAGACCCTAACAACTTTAACAACCTCCCTCCGTTTCGAATCTACCCTTCATAAAATACTTGAAAAAGTAGTTGCAGTTCAACTTCATTCACACCTGGTTAATAATAACATCTACGAGGGATTTCAATCTGGTTTTCGTTCATGTCACAGTACAGAAACTGCTTTACTTAAAGTCACTAATGATCTTCTAATCGGAGCTGACTCTGGTCTTCTCACCATTCTCGTCCTTTTGGATCTGAGCTCAGCCTTCGACACCATCTCTCACTCTGTGCTTCTAAGCAGACTTTCCTCTCTCGGCATCTCTGACACACCCCTAGCCTGGTTTCAATCATATCTCCTTGACCGCTCCCAGTTTATTCAACTGAAATCATTCCACTCTTGCCTATTCCCGGTCACTTCTGGTGTACCCCAAGGTTCAGTCTTAGGCCCTCTTCTCTTCATAATATACAACCTCCCTCTAGGTACCATTTTCCGCAAATTTGATCTTCACTTTCACTGTTTTGCTGATGACACTCAGTTATATCTCTCCTGCAGACCTGATACCTCCCTCCCACCTTCTTCCTTTAAAGAATGTCTATCCAAATTAAAATCCTGATTTAGCTCTAATTTTCTAAAGCTCATTGAGGATAAAACTGAAATCCTGCTTATTGGCACCAAATCCAACCTTTTGAAGGCAAACCATTTCTCACTCACTATCGGTACTCCACAGTTTTCCCTTCTCCTCAAGTTAAGAGCCTTGGTGTCATCCTAGACAGTTCACTTTCCTATAAATCTCACACCAATAATCTCACCCGTTCTGCCTATTTCCATCTACGCAACAATAACACATTACGTCCTTCTCTTTCCACCCAGTCTACGTCCATTCTTGTCCACAGTCTTGTTACCTCCCGTATTGACTACTGCAATTCTCTTTTGCATGGTCTTCCCCCAAAAATCCCTCCATAAGGTTCAACTGGTTCAGAACTTTGCTGCTCGCATATTCACCAGAACCCCCTCCTACTAGCACATCACCCCTGTTCTTCAGGAACTTCACTGGCTCCCAGTGAAATTCTGCTTCTGCTCATCTTCAAGGCCATCCATAATCTTGCACCTCCTTACCTTTCTGACCTGTTAAGCACTACCTTTTTTGCCCACTCACTTTGATCTTCTTCTTCTATCCAGCTTTCTGTGCCTTCCTTCCACCTAACCACCATGGGAAGCAGAGCTTTTAGCTGCTCTGCTCCCAGGCTGTGGAACTCTTTGCCCCCAGATACAAGAAACATTGGTTCTCTCCCCCAGTTTAAATCTCAACTCAAAACCCATCTGTTCAAATCTGCATATTCACTGTGAACCCACTGTTGGTTAATTTTATCTTGTGCTTTTGTTTTATTTTTCTTCATTGTGTCATTGTTCTATTATGTGTTTTTATCTATTGTACAGTGTCCTTGGGTGTCTTGAAAGGCGTTTTATAAATAAAATGTGTTATTATTGTAGCCAGGTGGAAGGTCAATACTATGGGACATGCCACTGGAGGGCGCTGTTTTCTTTTGGGGTACCTCTCAGAGCGCAAGGGATGATGGGGATCTACGGAGACATTCACAGAAGTGCTAGCTTGCATTGGTGTTATGTGGTGTGCAATGCCGTTTTTCACTGCGTGATCTGTTTTAAATGCAAAGTGTGGAACAATTAAGGCACCAGGAGTTGCTGCAACCAACTTCACCGTTCATCTCAGAGGGATCTGTATTCCGTTTTCTGCTGGATTAATGCACTGTATGTATTTGAGTTCACACTTGTATTAGAATATTTCTGTGGGTAACAGGGAAAATGTACCTTGTTAACTATTTAATCTTGGCTCTGTATCTTAGCAGGAGAAGCCACTACAGTTATTTTTGCACTGCTAAGTTTGTTGTATTTCTGTATGGGTTTATATCAGTCACAAATTGACGCTAGACATCCTTGAGTTCTAGATGCTGATAAAGTTGGGGAAATAACCTGCAGTAGCAGTAGGTTACCAGTGCACAAAGCTGTTACTGGATAGGAACTGTCTGTAACAAGTTTATTTCTTTATTTTTACAACCTTTTTTTATTTTCTTCTGAGCGCTTACTTTATCATTCAGATTAAAAGAACCCCAAAGATAATCTGTGTTCTGGGCTGGTTAATTTAGCCAGGCTACACAATTTGGTACCAGGAGTGGGGTATCTGCAAAAGTGGCAGCTCAGGGATTTTGTTTTTTTATGGGTTTCAGTTTAAGTAGGTTATTTTACGGTGCAAAAAATAACTGTAGTGGTGGTCACCCGCGGCGCGAGGGATTGGAAAGGACCTGACGATTGGGGCCATACCAGAGGTGTGCAGAGGAGCAGTGGCCAGTCTGTCCAGAAGAAGGCGATTTTGATCGAGGGAAGGATTCTTTCCAGAGGAGAGGAGGACATCAGTGGCACCTAGCTGAATAGACTGCTAAGGCAATTTCTGCATCCTGACCAAAGACTAATCTGGACACAGACATTTCATTATGTCAGACACAAACAGTGACGATGACCAGGGTTTGGCAGGGGCCACTGGAAGGGACCCTGTCACTGAGCTTCAGGCAAAATTGTCAGAACTGAGTAACAAACATGACCAGGCTATGGCCAGGATAACTGCTTTGAGTGACGGGGCAAGTAGGTCGTATGTGTATCTGCCGCGAGAGCGACCTATCCAACCCTTTAGTGGGGATGCAACCGTGGATGGACGTTCTGTAGAGGAGTTTATTGATGAAGTACAGAGGGGTATCAGAACTAGAGGCTTGGGTAATGATGATCAGGTTGACTTCATTTTTTCCCTCCTCAGGGGTTCTGCACTTCAAGTTGTGTACTGGGGGAGAGCAGACTGAACCCGAAGAAATTTTTTGTTTTCTCAGAGAAGCTTACGGTGAGAGGCGCAGTGTAGCACAATTACTACAAACCTTTTTTAGCCGTTTCCAGCTAGAAGGTGAAGATTTCTTTGAGTACTCACACGCTCTGTCCCAGATCCTCCGCTTAGCCCTTAAACAAAGGCCTGATGCAGTACGAGACGAGTAAGGGACTCCACTCTGCGAAGGGAGCTTCGCAAGATGGTGAGGGAAAAGCCAAAGTCTACGCTTTTTGATGTACGTCAGGAAGCAATTGCTTGGTCTATGGAGGAAAAACCTAGTGGCACCAGAGTTGCCAAGAGCAGGCCCATATTAAGTGACAGTGCGGTTGCAGGGGATCAGAGTACCCGTGAAGTTCCAGATAGGTCATCTGCAACTCTAGATGAAATCCTTAAGGTGGTGTCTGAGCAGGGCAAGGCTATTGGGGAGTTACTCAGTGTGGTTCGGGAGAGTGTTACATCCGGAGAAAGGGCCCCTAAACGTGGGATTCCCAGATCAAAGTTCCAGTTCACTGAAGATGGGAAGCCCATCTGTTTCAAGTGTAAGGGAGTTGGACACATTGCTAGAGAGTGCAAAACCCTTAAGCAAGGAGCTTCTCCAGTTTCTGTTCCTGCACCTGTTCAGGGAAACTAGCTACCTCGGTTGCCAAGAGCCGGGCAATTCGAAGGGAGACTACTGGCTCAAAGACCCTAACTCGTGAGAGATTTTTTGACAGAGCAGTTGGTAAATGTCCTGAAGTTGAAATTGAGGTGGGAGGGATTAGGGCTAGAACCCTCTTGGATACAGGGAGCCAGGTTAGCACCATCTCAGAGGCATTTTTCCGACAACACCTAATGGGTGAAGATGATGACGTAACCTCTACAGCTAAATGGCTTAAATTGACTGCAGCTAACTCATTGCCAATTCCTTATATAGGTGACATTGAGCTGGATGTGCAGGCCATGGGGTTAACAGTGCAGGAGTGTGGGTTTTTGGTAGTCAGGGACCCCGCCCCAGAACCGGGAGGGCCACAGGACCAAGAGCTAATGTCAGCTAAAGTTAAAGTGCAGGAAAATGATGCGGAACAGCAGGTTGAAAAAGGTGCCAGCAGACTAGAGGGATCCCCCCCTGTTCTTGTTGAAATGAACATTCTTATTTTATTTTATTCTAATTTTTGCTTCATAACTTTTGCACTGTCCACTTCCTGCTGTGACAAAACAAATTTCCCACGTGTGGGACTAATAAAGGTTATCTTATCTTATCTTAATAAAGAGATGTAAGGAGCTAGCCATTGCTAGTTTTGATTCAACTCTCGGAGGAGAGTTAAATGCCGCTTGGGGAGAAGCTTTTCAGAGGGTGCAAGCCTGCGAAGTATTAGAGAGGTCATCCACGGCCCGGTTAGCTGGTAAAAATACTGTACACGTGCCCGCATCATCCGTGGCCACAGTATTTGCTAGGGGGCTTGGGAAAGTTTCAGATGACCAGACCCTAATGTTACTTGAGCCAACCAACACGCTCGTTCCCAGCGGTTTGGTTGTGGTTCCTACTCTTGTTGAAACTGACAGGCACGTGTTTCCAGTTCAAGTTGTGAACTTCTCTCAGGAAGATGTGTGGTTGGCTCCCCGGACCAGACTTGGTGTGCTTACTGTAGTGGAGTGTGTTGAAAATGCAGCTGAGGTGCAGTTTAATCGCATTTCTGCTGACCACGAGGAAGTGTCACTGAATAAGAAAGGGGCTACAGAATCTGATGGTGAACTGAAATTGCTGATAGAGCAGCTGAGTATTGGTGGCTCCCAAGAGGAACAGACCAAATTAGCTGCACTTTTGGCTCAGTAAACAGATGTTTTTGCTTTCAAAGATGAAGATCTAGGTTATACAGAGAAGGTCAGTCATGAGATACACCTAGTCGATGATGTCCCTGTCACCCAGGCCTACCAACGGATACCTCCAACACAGTACAAAGAGGTGCGAGAACACATAACCCAGCTTCTGAAAAAGGGTGTGATCAAATAAAGCACTAGTGCCTATGCATCGCCCATTGTGCTGGTGAGGAAGACAGACAACAGCTTGAGGTTATGTGTCGATTACAGGCGGCTAAATGCCAAGACCAGACGTGATGCCTTTCCTTTGCCCCGTATAGATGAATCCTTTGATGCATTACATGGTGCAAGGTTTTTCTTGACTATCGACCTGGCAAGTGGCTATCATAAAGTGGCAGTTCACGAAAGGGACAGGCACAAGACTGCTTTTACAACCCCATTTGGGTTGTTTGAATATACCAGGTTGCCCTTTGGTGTGTGTAATGGTCCAGCCACCTTCCAAAGACTCATGCAGGCCATTATGAGTGACTTAATCCTTCAGATTATGCTCGTGTACCTAGATGACATATTAGTCTACTCATCCACTTTTGAAGACCATCTGGCATGTCTTCAGACAGTGTTGCAGAGACTCAGGGAAACTGGGCTGAAGGTTAAGGTGGAGAAATGTCATTTTCTCCAATGTAGTGTACGCTTTTTGTTTCACCTGATCTCAGCTGAAGGGATAGGTACGGACCCAGACAAGATAGCTGCAGTGAGGCAGTGGCCAGTACCCACCACAGTTAAAGAGCTGAGTTCCTTCCTGGGATTTTGCAGTTATTACAGAAGATTTCTCCATGGATTTTCGCAGCTGGCAGGTCCTTTGCATGATCTGATTAATGCATGGGGCAAAGATGACAGTCCAGCTAAATATAGAAGCTTGCTTGAAAGTGTGTGGACGCCATCTTGTCAAGAGTCATTTGAACAGCTGAAAGAGAAGCTCACAAGTGCCCCCCTACTTGCTTATGCTGATTTCTCACTGCCATTTGTTGTTGAGACAGATGCCAGCAGTTTAGGACTGGGAGCAGTTCTTTATCAGGCGCAGGGTGGCAGGAAACGTGTTATAGCATACGCCAGCTGAAGGTTGAGAAATGCAGAGAGAAATGACAGAAATTATAGCAGCATGAAATTAGAGCTCCTCGCCCTTAAATGGGCTGTGTCTGAGAAGTTTAGGGGGTATCTCTTAGGCTCCAAATTCACAGTTGTGACAGATAACAACCCCCTCTGTCACCTGAACTCAGCAAAGCTGGGAGCCATCGAACAGCGCTGGGTTGCCCAGTTAGCGCCATTTGACTTTGAGGTGCAGTATCGCCCTGGTCAGTGTAACACAGCAGCCAATACCCTCTCTAGGCAGCCATTAGCAGGGGAGCCCCAGCCTACAGGAGATGAGGAGGAGTTTGATGAATGCATATCCAACTGTAACCTAGTCAGCAGAGGGACAACACTTGGGCTGGATTTAGTAAGTGCAGGTGTAAAATGTTGTCAGGTGAGGCAGGCGCGGGTTACAGCAGTTGAGCAAGACACTCATTTTACTGATTCCCAAGGGAATACACCCACCCTGCCAGGGTATTCTAAGGAAGAGTTGCGACAGTTTCAGAGCTCTGACCCTACTATCAAGTCCTTTAGGCAGTTTTGGGACAAAAAGAAGAAACCCACATACCAGCAGAGGAAAGGTTTGGCTAAATCTGTGATTTCTCTGCTCCGGCAGTGGTCACGTATCATAGAGATTGAGGGACTGTTGTATCGGGTCATTGAGGATGGACATTTGGGGAGGTGTCAGCAGCTCCTTTTGCCAGCTTGTTTAAAGGAAGCTGTACTGGGGAGTGTGCATGATCAGATGGGGCATCAGGGGGTGGAGCAGACCCAGAATCTGTTAAGGCAGAGATGTTTTTGGGTTGGTATGTATGAAGAAGTGGACCAGTGGATTAAGAAATGCTATAGATGTGTGCTCACTAAGTTGCCACAGCCCAAGATTCATGCCCCTGTGAAGCCTTTTCTGGCCACTAGACCTCTTGAAGTGGTGGCAGTTAGGGCTGGGCCATATTATACCGTTCACGGTAATACCGGTATAATGTTAGGCAATGATAGGAAAATGAAATATCGCGATAGACTATGAGTAAAACGCGCATGCGCAGTGCCTTTGTTTTCATACGCACATGGCCGATTGTTGAGTGAAACAGATGAACCAGAATTGGTTTGTAAAAATGGTGCAACTTCAGTGATGAGGAACTGGTTTAGTGTTTGTCTGTCAGATACACGACAGAGCACATTTTTTTGCAGAACATGCAAGCGGGCCGTCGTTATTGCCGTGTTTGTCGGACTAAGATGCTCTTAAATCTGGGAGCAATCTGGGTCCTAACCTCCGTATACTTCAGGTCAAACGAACACTGCAGCATCACTGAGAGTTAAAAACTGTCTAAATTCTTTCAGCTTTAATAAAACGATCAGCATTACTGCTTTACCAGGTGTAACTATGAAGTTTAACTTCCAGGCATCCATGAAAACAGAATTTATTACACTTAACGGAGTTAGAAGTTAGCAGGAAGCTAGCGGAAGTTAGCTCGCTAGTTTCGCTAGTTACCTAAGCATGATATAGCATGTTCTGACTGAGAGATTTCTGAAAAAATTCAAACGTACAGCTCTGCTATCACTTCCAACATAAATGAAGACAGAAAACTAAACAGCAGTGACGTTTGTAGGGTTACTGAAGTTGGGCTACCTGGTATATAATGATGTGCTACGTGATCGCTAGCGACACAGCTATGTTAGCATAACATAAACAGTGAAGCTGGAGGACGAACACTAACACTTTTCCACTTATAAAAGTTAACGTTAAGGTTCCTGATAGTTAGAGACAAATGCAATCGCATGGCAGGATGCTGTAAACGGACTTCAGTCAGGAGAACAACTGAGATAATCCATCCACAATATGAGGTTAGTCATTAATATACTGTTACAACATGGGAATAGAGCAGTTGTGATAGAATACAGCATTAATGAATCAATGGTACAGAAGCGGAGGAAGCAAAAAGAATGAGTTGAGTAAAGTTTGATTTATCTGACTGCTTTGTTTCGCTTAATGTGCCTTATAATCCCGTGCACTTTATGGTCCGAAAAGTACGTACTGCACACTGCAGTTTAATGTTGCAAAGCACCTCTTTTTAACTTCAGTGGATATTATACATGGTTATGCTCAGGATATGTCAGACCGTTTCTACTGGAAATGCCTTTTGGTTAAACTTTCAGCAAGGAATTTGCATTTGCACTGTTAAATTTTTATATAGCTTTAATGCACATAAAAACCAGCTTCTTGTTTAAGTGAAAATAAATGGAAGGTTGTCTTTTTGCTCTAGTAATGTTGTGGAGTTGTATTTTGTCTCGCATCAATTATATCGTCAGTTATATCGTTATCGCAAATTTTCAAATATATATCGTGATAAATATTTTTGGCCATATCGCCCTGCTCTAGTGGCAGTAGATTTTAGTGTGTTGGAGCCAGCCTCAGATGGACGGGAAAATGTGTTGGTGGTTACAGATGTTTTCACCAAGTTCACACAAGCTTTCCCTACACGCGACCAGAAAGCTGATACAACCGCTCAGAGAGTGGTTCATGAGGTATGGTGTACCAGAGAGGTTACGTTCTGATCAGGGCAGAAATTTTGAAAGTGAGGTGATTCAGGAACTGTGCAAGTTATATGGGGTTAAAAAAAGCCGTACTACACCACATCATCCCCAAGGCAACGCACAATGTGAACGATTCAATAGGACACTTCATGACCTATTGCGTATCACCTTCTCTACTGCTCCTTTCTGGATTTTGCTGCCCCTCCCCGGATTGTGTGTACTTGTTGGTTCCAGGGCGCATGTTCTGTCATGTTTGTTGACCTGCTCCCTTGGTGGTCTGGGGTTGCTTGGACTTCTTCCGTGACAGGGGGTGCTCTACTGGGTAACAGGTGGTTCTTGGGCAGCTGGAGCCCTGGGACCCTGATCTTGGCTTACACCAGCCTCTTGTGGGGTCAGCTGCCCATCACCTCTTGTCTCCTGGGATTCCCATCCTTTGGACCTAGGTGTACTGGGATGGCTGCACAGATATCGCAGAGGTGTGTGGTCTTAGGTCTTCGGTACTTATGGGGGCTGTAGATGACCCAGTTCTCTTGGATCCATTGGGCGTTATTGTGCCTTTCCACCTTCATTTTCAAGTACATTTTATGACAAAGACATATACACATACACACACACTCACACTTGACACCCACACTCTCTCTCTCTCTCTCTCTCTCGCTCTCTCTCCCCCACACTCTCACACAGAAACACCGCAAGAAGATAAATAATTTTCTGTAACTGTGCATTACTGGCTTTTTGTGTTCCAGGTGCAGCATGTTTATTTTTCTTACAAGCGAGACAGTTCGCAGTTTGTTGTACACTTTTATTTGTACTCTATCCCACTCCTTTTTTCCTGCCTGTCCTGCCTTAGATATTCTCATACTGTATACCACATAAAAAGTAAAAACTAAAAAAAACAGGTGGGAAGTAACAAAGTGCAAATACTTTGTTACTGTACTTGAGTAAATTTTTCAGTTACCTGTATTTGAGAGGTTTTTTTTCCCACCTTTTTACTTTTACTCCCTACACATTTAAACAAATATCTGTACTTTCTACTCCTTACATTTTCAAAGTGAGCTTATCACTTTTAATTTGATGTATTTGAGGTGAGGTTATTATTTCATGTCACTTCATGCCTTCAAATATTAAATCGATTTGAGCCTAAACAGTAACACCTGAAAGGCAATCCTTGTGTTGCTTGTGTTGCAGTTTGTTGTACAGTGTGTTGCTGTCTAAAGGTCCAGCGGCTCTATTTCACGGGGAGCAAAAAGACTGATAGCTAACTTTATTCAGAGATGGAAAAAGATAAAAAAGCCAGATGTAAGCTTTACATTTCCAGGTTATCAAACACCATTGAGAGGTCCTTACCTTTAAATCTAACCTCGCTTCTTCCTTTCCTATCCTAAGTCCTCATGTTTTTAAATCAGATACTAGGTCTGTACATGTGACATTATGTTTTATCATATTGTGAAACATGCTGTAAATCAAATTGAGGTAAATTAAGTGCTATTTAAAGTTGTGTAAATCCACAAAGACCAGTAAACCTCAGAGAAACAGCAGCACAGATCAGCTGATCACAACTGATCTGTTCTACTCAACTGATAAAAGCCGGGTACATTTACTAGAATTGAAATTTAGACTTAAAATTAAGTTTGTAACCCCACCTACATATTTTTTTTTTATTACATGAATATAGCACATGGTTCAGTTAGCTTTGCACAAAAATACTTGGTAAAATCATCCTCCCAAGAGCTACTTTTTACGTTCTTATTTTGAGTACATTTCAGAGCCTGTACTTTCACTTTCACGTCTACTTAGTACAGAATGTCTGTACTTGTATCACCTCTAAAAAAAATAGAAATGAAGAAATAAACAGATTAAAGAAACACCTGAATGAGAGTCTTATCTCGGAAAAGCAAAATATGTTTGGCACAACAGTGCATTCAGATCAGAATTTTGAATGCAAAACCTGACAGACAGGGCAGGATTTGAAAGAAAAAGAAAAACAATAAAAGAGCTCATTATAGACTACCAAGTTTAACACCCACGTGCTTGAAAAACATGCACGAACAATTAACCCAAGTAATTTCACATAGCAAAAGAGAAAATGAAGGCTCAGTGACGCATAAAAGGAGATAATTTTCATTCATTCTTAATTAAAAAAAACGTTGTGGTGAACCCTTTGTTTAAATCTACAATTGAACAAAGGTTGTGGTAAAGGTGATGACATTATCACAAACGAGGATATGAGTGTCTGAATGTTCATAATGTAAAAATGTAAACACGCCCAATCCTGAGATCAACTGTTCAGTCTATAAGGAGTAGCAGTTCTCCTCGGGTTTAGTATCACAGTCCAGGGAAACTAATCTGCAGAAGTGACCTGTTCATCACAATGAAGCTGACTGCTCTGATTCTCCTCTGGGCACTATCCAGCACAGGTAACTCCACTTTTGCTTATTGTTTAGGATGTAAATTTTACTGTCAAAGAAAGAAGTTAAAAATTATTTTATATAGATGTTATAGCACCTTAACCCTTTAAAGCCTGAACAATAAAATAACTGCCAGAAAATTCTAATTTTTTGAAAATGGAGTGTTTATTGGAATTTTATATATTCAAATTAAAATTTGTTAGAAACATTAATTATGTTTTAATATCCATGTATGACTTAATTTCTATCATATTTGCTACATCTTTTAAAAATTGCTTAAAAATGTATTGTGTGGGGGTGACATTGATGATATAGAAAACTCAAAAACTGTATCAAATATGATAAACTCATTGTTAAGATGTTAAGATCTTCCTGTCAGAGGTGGGAAATAACAAAGTAAAAATACTCTGTTACTCTTTTTAAGTAAAAAAATTTCAGGTATACTGAAGTATTTATTTTTCTGAAAACTTTTTTATTCCTTATATTTTTAACACACACAACTTTACTTTCTACTCCTTGCATTTTCAAAACAAGGCTGTTTTGGTATTATTTATAGCGTTTATACTTGAGCAGGGGTGTCCAACTCCAGTCCTCGAGAGCTACTGTCCTGCAGCTTTTAATTCAATTCAATTCAATTCAATTCAATTTTATTTATATAGCGCCAAATCACAACAAAAGTCGCCTCAAGGCGCTTTATATTGTACAGTATACTCTATAATAACAGATACAGAGAAAAACCCAACAATCATATGACCCCCTATGAGCAAGCACTTTGGCGACAGTGGGAAGGAAAAACTCCCTTTTGACAGGAAGAAACCTCCGGCAGAACTAGGCTCAGGGACCATCTGCTGCAACCGGTTGGGGTGAGAGAAGGAAAACAGGATAAAGACATGCTGTGGAAGAGAGGGAGAGATTAATAACAGGTATGATTCAATGCAGAGAGGTCTATTAACACATAGTGAGTGAGAAAGGTGACTGGAAAGGAAAAACTCAATGCATCATGGGAATCCCTGGCACCCTACGTCTATTGCAGCATAACTAAGGGAGGATTCAGGGTCACCTGGTCCAGCCCTAACTGTATGCTTTAGCAAAAAGGAAAGTTTTAAGCCTAATCTTAAAAGTAGAGATAGTGTCTGTCTCCCGAATCCAACCTGGAAGCTGCTTCCACAGAAGAGGGGCCTGAAAACTGAAGGCTCTCCCTCCCATTCTACGTTTAAATACTTTTAGATGCATCCTTTTTCCGACACACCTAAATCAAATGAATGGCTTTGTTACCAGGCCTTTGCCAAACTTGATGGCACGCTGAAGAGGTAATACAATCATTTGATTTCGCTGTGTTGGATTATGGATGCATCTAAAAGTTGTAGGACAGTAGCTCTCAAAAACTGGAGTTGGACACCCCTGTACTCGGGGGTTAAAGTGGGCTTGTGTTGTAATCAGCATCTAGCTAGCGCTACAGAAGAGGGATGAGCATAAAAGACGTGACGTTTCTACAAGATTTCTATCAGCTAAGCAAACATCAACAAATACGTAAACTGTGTGCAGTTTGTCGCACAGTGTGTTGCAGCTAGAGGTCCAGCTGTTGTATTTCACAGGGAGAGAAAAGAGTGACAGCTAACTTTATTGAGAGATCGAGAAAGATGTAATAAATGACAGGACAGGAAAGGAAGAAGAGGGATTTAAAGGTAATGACTGCTCTGTGACGCTTGATAAACTGAAGATTTAAAGCTTACATGCAATGTTGTAATATTCATATACTGGATGCGTATATGATGTGTTTTTATAAATGTTGTATTTTAATTTTGTGAAACCTCCTTCACTTAGTATGCTAACTTTGTTGCATGACAATTCTGGATTCGTTTTGTCCAGGATAAACAGGTTAGCTTACATTAATGTGGTGAAATCACAGTAAAGGTCTGTGTTGGACTTATACTCAGTGGCTGTGGTGGTCAGTGTTAGGTTACATCAAGTGCAGCAGAGATTAACTTACATTTAAGCTGATGATGCTTAGATTTATTCACTGAATGCAATCTTTATGCCAAATTTATACTGCCTAGTATAAAGACAATATACATTATATTATTAATGTAGGAAATGGAACTTAGCCGAAACCTCTACTTTCATCTAGTTTACTTCAGTTGTGTAAATCCACAAATAGCAGGTCAGCTGATCAAAACTTGTACACAAAGAAAATTGAATGGAGCTCACAATATAAATGATTGTGAACTGTTCATATTTTCTTGAGCTACTACAAAAGACCTTAGTGTTCCTCCACTTGCCGAATCTTGCTTTTAACCCCTGACCATTCTAATTTTTCTGTATAGCTGTAGAGGCAAAGTCACACCTATTTTTTAAGTCTTTTTTACAGTTTGTATTCTAAATAACAGATTCAAGCTGAGCACATTCATTAGAATTAGATTAGATTCAAATAACATTTGTATTCCCATGTACTAAAATTATTTTCATATTAGATTAATATAGCTGAAGGTCCAAATACCTCTGCATAAAAATAGATAGTGGAATCATCCTTCAAGGATATTTATACTTTTTGTAAATATCAGAGCCTGTACTTTTCACTTTTACCTGAGTAAAGAAGTTGCTTCTGTATTTCATCTTTTACTGGACTATATTTAACACAAGTATATGTACTTCCACTTAAATGCAGAATGTCTGTACTTTTGCCACCTTCGCTGCCTGTGGCTAAGAAAGGTAGACAAGATCATTTAATAATTGGAATGGTGGTAGGACACTCCCTGGTAACATGACTCTCTATGCGGGGAGTTGAACTGTGAATTTTAAATAGAAAGTAATTACATGTAAAAATTAAGAAAGGGAGACAAAGAAAGAAAGAAAGAAAGAAAGAAATATATAAAAGATACTGTATGACTGGGTTAATGAGACATGTTGAATAAAGGGCTTTAGGTGTTTAAGTAGCAAAATGCTATATATGAACCAATTGTATTAGTTTGGGTAACAGTGTAAAGAAATAGAAGAGATAAAGCCTATTTAATAATGCAGGTATTTAAAAAACCCCAGTAATCTTTGATTTTTAACTAAAATCCTTTCACTGTTTCTCTCCTGCTTGCAGCTGGAGCACTTCAGTGCCAAACCTGCACAAATCAGACGTGTTCAAGCACAGTAACAGTGAACTGTTCTTCAGAGACCATGTGTGTCACAGCTACTATTTTAGGTAATCTTTTCTTCATATTATCTGATAAATTTCAGTAAATTTCAATGACTGTGAAGTTATGTGTACTTTCTGTCAACATTAATAAAATTCATCATTAAAAATATTACAATTAACTTTGAATTTGCAGCTAAATCCTCTGGAACTACAGCAACACAAATCTACAAGGCGTGTGCATCTTCCTCTCTGTGTCCAGCTACGGGCAATCAGACATTTTCAGTTGACCTGGGTGTTGAAAGTGTTCTTGCATCTGCCATGTGCTGCAACACGGATAACTGCAACTCACAAAATCTGCCTGGTAACTACAAATCTATAAGTGTTTTATTAAAGAAACAGTAACAGAAAGAGATAAGAAACAATCATTTTGATATATGCTGAAATGTTCTCTGTAATAAAATTAAATGATGTTCTTTTCTGTTTCAGCTCCTACTCCTCAGTCAAGTAACGGCCTACAATGTAACGCTTGTGCCACCTCTAAGTGCAACACTCCATTACAGTGTCAGGGAGTGGAGGACCAATGCTTTCAATCAATGAGTAAGTCTTCTTGATGTGTACTTTAACAAAGATTGTCTTTAAATTAGTTTTTCTGCCTGGAATAAATTCAACCAACATTGTTTTTTTTAATCAGTCAGTGGAAACATAAAGCATTTTATCATTATTTAAGTAATATTTTGTACTTTAACTCTTTAAACGTTAAGATTCGATAATCAGTTTATAACATGTAACAGATTTTAAAAATATATATCAATATTTGTAGTATGGAGGTATTCATTAACCTCTCAGTTATTGTTGTGAGTAATCATTTGTTTACAACAACAGCTGAAAACAAAGAGATAATTGTCCACCAAAAAAGGACAAAGTAAAAAAAATACGATAATGGTTAATCTGCCTGGAACAAATTCAACCAACTTTCTTTTCAGAATGTTCTGCAGTCATAAAAGCATTTTATCAGTATTTAAATGTTATTTTCTACTTTAAATCTTGAAAGATGAAGATTTGATAATCAGTTTATGACATGTTACAGATTTGTCCACAACACATAAATATATTAGTTAACAACTATTCTCAAAATTAAAGAAAAAAATCATTATTTGTAACATGGACATACATGTCCATCACAACAAGAGAAAAGTAAAGAAAATGGAAAGAGTAGCACTTTGAATTCTTGTTGATGGAGAAACCATTTATCTGCTTTAAATGAAAAACAATGTGTGATAATAGAACACCCAGTGTCGGAACACTGTTCATTAAAAGAAAATCACTTTGGCTTATGACATTGTGACTACATGTTTTCAATAACATAAATGTGAAAGTCACTAAACAACTGACTGAAAATCAGGCTTATGAAAGAAAGATTTTAATGATAGATGTTCTCAGAAAATGCTACATGTTGGAAGACCACCTATGGTGTACGAGAGGTACAATGCACTTCCCTGATCATTTGCAAACCAATAATGATGGTCAATGCCCAAAACTCTACAGGTGATCTACAGTGTAGCTTGATAATTTTCTTTTGACTGAAAAATAGTTAGAAGCTCTAAATAAAATGTAATACAATATATTTATTAATAAATTCCTGTAATAGGAGTGTTCATGCATAAAAAAACAAAAACATTTTTAATGATAATACTCTGAGTACACATTTTGATTTTCACAGTCATGTTTATCTTATGATATATTTTTTTGGTTACAGTTCACATGTCAAAATGAAAGATTTTGAGCAACAAATTACCCTGATGCATCATCAGCGTTACACACAATAGTCAGAGAGCACGAAAGAGGCAAACTGTAAAACTGCTGTATGAAAGTGTGTGTGAACTGGTAAATATGCCTTGGAATAAAATTAAATTGGGGCCTTTATTAGAGTACAAAATCGCAATAAATGTACCTGTTGTTTTACCATTTAACATGTCTTACCAACAGGCACTAAAATGACATAATAATAAATATTACTAGATATCAGCAAACAGATTTTTAAGATGTACTGAGTAATCCTTTAAATATGATAATATATTATGAAATCATGACATTAAAAATTTCTGAAATTGTTCAAACTAATTTTTGATCTGCAGTGAGGGACGGCACCAACAGTTTCCCAGCTTACGGCTGTGCATCTGCAAACCTGTGTGCAGCTGCTTCAAGCCTGGGTTCTCTACCTTTCATGCAGATGGCTGGTACCATAACAAGTGGACCAAACTGTACTTCACGCACAACCACTGCTGCACCAACCACAACAACAAAAGCTGCTTCAACCACAACTACAGCTGCACCAACAACAACTACTGCTGCACCAACAACAACTACTCCAACTACGACCACTGTTGCCCCAACCACTACAACAACTGCACCAACCACAACAACTGCACCAACCACAACAACTGCTGCACCAACCACAACAATAGTCGTAGATACCAGAACAACTTCTGCACCAACATTGACAACAGCTGGAGCACTTCAGTGCCAAACCTGCACAAATCAGACGTGTTCAAGCACAGTAACAGTGAACTGTTCTTCAGAGACCATGTGTGTTACAGCTACTATTTTAGGTAATCTTTTCTTCATATTATCTGATACATTTCAGTAAATTTCAATGACTATGAAGTTATGTGTGCTTTCCATCAACATTAATAAAATTCATTATTAAAAGTATTTAAATTACTTTGAATTTGCAGCTACCTCATCTGGAACTACAGCAACACAATTCTACAAGGCGTGTGCATCTTCCTCTCTGTGTCCAGCTACGGGCAATCAGACATTTTCAGTTAACCTGGGTGTTCAAAGTGTTCTTGCATCTGCCACGTGCTGCAACACGGATAACTGCAACTCACAAAATCTGCCTGGTAACTACAAATCTATAAGTGTTTTATTAAAGAAACAGTAACAGAAAGAGATAAGAAACAATCATTTTGATATATGCTGAAATGTTCTCTGTAATAAAATTAAATGATGTTCTTTTCTGTTTCAGCTCCTACTCCTCAGTCAAGTAACGGCCTACTATGTAACACTTGTGTCGCCTCTCAGTGCAACACTACATTACAGTGTCAGGGAGTGGAGGACCAATGCTTTCAATCAACGAGTAAGTCTTCTTGAAGTGTACTTTAACAAAGATTGTCTTTAAATTAGTTTTTCTGCCTGGAATAAATTCAACCAACATTGTTTTTTTTAATCAGTCAGTGGAAACATAAAGCATTTTATCATTATTTAAGTAATATTTTGTACTTTAACTCTTTAAACGTTAAGATTCGATAATCAGTTTATAACATGTAACAGATTTTAAAAATATATATCAATATTTGTAGTATGGAGGTATTCATTAACCTCTCAGTTATTGTTGTGAGTAATCATTTGTTTACAACAACAGCTGAAAACAAAGAGATAATTGTCCACCAAAAAAGGACAAAGTAAAAAAAAAAATACGATAAAATCAAGAGTAGCACTTTGATTTCTTGTTGATGGAGAAATCATTTATCTGTTTTAAATGAAAAACAATGTGTGATAATAGAACACCCAGTGTCGGAACACTGTTCATTAAAAGGAAATCACTTTGACTTATGACATTGTGACTACATGTTTTCAATAACATAAATGTGAAAGTCACTAAACAACTGACTGAAAATCAGGCTTATGAAAGAAAGATTTTAATGATAGATGTTCTCAGAAAATGCTACATGTTGGAAGACCACCTATGGTGTACGAGAGGTACAATGCACTTCCCTGATCATTTGCAAACCAATAATGATGGTCAATGCCCAAAACTCTACAGGTGATCTACAGTGTAGCTTGATGATTTTCTTTTGACTGAAAAATAAGAAGCTAATAAGAAGCTCGAAATAAAATGTAATACAATACAATATATTTATTAATA
The DNA here is from genome assembly GCF_001858045.2 of Oreochromis niloticus. Classification (NCBI taxonomy): domain Eukaryota; kingdom Metazoa; phylum Chordata; class Actinopteri; order Cichliformes; family Cichlidae; genus Oreochromis; species Oreochromis niloticus. Next base: position 26,484,068 of record NC_031981.2, on the reverse strand, counting down.
AATTCCTGTGACAGGAGTGGTCCTGCATAAAAAAGAAAAACATTTTTAATGATAATACTCTGAGTACACATTTTGATTTTCACAGTCATGTTTATCTTATGATATATTTTTTGGTTTCAGTTCACATGTCAGAATGAAAGATTTTGAACAACAAATTACCCTGATGCATCATCAGCGTTACACACAATAGTCAGAGAGCACGAAAGAGGCAAACTGTAAAACTGCTGTATGAAAGTGTGTGTGAACTGGTAAATATGCCTTGGAATAAAATTAAATTGGGGCCTTTATTAGAGTACAAAATCGCAATAAATGTACCTGTTGTTTTACCATTTAACATGTCTTACCAACAGGCACTAAAATGACATAATAATAAATATTACTAGATATCAGCAAACAGATTTTTAAGATGTACTGAGTAATCCTTTAAATATGATAATATATTATGAAATCATGACATTAAAAATTTCTGAAATTGTTCAAACTAATTTTTGATCGGCAGTGAGGGACGGCACCAACAGTTTCCCAGCTTACGGCTGTGCATCTGCAAACCTGTGTGCAGCTGCTTCAAGCCTGGGTTCTCTACCTTTCATGCAGATGGCTGGTACCATAACAAGTGGACCAAACTGTACTTCACGCACAACCACTGCTGCACCAACCACAACAACAAAAGCTGCTTCAACCACAACTACAGCTGCACCAACAACAACTACTGCTGCACCAACAACAACTACTCCAACTACGACCACTGTTGCCCCAACCACTACAACAACTGCACCAACCACAACAACTGCTGCACCAACCACAACAATAGTCGTAGATACCAGAACAACTTCTGCACCAACATTGACAACAGCTGGAGCACTTCAGTGCCAAACCTGCACAAATCAGACGTGTTCAAGCACAGTAACAGTGAACTGTTCTTCAGAGACCATGTGTGTTACAGCTACTATTTTAGGTAATCTTTTCTTCATATTATCTGATACATTTCAGTAAATTTCAATGACTATGAAGTTATGTGTGCTTTCCATCAACATTAATAAAATTCATTATTAAAAGTATTTAAATTACTTTGAATTTCCAGCTACCTCATCTGGAACTACAGCAACACAATTCTACAAGGCGTGTGCATCTTCCTCTCTGTGTCCAGCTACGGGCAATCAGACATTTTCAGTTAACCTGGGTGTTCAAAGTGTTCTTGCATCTGCCACGTGCTGCAACACGGATAACTGCAACTCACAAAATCTGCCTGGTAACTACAAATCTATAAGTGTTTTATTAAAGAAACAGTAACAGAAAGAGATAAGAAACAATCATTTGATATATGCTGAAATGTTCTCTGTAATCAAATTAAATGATGTTCTTTTCTGTTTCAGCTCCTACTCCTCAGTCAAGTAACGGCCTACTATGTAACACTTGTGTCGCCTCTCAGTGCAACACTACATTACAGTGTCAGGGAGTGGAGGACCAATGCTTTCAATCAATGAGTAAGTCTTCTTGAAGTGTACTTTAACAAAGATTGTCTTTAAATTAGTTTTTCTGCCTGGAATAAATTCAACCAACATTGTTTTTTTTAATCAGTCAGTGGAAACATAAAGCATTTTATCATTATTTAAGTAATATTTTGTACTTTAACTCTTTAAACGTTAAGATTCGATAATCAGTTTATAACATGTAACAGATTTTAAAAATATATATCAATATTTGTAGTATGGAGGTATTCATTAACCTCTCAGTTATTGTTGTGAGTAATCATTTGTTTACAACAACAGCTGAAAACAAAGAGATAATTGTCCACCAAAAAAGGACAAAGTAAAAAAAAAATACGATAAAATCAAGAGTAGCACTTTGATTTCTTGTTGATGGAGAAATCATTTATCTGTTTTAAATGAAAAACAATGTGTGATAATAGAACACCCAGTGTCGGAACACTGTTCATTAAAAGGAAATCACTTTGACTTATGACATTGTGACTACATGTTTTCAATAACATAAATGTGAAAGTCACTAAACAACTGACTGAAAATCAGGCTTATGAAAGAAAGATTTTAATGATAGATGTTCTCAGAAAATGCTACATGTTGGAAGACCACCTATGGTGTACGAGAGGTACAATGCACTTCCCTGATCATTTGCAAACCAATAATGATGGTCAATGCCCAAAACTCTACAGGTGATCTACAGTGTAGCTTGATGATTTTCTTTTGACTGAAAAATAAGAAGCTAATAAGAAGCTCTAAATAAAATGTAATACAATACAATATATTTATTAATAAATTCCTGTGACAGGAGTGGTCCTGCATAAAAAAGAAAAACATTTTTAATGATAATACTCTGAGTACACATTTTGATTTTCACAGTCATGTTTATCTTATGATATATTTTTTGGTTTCAGTTCACATGTCAGAATGAAAGATTTTGAACAACAAATTACCCTGATGCATCATCAGCGTTACACACAATAGTCAGAGAGCACGAAAGAGGCAAACTGTAAAACTGCTGTATGAAAGTGTGTGTGAACTGGTAAATATGCCTTGGAATAAAATTAAATTGGGGCCTTTATTAGAGTACAAAATCGCAATAAATGTACCTGTTGTTTTACCATTTAACATGTCTTACCAACAGGCACTAAAACGACATAATAATAAATATTACTAGATATCAGCAAACAGATTTTTAAGATGTACTGAGTAATCCTTTAAATATGATAATATATTATGAAATCATGACATTAAAAATTTCTGAAATTGTTCAAACTAATTTTTGATCTGCAGTGAGGGACGGCACCAACAGTTTCCCAGCTTACGGCTGTGCATCTGCAAACCTGTGTGCAGCTGCTTCAAGCCTGGGTTCTCTACCTTTCATGCAGATGGCTGGTACCATAACAAGTGGACCAAACTGTACTTCACGCACAACCACTGCTGCACCAACCACAACAACAAAAGCTGCTTCAACCACAACTACAGCTGCACCAACAACAACTACTGCTGCACCAACAACAACTACTCCAACTACGACCACTGTTGCCCCAAACACTACAACAACTGCACCAACCACAACAACTGCTGCACCAACCACAACAATAGTCGTAGATACCAGAACAACTTCTGCACCAACATCGACAACAGCTGGAGCACTTCAGTGCCAAACCTGCACAAATCAGACGTGTTCAAGCACAGTAACAGTGAACTGTTCTTCAGAGACCATGTGTGTTACAGCTACTATTTTAGGTAATCTTTTCTTCATATTATCTGATACATTTCAGTAAATTTCAATGACTATGAAGTTATGTGTGCTTTCCATCAACATTAATAAAATTCATTATTAAAAGTATTTAAATTACTTTGAATTTCCAGCTACCTCATCTGGAACTACAGCAACACAAATCTACAAGGCGTGTGCATCTTCCTCTCTGTGTCCAGCTACGGGCAATCAGACATTTTCAGTTAACCTGGGTGTTCAAAGTGTTCTTGCATCTGCCACGTGCTGCAACACGGATAACTGCAACTCACAAAATCTGCCTGGTAACTACAAATCTATAAGTGTTTTATTAAAGAACAGTAACAGAAAGAGATAAGAAACAATCATTTTGATATATGCTGAAATGTTCTCTGTAATAAAATTAAATGATGTTCTTTTCTGTTTCAGCTCCTACTCCTCAGTCAAGTAACGGCCTACTATGTAACACTTGTGTCGCCTCTCAGTGCAACACTACATTACAGTGTCAGGGAGTGGAGGACCAATGCTTTCAATCAATGAGTAAGTCTTCTTGATGTGTACTTTAACAAAGATTGTCTTTAAATTAGTTTTCTGCCTGGAATAAATTCAACCAACATTCTTTTTTTTAATCAGTCAGTGGAAACATAAAGCATTTTATCATTATTTAAGTAATATTTTGTACTTTAACTCTTTAAACGTTAAGCTTCGATAATCAGTTTATAACATGTAACAGATTTTAAAAATATATATCAATATTTGTAGTATGGAGGTATTCATTAACCTCTCAGTTATTGTTGTGAGTAATCATTTGTTTACACCAACAGCTGAAAACAAAGAGATAATTGTCCACCAAAAAAGGACAAAGTAAAAAAAAAAAACGATAAAATCAAGAATAGCACTTTGATTTCTTGTTGATGGAGAAATCATTTATCTGTTTTAAATGAAAAACAATGTGTGATAATAGAACACCCAGTGTCGGAACACTGTTCATTAAAAGGAAATCACTTTGACTTATGACATTGTGACTACATGTTTTCAATAACATAAATGTGAAAGTCACTAAACAACTGACTGAAAATCAGGCTTATGAAAGAAAGATTTTAATGATAGATGTTCTCAGAAAATGCTACATGTTGGAAGACCACCTATGGTGTACGAGAGGTACAATGCACTTCCCTGATCATTTGCAAACCAATAATGATGGTCAATGCCCAAAACTCTACAGGTGATCTACAGTGTAGCTTGATGATTTCTTTTGACTGAAAAATAAGAAGCTAATAAGAAGCTCTAAATAAAATGTAATACAATACAATATATTTATTAATAAATTCCTGTGACAGGAGTGGTCCTGCATAAAAAAGAAAAACATTTTTAATGATAATACTCTGAGTACACATTTTGATTTTCACAGTCATGTTTATCTTATGATATATTTTTTGGTTACAGTTCACATGTCAGAATGAAAGATTTGAACAACAAATTACCCTGATGCATCATCAGCGTTACACACAATAGTCAGAGAGCACGAAAGAGGCAACTGTAAACTGCTGTATGAAAGTGTGTGTGAACTGGTAAATATGCCTTGGAATAAAATTAAATTGGGCCTTTATTAGAGTACAAAATCGCAATAAATGTACCTGTTGTTTTACCATTTAACATGTCTTACCAACAGGCACTAAATGACATAATATAAATATTACTAGATATCAGCAAACAGATTTTAAGATGTACTGAGTAATCCTTAAATATGATAATATATTATGAAATCATGACATTAAAAATTTCTGAATTGTTCAAACTAATTTTTGATCTGCAGTGAGGGACGGCACCAACATTTCCCAGCTTACGGCTGTGCATCTGCAAACCTGTGTGCAGCTGCTTCAAGCCTGGGTTCTCTACCTTTCATGCAGATGGCTGGTACATAACAAGTGGACCAAACTGTACTTCACGCACAACCACTGCTGCACCAACCACAACAACAAAGCTGCTTCAACCACAACTACAGCTGCACCAACAACAACTACTGCTGCACCAACAACAACTACTCCAACTACACCACTGTTGCCCCAACCACTACAACAACTGCACCAACCACAACAACTGCTGCACCAACCAACAATAGTCGTAGATACCAGAACAACTTCTGCACCAACATTGACAACAGCTGGAGCACTTCAGTGCCAAACCTGCACAAATCAGACGTGTTCAAGCACAGTAACAGTGAACTGTTCTTCAGAGACCATGTGTGTTACAGCTACTATTTAGGTAATCTTTTCTTCATATTATCTGATACATTCAGTAAATTTCAATGACTATGAAGTTATGTGTGCTTTCCATCAACATTAATAAAATTCATTATAAAAGTATTTAAATTACTTTGAATTTCCAGCTACCTCATCTGGAACTACAGCACACAATTCTACAAGGCGTGTGCATCTTCCTCTCTGTGTCCAGCTACGGGCAATCAGACATTTTCAGTTAACCTGGGTGTTCAAAGTGTTCTTGCATCTGCCACGTGCTGCAACACGGATAACTGCAACTCACAAAATCTGCCTGGTAACTACAAATCTATAAGTGTTTATTAAAGAACAGTAACAGAAAGAGATAAGAACAATCATTTTGATATATGCTGAAATGTTCTCTGTAATAAATTAAATGATGTTCTTTCTGTTTCAGCTCCTACTCCTCAGTCAAGTAACGGCTACTATGTAACACTTGTGTCGCCTCTCAGTGCAACACTACATTACAGTGTCAGGGAGTGGAGGACCAATGCTTTCAATCAAGAGTAAGTCTTCTTGAGTGTACTTTAACAAAGATTGTCTTTAAATTAGTTTTTCTGCCTGGAATAATTCAACCAACATTGTTTTTTTAATCAGTCAGTGGAAACATAAAGCATTTATCATTATTTAGTAATTTTGTACTTAACTCTTTAAACGTTAAGATTCGATAATCAGTTTATACATGTAACAGATTTTAAAATATATATCAATATTTGTAGTATGGAGGTATTCATTAACCTCTCAGTTATTGTTGTGAGTAATCATTTGTTTACAACAACAGCTGAAAACAAAGAGATAATTGTCCACCAAAAAGGACAAAGTAAAAAAAAAAATACGATAAAATCAAGAGTAGCACTTGATTTCTTGTTGATGGAGAAATCATTATCTGTTTAAATGAAAACATGTGTGATAATAGAACACCCAGTGTCGGAACACTGTTCATTAAAAGGAATCACTTTGACTTATGACATTGTGACTACATGTTTTCAATAACATAAATGTGAAAGTCACTAAACAACTGACTGAAAATCAGGCTTATGAAAGAAGATTTTAATGAGATGTTCTCAGAAAATGCTACATGTTGGAAGACCACCTATGGTGTACGAGAGGTACAATGCACTTCCCTGATCATTTGCAAACCAATAATGATGGTCAATGCCCAAAACTCTACAGGTGATCTACAGTGTAGCTTGATGATTTTCTTTGACTGAAAATAAGAAGCTAATAAGAAGCTCGAAATAAATGTATACAATACAATATATTTATTAATAAATTCCTGTGACAGGAGTGGTCCTGCATAAAAAGAAAACATTTTAATGATAATACTCTGAGTACACATTTGATTTTCACAGTCATGTTATCTTATGATATATTTTTTGGTTTCAGTTCACATGTCAGAATGAAAGATTTTGAACAACAATTACCCTGATGCATCATCAGCGTTACACACAATGTCAGAGAGCACGAAAGCAAACTGTAAAACTGCTGTATGAAAGTGTGTGTGAATGGTAAATATGCCTGGAATAAATTAAATTGGGGCTTTATTAGAGTACAAAATCGCAATATTACCTGTTGTTTTACCATTTAACATGTCTTACCAACAGGCACTAAAATGACATAATAATAAATATTACTAGATATCAGCAACAGATTTTTAAGATGTACTGAGTATCTTTAATATGATAATATATATGAATCATGACATTAAAATTTCTGAAATTGTTCAATAATTTTTGATCGCAGTGAGGGACGGCACCAACAGTTTCCCAGCTTACGGCTGTGCATCTGCAACCTGTGTGCAGTGCTTCAAGCTGGGTTCTCTACCTTTCATGCAGATGGCTGGTACCATAACAGTGGACCAACTGTACTTCACGCACAACCACTGCTGCACCAACCACAACAACAAAGCTGCTTCAACACAACTACAGCTGCACCAACAACACTACTGCTGCACAACAACTACTCCACTACGACCATGTTGCCCAACCACTACACAACTGCACCAACCCAACAACTGCTGCCCACCACAACAATAGTCGTAGATACCAGAACAACTTCTGCACCAATGACAACAGCTGGAGCACTTCAGTGCCAAACCTGCACAAATCAGACGTGTTCAAGCACCGTAACAGTGAACTGTTCTTCAGAGACCATGTGTGTTACAGCTACTATTTAGGTAATTTTTTTCATATTATCTGATACATTTCAGTAAATTTCAATGACTATGAGTTATGTGTGCTTTCATCAACATAATAAATTCATTATAAAGTATTTAAATTACTTTGAATTTCCAGCTACCTCATCTGGAACTAGCAACACAATCTACAAGCGTGTGCATCTTCCTTCTGTGTCCAGCTACGGCAATCGACATTTCAGTTAACTGGGTGTTCAAGTGTTCTTGCATCTGCCACGTGCTGCAACACGGATAACTGCAACTCACAAATCTGCCTGGTAACTACAAATCTATAAGTGTTTATTAAGAACAGTAACAGAAAGAGATAAGAACATCATTTTGATATATGCTGAAATGTTCTCTGTAATAAATTAAATGATGTTCTTTTCTGTTCAGCTCTACTCCTCAGTCAAGTAACGGCCTACTATGTAACACTTGTGTCGCCTCTCAGTGCAACACTACATTACAGTGTCAGGAGTGGAGACCATGCTTTCAATCAATGAGTAGTCTCTGATGTGTATTTAACAAGATGTCTTTAATTAGTTTTTCTGCTGGATAAATTCAACCAACATTGTTTTTTTTATCATCAGTGAACATAAGCATTTTATCATTATTTAAGTAATTTGTACTTTAACTCTTTAACGTTAAGTTCGATAATCAGTTTATAACATGTAACAGATTTAAAAATATATATCAATATTTAGTATGGAGGTATTCATTAACTCTCAGTTATTGTTGAGTAATCATTTGTTTACACAACAGCTGAAAACAAAGAGATAATTGCCACCAAAAAGGACAAAGTAAAAAAAAAACGAAAATCAAATAGCACTTTGATTTCTTGTTGATGGGAAATCATTTATTGTTTTAAATGAAAACAATGTGTGATAATAGAAACCCAGTGTCGGAACACTGTTCATTAAAGGAAATCACTTGACTTATGCATTGTGATACATGTTTTCAATAACATAATGTGAAAGTCACTAAACAACTGACTGAAAATCAGGCTTATGAAAGAAAGATTTTAATGATAGATGTTCTCAGAAAATGCTACATGTGGAAGACCACCTATGGTGTACGAGAGGTACATGCACTTCCCTGATCATTTGAACCAATAATGATGTCATGCCCAAAATCTCAGGTGATCTACAGTGTAGCTTGATGATTTCTTTTGACTGAAAATAAGAGCAATAAGAAGCTCTAAATAAAATGTAATACAATACAATATATTTATTAATAAATTCCTGTGACAGGAGTGGTCTGCATAAAAAAGAAAAACATTTTTAATGATAATACTCTGAGTACACATTTGATTTTCACAGTCATGTTTATCTATGATATATTTTTTGGTTCAGTTCACATGTCAGAATGAAGATTTTGAACACAAATTACCCTGATGCATCATCAGCGTTCACACATAGTCAGAGGACCGAAGAGGCAAACTGTAAACTGCTGTATGAAAGTGTGTGGAACTGTAAATATGCCTTGGAATAAATTAATTGGGGCCTTATTAGAGTACAAAATCGCAATAATGTACCTGTTGTTTTACCATTAACATGTCTTACCAACAGGCACTAAACGACATATAATAATATACTAGATACAACAGATTTTAAGATGTACTGAGTAATCCTTTAAATATGATATATATATGAAATCATGACATTAAAATTCTGAAATTGTTCAAACTAATTTTTGATCTGCAGTGAGGGACGGCCCAACGTTTCCCAGCTTACGGCTGTGCATCTGCAACCTGTGTGCAGCTGCTTCAAGCCTGGGTTCTCTACCTTTCATGCAGATGGCTGGTACCATAACAGTGGACAAACTGTACTTCACGCACAACCACTGCTGCACCAACCACAACAACAAAAGCTGCTTCAACCACAACTACAGCTGCACCAACAACAACTACTGCTGCACCAACAACAACTACTCCAACTACGACCACTGTTGCCCCAACACTACAACAACTGCACCAACCACAACAACTGCTGCACCAACCACAACAATAGTCGTAGATACCAGAACAACTTCTGCACCAACATCGACAACAGCTGGAGCACTTCAGTGCCAAACCTGCACAAATCAGACGTGTTCAAGCACAGTAACAGTGAACTGTTCTTCAGAGACCATGTGTGTTACAGCTACTATTTTAGGTAATCTTTTCTTCATATTATCTGATACATTTCAGTAAATTTCAATGACTATGAAGTTATGTGTGCTTTCCATCAACATTAATAAAATTCATTATTAAAAGTATTTAAATTACTTTGAATTTCCAGCTACCTCATCTGGAACTACAGCAACACAATTCTACAAGGCGTGTGCATCTTCCTCTCTGTGTCCAGCTACGGGCAATCAGACATTTTCAGTTAACCTGGGTGTTCAAAGTGTTCTTGCATCTGCCACGTGCTGCAACACGGATAACTGCAACTCACAAAATCTGCCTGGTAACTACAAATCTATAAGTGTTTTATTAAAGAAACAGTAACAGAAAGAGATAAGAAACAATCATTTTGATATATGCTGAAATGTTCTCTGTAATAAAATTAAATGATGTTCTTTTCTGTTTCAGCTCCTACTCCTCAGTCAAGTAACGGCCTACTATGTAACACTTGTGTCGCCTCTCAGTGCAACACTACATTACAGTGTCAGGGAGTGGAGGACCAATGCTTTCAATCAATGAGTAAGTCTTCTTGATGTGTACTTTAACAAAGATTGTCTTTAAATTAGTTTTTCTGCCTGGAATAAATTCAACCAACATTGTTTTTTTAATCAGTCAGTGGAAACATAAAGCATTTTATCATTATTTAAGTAATATTTTGTACTTTAACTCTTTAAACGTTAAGATTCGATAATCAGTTTATAACATGTAACAGATTTTAAAAATATATATCAATTTGTAGTATGGAGGTATTCATTAACCTCTCAGTTATTGTTGTGAGTAATCATTTGTTTACAACAACAGCTGAAAACAAAGAGATAATTGTCCACCAAAAAAGGACAAAGTAAAAAAAAATACGATAAAATCAAGATAGCACTTTGATTTCTTGTTGATGGAGAAATCATTTATCTGTTTTAAATGAAAAACAATGTGTGATAATAGAACACCAGTGTCGGAACACTGTTCATTAAAAGGAAATCACTTTGACTTATGACATTGTGACTACATGTTTTCAATAACATAAATGTGAAAGTCACTAAACAACTGACTGAAAATCAGGCTTATGAAAGAAAGATTTTAATGATAGATGTTCTCAGAAATGCTACATGTTGGAAGACCACCTATGGTGTACGATAGGTACAATGCACTTCCCTGATCATTTGCAAACCAATAATGATGGTCAATGCCCAAAACTCTACAGGTGATCTACAGTGTAGCTTGATGATTTCTTTTGACTGAAAATAAGAAGCTAATAAGAAGCTCTAAATAAAATGTAATACAATACAATATATTTATTAATAAATTCCTGTGACAGGAGTGGTCCTGCATAAAAAAGAAAAACATTTTTAATGATAATACTCTGAGTACACATTTTGATTTTCACAGTCATGTTTATCTTATGATATTTTTTGGTTTCAGTTCACATGTCAGAATGAAAGATTTTGAACAACAAATTACCCTGATGCATCATCAGCGTTACACACAATAGTCAGAGAGCACGAAAGAGGCAAACTGTAAAACTGCTGTATGAAAGTGTGTGTGAACTGGTAAATATGCCTTGGAATAAAATTAAATTGGGGCCTTTATTAGAGTACAAATCGCAATAAATGTACCTGTTGTTTTACCATTTAACATGTCTTACCAACAGGCACTAAAACGACATAATAATAATATTACTAGATATCAGCAAACAGATTTTTAAGATGTACTGAGTAATCCTTTAAATATGATAATATATTATGAAATCATGACATTAAAAATTTCTGAAATTGTTCAAACTAATTTTTGATCTGCAGTGAGGGACGGCACCAACAGTTTCCCAGCTTACGGCTGTGCATCTGCAAACCTGTGTGCAGCTGCTTCAAGCCTGGGTTCTCTACCTTTCATGCAGATGGCTGGTACCATAACAAGTGGACCAAACTGTACTTCACGCACAACCACTGCTGCACCAACCAACAACAAAAGCTGCTTCAACCACAACTACAGCTGCACCAACAACAACTACTGCTGCACCAACAACAACTACTCCAACTACGACCACTGTTGCCCCAACCACTAACAACTGCACCAACCACAACAACTGCTGCACCAACCACAACAATAGTCGTAGATACCAGAACAACTTCTGCACCAACATCGACAACAGCTGGAGCACTTCAGTGCCAAACCTGCACAAATCAGACGTGTTCAAGCACAGTAACAGTGAACTGTTCTTCAGAGACCATGTGTGTTACAGCTACTATTTTAGGTAATCTTTTCTTCATATTATCTGATACATTTCAGTAAATTTCAATGACTATGAAGTTATGTGTGCTTTCCATCAACATTAATAAATTCATTATTAAAAGTATTAAATTACTTTGAATTTCCAGCTACCTCATCTGGAACTACAGCAACACAATTCTACAAGGCGTGTGCATCTTCCTCTCTGTGTCCAGCTACGGGCAATCAGACATTTTCAGTTAACCTGGGTGTTCAAAGTGTTCTTGCATCTGCCACGTGCTGCAACACGGATAACTGCAACTCACAAAATCTGCCTGGTAACTACAAATCTATAAGTGTTTTATTAAAGAAACAGTAACAGAAAGAGATAAGAAACAATCATTTTGATATATGCTGAAATGTTCTCTGTAATAATTAAATGATGTTCTTTTCTGTTTCAGCTCCTACTCCTCAGTCAAGTAACGGCCTACTATGTACACTTGTGTCGCCTCTCAGTGCAACACTACATTACAGTGTCAGGGAGTGGAGGACCAATGCTTTCAATCAATGAGTAAGTCTTCTTGAGTGTACTTTAACAAAGATTGTCTTTAAATTAGTTTTTCTGCCTGGAATAAATTCAACCAACATTGTTTTTTTTAATCAGTCAGTGGAAACATAAAGCATTTTTAAGTTATTTTGTACTTTAACTCTTTAAACGTTAAGATTCGATAATCAGTTTATAACATGTAACAGATTTTAAAAATTATATCAATTTGTAGTATGGAGGTATTCATTAACCTCTCAGTTATTGTTGTGAGTAATCATTTGTTTACAACAACAGCTGAAAACAAAGAGATAATTGTCCACCAAAAAAGGACAAAGTAAAAAAAAAAATACGATAAAATCAAGAGTAGCACTTTGATTTCTTGTTGATGGAGAAATCATTTATCTGTTTTAAATGAAAAACAATGTGATAATAGAACACCCAGTGTCGGAACACTGTTCATTAAAAGGAAATCACTTTGACTTATGACATTGTGACTACATGTTTTCAATAACATAAATGTGAAAGTCACTAAACAACTGACTGAAAATCAGGCTTATGAAAGAAAGATTTTAATGATAGATGTTCTCAGAAATGCTACATGTTGGAAGACCACCTATGGTGTACGATAGGTACAATGCACTTCCCTGATCATTTGCAAACCAATAATGATGGTCAATGCCCAAAACTCTACAGGTGATCTACGGTGTAGCTTGATGATTTTCTTTTGACTGAAAAATAAGAAGCTAATAAGAAGCTCTAAATAAAATGTAATACAGTACAATATATTTATTAATAAATTCCTGTGACAGGAGTGGTCCTGCATAAAAAAAAAAACATTTTTAATGATAATACTCTGAGTACACATTTTGATTTTCACAGTCATGTTTATCTTATGATATATTTTTTGGTTTCAGTTCACATGTCAGAATGAAAGATTTTGAACAACAAATTACCCTGATGCATCATCAGCGTTACACACAATAGTCAGAGAGCACGAAAGAGGCAAACTGTAAAACTGCTGTATGAAAGTGTGTGTGAACTGGTAAATATGCCTTGGAATAAAATTAAATTGGGGCCTTTATTAGAGTACAAAATCGCAATAAATGTACCTGTTGTTTTACCATTTAACATGTCTTACCAACAGGCACTAAAACGACATAATAAATATTACTAGATATCAGCAAACGATTTTTAAGATGTACTGAGTAATCCTTTAAATATGATAATATATTATGAAATCATGACATTAAAAATTTCTGAAATTGTTCAAACTAATTTTTGATCTGCAGTGAGGGACGGCACCAACAGTTTCCCAGCTTACGGCTGTGCATCTGCAAACCTGTGTGCAGCTGCTTCAAGCCTGGGTTCTCTACCTTTCATGCAGATGGCTGGTACCATAACAAGTGGACCAAACTGTACTTCACGCACAACCACTGCTGCACCAACCACAACAACAAAGCTGCTTCAACCACAACTACAGCTGCACCAACAACAACTACTGCTGCACCAACAACAACTACTCCAACTACGACCACTGTTGCCCAACCACTACAACAACTGCACCAACCACAACAACTGCTGCACAACCACAACAATAGTCGTAGATACCAGAACAACTTCTGCACCAACATCGACACAGCTGGAGCACTTCAGTGCCAAACCTGCACAAATCAGACGTGTTCAAGCACAGTAACAGTGAACTGTTCTTCAGAGACCATGTGTGTTACAGCTACTATTTTAGGTAATCTTTTCTTCATATTATCTGATACATTTCAGTAAATTTCAATGACTATGAAGTTATGTGTGCTTTCCATCAACATTAATAAAATTCATTATTAAAAGTATTTAAATTACTTTGAATTTCCAGCTACCTCATCTGGAACTACAGCAACACAATTCTACAAGGCGTGTGCATCTTCCTCTCTGTGTCCAGCTACGGGCAATCAGACATTTTCAGTTAACCTGGGTGTTCAAAGTGTTCTTGCATCTGCCACGTGCTGCAACACGGATAACTGCAACTCACAAAATCTGCCTGGTAACTACAAATCTATAAGTGTTTTATTAAAGAAACAGTAACAGAAAGAGATAAGAAACAATCATTTTGATATATGCTGAAATGTTCTCTGTAATAAAATTAAATGATGTTCTTTTCTGTTTCAGCTCCTACTCCTCAGTCAAGTAACGGCCTACTATGTAACACTTGTGTCGCCTCTCAGTGCAACACTACATTACAGTGTCAGGGAGTGGAGGACCAATGCTTTCAATCAATGAGTAAGTCTTCTTGATGTGTACTTTAACAAAGATTGTCTTTAAATTAGTTTTTCTGCCTGGAATAAATTCAACCAACATTGTTTTTTTTAATCAGTCAGTGGAAACATAAAGCATTTTATCATTATTTAAGTAATATTTTGTACTTTAACTCTTTAAACGTTAAGATTCGATAATCAGTTTATAACATGTAACAGATTTTAAAAATATATATCAATATTTGTAGTATGGAGGTATTCATTAACCTCTCAGTTATTGTTGTGAGTAATCATTTGTTTACAACAACAGCTGAAAACAAAGAGATAATTGTCCACCAAAAAAGGACAAAGTAAAAAAAAAAACGATAAAATCAAGAGTAGCACTTTGATTTCACTTTGAAATCATTTTGTTCTGGTTTTCATTTATCTGTTTTAAAAAAACAATGTGTGATAATAGAACACCCAGTGTCGGAACACTGTTCATTAAAAGGAAATCACTTTGACTTATGACATTGTGACTACATGTTTTCAATAACATAAATGTGAAAGTCACTAAACAACTGACTGAAAATCAGGCTTATGAAAGAAAGATTTTAATGATAGATGTTCTCAGAAAATGCTACATGTTGGAAGACCACCTATGGTGTACGAGAGGTACAATGCACTTCCCTGATCATTTGCAAACCAATAATGATGGTCAATGCCCAAACTCTACAGGTGATCTACAGTGTAGCTTGATGATTTTCTTTTGACTGAAAAATAAGAAGCTAATAAGAAGCTCTAAATAAAATGTAATACAATACAATATATTTATTAATAAATTCCTGTGACAGGAGTGTCCTGCATAAAAAAGAAAAACATTTTTAATGATAATACTCTGAGTACACATTTTGATTTTCACAGTCATGTTTATCTTATGATATATTTTTGGTTTCAGTTCACATGTCAGAATGAAAGATTTTGAACAACAAATTACCCTGATGCATCATCAGCGTTACACACAATAGTCAGAGAGCACGAAAGAGGCAAACTGTAAAACTGCTGTATGAAAGTGTGTGAACTGGTAAATATGCCTTGGAATAAAATTAAATTGGGGCCTTTATTAGAGTACAAAATCGCAATAAATGTACCTGTTGTTTTACCATTTAACATGTCTTACCAACAGGCACTAAAACGACATAATAATAAATATTACTAGATATCAGCAAACAGATTTTTAAGATGTACTGAGTAATCCTTTAAATATGATAATATATTATGAAATCATGACATTAAAAATTTCTGAAATTGTTCAAACTAATTTTTGATCTGCAGTGAGGGACGGCACCAACAGTTTCCCAGCTTACGGCTGTGCATCTGCAAACCTGTGTGCAGCTGCTTCAAGCCTGGGTTCTCTACCTTTCATGCAGATGGCTGGTACCATAACAAGTGGACCAAACTGTACTTCACGCACAACCACTGCTGCACCAACCACAACAACAAAAGCTGCTTCAACCACAACTACAGCTGCACCAACAACAACTACTGCTGCACCAACAACAACTACTCCAACTACGACCACTGTTGCCCCAAACACTACAACAACTGCACCAACCACAACAACTGCTGCACCAACCACAACAATAGTCGTAGATACCAGAACAACTTCTGCACCAACATCGACAACAGCTGGAGCACTTCAGTGCCAAACCTGCACAAATCAGACGTGTTCAAGCACAGTAACAGTGAACTGTTCTTCAGAGACCATGTGTGTTACAGCTACTATTTTAGGTAATCTTTTCTTCATATTATCTGATACATTTCAGTAAATTTCAATGACTATGAAGTTATGTGTGCTTTCCATCAACATTAATAAAATTCATTATTAAAAGTATTTAAATTACTTTGAATTTCCAGCTACCTCATCTGGAACTACAGCAACACAATTCTACAAGGCGTGTGCATCTTCCTCTCTGTGTCCAGCTACGGGCAATCAGACATTTTCAGTTAACCTGGGTGTTCAAAGTGTTCTTGCATCTGCCACGTGCTGCAACACGGATAACTGCAACTCACAAAATCTGCCTGGTAACTACAAATCTATAAGTGTTTTATTAAAGAAACAGTAACAGAAAGAGATAAGAAACAATCATTTTGATATATGCTGAAATGTTCTCTGTAATAAATTAAATGATGTTCTTTTCTGTTTCAGCTCCTACTCCTCAGTCAAGTAACGGCCTACTATGTAACACTTGTGTCGCCTCTCAGTGCAACACTACATTACAGTGTCAGGGAGTGGAGGACCAATGCTTTCAATCAATGAGTAAGTCTTCTTGAAGTGTACTTTAACAAAGATTGTCTTTAAATTAGTTTTTCTGCCTGGAATAAATTCAACCAACATTGTTTTTTTAATCAGTCAGTGGAAACATAAAGCATTTTATCATTATTTAAGTAATATTTTGTACTTTAACTCTTTAAACGTTAAGATTCGATAATCAGTTTATAACATGTAACAGATTTTAAAATATATATCAATATTTGTAGTATGGAGGTATTCATTAACCTCTCAGTTATTGTTGTGAGTAATCATTTGTTTACAACAACAGCTGAAAACAAAGAGATAATTGTCCACCAAAAAAGGACAAAGTAAAAAAAAAAATACGATAAAATCAAGAGTAGCACTTTGATTTCTTGTTGATGGAGAAATCATTTATCTGTTTTAAATGAAAAACAATGTGTGATAATAGAACACCCAGTGTCGGAACACTGTTCATTAAAAGGAAATCACTTTGACTTATGACATTGTGACTACATGTTTTCAATAACATAAATGTGAAAGTCACTAAACAACTGACTGAAAATCAGGCTTATGAAAGAAAGATTTTAATGATAGATGTTCTCAGAAAATGCTACATGTTGGAAGACCACCTATGGTGTACGAGGTACAATGCACTTCCCTGATCATTTGCAAACCAATAATGATGGTCAATGCCCAAAACTCTACAGGTGATCTACAGTGTAGCTTGATGATTTTCTTTTGACTGAAAAATAAGAAGCTAATAAGAAGCTCTAAATAAATGTAATACAGTACATATATTTATTAATAAATTCCTGTGACAGGAGTGGTCCTGCATAAAAAAGAAAAAACATTTTTAATGATAATACTCTGAGTACACATTTTGATTTTCACAGTCATGTTATCTTATGATATATTTTTTGGTTTCAGTTCACATGTCAGAATGAAAGATTTTGAACAACAAATTACCCTGATGCATCATCAGCGTACACACAATAGTCAGAGAGCACGAAAGAGGCAAACTGTAAAAACTGCTGTATGAAAGTGTGTGTGAACTGGTAAATATGCCTTGGAATAAAATTAAATTGGGGCCTTTATTAGAGTACAAAATCGCAATAAATGTACCTGTTGTTTTACCATTTAACATGTCTTACCAACAGGCACTAAAACAACATAATAATACAACATTACTAGATATCAGCAAACGGATTTTTAAGATGTACTGAGTAATCCTTTAAATATGATAATATATTATGAAATCATGACATTAAAAATTTCTGAAATTGTTCAAACTAATTTTTGATCTGCAGTGAGGGACGGCACCAACAGTTTCCCAGCTTACGGCTGTGCATCTGCAAACCTGTGTGCAGCTGCTTCAAGCCTGGGTTCTACCTTTCATGCAGATGGCTGGTACCATAACAAGTGGACCAAACTGTACTTCACGCACAACCACTGCTGCACCAACCACAACAACAAAAGCTGCTTCAACCACAACTACAGCTGCACCAACAACAACTACTGCTGCACCAACAACAACTACTCCAACTACGACCACTGTTGCCCCAACCACTACAACAACTGCACCAACCACAACAATAGTCGTAGATACCAGAACAACTTCTGCACCAACATCGACATCAGCTGGAGCACTTCAGTGCCAAACCTGCACAAATCAGACGTGTTCAAGCACAGTAACAGTGAACTGTTCTTCAGAGACCATGTGTGTTACAGCTACATTTTAGGTAATCTTTTCTTCATATTATCTGATACATTTCAGTAAATTTCAATGACTATGAAGTTATGTGTGCTTTCCATCAACATTAATAAAATTCATTATTAAAAGTATTTAAATTACTTTGAATTTCCAGCTACCTATCTGGAACTACAGCAACACAATCTACAAGGCGTGTGCATCTTCCTCTCTGTGTCCAGCTACGGGCAATCAGACATTTCAGTTAACCTGGGTGTTCAAAGTGTTCTTGCATCTGCCACGTGCTGCAACACGGATAACTGCAACTCACAAAATCTGCCTGGTAACTACAAATCTATAAGTGTTTTATTAAAGAAACAGTAACAGAAAGAGATAAGAAACAATCATTTTGATATATGCTGAAATGTTCTCTGTAATAAATTAAATGATGTTCTTTTCGTTTCAGCTCCTACTCCTCAGTCAAGTAACGCCTACTATGTAACACTTGTGTCGCCTCTCAGTGCAACACTACATTACAGTGTCAGGGAGTGGAGGACCAATGCTTTCAATCAATGAGTAAGTCTTCTTGATGTGTACTTTAACAAAGATTGTCTTTAAATTAGTTTTTCTGCCTGGAATAAATTCAACCAACATTGTTTTTTTAATCAGTCAGTGGAAACATAAAGCATTTTATCATTATTTAAGTAATATTTTGTACTTTAACTCTTAAACGTTAAGATTCGATAATCAGTTTATAACATGTAACAGATTTTAAAAATATATATCAATATTTGTAGTATGGAGGTATTCATTAACCTCTCAGTTATTGTTGTGAGTAATCATTTGTTTACAACACAGCTGAAAACAAAGAGATAATTGTCCACCAAAAAAGGACAAAGTAAAAAAAAAAATACGATAAAATCAAGAGTAGCACTTTGATTTCTTGTGATGGAGAAATCATTTATCTGTTTTAAATGAAAAACAATGTGTGATAATAGAACACCCAGTGTCGGAACACTGTTCATTAAAAGGAAATCACTTTGACTTATGACATTGTGACTACATGTTTTCAATAACATAATGTGAAAGTCACTAAACAACTGACTGAAAATCAGGCTTATGAAAGAAAGATTTTAATGATAGATGTCTCAGAAATGCTACATGTTGGAAGACCACCTATGGTGTACGATAGGTACAATGCACTTCCCTGATCATTTGCAAACCAATAATGATGGTCAATGCCCAAAACTCTACAGGTGATCTACGGTGTAGCTTGATGATTTTCTTTTGACTGAAAAATAAGAAGCTAATAAGAAGCTCTAAATAAATGTAATACAGTACAATATATTTATTAATAAATTCCTGTGACAGGAGTGGTCCTGCATAAAAAAGAAAACATTTTTAATGATAATATCTGAGTACACATTTTGATTTTCACAGTCATGTTTATCTTATGATATATTTTTTGGTTTCAGTTCACATGTCAGAATGAAAGATTTTGAACAACAAATTACCCTGATGCATCATCAGCGTACACACAATAGTCAGAGAGCACGAAAGAGCAAACTGTAAAACTGCTGTATGAAAGTGTGTGTGAACTGGTAAATATGCCTTGGAATAAAATTAAATTGGGGCCTTTATTAGAGTACAAAATCGCAATAAATGTACTGTTGTTTTACCATTTAACATGTCTTACCAACAGGCACTAAAACGACATAATAATAAATTACTAGATATCAGCAAACGGATTTTTAAGATGTACTGAGTAATCCTTTAAATATGATAATATATTATGAAATCATGACATTAAAAATTTCTGAAATTGTTCAAACTAATTTTGATCTGCAGTGAGGGACGGCACCACAGTTTCCCAGTTACGGCTGTGCATCTGCAAACCTGTGTGCAGCTGCTTCAAGCCTGGGTTCTCTACCTTTCATGCAGATGGCTGGTACCATAACAAGTGGACCAAACTGTACTTCACGCACAACCACTGCTGCACCAACCACAACAACAAAAGCTGCTTCAACCACAACTACAGCTGCACCAACAACAACTACTGCTGCACCAACAACAACTACTCCAACTACGACCACTGTTGCCCCAACCACTACAACAACTGCACCAACCACAACAACTGCTGCACCAACCACAACAATAGTCGTAGATACCAGAACAACTTCTGCACCAACATCGACATCAGCTGGAGCACTTCAGTGCCAAACCTGCACAAATCAGACGTGTTCAAGCACAGTAACAGTGAACTGTTCTTCAGAGACCATGTGTGTTACAGCTACTATTTTAGGTAATCTTTCTTCATATTATCTGATACATTTCAGTAAATTTCAATGACTATGAAGTTATGTGTGCTTTCCATCAACATTATAAAATTCATTATTAAAAGTATTTAAATTACTTTGAATTTCCAGCTACCTCATCTGGAACTACAGCAACACAATTCTACAAGGCGTGTGCATCTTCCTCTCTGTGTCCAGCTACGGGCAATCAGACATTTTCAGTTAACCTGGGTGTTCAAAGTGTTCTTGCATCTGCCACGTGCTGCAACACGGATAACTGCAACTCACAAAATCTGACTGGTAACTACAAATCTATAAGGTTTTATTAAAGAAACAGTAACAGAAAGAGATAAGAAACAATCATTTTGATATATGCTGAAATGTTCTCTGTAATAAAATTAAATGATGTTCTTTTCTGTTTCAGCTCCTACTCCTCAGTCAAGTAACGGCCTACTATGTAACACTTGTGTCGCCTCTCAGTGCAACACTACATTACAGTGTCAGGGAGTGGAGGACCAATGCTTTCAATCAATGAGTAAGTCTTCTTGATGTGTACTTTAACAAAGATTGTCTTTAAATTAGTTTTTCTGCCTGGAATAAATTCAACCAACATTGTTTTTTTAATCAGTCAGTGGAAACATAAAGCATTTATCATTATTTAAGTAATATTTTGTACTTTAACTCTTTAAACGTTAAGATTCGATAATCAGTTTATAACATGTAACAGATTTAAAAATATATATCAATATTTGTAGTATGGAGGTATTCATTAACCTCTCAGTTATTGTTGTGAGTAATCATTTGTTTACAACAACAGCTGAAAACAAAGAGATAATTGTCCACCAAAAAAGGACAAGTAAAAAAAAAAATACGATAAAATCAAGAGTAGCACTTTGATTCTTGTTGATGGAGAAATCATTTATCTGTTTTAAATGAAAACAATGTGTGATAATAGAACACCCAGTGTCGAACACTGTTCATTAAAAGGAATCACTTGACTATGACATTGTGACTACATGTTTTCAATAACATAAATGTGAAAGTCACTAAACAACTGACTGAAAATCAGGCTTATGAAAGAAAGATTTTAATGATAGATGTTCTCAGAAAATGCTATGTTGGAAGACCACCTATGGTGTACGATAGGTACAATGCACTTCCCTGATCATTTGCAAACCAATAATGATGGTCAATGCCCAAAACTCTACAGGTGATCTACGGTGTAGCTTGATGATTTTCTTTGACTGAAAATAAGAAGCTAATAAGAAGCTCTAAATAAAATGTAATACATACAATATATTTATTAATAAATTCCTGTGACAGGAGTGGTCCTGCATAAAAAAGAAAAACATTTTTAATGATAATACTCTGAGTACACATTTTGATTTTTCACAGTCATGTTTATCTTATGATATATTTTTTGGTTTCAGTTCACATGTCAGAATGAAAGATTTTGAACAACAAATTACCCTGATGCATCATCAGCGTTACACACAATAGTCAGAGAGCACGAAAGAGGCAAACTGTAAAACTGCTGTATGAAAGTGTGTGTGAACTGGTAAATATGCCTGGAATAAATTAAATTGGGGCCTTTATTAGAGTACAAAATCGCAATAAATGTACCTGTTTTTTACCATTTAACATGTCTTACCAACAGCACTAAAACGACATAATAATAATATTACTAGATATCAGCAAACAGATTTTAAGATGTACTGAGTAATCCTTTAAATATGATAATATATTATGAAATCATGACATTAAAAATTTCTGAAATTGTTCAAACTAATTTTGATCTGCAGTGAGGGACGGCACCAACAGTTTCCCAGCTTACGGCTGTGCATCTGCAAACCTGTGTGCAGCTGCTTCAAGCCTGGGTTCTCTACCTTTCATGCAGATGGTGGTACCATAAAAGTGGACCAAACTGTACTTCACGCACAACCACTGCTGCACCAACCACAACAACAAAAGCTGCTTCAACCACAACTACAGCTGCACCAACAACAACTACTGCTGCACCAACAACAACTACTCCAACTACGACACTGTTGCCCCAACCACTACAACAACTGCACCAACCACAACAACTGCTGCACCAACCACAACAATAGTCGTAGATACCAGAACAACTTCTGCACCAACATCGACACAGCTGGAGCACTTCAGTGCCAAACCTGCACAAATCAACGTGTTCAAGCACAGTAACAGTGAACTGTTCTTCAGAGACCATGTGTGTTACAGCTACTATTTTAGGTAATCTTTTCTTCATATTATCTGATACATTTCAGTAAATTTCAATGACTATGAAGTTATGTGTGCTTCCATCAACATTAATAAATTCATTATTAAAAGTATTTAAATTACTTTGAATTTCCAGCTACCTCATCTGGAACTACAGCAACACAATTCTACAAGGCGTGTGCATCTTCCTCTCTGGTCCAGCTACGGGCAATCAGACATTTCAGTTAACCTGGGTGTTCAAAGTGTTCTTGCATCTGCCACGTGCTGCAACACGGATAACTGCAACTCACAAAATCTGCTGGTAACTACAAATCTATAAGTGTTTTATTAAAGAAACAGTAACAGAAAGAGATAAGAAACAATCATTTGATATATGCTGAAATGTTCTCTGTAATAAAATTAAATGATGTTCTTTTCTGTTTCAGCTCTACTCCTCAGTCAAGTAACGGCCTACTATGTAACACTTGTGTCGCCTCTCAGTGCAACACTACATTACAGTGTCAGGGAGTGGAGGACCAATGCTTTCAATCAATGAGTAAGTCTTCTTGATGTGTACTTTAACAAAGATTGTCTTTAAATTAGTTTTTCTGCCTGGAATAAATTCAACCAACATTGTTTTTTTAATCAGTCAGTGGAAACATAAAGCATTTATCATTATTTAAGTAATATTTTGTACTTTAACTCTTTAAACGTTAAGATTCGATAATCAGTTTATAACATGTAACAGATTTTAAAAATATATATCAATATTTGTAGTATGGAGGTATTCATTAACCTCTCAGTTATTGTTGTGAGTAATCATTGTTTACAACAACAGCTGAAAACAAAGAGATAATTGTCCACCAAAAAAGGACAAAGTAAAAAAAAAAATACGATAAAATCAAGAGTAGCACTTTGATTTCTTGTGATGGAGAAATCATTTATCTGTTTTAAATGAAAAACAATGTGTGATAATAGAACACCCAGTGTCGGAACACTGTTCATTAAAAGGAAATCACTTTGACTTATGACATTGTGACTACATGTTTTCAATAACATAAATGGAAAGTCACTAAACAACTGACTGAAAATCAGGCTTATGAAAGAAAGATTTAATGATAGATGTTCTCAGAAAATGCTACATGTTGGAAGACCACCTATGGTGTACGATAGGTACAATGCACTTCCCTGATCATTTGCAAACCAATAATGATGGTCAATGCCCAAAACTCTACAGGTGATCTACGTGTAGCTTGATGATTTTCTTTTGACTGAAAAATAAGAAGCTAATAAGAAGCTCTAAATAAAATGTAATACAGTACAATATATTTATTAATAAATTCTGTGACAGGAGTGGTCCTGCATAAAAAGAAAAACATTTTAATGATAATACTCTGAGTACACATTTTGATTTTCACAGTCATGTTTATCTTATGATATATTTTTGGTTTCATTCACATGTCAGAATGAAAGATTTTGAACAACAAATTACCCTGATGCATCATCAGCGTTACACACAATAGTCAGAGAGCACGAAAGAGGCAAACTGTAAAACTGCTGTATGAAAGTGTGTGTGAACTGGTAAATATGCCTTGGAATAAAATTAAATTGGGCCTTTATTAGAGTACAAAATCGCAATAAATGTACCTGTTGTTTTACCATTTAACATGTCTTACCAACAGGCACTAAAACGACATAATAATAAATATTACTAGATATCAGCAAACAGATTTTTAAGATGTATGAGTAATCCTTTAAATATGATATATATTATGAAATCATGACATTAAAATTTCTGAAATTGTTCAAACTAATTTTTGATCTGCAGTGAGGGACGGCACCAACAGTTCCCAGCTTACGGCTGTGCATCTGAAAACCTGTGTGCAGCTGCTTCAAGCCTGGGTTCTCTACCTTTCATGCAGATGGCTGGTACCATAAAAGGACCAAACTGTACTTCACGCACAACCACTGCTGCACCAACCACAACAACAAAAGCTGCTTCAACCACAACTACAGCTGCACCAACAACAACTACTGCTGCACCAACAACAACTACTCCAACTACGACACTGTTGCCCCAACCACTACAACAACTGCACCAACCACAACAACTGCTGCACCAACCACAACAATAGTCGTAGATACCAGAACAACTTCTGCACCAACATCGACAACAGCTGGACACTTCAGTGCAAACCTGCACAAATCAGACGTGTTCAAGCACAGTAACAGTGAACTGTTCTCAGAGACCATGTGTGTTACAGCTACTATTTTAGGTAATCTTTTCTTCATATTATTGATACATTTCAGTAAATTCAATGACTATGAGTTATGTGTGCTTTCCATCAACATTAATAAATTCATTATTAAAGTATTTAAATTACTTTGAATTTCCAGCTACCTCATCTGGAACTACAGCAACACAATTCTACAAGGCGTGTGCATCTTCCTCTGTGTCCAGCTACGGGCAATCAGACATTTTCAGTTAACCTGGGTGTTCAAAGTGTTCTTGCATCTGCCACGTGCTGCAACACGGATAACTGCAACTCACAAATCTGCTGGTAATACAAATCTATAAGTGTTTATTAAAGAAACAGTAACAGAAAGAGATAAAAACAATCATTTTGATATATGCTGAATGTTCTCTGTAATAAAATTAAATGATGTTTTTCTGTTTCAGCTCCTACTCCTCAGTCAAGTAACGGCCTACTATGTAACATTGTGTCGCTCTCAGTCACACTACATTACATGTCAGGGAGTGAGGACCAATGCTTTCAATCAATGAGTAAGTCTTCTTGATGTGTACTTTAACAAAATTGTCTTTAAATTAGTTTTCTGCTGGAATAAATTCAACCAACATGTTTTTTTAATCAGTCAGTGGAAACATAAAGCTTTTATCATTATTTAAGTAATATTTTGTACTTTAACTCTTTAAACGTTAAGCTTCGATAATCAGTTATAACATGTAACAGATTTTAAAAATATATATCAATATTTGTAGTATGGAGGTATTCATTAACCTCTCAGTTATTGTTGTGAGTAATCATTTGTTTACAACAACAGCTGAAAACAAAGAGATAATTGTCCACCAAAAAAGGACAAAGTAAAAAAAAAAATACGATAAAATCAAGAGTAGCACTTTGATTTCTTGTTGATGGAGAAATCATTTATCTGTTTTAAATGAAAAACAATGTGTGATAATAGAACACCCAGTGTCGAACACTGTTCATTAAAAGGAAATCACTTTGACTTATGACATTGTGACTACATGTTTTCAATAACATAAATGTGAAAGTCACTAAACAACTGACTGAAAATCAGGCTTATGAAAGAAAGATTTTAATGATAGATGTTCTCAGAAAATGCTACATGTTGGAAGACCACCTATGTGTACGATAGGTACAATGCACTTCCCTGATCATTTGCAAACCAATAATGATGGTCAATGCCCAAAACTCTACAGGTGATCTACGGTGTAGCTTGATGATTTTCTTTGACTGAAAAATAAGAAGCTAATAAGAAGCTCTAAATAAAATGTAATACATACAATATATTATTAATAAATTCCTGTGACAGGAGTGGTCCTGCATAAAAAAGAAAAACATTTTAATGATAATACTCTGATACACATTTTGATTTTCACAGTCATGTTTATCTTATGATATATTTTTTGTTCAGTTCACATGTCAGAATGAAAGATTTTGAACAACAAATTACCCTGATGCATCATCAGCGTTACACACAATAGTCAGAGAGCACGAAAGAGGCAAACTGTAAAACTGCTGTATGAAAGTGTGTGAACTGGTAAATATGCCTTGGAATAAAATTAAATTGGGCCTTTATTAGAGTACAAAATCGCAATAAATGTACCTGTTGTTTTACCATTTAACATGTCTTACCAACAGGCACTAAAGACATAATAATAAATATTACTAATATCAGCAAACGATTTTTAAGATGTACTGAGTAATCCTTTAAATATGATAATATATATGAAATCATGACATTAAAAATTTCTGAAATTGTTCAAACTAATTTTTGATCTGCAGTGAGGGACGGCACCAACAGTTTCCCAGCTTACGCTGTGCATCTGCAAACCTGTGTGCAGCTGCTTCAAGCCTGGGTTCTCTACCTTTCATGCAGATGGCTGGTACCATAACAAGTGGACCAAACTGTACTTCACGCACACCACTGCTGCACCAACCACAACAACAAAAGCTGCTTCAACCACAACTACAGCTGCACCAACAACAACTACTGCTGCACCAACAACAACTACTCCAACTACGACCACTGTTGCCCCAACCACTACAACAACTGCACCAACCACAACAACTGCTGCACCAACCACAACAATAGTCGTAGATACCAGAACAACTTCTGCACCAACATGACAACAGCTGGAGCACTTCAGTGCCAAACCTGCACAAATCAGACGTTCAAGCACAGTAACAGTGAACTGTTCTTCAGAACCATGTGTGTTACAGCTACTATTTTAGGTAATCTTTCTTCATATTATCTGATACATTTCAGTAAATTTCAATGACTATGAAGTTATGTGTGCTTTCCATCAACATTAATAAAATTCATTATTAAAGTATTTAAATTACTTTGAATTTCCAGCTACCTCATCTGGAACTACAGCAACACAATTCTACAAGGCGTGTGCATCTTCCTCTCTGTGTCCAGCTACGGGCAATCAGACATTTCAGTTAACCTGGGTGTTCAAAGTGTTCTTGCATCTGCCACGTGCTGCAACACGGATAACTGCAACTCACAAAATCTGCCTGGTAACTACAAATCTATAATGTTTTATTAAAGAAACAGTAACAGAAAGAGATAAGAAACAATCATTTTGATATATGCTGAAATGTTCTCTGTAATAAATTAAATGATGTTCTTTTCTGTTTCAGCTCCTACTCCTCAGTCAAGTAACGGCCTACTATGTAACACTTGTGTCGCCTCTCAGTGCAACACTACATTACAGTGTCAGGGAGTGGAGGACCAATGCTTTCAATCAATGAGTAAGTCTTCTTGAGTGTACTTTAACAAAGATTGTCTTTAAATTAGTTTTCTGCCTGGAATAAATTCAACCAACATTGTTTTTTTAATCAGTCAGTGGAACATAAAGCATTTTATCATTATTTAAGTATATTTTGTACTTTAACTCTTAAACGTTAAGATTCGATAATCAGTTATAACATGTAACAGATTTTAAAAATATATATCAATATTTGTAGTATGGAGGTATTCATTAACCTCTCAGTTATTGTTGTGAGTAATCATTTGTTTACAACAACAGCTGAAACAAAGAGATAATTGTCCACCAAAAAGGACAAAGTAAAAAAAAAATACGATAAAATCAAGAGTAGCACTTTGATTTCTTGTTGATGGAGAAATCATTTATCTGTTTTAAATGAAAACAATGTGTGATAATAGAACACCCAGTGTCGGAACACTGTTCATTAAAAGGAAATCACTTTGACTTATGACATTGTGACTACATGTTTCAATAACATAAATGTGAAAGTCACTAAACAACTGACTGAAAATCAGGCTTATGAAAGAAAGATTTTAATGATAGATGTTCTCAGAAAATGCTACATGTTGGAAGACCACCTATGGTGTACGAGAGGTACAATGCACTTCCCTGATCATTTGCAAACCAATAATGATGGTCAATGCCCAAAACTCTACAGGTGATCTACAGTGTAGCTTGATGATTTTCTTTGACTGAAAAATAAAAGCTAATAAGAAGCTCTAAATAAAATGTAATACAATACAATATATTTATTAATAAATTCCTGTGACAGGAGTGGTCCTGCATAAAAAAGAAAACATTTTTAATGATAATACTCTGAGTACACATTTTGATTTTCACAGTCATGTTTATCTTATGATATATTTTTGGTTTCAGTTCACATGTCAGAATGAAAGATTTTGAACAACAAATTACCCTGATGCATCATCAGCGTTACACACAATAGTCAGAGAGCACGAAAGAGGCAAACTGTAAAACTGCTGTATGAAAGTGTGTGTGAACTGGTAAATATGCCTTGGAATAAAATTAAATTGGGCCTTTATTAGAGTACAAAATCGCAATAAATGTACCTGTTGTTTTACCATTTAACATGTCTTACCAACAGGCACTAAAACGACATAATAATAAATATTACTAGATATCAGCAAACAGATTTTAAGATGTACTGAGTAATCCTTTAATATGATAATATATTATGAAATCATGACATTAAAAATTTCTGAAATTGTTCAAACTAATTTTTGATCTGCAGTGAGGACGGCACCAACAGTTTCCCAGCTTACGGCTGTGCATCTGCAAACCTGTGTGCAGCTGCTTCAAGCCTGGGTTCTCTACCTTTCATGCAGATGGCTGGTACCATAACAAGTGGACCAAACTGTACTTCACGCACAACCACTGCTGCACCAACCACAACAACAAAAGCTGCTTCAACCACAACTACAGCTGCACCAACAACAACTACTGCTGCACCAACAACAACTACTCCAACTACGACCACTGTTGCCCCAAACACTACAACAACTGCACCAACCACAACAACTGCTGCACCAACCACAACAATAGTCGTAGATACCAGAACAACTTCTGCACCAACATCGACAACAGCTGGAGCACTTCAGTGCCAAACCTGCACAAATCAGACGTGTTCAAGCACAGTAACAGTGAACTGTTCTTCAGAGACCATGTGTGTTACAGCTACTATTTTAGGTAATCTTTTCTTCATATTATCTGATACATTTCAGTAAATTTCAATGACTATGAAGTTATGTGTGCTTTCCATCAACATTAATAAATTCATTATTAAAAGTATTTAAATTACTTTGAATTTCCAGCTACCTCATCTGGAACTACAGCAACACAAATCTACAAGGCGTGTGCATCTTCCTCTCTGTGTCCAGCTACGGGCAATCAGACATTTTCAGTTAACCTGGGTGTTCAAAGTGTTCTTGCATCTGCCACGTGCTGCAACACGGATAACTGCAACTCACAAATCTGCCTGGTAACTACAAATCTATAAGTGTTTTATTAAAGAAACAGTAACAGAAAGAGATAAGAAACAATCATTTTGATATATGCTGAAATGTTCTCTGTAATAAAATTAAATGATGTTCTTTTCTGTTTCAGCTCCTACTCCTCAGTCAAGTAACGGCCTACTATGTAACACTTGTGTCGCCTCTCAGTGCAACACTACATTACAGTGTCAGGGAGTGGAGGACCAATGCTTTCAATCAATGAGTAAGTCTTCTTGATGTGTACTTTAACAAAGATTGTCTTTAAATTAGTTTTTCTGCCTGGAATAAATTCAACCAACATTCTTTTTTTTAATCAGTCAGTGGAAACATAAAGCATTTTATCATTATTTAAGTAATATTTTGTACTTTAACTCTTTAAACGTTAAGCTTCGATAATCAGTTTATAACATGTAACAGATTTTAAAATATATATCAATATTTGTAGTATGGAGGTATTCATTAACCTCTCAGTTATTGTTGTGAGTAATCATTTGTTTACACCAACAGCTGAAAACAAAGAGATAATTGTCCACCAAAAAGGACAAAGTAAAAAAAAAAAACGATAAATCAAGAATAGCACTTTGATTTCTTGTTGATGGAGAAATCATTTATCTGTTTTAAATGAAAAACAATGTGTGATAATAGAACACCCAGTGTCGGAACACTGTTCATTAAAAGGAAATCACTTTGACTTATGACATTGTGACTACATGTTTTCAATAACATAAATGTGAAAGTCACTAAACAACTGACTGAAAATCAGGCTTATGAAAGAAAGATTTTAATGATAGATGTTCTCAGAAAATGCTACATGTTGGAAGACCACCTATGGTGTACGAGAGGTACAATGCACTTCCCTGATCATTTGCAAACCAATAATGATGGTCAATGCCCAAAACTCTACAGGTGATCTACAGTGTAGCTTGATGATTTTCTTTTGACTGAAAAATAAGAAGCTAATAAGAAGCTCTAAATAAATGTAATACATACAATATATTTATTAATAAATTCCTGTGACAGGAGTGGTCCTGCATAAAAAGAAAAACATTTTTAATGATAATACTCTGAGTACACATTTTGATTTTCACAGTCATGTTTATCTTATGATATATTTTTTGGTTACAGTTCACATGTCAGAATGAAAGATTTTGAACAACAAATTACCCTGATGCATCATCAGCGTTACACACAATAGTCAGAGAGCACGAAAGAGGCAAACTGTAAAACTGCTGTATGAAAGTGTGTGTGAACTGGTAAATATGCCTTGGAATAAAATTAAATTGGGGCCTTTATTAGAGTACAAAATCGCAATAAATGTACCTGTTGTTTTACCATTTAACATGTCTTACCAACAGGCACTAAAATGACATAATAATAAATATTACTAGATATCAGCAAACAGATTTTTAAGATGTACTGAGTAATCCTTTAAATATGATAATATATTATGAAATCATGACATTAAAAATTTCTGAAATTGTTCAAACTAATTTTTGATCTGCAGTGAGGGACGGCACCAACAGTTTCCCAGCTTACGGCTGTGCATCTGCAAACCTGTGTGCAGCTGCTTCAAGCCTGGGTTCTCTACCTTTCATGCAGATGGCTGGTACCATAACAAGTGGACCAAACTGTACTTCACGCACAACCACTGCTGCACCAACCACAACAACAAAAGCTGCTTCAACCACAACTACAGCTGCACCAACAACAACTACTGCTGCACCAACAACAACTACTCCAACTACGACCACTGTTGCCCCAACCACTACAACAACTGCACCAACCACAACAACTGCTGCACCAACCACAACAATAGTCGTAGATACCAGAACAACTTCTGCACCAACATTGACAACAGCTGGAGCACTTCAGTGCCAAACCTGCACAAATCAGACGTGTTCAAGCACAGTAACAGTGAACTGTTCTTCAGAGACCATGTGTGTTACAGCTACTATTTTAGGTAATCTTTTCTTCATATTATCTGATACATTTCAGTAAATTTCAATGACTATGAAGTTATGTGTGCTTTCCATCACATTAATAAATTCATTATTAAAAGTATTTAAATTACTTTGAATTTCCAGCTACCTCATCTGGAACTACAGCAACACAATTCTACAAGGCGTGTGCATCTTCCTCTCTGTGTCCAGCTACGGGCAATCAGACATTTTCAGTTAACCTGGGTGTTCAAAGTGTTCTTGCATCTGCCACGTGCTGCAACACGGATAACTGCAACTCACAAAATCTGCCTGGTAACTACAAATCTATAAGTGTTTTATTAAAGAAACAGTAACAGAAAGAGATAAGAAACAATCATTTTGATATATGCTGAAATGTTCTCTGTAATAAAATTAAATGATGTTCTTTTCTGTTTCAGCTCCTACTCCTCAGTCAAGTAACGGCCTACTATGTAACACTTGTGTCGCCTCTCAGTGCAACACTACATTACAGTGTCAGGGAGTGGAGGACCAATGCTTTCAATCAACGAGTAAGTCTTCTTGATGTGTACTTTAACAAAGATTGTCTTTAAATTAGTTTTTCTGCCTGGAATAAATTCAACCAAATCTGCATTGTTTTTTTAATCAGTCAGTGGAAACATAAAGCATTTTATCATTATTTAAGTAATATTTTGTACTTTAACTCTTTAAACGTTAAGATTCGATAATCAGTTTATAACATGTAACAGATTTAAAAATATATATCAATATTTGTAGTATGGAGGTATTCATTAACCTCTCAGTTATTGTTGTGAGTAATCATTTGTTTACAACAACAGCTGAAAACAAAGAGATAATTGTCCACCAAAAAAGGACAAAGTAAAAAAAAAAATACGATAAAATCAAGAGTAGCACTTTGATTTCTTGTTGATGGAGAAATCATTTATCTGTTTTAAATGAAAAACAATGTGTGATAATAGAACACCCAGTGTCGGAACACTGTTCATTAAAAGGAAATCACTTTGACTTATGACATTGTGACTACATGTTTTCAATAACATAAATGTGAAAGTCACTAAACAACTGACTGAAAATCAGGCTTATGAAAGAAAGATTTTAATGATAGATGTTCTCAGAAAATGCTACATGTTGGAAGACCACCTATGGTGTACGAGAGGTACAATGCACTTCCCTGATCATTTGCAAACCAATAATGATGGTCAATGCCCAAAACTCTACAGGTGATCTACAGTGTAGCTTGATGATTTTCTTTTGACTGAAAAATAAGAAGCTAATAAGAAGCTCGAAATAAAATGTAATACAATACAATATATTTATTAATAAATTCCTGTGACAGGAGTGGTCCTGCATAAAAAAGAAAAACATTTTTAATGATAATACTCTGAGTACACATTTTGATTTTCACAGTCATGTTTATCTTATGATATATTTTTTGGTTTCAGTTCACATGTCAGAATGAAAGATTTTGAACAACAAATTACCCTGATGCATCATCAGCGTTACACACAATAGTCAGAGAGCACGAAAGAGGCAAACTGTAAAACTGCTGTATGAAAGTGTGTGTGAACTGGTAAATATGCCTTGGAATAAAATTAAATTGGGGCCTTTATTAGAGTACAAAATCGCAATAAATGTACCTGTTGTTTTACCATTTAACATGTCTTACCAACAGGCACTAAAATGACATAATAATAAATATTACTAGATATCAGCAAACAGATTTTTAAGATGTACTGAGTAATCCTTTAAATATGATAATATATTATGAAATCATGACATTAAAAATTTCTGAAATTGTTCAAACTAATTTTTGATCGGCAGTGAGGGACGGCACCAACAGTTTCCCAGCTTACGGCTGTGCATCTGCAAACCTGTGTGCAGCTGCTTCAAGCCTGGGTTCTCTACCTTTCATGCAGATGGCTGGTACCATAACAAGTGGACCAAACTGTACTTCACGCACAACCACTGCTGCACCAACCACAACAACAAAAGCTGCTTCAACCACAACTACAGCTGCACCAACAACAACTACTGCTGCACCAACAACAACTACTCCAACTACGACCACTGTTGCCCCAACCACTACAACAACTGCACCAACCACAACAACTGCTGCACCAACCACAACAATAGTCGTAGATACCAGAACAACTTCTGCACCAACATTGACAACAGCTGGAGCACTTCAGTGCCAAACCTGCACAAATCAGACGTGTTCAAGCACAGTAACAGTGAACTGTTCTTCAGAGACCATGTGTGTTACAGCTACTATTTTAGGTAATCTTTTCTTCATATTATCTGATACATTTCAGTAAATTTCAATGACTATGAAGTTATGTGTGCTTTCCATCAACATTAATAAAATTCATTATTAAAAGTATTTAAATTACTTTGAATTTCCAGCTACCTCATCTGGAACTACAGCAACACAATTCTACAAGGCGTGTGCATCTTCCTCTCTGTGTCCAGCTACGGGCAATCAGACATTTTCAGTTAACCTGGGTGTTCAAAGTGTTCTTGCATCTGCCACGTGCTGCAACACGGATAACTGCAACTCACAAAATCTGCCTGGTAACTACAAATCTATAAGTGTTTTATTAAAGAAACAGTAACAGAAAGAGATAAGAAACAATCATTTTGATATATGCTGAAATGTTCTCTGTAATCAAATTAAATGATGTTCTTTTCTGTTTCAGCTCCTACTCCTCAGTCAAGTAACGGCCTACTATGTAACACTTGTGTCGCCTCTCAGTGCAACACTACATTACAGTGTCAGGGAGTGGAGGACCAATGCTTTCAATCAATGAGTAAGTCTTCTTGAAGTGTACTTTAACAAAGATTGTCTTTAAATTAGTTTTTCTGCCTGGAATAAATTCAACCAACATTGTTTTTTTTAATCAGTCAGTGGAAACATAAAGCATTTTATCATTATTTAAGTAATATTTTGTACTTTAACTCTTTAAACGTTAAGATTCGATAATCAGTTTATAACATGTAACAGATTTTAAAAATATATATCAATATTTGTAGTATGGAGGTATTCATTAACCTCTCAGTTATTGTTGTGAGTAATCATTTGTTTACAACAACAGCTGAAAACAAAGAGATAATTGTCCACCAAAAAAGGACAAAGTAAAAAAAAAATACGATAAAATCAAGAGTAGCACTTTGATTTCTTGTTGATGGAGAAATCATTTATCTGTTTTAAATGAAAAACAATGTGTGATAATAGAACACCCAGTGTCGGAACACTGTTCATTAAAAGGAAATCACTTTGACTTATGACATTGTGACTACATGTTTTCAATAACATAAATGTGAAAGTCACTAAACAACTGACTGAAAATCAGGCTTATGAAAGAAAGATTTTAATGATAGATGTTCTCAGAAAATGCTACATGTTGGAAGACCACCTATGGTGTACGAGAGGTACAATGCACTTCCCTGATCATTTGCAAACCAATAATGATGGTCAATGCCCAAAACTCTACAGGTGATCTACAGTGTAGCTTGATGATTTTCTTTTGACTGAAAAATAAGAAGCTAATAAGAAGCTCTAAATAAAATGTAATACAATACAATATATTTATTAATAAATTCCTGTGACAGGAGTGGTCCTGCATAAAAAAGAAAAACATTTTTAATGATAATACTCTGAGTACACATTTTGATTTTCACAGTCATGTTTATCTTATGATATATTTTTTGGTTTCAGTTCACATGTCAGAATGAAAGATTTTGAACAACAAATTACCCTGATGCATCATCAGCGTTACACACAATAGTCAGAGAGCACGAAAGAGGCAAACTGTAAAACTGCTGTATGAAAGTGTGTGTGAACTGGTAAATATGCCTTGGAATAAAATTAAATTGGGGCCTTTATTAGAGTACAAAATCGCAATAAATGTACCTGTTGTTTTACCATTTAACATGTCTTACCAACAGGCACTAAAACGACATAATAATAAATATTACTAGATATCAGCAAACAGATTTTTAAGATGTACT
Source organism: Oreochromis niloticus (assembly GCF_001858045.2). Classification (NCBI taxonomy): domain Eukaryota; kingdom Metazoa; phylum Chordata; class Actinopteri; order Cichliformes; family Cichlidae; genus Oreochromis; species Oreochromis niloticus. The sequence continues at coordinate 26,447,749 of NC_031981.2, read as the reverse complement.
GAGTAATCCTTTAAATATGATAATATATTATGAAATCATGACATTAAAAATTTCTGAAATTGTTCAAACTAATTTTTGATCTGCAGTGAGGGACGGCACCAACAGTTTCCCAGCTTACGGCTGTGCATCTGCAAACCTGTGTGCAGCTGCTTCAAGCCTGGGTTCTCTACCTTTCATGCAGATGGCTGGTACCATAACAAGTGGACCAAACTGTACTTCACGCACAACCACTGCTGCACCAACCACAACAACAAAAGCTGCTTCAACCACAACTACAGCTGCACCAACAACAACTACTGCTGCACCAACAACAACTACTCCAACTACGACCACTGTTGCCCCAAACACTACAACAACTGCACCAACCACAACAACTGCTGCACCAACCACAACAATAGTCGTAGATACCAGAACAACTTCTGCACCAACATCGACAACAGCTGGAGCACTTCAGTGCCAAACCTGCACAAATCAGACGTGTTCAAGCACAGTAACAGTGAACTGTTCTTCAGAGACCATGTGTGTTACAGCTACTATTTTAGGTAATCTTTTCTTCATATTATCTGATACATTTCAGTAAATTTCAATGACTATGAAGTTATGTGTGCTTTCCATCAACATTAATAAAATTCATTATTAAAAGTATTTAAATTACTTTGAATTTCCAGCTACCTCATCTGGAACTACAGCAACACAATTCTACAAGGCGTGTGCATCTTCCTCTCTGTGTCCAGCTACGGGCAATCAGACATTTTCAGTTAACCTGGGTGTTCAAAGTGTTCTTGCATCTGCCACGTGCTGCAACACGGATAACTGCAACTCACAAAATCTGCCTGGTAACTACAAATCTATAAGTGTTTTATTAAAGAAACAGTAACAGAAAGAGATAAGAAACAATCATTTTGATATATGCTGAAATGTTCTCTGTAATAAAATTAAATGATGTTCTTTTCTGTTTCAGCTCCTACTCCTCAGTCAAGTAACGGCCTACTATGTAACACTTGTGTCGCCTCTCAGTGCAACACTACATTACAGTGTCAGGGAGTGGAGGACCAATGCTTTCAATCAATGAGTAAGTCTTCTTGATGTGTACTTTAACAAAGATTGTCTTTAAATTAGTTTTTCTGCCTGGAATAAATTCAACCAACATTGTTTTTTTTAATCAGTCAGTGGAAACATAAAGCATTTTATCATTATTTAAGTAATATTTTGTACTTTAACTCTTTAAACGTTAAGCTTCGATAATCAGTTTATAACATGTAACAGATTTTAAAAATATATATCAATATTTGTAGTATGGAGGTATTCATTAACCTCTCAGTTATTGTTGTGAGTAATCATTTGTTTACACCAACAGCTGAAAACAAAGAGATAATTGTCCACCAAAAAAGGACAAAGTAAAAAAAAAAAAACGATAAAATCAAGAATAGCACTTTGATTTCTTGTTGATGGAGAAATCATTTATCTGTTTTAAATGAAAAACAATGTGTGATAATAGAACACCCAGTGTCGGAACACTGTTCATTAAAAGGAAATCACTTTGACTTATGACATTGTGACTACATGTTTTCAATAACATAAATGTGAAAGTCACTAAACAACTGACTGAAAATCAGGCTTATGAAAGAAAGATTTTAATGATAGATGTTCTCAGAAAATGCTACATGTTGGAAGACCACCTATGGTGTACGAGAGGTACAATGCACTTCCCTGATCATTTGCAAACCAATAATGATGGTCAATGCCCAAAACTCTACAGGTGATCTACAGTGTAGCTTGATGATTTTCTTTTGACTGAAAAATAAGAAGCTAATAAGAAGCTCTAAATAAATGTAATACAATACAATATATTTATTAATAAATTCCTGTGACAGGAGTGGTCCTGCATAAAAAAGAAAAACATTTTTAATGATAATACTCTGAGTACACATTTTGATTTTCACAGTCATGTTTATCTTATGATATATTTTTTGGTTACAGTTCACATGTCAGAATGAAAGATTTTGAACAACAAATTACCCTGATGCATCATCAGCGTTACACACAATAGTCAGAGAGCACGAAAGAGGCAAACTGTAAAACTGCTGTATGAAAGTGTGTGTGAACTGGTAAATATGCCTTGGAATAAAATTAAATTGGGGCCTTTATTAGAGTACAAAATCGCAATAAATGTACCTGTTGTTTTACCATTTAACATGTCTTACCAACAGGCACTAAAACGACATAATAATAAATATTACTAGATATCAGCAAACAGATTTTTAAGATGTACTGAGTAATCCTTTAAATATGATAATATATTATGAAATCATGACATTAAAAATTTCTGAAATTGTTCAAACTAATTTTTGATCTGCAGTGAGGGACGGCACCAACAGTTTCCCAGCTTACGGCTGTGCATCTGCAAACCTGTGTGCAGCTGCTTCAAGCCTGGGTTCTCTACCTTTCATGCAGATGGCTGGTACCATAACAAGTGGACCAAACTGTACTTCACGCACAACCACTGCTGCACCAACCACAACAACAAAAGCTGCTTCAACCACAACTACAGCTGCACCAACAACAACTACTGCTGCACCAACAACAACTACTCCAACTACAACCACTGTTGCCCCAAACACTACAACAACTGCACCAACCACAACAACTGCTGCACCTACCACAACAATAGTCGTAGATACCAGAACAACTTCTGCACCAACATCGACAACAGCTGGAGCACTTCAGTGCCAAACCTGCACAAATCAGACGTGTTCAAGCACAGTAACAGTGAACTGTTCTTCAGAGACCATGTGTGTTACAGCTACTATTTTAGGTAATCTTTTCTTCATATTATCTGATACATTTCAGTAAATTTCAATGACTATGAAGTTATGTGTGCTTTCCATCAACATTAATAAAATTCATTATTAAAAGTATTTAAATTACTTTGAATTTCCAGCTACCTCATCTGGAACTACAGCAACACAATTCTACAAGGCGTGTGCATCTTCCTCTCTGTGTCCAGCTACGGGCAATCAGACATTTTCAGTTAACCTGGGTGTTCAAAGTGTTCTTGCATCTGCCACGTGCTGCAACACGGATAACTGCAACTCACAAAATCTGCCTGGTAACTACAAATCTATAAGTGTTTTATTAAAGAAACAGTAACAGAAAGAGATAAGAAACAATCATTTTGATATATGCTGAAATGTTCTCTGTAATCAAATTAAATGATGTTCTTTTCTGTTTCAGCTCCTACTCCTCAGTCAAGTAACGGCCTACTATGTAACACTTGTGTCGCCTCTCAGTGCAACACTACATTACAGTGTCAGGGAGTGGAGGACCAATGCTTTCAATCAATGAGTAAGTCTTCTTGAAGTGTACTTTAACAAAGATTGTCTTTAAATTAGTTTTTCTGCCTGGAATAAATTCAACCAACATTGTTTTTTTTAATCAGTCAGTGGAAACATAAAGCATTTTATCATTATTTACTTTAACTCTTTAAACGTTAAGATTCGATAATCAGTTTATAACATGTAACAGATTTTAAAAATATATATCAATATTTGTAGTATGGAGGTATTCATTAACCTCTCAGTTATTGTTGTGAGTAATCATTTGTTTACAACAACAGCTGAAAACAAAGAGATAATTGTCCACCAAAAAAGGACAAAGTAAAAAAAAAATACGATAAAATCAAGAGTAGCACTTTGATTTCTTGTTGATGGAGAAATCATTTATCTGTTTTAAATGAAAAACAATGTGTGATAATAGAACACCCAGTGTCGGAACACTGTTCATTAAAAGGAAATCACTTTGACTTATGACATTGTGACTACATGTTTTCAATAACATAAATGTGAAAGTCACTAAACAACTGACTGAAAATCAGGCTTATGAAAGAAAGATTTTAATGATAGATGTTCTCAGAAACTGCTACATGTTGGAAGACCACCTATGGTGTACGATAGGTACAATGCACTTCCCTGATCATTTGCAAACCAATAATGATGGTCAATGCCCAAAACTCTACAGGTGATCTACGGTGTAGCTTGATGATTTTCTTTTGACTGAAAAATAAGAAGCTAATAAGAAGCTCTAAATAAAATGTAATACAGTACAATATATTTATTAATAAATTCCTGTGACAGGAGTGGTCCTGCATAAAAAAGAAAAACATTTTTAATGATAATACTCTGAGTACACATTTTGATTTTCACAGTCATGTTTATCTTATGATATATTTTTTGGTTTCAGTTCACATGTCAGAATGAAAGATTTTGAACAACAAATTACCCTGATGCATCATCAGCGTTACACACAATAGTCAGAGAGCACGAAAGAGGCAAACTGTAAAACTGCTGTATGAAAGTGTGTGTGAACTGGTAAATATGCCTTGGAATAAAATTAAATTGGGGCCTTTATTAGAGTACAAAATCGCAATAAATGTACCTGTTGTTTTACCATTTAACATGTCTTACCAACAGGCACTAAAACGACATAATAATAAACATTACTAGATATCAGCAAACGGATTTTTAAGATGTACTGAGTAATCCTTTAAATATGATAATATATTATGAAATCATGACATTAAAAATTTCTGAAATTGTTCAAACTAATTTTTGATCTGCAGTGAGGGACGGCACCAACAGTTTCCCAGCTTACGGCTGTGCATCTGCAAACCTGTGTGCAGCTGCTTCAAGCCTGGGTTCTCTACCTTTCATGCAGATGGCTGGTACCATAACAAGTGGACCAAACTGTACTTCACGCACAACCACTGCTGCACCAACCACAACAACAAAAGCTGCTTCAACCACAACTACAGCTGCACCAACAACAACTACTGCTGCACCAACAACAACTACTCCAACTACGACCACTGTTGCCCCAACCACTACAACAACTGCACCAACCACAACAACTGCTGCACCAACCACAACAATAGTCGTAGATACCAGAACAACTTCTGCACCAACATCGACATCAGCTGGAGCACTTCAGTGCCAAACCTGCACAAATCAGACGTGTTCAAGCACAGTAACAGTGAACTGTTCTTCAGAGACCATGTGTGTTACAGCTACTATTTTAGGTAATCTTTTCTTCATATTATCTGATACATTTCAGTAAATTTCAATGACTATGAAGTTATGTGTGCTTTCCATCAACATTAATAAAATTCATTATTAAAAGTATTTAAATTACTTTGAATTTCCAGCTACCTCATCTGGAACTACAGCAACACAATTCTACAAGGCGTGTGCATCTTCCTCTCTGTGTCCAGCTACGGGCAATCAGACATTTTCAGTTAACCTGGGTGTTCAAAGTGTTCTTGCATCTGCCACGTGCTGCAACACGGATAACTGCAACTCACAAAATCTGCCTGGTAACTACAAATCTATAAGTGTTTTATTAAAGAAACAGTAACAGAAAGAGATAAGAAACAATCATTTTGATATATGCTGAAATGTTCTCTGTAATAAAATTAAATGATGTTCTTTTCTGTTTCAGCTCCTACTCCTCAGTCAAGTAACGGCCTACTATGTAACACTTGTGTCGCCTCTCAGTGCAACACTACATTACAGTGTCAGGGAGTGGAGGACCAATGCTTTCAATCAATGAGTAAGTCTTCTTGATGTGTACTTTAACAAAGATTGTCTTTAAATTAGTTTTTCTGCCTGGAATAAATTCAACCAACATTGTTTTTTTAATCAGTCAGTGGAAACATAAAGCATTTTATCATTATTTAAGTAATATTTTGTACTTTAACTCTTTAAACGTTAAGCTTCGATAATCAGTTTATAACATGTAACAGATTTTAAAATATATATCAATATTTGTAGTATGGAGGTATTCATTAACCTCTCAGTTATTGTTGTGAGTAATCATTTGTTTACACCAACAGCTGAAAACAAAGAGATAATTGTCCACCAAAAAAGGACAAAGTAAAAAAAAAAAACGATAAAATCAAGAATAGCACTTTGATTTCTTGTTGATGGAGAAATCATTTATCTGTTTTAAATGAAAAACAATGTGTGATAATAGAACACCCAGTGTCGGAACACTGTTCATTAAAAGGAAATCACTTTGACTTATGACATTGTGACTACATGTTTTCAATAACATAAATGTGAAAGTCACTAAACAACTGACTGAAAATCAGGCTTATGAAAGAAAGATTTTAATGATAGATGTTCTCAGAAAATGCTACATGTTGGAAGACCACCTATGGTGTACGAGAGGTACAATGCACTTCCCTGATCATTTGCAAACCAATAATGATGGTCAATGCCCAAAACTCTACAGGTGATCTACAGTGTAGCTTGATGATTTTCTTTTGACTGAAAAATAAGAAGCTAATAAGAAGCTCTAAATAAAATGTAATACAATACAATATATTTATTAATAAATTCCTGTGACAGGAGTGGTCCTGCATAAAAAAGAAAAACATTTTTAATGATAATACTCTGAGTACACATTTTGATTTTCACAGTCATGTTTATCTTATGATATATTTTTTGGTTACAGTTCACATGTCAGAATGAAAGATTTTGAACAACAAATTACCCTGATGCATCATCAGCGTTACACACAATAGTCAGAGAGCACGAAAGAGGCAAACTGTAAAACTGCTGTATGAAAGTGTGTGTGAACTGGTAAATATGCCTTGGAATAAAATTAAATTGGGGCCTTTATTAGAGTACAAAATCGCAATAAATGTACCTGTTGTTTTACCATTTAACATGTCTTACCAACAGGCACTAAAACGACATAATAATAAATATTACTAGATATCAGCAAACAGATTTTTAAGATGTACTGAGTAATCCTTTAAATATGATAATATATTATGAAATCATGACATTAAAATTTCTGAAATTGTTCAAACTAATTTTTGATCTGCAGTGAGGGACGGCACCAACAGTTTCCCAGCTTACGGCTGTGCATCTGCAAACCTGTGTGCAGCTGCTTCAAGCCTGGGTTCTCTACCTTTCATGCAGATGGCTGGTACCATAACAAGTGGACCAAACTGTACTTCACGCACAACCACTGCTGCACCAACCACAACAACAAAAGCTGCTTCAACCACAACTACAGCTGCACCAACAACAACTACTGCTGCACCAACAACAACTACTCCAACTACAACCACTGTTGCCCCAAACACTACAACAACTGCACCAACCACAACAACTGCTGCACCTACCACAACAATAGTCGTAGATACCAGAACAACTTCTGCACCAACATCGACAACAGCTGGAGCACTTCAGTGCCAAACCTGCACAAATCAGACGTGTTCAAGCACAGTAACAGTGAACTGTTCTTCAGAGACCATGTGTGTTACAGCTACTATTTTAGGTAATCTTTTCTTCATATTATCTGATACATTTCAGTAAATTTCAATGACTATGAAGTTATGTGTGCTTTCCATCAACATTAATAAAATTCATTATTAAAAGTATTTAAATTACTTTGAATTTCCAGCTACCTCATCTGGAACTACAGCAACACAATTCTACAAGGCGTGTGCATCTTCCTCTCTGTGTCCAGCTACGGGCAATCAGACATTTTCAGTTAACCTGGGTGTTCAAAGTGTTCTTGCATCTGCCACGTGCTGCAACACGGATAACTGCAACTCACAAAATCTGCCTGGTAACTACAAATCTATAAGTGTTTTATTAAAGAAACAGTAACAGAAAGAGATAAGAAACAATCATTTTGATATATGCTGAAATGTTCTCTGTAATCAAATTAAATGATGTTCTTTTCTGTTTCAGCTCCTACTCCTCAGTCAAGTAACGGCCTACTATGTAACACTTGTGTCGCCTCTCAGTGCAACACTACATTACAGTGTCAGGGAGTGGAGGACCAATGCTTTCAATCAATGAGTAAGTCTTCTTGAAGTGTACTTTAACAAAGATTGTCTTTAAATTAGTTTTTCTGCCTGGAATAAATTCAACCAACATTGTTTTTTTTAATCAGTCAGTGGAAACATAAAGCATTTTATCATTATTTAAGTAATATTTTGTACTTTAACTCTTTAAACGTTAAGATTCGATAATCAGTTTATAACATGTAACAGATTTTAAAAATATATATCAATATTTGTAGTATGGAGGTATTCATTAACCTCTCAGTTATTGTTGTGAGTAATCATTTGTTTACAACAACAGCTGAAAACAAAGAGATAATTGTCCACCAAAAAAGGACAAAGTAAAAAAAAAAATACGATAAAATCAAGAGTAGCACTTTGATTTCTTGTTGATGGAGAAATCATTTATCTGTTTTAAATGAAAAACAATGTGTGATAATAGAACACCCAGTGTCGGAACACTGTTCATTAAAAGGAAATCACTTTGACTTATGACATTGTGACTACATGTTTTCAATAACATAAATGTGAAAGTCACTAAACAACTGACTGAAAATCAGGCTTATGAAAGAAAGATTTTAATGATAGATGTTCTCAGAAACTGCTACATGTTGGAAGACCACCTATGGTGTACGATAGGTACAATGCACTTCCCTGATCATTTGCAAACCAATAATGATGGTCAATGCCCAAAACTCTACAGGTGATCTACGGTGTAGCTTGATGATTTTCTTTTGACTGAAAAATAAGAAGCTAATAAGAAGCTCTAAATAAAATGTAATACAGTACAATATATTTATTAATAAATTCCTGTGACAGGAGTGGTCCTGCATAAAAAAGAAAAACATTTTTAATGATAATACTCTGAGTACACATTTTGATTTTCACAGTCATGTTTATCTTATGATATATTTTTTGGTTTCAGTTCACATGTCAGAATGAAAGATTTTGAACAACAAATTACCCTGATGCATCATCAGCGTTACACACAATAGTCAGAGAGCACGAAAGAGGCAAACTGTAAAACTGCTGTATGAAAGTGTGTGTGAACTGGTAAATATGCCTTGGAATAAAATTAAATTGGGGCCTTTATTAGAGTACAAAATCGCAATAAATGTACCTGTTGTTTTACCATTTAACATGTCTTACCAACAGGCACTAAAACGACATAATAATAAACATTACTAGATATCAGCAAACGGATTTTTAAGATGTACTGAGTAATCCTTTAAATATGATAATATATTATGAAATCATGACATTAAAAATTTCTGAAATTGTTCAAACTAATTTTTGATCTGCAGTGAGGGACGGCACCAACAGTTTCCCAGCTTACGGCTGTGCATCTGCAAACCTGTGTGCAGCTGCTTCAAGCCTGGGTTCTCTACCTTTCATGCAGATGGCTGGTACCATAACAAGTGGACCAAACTGTACTTCACGCACAACCACTGCTGCACCAACCACAACAACAAAAGCTGCTTCAACCACAACTACAGCTGCACCAACAACAACTACTGCTGCACCAACAACAACTACTCCAACTACGACCACTGTTGCCCCAACCACTACAACAACTGCACCAACCACAACAATAGTCGTAGATACCAGAACAACTTCTGCACCAACATCGACATCAGCTGGAGCACTTCAGTGCCAAACCTGCACAAATCAGACGTGTTCAAGCACAGTAACAGTGAACTGTTCTTCAGAGACCATGTGTGTTACAGCTACTATTTTAGGTAATCTTTTCTTCATATTATCTGATACATTTCAGTAAATTTCAATGACTATGAAGTTATGTGTGCTTTCCATCAACATTAATAAAATTCATTATTAAAAGTATTTAAATTACTTTGAATTTCCAGCTACCTCATCTGGAACTACAGCAACACAATTCTACAAGGCGTGTGCATCTTCCTCTCTGTGTCCAGCTACGGGCAATCAGACATTTTCAGTTAACCTGGGTGTTCAAAGTGTTCTTGCATCTGCCACGTGCTGCAACACGGATAACTGCAACTCACAAAATCTGCCTGGTAACTACAAATCTATAAGTGTTTTATTAAAGAAACAGTAACAGAAAGAGATAAGAAACAATCATTTTGATATATGCTGAAATGTTCTCTGTAATAAAATTAAATGATGTTCTTTTCTGTTTCAGCTCCTACTCCTCAGTCAAGTAACGGCCTACTATGTAACACTTGTGTCGCCTCTCAGTGCAACACTACATTACAGTGTCAGGGAGTGGAGGACCAATGCTTTCAATCAATGAGTAAGTCTTCTTGATGTGTACTTTAACAAAGATTGTCTTTAAATTAGTTTTTCTGCCTGGAATAAATTCAACCAACATTGTTTTTTTTAATCAGTCAGTGGAACATAAAGCATTTTATCATTATTTAAGTAATATTTTGTACTTTAACTCTTTAAACGTTAAGATTCGATAATCAGTTTATAACATGTAACAGATTTTAAAAATATATATCAATATTTGTAGTATGGAGGTATTCATTAACCTCTCAGTTATTGTTGTGAGTAATCATTTGTTTACAACAACAGCTGAAAACAAAGAGATAATTGTCCACCAAAAAAGGACAAAGTAAAAAAAAAATACGATAAAATCAAGAGTAGCACTTTGATTTCTTGTTGATGGAGAAATCATTTATCTGTTTTAAATGAAAAACAATGTGTGATAATAGAACACCCAGTGTCGGAACACTGTTCATTAAAAGGAAATCACTTTGACTTATGACATTGTGACTACATGTTTTCAATAACATAAATGTGAAAGTCACTAAACAACTGACTGAAAATCAGGCTTATGAAAGAAAGATTTTAATGATAGATGTTCTCAGAAAATGCTACATGTTGGAAGACCACCTATGGTGTACGATAGGTACAATGCACTTCCCTGATCATTTGCAAACCAATAATGATGGTCAATGCCCAAAACTCTACAGGTGATCTACGGTGTAGCTTGATGATTTTCTTTTGACTGAAAAATAAGAAGCTAATAAGAAGCTCTAAATAAAATGTAATACAGTACAATATATTTATTAATAAATTCCTGTGACAGGAGTGGTCCTGCATAAAAAAGAAAAACATTTTTAATGATAATACTCTGAGTACACATTTTGATTTTCACAGTCATGTTTATCTTATGATATATTTTTTGGTTTCAGTTCACATGTCAGAATGAAAGATTTTGAACAACAAATTACCCTGATGCATCATCAGCGTTACACACAATAGTCAGAGAGCACGAAAGAGGCAAACTGTAAAACTGCTGTATGAAAGTGTGTGTGAACTGGTAAATATGCCTTGGAATAAAATTAAATTGGGGCCTTTATTAGAGTACAAAATCGCAATAAATGTACCTGTTGTTTTACCATTTAACATGTCTTACCAACAGGCACTAAAACGACATAATAATAAAATTACTAGATATCAGCAAACGATTTTTAAGATGTACTGAGTAATCCTTTAAATATGATAATATATTATGAAATCATGACATTAAAAATTTCTGAAATTGTTCAAACTAATTTTGATCTGCAGTGAGGGACGGCACCAACAGTTTCCCAGCTTACGGCTGTGCATCTGCAAACCTGTGTGCAGCTGCTTCAAGCCTGGGTTCTCTACCTTTCATGCAGATGGCTGGTACCATAAAAGTGGACCAAACTGTACTTCACGCACAACCACTGCTGCACCAACCACAACAACAAAAGCTGCTTCAACCACAACTACAGCTGCACCAACAACAACTACTGCTGCACCAACAACAACTACTCCAACTACGACCACTGTTGCCCCAACCACTACAACAACTGCACCAACCACAACAACTGCTGCACCAACCACAACAATAGTCGTAGATACCAGAACAACTTCTGCACCAACATCGACACAGCTGGAGCACTTCAGTGCCAAACCTGCACAAATCAGACGTGTTCAAGCACAGTAACAGTGAACTGTTCTTCAGAGACCATGTGTGTTACAGCTACTATTTTAGGTAATCTTTTCTTCATATTATCTGATACATTTCAGTAAATTTCAATGACTATGAAGTTATGTGTGCTTTCCATCAACATTAATAAAATTCATTATTAAAAGTATTTAAATTACTTTGAATTTCCAGCTACCTCATCTGGAACTACAGCAACACAATTCTACAAGGCGTGTGCATCTTCCTCTCTGTGTCCAGCTACGGGCAATCAGACATTTTCAGTTAACCTGGGTGTTCAAAGTGTTCTTGCATCTGCCACGTGCTGCAACACGGATAACTGCAACTCACAAAATCTGCTGGTAACTACAATCTATAAGTGTTTTATTAAAGAAACAGTAACAGAAAGAGATAAGAAACAATCATTTTGATATATGCTGAAATGTTCTCTGTAATAAAATTAAATGATGTTCTTTTCTGTTTCAGCTCCTACTCCTCAGTCAAGTAACGGCCTACTATGTAACACTTGTGTCGCCTCTCAGTGCAACACTACATTACAGTGTCAGGGAGTGGAGGACCAATGCTTTCAATCAATGAGTAAGTCTTCTTGATGTGTACTTTAACAAAGATTGTCTTTAAATTAGTTTTTCTGCCTGGAATAAATTCAACCAACATTGTTTTTTTTAATCAGTCAGTGGAAACATAAAGCATTTTATCATTATTTAAGTAATATTTTGTACTTTAACTCTTTAAACGTTAAGATTCGATAATCAGTTTATAACATGTAACAGATTTTAAAATATATATCAATATTTGTAGTATGGAGGTATTCATTAACCTCTCAGTTATTGTTGTGAGTAATCATTTGTTTACAACAACAGCTGAAAACAAAGAGATAATTGTCCACCAAAAAGGACAAAGTAAAAAAAAAATACGATAAAATCAAGAGTAGCACTTTGATTTCTTGTTGATGGAGAAATCATTTATCTGTTTTAAATGAAAAACAATGTGTGATAATAGAACACCCAGTGTCGGAACACTGTTCATTAAAAGGAAATCACTTTGACTTATGACATTGTGACTACATGTTTTCAATAACATAAATGTGAAAGTCACTAAACAACTGACTGAAATCAGGCTTATGAAAGAAAGATTTTAATGATAGATGTTCTCAGAAAATGCTACATGTTGGAAGACCACCTATGGTGTACGATAGGTACAATGCACTTCCCTGATCATTTGCAAACCAATAATGATGGTCAATGCCCAAAACTCTACAGGTGATCTACGGTGTAGCTTGATGATTTCTTTTGACTGAAAAATAAGAAGCTAATAAGAAGCTCTAAATAAATGTAATACAGTACAATATATTTATTAATAAATTCCTGTGACAGGAGTGGTCCTGCATAAAAAAGAAAAACATTTTTAATGATAATACTCTGAGTACACATTTTGATTTTCACAGTCATGTTTATCTTATGATATATTTTTTGGTTTCAGTTCACATGTCAGAATGAAAGATTTTGAACAACAAATTACCCTGATGCATCATCAGCGTTACACACAATAGTCAGAGAGCACGAAAGAGGCAAACTGTAAAACTGCTGTATGAAAGTGTGTGTGAACTGGTAAATATGCCTTGGAATAAAATTAAATTGGGGCCTTTATTAGAGTACAAAATCGCAATAAATGTACCTGTTGTTTTACCATTTAACATGTCTTACCAACAGGCACTAAAACGACATAATAATAAATATTACTAGATATCAGCAAACAGATTTTTAAGATGTACTGAGTAATCCTTTAAATATGATAATATATTATGAAATCATGACATTAAAAATTTCTGAAATTGTTCAAACTAATTTTTGATCTGCAGTGAGGGACGGCACCAACAGTTTCCCAGCTTACGGCTGTGCATCTAAAAACCTGTGTGCAGCTGCTTCAAGCCTGGGTTCTCTACCTTTCATGCAGATGGTTGGTACCATAACAAGTGGACCAAACTGTACTTCACGCACAACCACTGCTGCACCAACCACAACAACAAAGCTGCTTCAACCACAACTACAGCTGCACCAACAACAACTACTGCTGCACCAACAACAACTACTCCAACTACGACCACTGTTGCCCCAACCACTACAACAACTGCACCAACCACAACAACTGCTGCACCAACCACAACAATAGTCGTAGATACCAGAACAACTTCTGCACCAACATCGACAACAGCTGGAGCACTTCAGTGCCAAACCTGCACAAATCAGACGTGTTCAAGCACAGTAACAGTGAACTGTTCTTCAGAGACCATGTGTGTTACAGCTACTATTTTAGGTAATCTTTCTTCATATTATCTGATACATTTCAGTAAATTTCAATGACTATGAAGTTATGTGTGCTTTCCATCAACATTAATAAAATTCATTATTAAAGTATTTAAATTACTTTGAATTTCCAGCTACCTCATCTGGAACTACAGCAACACAATTCTACAAGGCGTGTGCATCTTCCTCTCTGTGTCCAGCTACGGGCAATCAGACATTTTCAGTTAACCTGGGTGTTCAAAGTGTTCTTGCATCTGCCACGTGCTGCAACACGGATAACTGCAACTCACAAAATCTGCCTGGTAACTACAAATCTATAAGTGTTTTATTAAAGAAACAGTAACAGAAAGAGATAAGAAACAATCATTTTGATATATGCTGAAATGTTCTCTGTAATAAATTAAATGATGTTCTTTCTGTTTCAGCTCCTACTCCTCAGTCAAGTAACGGCCTACTATGTAACACTTGTGTCGCCTCTCAGTGCAACACTACATTACAGTGTCAGGGAGTGGAGGACCAATGCTTTCAATCAATGAGTAAGTCTTCTTGATGTGTACTTTAACAAAGATTGTCTTTAAATTAGTTTTTCTGCCTGGAATAAATTCAACCAACATTCTTTTTTTTAATCAGTCAGTGGAAACATAAAGCATTTTATCATTATTTAAGTAATATTTTGTACTTTAACTCTTTAAACTTTAAGATTCGATAATCAGTTTATAACATGTAACAGATTTTAAAAATATATATCAATATCTGTAGTATGTAGGTATTCATTAACCTCTCAGTTATTGTTGTGAGTAATCATTTGTTTACAACAACAGCTGAAAACAAAGAGATAATTGTCCACCAAAAAAGGACAAAGTAAAAAAAAAATACGATAAAATCAAGAGTAGCACTTTGATTTCTTGTTGATGGAGAAATCATTTATCTGTTTTAAATGAAAAACAATGTGTGATAATAGAACACCCAGTGTCGGAACACTGTTCATTAAAAGGAAATCACTTTGACTTATGACATTGTGACTACATGTTTTCAATAACATAAATGTGAAAGTCACTAAACAACTGACTGAAATCAGGCTTATGAAAGAAAGATTTTAATGATAGATGTTCTCAGAAAATGCTACATGTTGGAAGACCACCTATGGTGTACGATAGGTACAATGCACTTCCCTGATCATTTGCAAACCAATAATGATGGTCAATGCCCAAAACTCTACAGGTGATCTACGGTGTAGCTTGATGATTTTCTTTTGACTGAAAAATAAGAAGCTAATAAGAAGCTCTAAATAAAATGTAATACAGTACAATATATTTATTAATAAATTCCTGTGACAGGAGTGGTCCTGCATAAAAAAGAAAAACATTTTTAATGATAATACTCTGAGTACACATTTTGATTTTCACAGTCATGTTTATCTTATGATATATTTTTTGGTTTCAGTTCACATGTCAGAATGAAAGATTTTGAACAACAAATTACCCTGATGCATCATCAGCGTTACACACAATAGTCAGAGAGCACGAAAGAGGCAAACTGTAAAACTGCTGTATGAAAGTGTGTGTGAACTGGTAAATATGCCTTGGAATAAAATTAAATTGGGGCCTTTATTAGAGTACAAAATCGCAATAAATGTACCTGTTGTTTTACCATTTAACATGTCTTACCAACAGGCACTAAAACGACATAATAAACATTACTAGATATCAGCAAACAGATTTTTAAGATGTACTGAGTAATCCTTTAAATATGATAATATATTATGAAATCATGACATTAAAAATTTCTGAAATTGTTCAAACTAATTTTTGATCTGCAGTGACGAACGGCACCAACAGTTTCCCAGCTTACGGCTGTGCATCTAAAAACCTGTGTGCAGCTGCTTCAAGCCTGGGTTCTCTACCTTTCATGCAGATGGTTGGTACCATAACAAGTGGACCAAACTGTACTTCATGCACAACCACTGCTGCACCAACCACAACAACAGCTGCTCCAACCAAAACAAAAGCTGCTTCAACCACAACTACTGCTGCACCAACAACAACTACTCCAACTACGACCATTGCTGCCCCAACCACTACAACAACTGCTAAAACCACTAAACAGCTGCTCTAACCAAACAACTGCTGCACCAACCACAACAATAGTCGTAGATACCAGAACAACTTCTGCACCAACATCGACAACAGCTGGAGCACTTCAGTGCCAAAACTGCACAGATGAGACGTGTTCAAGCACAGTAACAGTGAACTGTTCTTCAGAGACCATGTGTGTTACAGCTACTATTTTAGGTAATCTTTTCTTCATATTATCTGATACATTTCAGTAAATTTCAATGACTATGAAGTTATGTGTGCTTTCCATCAACATTAATAAAATTCATTATTAAAAGTATTTAAATTACTTTGAATTTGCAGCTACCTCATCTGGAACTACAGCAACACAATTCTACAAGGCGTGTGCATCTTCCTCTCTGTGTCCAGCTACGGGCAATCAGACATTTTCAGTTAACCTGGGTGTTCAAAGTGTTCTTGCATCTGCCACGTGCTGCAACACGGATAACTGCAACTCACAAAATCTGACTGGTAACTACAAATCTATAAGTGTTTATTAAAGAAACAGTAACAGAAAGAGATAAGAAACAATCATTTTGATATATGCTGAAATGTTCTCTGTAATAAAATTAAATGATGTTCTTTTCTGTTTCAGCTCCTACTCCTCAGTCAAGTAACGGCCTACTATGTAACGTTTGTGTCGCCTCTCAGTGCAACACTACATTACAGTGTCAGGGAGTGGAGGACCAATGCTTTCAATCAATGAGTAAGTCTTCTTGATGTGTACTTTAACAAAGATTGTCTTTAAATTAGTTTTTCTGCCTGGAATAAATTCAACCAACATTCTTTTTTTTAATCAGTCAGTGGAAACATAAAGCATTTTATCATTATTTAAGTAATATTTTGTACTTTAACTCTTTAAACTTTAAGATTCGATAATCAGTTTATAACATGTAACAGATTTTAAAAATATATATCAATATCTGTAGTATGGAGGTATTCATTAACCTCTCAGTTATTGTTGTGAGTAATCATTTGTTTACAACAACAGCTGAAAACAAAGAGATAATTGTCCACCAAAAAAGGACAAAGTAAAAAAAAAATACGATAAAATCAAGAGTAGCACTTTGATTTCTTGTTGATGGAGAAATCATTTATCTGTTTTAAATGAAAAACAATGTGTGATAATAGAACACCCAGTGTCGGAACACTGTTCATTAAAAGGAAATCACTTTGACTTATGACATTGTGACTAAATGTTTTCAATAACATAAATGTGAAAGTCACTAAACAACTGACTGAAAATCAGGCTTATGAAAGAAAGATTTTAATGATAGATGTTCTCAGAAAATGCTACATGTTGGAAGACCACCTATGGTGTACGATAGGTACAATGCACTTCCCTGATCATTTGCAAACCAATAATGATGGTCAATGCCCAAAACTCTACAGGTGATCTACAGTGTAGCTTGATGATTTTCTTTTGACTGAAAAATAAGAAGCTAATAAGAAGCTCTAAATAAAATGTAATACAATACAATATATTTATTAATAAATTCCTGTGACAGGAGTGGTCCTGCATAAAAAAGAAAAACATTTTTAATGATAATACTCTGAGTACACATTTTGATTTTCACAGTCATGTTTATCTTATGATATATTTTTTGGTTACAGTTCACATGTCAGAATGAAAGATTTTGAACAACAAATTACCCTGATGCATCATCAGCGTTACACACAATAGTCAGAGAGCACGAAAGAGGCAAACTGTAAAACTGCTGTATGAAATTGTGTGTGAACTGGTAAATATGCCTTGGAATAAAATTAAATTGGGGCCTTTATTAGAGTACAAAATCGCAATAAATGTACCTGTTGTTTTACCATTTAACATGTCTTACCAACAGGCACTAAAACGACATAATAAATATTACTAGATATCAGCAAACAGATTTTTAAGATGTACTGAGTAATCCTTTAAATATGATAATATATTATGAAATCATGACATTAAAAATTTCTGAAATTGTTCAAACTAATTTTTGATCTGCAGTGACGAACGGCACCAACAGTTTCCCAGCTTACGGCTGTGCATCTAAAAACCTGTGTGCAGCTGCTTCAAGCCTGGGTTCTCTACCTTTCATGCAGATGGTTGGTACCATAACAAGTGGACCAAACTGTACTTCATGCACAACCACTGCTGCACCAACCACAACAACAGCTGCTCCAACCACAACAAAAGCTGCTTCAACCACAACTACTGCTGCACCAACAACAACTACTCCAACTACGACCATTGCTGCCCCAACCACTACAACAACTGCTAAAACCACTACAACAGCTGCTCTAACCACAACAACTGCTGCACCAACCACAACAATAGTCGTAGATACCAGAACAACTTCTGCACCAACATCGACAACAGCTGGAGCACTTCAGTGCCAAAACTGCACAGATGAGACGTGTTCAAGCACAGTAACAGTGAACTGTTCTTCAGAGACCATGTGTGTTACAGCTACTATTTTAGGTAATCTTTTCTTCATATTATCTGATACATTTCAGTAAATTTCAATGACTATGAAGTTATGTGTGCTTTCCATCAACATTAATAAAATTCATTATTAAAAGTATTTAAATTACTTTGAATTTGCAGCTACCTCATCTGGAACTACAGCAACACAATTCTACAAGGCGTGTGCATCTTCCTCTCTGTGTCCAGCTACGGGCAATCAGACATTTTCAGTTAACCTGGGTGTTCAAAGTGTTCTTGCATCTGCCACGTGCTGCAACACGGATAACTGCAACTCACAAAATCTGACTGGTAACTACAAATCTATAAGTGTTTTATTAAAGAAACAGTAACAGAAAGAGATAAGAAACAATCATTTTGATATATGCTGAAATGTTCTCTGTAATAAAATTAAATGATGTTCTTTTCTGTTTCAGCTCCTACTCGTCAGTCAAGTAACGGCCTACTATGTAACGTTTGTGTCGCCTCTCAGTGCAACACTACATTACAGTGTCAGGGAGTGGAGGACCAATGCTTTCAATCAACGAGTAAGTCTTCTTGATGTGTACTTTAACAAAGATTGTCTTTAAATTAGTTTTTCTGCCTGGAATAAATTCAACCAACATTGTTTTTTTTTAATCAGTCAGTGGAAACATAAAGCATTTTATCATTATTTAAGTAATATTTTGTACTTTAACTCTTTAAACTTTAAGATTCGATAATCAGTTTATAACATGTAACAGATTTTAAAAATATATATCAATATTTGTAGTATGGAGGTATTCATTAACCTCTCAGTTATTGTTGTGAGTAATCATTTGTTTACAACAACAGCTGAAAACAAAGAGATAATTGTCCACCAAAAAAGGACAAAGTAAAAAAAAAAATACGATAAAATCAAGAGTAGCACTTTGATTTCTTGTTGATGGAGAAATCATTTATCTGTTTTAAATGAAAAACAATGTGTGATAATAGAACACCCAGTGTCGGAACACTGTTCATTAAAAGGAAATCACTTTGACTTATGACATTGTGACTAAATGTTTTCAATAACATAAATGTGAAAGTCACTAAACAACTGACTGAAAATCAGGCTTATGAAAGAAAGATTTTAATGATAGATGTTCTCAGAAAATGCTACATGTTGGAAGACCACCTATGGTGTACGATAGGTACAATGCACTTCCCTGATCATTTGCAAACCAATAATGATGGTCAATGCCCAAAACTCTACAGGTGATCTACAGTGTAGCTTGATGATTTTCTTTTGACTGAAAAATAAGAAGCTAATAAGAAGCTCTAAATAAAATGTAATACAATACAATATATTTATTAATAAATTCCTGTGACAGGAGTGGTCCTGCATAAAAAAGAAAAACATTTTTAATGATAATACTCTGAGTACACATTTTGATTTTCACAGTCATGTTTATCTTATGATATATTTTTTGGTTACAGTTCACATGTCAGAATGAAAGATTTTGAACAACAAATTACCCTGATGCATCATCAGCGTTACACACAATAGTCAGAGAGCACGAAAGAGGCAAACTGTAAAACTGCTGTATGAAAGTGTGTGTGAACTGGTAAATATGCCTTGGAATAAAATTAAATTGGGGCCTTTATTAGAGTACAAAATCGCAATAAATGTACCTGTTGTTTTACCATTTAACATGTCTTACCAACAGGCACTAAAACGACATAATAATAAATATTACTAGATATCAGCAAACAGATTTTTAAGATGTACTGAGTAATCCTTTAAATATGATAATATATCATGAAATCATGACATTAAAAATTTCTGAAATTGTTCAAACTAATTTTTGATCTGCAGTGACGAACGGCACCAACAGTTTCCCAGCTTACGGCTGTGCATCTGCAAACCTGTGTGCAGCTGCTTCAAGCCTGGGTTCTCTACCTTTCATGCAGATGGTTGGTACCATAACAAGTGGACCAAACTGTACTTCATGCACAACCACTGCTGCACCAACCACAACAACAGCTGCTCCAACCACAACAAAAGCTGCTTCAACCACAACAACTGCTGCACCAACCACAACAACTGCTGCACCAACCACAACAATAGTCGTAGATACCAGAACAACTTCTGCACCAACATCGACAACAGCTGGAGCACTTCAGTGCCAAAACTGCACAGATGAGACGTGTTCAAGCACAGTAACAGTGAACTGTTCTTCAGAGACCATGTGTGTTACAGCTACTATTTTAGGTAATCTTTTCTTCATATTATCTGATACATTTCAGTAAATTTCAATGACTATGAAGTTATGTGTGCTTTCCATCAACATTAATAAAATTCATTATTAAAAGTATTTATATTACGTTGAATTTGCAGCTACCTCATCTGGAACTACAGCAACACAAATCTACAAGGCGTGTGCATCTTCCTCTCTGTGTCCAGCTACGGGCAATCAGACATTTTCAGTTAACCTGGGTGTTCAAAGTGTTCTTGCCTCTGCCACGTGCTGCAACACGGATAACTGCAACTCACAAAATCTGACTGGTAACTACAAATCTATAAGTGTTTTATTAAAGAAACAGTAACAGAAAGAGATAAGAAACAATCATTTTGATATATGCTGAAATGTTCTCTGTAATAAAATTAAATGATGTTCTTTTCTGTTTCAGCTCCTACTCGTCAGTCAAGTAACGGCCTACTATGTAACGTTTGTGTCGCCTCTCAGTGCAACACTACATTACAGTGTCAGGGAGTGGAGGACCAATGCTTTCAATCAACGAGTAAGTCTTCTTGATGTGTACTTTAACAAAGATTGTCTTTAAATTAGTTTTTCTGCCTGGAATAAATTCAACCAACATTGTTTTTTTTAATCAGTCAGTGGAAACATAAAGCATTTTATCATTATTTAAGTAATATTTTGTACTTTAACTCTTTAAACTTTAAGATTCGATAATCAGTTTATAACATGTAACAGATTTTAAAAATATATATCAATATTTGTAGTATGGAGGTATTCATTAACCTCTCAGTTATTGTTGTGAGTAATCATTTGTTTACAACAACAGCTGAAAACAAAGAGATAATTGTCCACCAAAAAAGGACAAAGTAAAAAAAAAAATACGATAAAATCAAGAGTAGCACTTTGATTTCTTGTTGATGGAGAAATCATTTATCTGTTTTAAATGAAAAACAATGTGTGATAATAGAACACCCAGTGTCGGAACACTGTTCATTAAAAGGAAATCACTTTGACTTATGACATTGTGACTAAATGTTTTCAATAACATAAATGTGAAAGTCACTAAACAACTGACTGAAAATCAGGCTTATGAAAGAAAGATTTTAATGATAGATGTTCTCAGAAAATGCTACATGTTGGAAGACCACCTATGGTGTACGATAGGTACAATGCACTTCCCTGATCATTTGCAAACCAATAATGATGGTCAATGCCCAAAACTCTACAGGTGATCTACAGTGTAGCTTGATGATTTTCTTTTGACTGAAAAATAAGAAGCTAATAAGAAGCTCTAAATAAAATGTAATACAATACAATATATTTATTAATAAATTCCTGTGACAGGAGTGGTCCTGCATAAAAAAGAAAAACATTTTTAATGATAATACTCTGAGTACACATTTTGATTTTCACAGTCATGTTTATCTTATGATATATTTTTTGGTTACAGTTCACATGTCAGAATGAAAGATTTTGAACAACAAATTACCCTGATGCATCATCAGCGTTACACACAATAGTCAGAGAGCACGAAAGAGGCAAACTGTAAAACTGCTGTATGAAAGTGTGTGTGAACTGGTAAATATGCCTTGGAATAAAATTAAATTGGGGCCTTTATTAGAGTACAAAATCGCAATAAATGTACCTGTTGTTTTACCATTTAACATGTCTTACCAACAGGCACTAAAACGACATAATAATAAATATTACTAGATATCAGCAAACTACGGAAACGTAGAGCTGCCACCCAGGCAAAAGAAAAAAAGAAGTATATCACGTTATAACGTGAAAAGTTTATTGTTCTAACAAGATACTTTTCACGTTTGTACAATATACTATCATGTTTGTACAATATACTTTTCACGTTTGAACAATATAATATCACGTTATTACAATATGCATAAATATCACGTTCGTACAATATATTTATATTGTACGAACGTGATATTTATATTGTACGAACGTGATATTTATATTGTACGAACGTGATATTTATATTGTAATAACGTGATATTTATATTGTAATAACGTGATATTTATGCATATTGTAATAACGTGATATTATATTGTTCAAACGTGAAAAGTATATTGTACAAACATGATAGTATATTGTACAAACGTGAAAAGTATCTTGTTAGAACAATAAACTTTTCACGTTATAACGTGATATACTTCTTTTTTTCTTTTGCCTGGGTGGCAGCTCTACGCTTCCGTAGCAAACAGATTTTTAAGATGTACTGAGTAATCCTTTAAATATGATAATATATTATGAAATCATGACATTAAAAATTTCTGAAATTGTTCAAACTAATTTTTGATCTGCAGTGACGGACGGCACCAAGAGTTTCCCAGCTTACGGCTGTGCATCTAAAAACCTGTGTGCAGCTGCTTCAAGCCTGGGTTCTTTACCTTTCATGCAGAGGGTTGGTACCATAACAAGTCGACAAACCTGTAGTTCACCCACAACCACAACAACTGGTCCTCCAACCACAACCACAGCTGCCCCAACCACAAGAACACCTGCATCAACCACCACAATTTCTGCACCAACCACCACAATCGCTGCACCAACCACGACCACTTCTTCACCAACCACAACAAGAAGTAATGTATCTTCTATTAGAATGAATGTAATTCCTCTTCTACTGGGAGTCCTTTTCTTTCACCTCTTTTAATAAAAGGAACTTCTACTTTTCTTTTGTAGTTGGGATTTTCTTACATCTTATCATATTTAAGTGTCTGGGAAAAGCTGAACACATACTTAAGACGCTATTACCCCTTTCCAAGTGACTTCAAAATTGTAATTGTTTACATAATGTTTTAAATACAAATATATTTATCTATTTATGAAAGTCATTGTTTAAATGTGTTGAATAAATGTAGTAGTATGCAATATATGAGTACAAATAAACAACTATATACTCTACCAGTAACTAGTTATCTGGGAATTTTTGGTCATATGTTGATATATAATCAGTTGTCTATTCATAAAAAAATCTATCAAATATCAAATGACTTAACTATTCAGAACAGTATTTCTAAAACTAGTTACGGCAATCACACCCAAAAAACTGAAAAAAAACCCCAACAACAACAACAAATGTGACAGTAATAACGTTATAATTCATCTGACATAAGGGTGCACTTTTTTTTTTGCCTGTCCCATTTGGTTTTTTAGCCGTCAGAATTGTTGTCTGAAGATCAACAAGGATACCCAATGGATTTACTTTACCAAATGGATCATCACGGCCTTGCCGTATTGGTCCATTTGATCGACCTTTGTTGTTATTATTTATTTTATTAATAAATAATTAACCCCAGCTATCTCTGGGTTAAGTCTTTTTTCAGAAGCACACCCAAACAGTTTAGAAGATAACAGGTTATGACATCCACACAAACTAATCTAGGTTTTGTATTAATTCAAATATTCATCAGCATGTCCACATGAAAAAAAAAAACTCTACTTCCCAGTTTCCTTCACATATAGTTGGTAATCGCTTTTTCTCATTGCTAATATGAAGTAGACTGAATCCACTCACTGAAATAATTTGGCCAAAGTAAAAGATTTCCACATCAGTTTGCCAAACAGAATCAAAAAGAGAATCTAAAAACTAAAACAAGAAAATACGGTTTCCAAAAAGTGTGGCATATCTTTCTTTCTTATCTGTATTTAATTTTATTTAATTTAATAACAGTACAGTACTCCGTTTTTGGTAACCATTGTCCTTGATGTAAATATGTAAAACTTGTGTATGTTTCTGTTCTGTGTCTTTAGTACTGTTTGTTTGTATATGTCTTTCTTGCTGCTGTTATACCCAAATTTCCCCTTGTGGGACAATTAAAGGATTATTCTATTCTATTCTATTCTTTTCTTCTTGTTTGTATTTGGGGGTTTTTGAGTCCATCACATCCACATACATCATCTTTAAAACTGTTTGGGTGTGCCTTGGAAAGGTGACTAAATCATCATACATCTGTATGAAATTAATTCTACTGTCTTCTTTATATTTTATTGTAAAATTTAGATTTGTAAAGTTTAAATAAGATCCTGAATGATAAGAAAAAGTGTAGTCACTGTTCTAGAGTGTGTCCAGAAACAGGGCAGTCAGCTTCATTGTGATGAGCAGGTAGCTTGTGCAGATTAGTTTCCCTGGACTGTTACACTAAACCTCAGGAGCAGTGCTGCACTTTATATATTGAACAGATGACGTCAGGATTGGGCGTGTTTACATTTTTACAGTATGAACATTCAGACACTTATCTCCTCTCTTGTCAAATCATTCTGTCAGCGCACTTTACTACACCCTTTGTTTAACCATTTCTATTTAGATGTAGATACACAGTAAAAAAAAAAGTTTGTTTTCCCATATAATAATATTATTATATTAATATAGCAAGAGGTTGAGTTAGCTTTCCACAAAAAAGGCTGGTGGAAATGTCCTTCAAATAGCTACTTTTTACTTTCTTCATGTTTACTTGAGTAAAGAAGTTGAAGCGGTGCTTCAGATTCAGAACTCACTAAACCTGCTCTCTGAGTCAGCATTTGAGTCTGGCCTGCCTATTGACCATGACAGACTTATGACAAAAGAATAGCAAAGTAACGTAAATGGGGCATTTGCAAGATGTTAGTGAGACCTGCTATGATGTTTTGTTTGGTGACAGTGACACTGATAAAAAGACAGATGGAAGTGCCAGAGCTGGATGCTAAGATTTCTATTGAGAGTGACCGGGATGGGGACAGAATTAGAAAGGAGTATACAGTGGCTTGCAAAAGTATTCGGCCCCCTTGAACACTCCCACATCTTGTCACATTACAGCCACAAACACGAATCAATTTTATTGGAATTACACGTGAAAGACCAATACAAAGTGGTGTACACGTGAGAAGTGGAACGAAAATCATACATGATTCCAAACATTTTTTACAAATAAATAACTGCAAAGTGGGGTGTGCGTAATTATTCAGCCCCCTGAGTCAATACTTTGTAGAACCACCTTTTGCTGCAGTTACAGCTGCCAGTCTTTTAGGGTATGTCTCTACCAGCTTTGCACATCTACAGTGCCAGGTGGAGGTAAGCTACACCTGCGCTTGTAATGGAAAAAAAGAGTAACTTCCTATTGCCTGTAGAGAACCATTTCTTTCAATAGTATTTTATTTTCTTATAATACAGACGCAATAAAAAAACTTTAAGATTATCAGCCTAGCAACAAATTGCATTTTTATAGAGTGGGGTGGAGGCAGGCTACACCATCGCTTGTAATGAAAAGAAGAACTTTCTATCTGCTTGTAACCTACAGGCCGCCCACCTTGTACGTGTAAAAATTAAATAAATAAATATCCCTTAGTGAAAAGAGCACCGCCCATATATTCAGAACTCGGTCTTACTTAAAAAATTAAAACACCCTCGGATGGTCTTGTTTTACACACACACACACACACACACACACACACACACACATCGCGGGTCAAGAAGGAGTCAACAAACCGCTCTAGTTATTATCAGTATTTCTTAATGCTTATAACCTAAACACCCCGATGAGGTATTTTGGTTTTGTGCAGCCACTCCTTATCAGACCAAAAGTAAAGAGTTTTTCTTCATTATTTTGAGCTACTTTTACAACAGGTTCTCTCAATAGACAGAAACCCTAAAAGAAAACAGCCTTGTTTTACGCACATCAAGGAGTCAGACGATTGCTGGTTCATCCCGGTAAATTACCTCCGAGAGATCGGAACGCTTCCTCCGTCTCGTACCATAAACGTATGAGAAAACCCCCCCCAGAGAATTTATTATTTTGGTAAGAGAGAAGGAGAGAGAGAGAGAGAGAGAGCGAATCGATCAAACTTTTCTACAACACATTATACCACTCCGGGCAAGGGGGGCGATATAACACGGACCGGCTGGATGACTACGCCGGATGGAAGCATAACCGGAAGCGTGGCAGCGAGTTTCCCTTTGACCTTCATCCTGCTCCATGATCAGCCGTTAAAACTTTCCTCAGTATTGCTGTAATGTAACAACAAAGTTAGTTTTTTAAGATCAGACAGGTCCCAACACATTCCTTACACGCAGTCACTGAATTAGCATCTGTGGCACAAATAAGCTTCAGGGACTGACTTGTTTTTTAGAACCGACCTTTGACACTTGGATGTTGGCTTAAGTTTTTACACAAAGAGAAATTTGACCCTAATAATAAAAAACATGATACTGTGGTGAATACTTACCTCAACTTTGATGGGTTTTTGCACAGCTATTTATGTAGAAAAAAAGTAAAACACGTTACAAGGAAACAATGCACATTGCAGAGTACATGAATGGGAATTCCTCCTCTCTATACTTACACTCCTCCCTAACAAATGCCAAGTCATCATCTCCATATTGTGTGTCCCACTTTTCGAGTTTCATTGAAGCGGCGACTAAGGGTTAGTACGGCACGAACAGCCGGGAAGGACTGGGGAATCTTCAAAATTGCTAGAGGTTGGAGCCTCTATTTTGCGCTTTTTTGGCTACCTGTAAATTAAGTTAGGGCTAGAAATGTGGACGGAACGGTTGGAGCTGGTCCGGTGAATTGGTCGCAAAAAAGTCAGGGACTTTATCGGTTGGAGCCGTTATGGTAAATTTATCGAAATTTGTAGGAGCTAAGAGGCCTAAATCTGTGCAGTTGCAATTAATAAGACGTCTGTAATATAAAATATGAGATCTATGTATGAAATCAGTCTCTGTGTCACCAATGCACAGCCGGATGTGCACTGATGGTGTGTAAATGCAAATGAGCAGCGGTGATGCGCAGAGAGGGTGGTTTCAGTTTCGAGAGTATTGAGCTTTATAACTATTGTTTGCCAATATTGCTAAAGGCCTGTAATTAAGAGGCTGGTTTTGCTTATTATGAGAGTATAAATACAGTTTGAATATATTAGTGTGGATGTATAGTAATTGACTGAATTTTGATAGATGTATATATCTTGAGCCATAAATGCTGGTGTGTTTTATTTTTTCAGTTATGTGTGTGTGGTGAGAAGCTGTGAGAATGATGAGAGGTTTCAGTTTCTTTTTCTTTTGACTTGCTCTTTCTGATTATGGAAGGCATGTCCAAAATACGCATAGGAAAGTGTATTTTGAGTGATTTTAACCGTGTGAATGCTGTCAGTATTTGATTTGAGTGACTCTGTATGAGTTGTCTGAGTGAGTGGAAAATGGAAGTTGAGAGAGAAAAGGCAGTGTGTGTGAGACGATTTATGGCGTCTGAAAGAGGTTAGAACATTTAAAAGTGTGTATGAAATAAAGGTGTGTATGAAATATATTTCTTTTGGGATGTTAAGTAGGATGTTTTAGAGTTTGAAAGTGCTTTTAATTCAAGAAACGTATGAGTGATGTTATGAGAGGTTGAGTTTATTTTTTCTGATTGAAGACACTTAAGTATATACACTTGGTACACCCACTTAAGAGATTATTGGGTGACTGATGCTATAAAACTGACCTAAAGAAGGGTGTGTGTGTGGAGAAGTGTTAATTGTCCTGATGTGTGAAAGAGCTCTATTCAAAAGTGTGTGAGTGAAATGAAGGTGTATTGTTTTTAGATCAAGATTTAGTAGAATTAAAGAGGGTTTTTAGACTATAAATACAAAGGGAGACAGAGTCTGCAGAAAACAGGAAATATGGCTCTGTGTGCCTGCTGTGTGAGAGGAAATGTGTGTGTCTGGGACAGGAAATGCATGCCCATAAAAGGGAAAGTCACTGTGACAAGTGTGCATCCAGAGAAGAGAGAGAGAGTTAACTCTGGGCAGATGAAGCAAATGCAGGTTTTAAGATAAAAAATGAATATGATACTAATTATATGCTTTAGTGTGCCAATACAGGTGGACTTCTCTCAACATTGGAACCTTGAGTACAGCGGTAGAACAATAGATTAACAGAATTGGAAGAAAATAAGCCAGTCTTTGGCTCGAAATTGTGCAGCCTGATCTCTCACTTTGTCCTTGACCCTGAGAAGCACAAAGGACAGTCAATTTCCTGATGAAGACCGACAGAACATCGTGGACTTGAACAATTAACTGAAGCCTAAAAGCAGTGCAAGCGAAAGCAGTAACACTGATGACGACTGATGAGTCCAGCAGTATGAAAGATGCAACATGCATGCTGGTGAAGAACAGTGTGATGTGTCTGCTTGAAGGCACTGACTCTCATATTTGCCAAGCTTGGAGCAATCTTGGAAGAGAAGACTGAAAGGATGAATGGAGAAGAAAACAACAAATGAAAATAAGACTGAAGGCACTGAATGTGATATTTTGCCATGCTGGGACTTAACCTAAAAGAAAAGACTGTAAAGAAACAGAGAAGAAGATAACAGCTGAGTTGAGACTGTGTTTGTTGGAGCTTTGAAGCCCGAACAGGACACTGTGAATGAAAAAGGACCAGCGAGAAATGAAGCTGGACGACTTTGATGGCGAGAATATAGGATATGATTGGATTAAATTGAAGCCGGAACTCATGATTGTTTAGGGATGTCCACCACATCACAACAAAGAGGTAAACAATACAAAAGGTAAAAATAATCAGAAAATAACTGACAACTATATTAATGAATAGAAAACACACATATACAAGTTGTTACATGTGAGATTATTTTTGAAAGGAATCAGAAGTGAGATAGTTTGAATCTAAAGCTCAGTGAAAAGATGCATAAATTAAAAATATGAATATATAGGATGCAATGAAGATGCAGCTTACACTTAATTAAGATGATCACATGCCCTGCAATGAAGAAAGCAGCTTACACTCAATTAACATGAAATGCAACGAGGAAAACGCTTACATTCATATTCATGACACAAACATGACATAACTGGTATTTGTGACAGGAAAGAGAGAGAAGTGGGTCGTTTAAGCAATGATGATAATAATGAAAATGTCTTAGTTTTGTTATTTTCAGGAGTAAAGCAGACTTGGACCAGTTCTCCACGGCAGCAGTCAGAAGAAAGTTAGAGGTTAACATCAATGGATAAGTTAAGGCAAGTTTCTGGTTGAATTGTTCACAGAATGATGTGTCCATGAACCTGAAAAGCAAGCCCTAACACCTGGCTGAAGACCAGGAGGGCTGTTATGTAAGGGGAGATAATTAAATTTTGGGTTAGTAATTCGGGGAAAGAGAAAACTGACTGTTTAACTGGAGAATTGAGAAGGTGTCTGGGAGACTGCGAAGCCATAGATGCAAAATAACACACACAAACAGAAAATGCATTAGCCTTACAAAGACAAGCTCATGAAGCTTAATGCATAGCGATTGGTTGAAAACCTGGCTAAGAACACAAGCATATGCAATGAAGATCAGCTTGCTACTTGTATGAGTGAGAGAATGGTGTGAATGTTTAATAAAATAGATGGAAAAAACAAAAGAAAAGTGATTAAAGTAATTTATAAGAGTGACTTAGGAGTGCTCTCGTACTGAGTGATCAAAACCAGTGATTAGTATAGAAAGAAAATGAAAATAATTGAATAATGTGATAAGGTTTAAACATGTATTTCTCTTCTCAAGTTGGCTGTTGAGCTGTGAGTCACTATGCAAATTAGCTGGAGTGAGTGAGTGACAAAGACACTTCCTGTGTCTGTGTCTCGGAGGCTTTCAGTTCAAGAGAGCGGTGGCTGTTGTGTTGAGGATTATTTGGCGAAATATATAAGGGTAAAGTAACGGGATATTTGATTACGGTGGTCAGGTCTGTTCAGAGGGGCAGATTTGGACAGGAAATTTATAATTTAGTGATGGTACGTTGTTGAAATCGGTTTATATCATATGCTGAACGAAAACATGGGAGAGTAAGGAAGGGAGACATTGTGCAAACGGTCTTTGATCTTTTGACGAGGTTTTCAGTGCAGTGAACGGGTGAACTTTGAGATTGTTTCAGATTTTTGAGGCTGTTGTTTTATTTCAAGAGAGGGTGTTTGAGTAGACATGGATATGTCTGAGAGGGGCCCAAAAATTTTTGTAGTAGTGCACTCAGAAAAAACCTGTCAGGTGATTTTGTTTGGTACTTTGATGAGCTAATAATCAGCTCTCTTTTTTCATTTTTGTTCTAAGCAGGCCTGGAAGAGAGTGAACTGACGGCGCTGACAAAATTACCAAGTAAGGATTGCAGCGAGTCAATCCAGTCAAAAGTATAGAGAACTATTTTCCTAAAAAGGAAAACAAAATAAAACAAATGATTGAGCTCATTTTGCTGATGTGGAGCATCTGATGACGTGCGCAGAAGGCTGCAGATCAGCAAAAATATCATGTGTGAATGCATGTGAGTGAATGCGAGTGACTGGACCAAGGGGGGAAAGAAATAAAAGGTTGACAAACAGGAAAAGTGGAAGACTTAAATCTGGGGATGCTGATGTTCCTTTGAGTGAATTTCTGTTTTATTGATTTGGGTTAGACCATGTTATTACATTATAAAATGCTAAAAGGGAAACATTGTTTGATATAACTCATGTTACCATTAACTGAAGAAACACAGGACTGATGACAGTTCTGTTTAAGTTTATTTTTGTCATGACACAGATTGGATCATAAAGGGGGCGTATGAAATGTAAAGTACAGGTTTTGTTTCCAGGAAATTCCAAGGATCCAGAGTTCGATGGAGCAAGGAGTTCGAGAAGATTTGACATGATGATTAAATTGATTTTATTCCTTAAACACAGGTTTTAGGTCTGAAGCAAAATACCGGAGAGGAGGATTGCTGAGCTGTTTGGAGAAATGATATGACTAACCTTTTTTCCCTTTTAATTTGTTAAGCGTGGGTGGAGCATTTTGAGTTTTTTGCCACATGAGATGTGTCAAAAAAGAGAGGGGTTTAAGATTTAATTTGTTTAATTTGAAATGGGTTTAGGATGATTTTAGTGGTTTTTTTTGATAATGTAGAGATGGTAAAATTCTTTAAATTCTTTAAAGAAAGGATTAAAATGAACTGAATTCGGTTTAGAAGATGAATTGCTGGTGTTGATAAGAAGTTGTACACCAAACTTAAAGGGGAACTGTGGGAATAATAATAATGGGGAAGATGTTAGGAGTAGAAAATGTGTGATCTCTTTTTGATTTTTAGAATAAAGTTGTTATAATGTAGGCTTTAGAAACAGATAGTAAATAGATTTATTTCTAGGGTAGAGGAGAGCTTTTATGAGGATGTTAAAAGTCTCGCTGACTCAAATGAATAATATTGGAGATTAAATATGTAGAAATGATTTTTTCTTACACATTGCAATCGTGCTCATTAACAGAGTTGATGTTCGGTCCATTTAAGGTCATAAGCTTCGATGAGCGTTATGTCTCAGTCGATATATTGTAGGGGACTTGGAGCAACAGAAGGATAAACAGCATTCACGCTTACAAACACATATGGTTTAAACATAGCTGAGGCCCAGGGCCTGAAAGTCATTCAGCTTTTAACTGAATTTGAGTTGGCCCAGTAACAAGTGACAGACAAGAGGAACTAAATAGGAGTTGGCGTGTAACTAAACTATGTGACATGTAAAATATTGAGATAACACATGCAGCTCTAAATTAGTCTTATTATAAAATGCAGTTACAGAATAACAAATGCTTGTTGAAGTGACCAAGTTTTTGTTTAAAACAGAAGCAAAAGGGGAGAAAGCTTATATATTTTGTTTAAGTCTGATAAAGTATAAATTAGAATGTATCATAACATTAAGAGCAGCAAAAATGAAATAAAATGATATATTAAAACAGGGTATAACACAGGAAATGTGAGTTCTAAAATACAGTTAGAGTTCAGCTTTTAGCTATGATGAAATTTACTTAGGAGCTATTGATAATGTGCTTACACTTAGTGATTAAAGTGGTTGTTTTTTCTTTGATCCTTTAGTAGAATAAGTGTTTATGATGATTTTTCTTGTGAAAGGTGACGTTAAGGGAGAGCTCCGTGCAGCAGCGACAGTTTTGTGCACAGGAGCAACAGGAAGCACATGCAGAGACGTGCTTCCTTTGATCCTCTTAAAGACAGCGCTTTCAGAGGTTTACAAATGCTGAGTACGGTTGAATGAGATATAAAAATAAAAGTCAAAAACCAAATACGAAATTAGGTTCATGTTTTGAGTAATATTAGGTTGAATCAGGTTTGAATAAAGAGAACTAGAGAGGGTCAGAGCTAAGAACAGTGATCCTAATGTCCATGACGTCAGGGGTGGACAGGGAGGCAGCTGAATGGGCCAAGGAGTGACCCAACATAATGTATGGCGACCTCTGGTGTGCCAGAGGTCGAGAGAGGGGATTGAGAGGAGTAGGAATATTTTACTGCTATTATTTGCTGCTATTAGTATAATCATCATTACCATTTCATTATTAATAGTGATGTTGCATCCAGATGCATTCAGATGTTCAAATATATGGGTATTATATTAGTCTTTATTACAAATCCAGAAGAACCACTTTAAATTGTTGAGTTGAATCTATTGAATGTTTTTATATTCTTATACTGAAGTCTTCAGTGGGTGAAGCACTCAAAGAGCAGGGACAGGAAACACGTCTGCAAGGCATGCTTTTGCAGAAGTGAAACTGAAAGCAGACTCTGAATGCAAGTACTGTGAGTAGGATATGAAACTGTATTAAGCTTTTAGTAGAGGCTTTTGATTAAAACATTTATTCAGTAGATTACATATATAGTTCCAGTTAGGTTATTATATGTAAGGATGAGCCTCTGTTCTGGTGAAAGGTCAGAAGTGCAACGGGTGAGATGTGAGAGTATTTAAGGGCGAGACACACATACAGACACATATAGTGAGAGAGGTCATGACACGTACGCAGTACACAGCACGCACGCGCCCCCGCACGTGCACGCACACACACATATTAGATAGACTCCTTTGAGTAGGTAAAAGTTTAATTATGTTTTGCTTGCGACTGCAAAGTTGTGCCTGCATGAGTGACATTTTGTGCAGAACGTGGACCTGATGTTCCAGAAGATAAGCCTGGGCAGGATGGAGACAGGAAGCACCTGGCTTCGACCCGAAGAAGATGTTCTGTTTTAAACTATGTTAAAAGTCATTGTGGTTTTGAGTTGACGTATGCTATATTAAATCTGCCTAGCAACAGAAGAGGGGGCGGTACAATTCTCACCTCTATAAAGTCTTTGTTTTGACTTTTGTAAGACAGTTCAATACTGAATCTGAGCAGTGTTGGCTCCGCATATGTGTATTCATTAAAATGCCGTCTAATTTGCACCCGGCTGGATCTGTGGTTATTTTTGGATTTCCCCTCAATATTCTGAACCTTAACAGTGTTCTCTCCCAACATGTGCTGTTTTCTGTATTATTTTGGCAACCCCTGATGCATTGCTGTGTGCACATTAAAAATATTTCTTTTATTCCTAACACCAGTCCACCTTTTTCATTTCTCACTTAAGAAATGAACTAATTCCTAATTTATCACATTTAAGTTTACTTCAATACAATCCAATTGAATTTTATTTATATAGCGCCAAATCACAACAAAAGTTGCCTCAAGGCGCTTCATAGATACAGAGAAAAACCCAACAATCATGTGACCCCCTATTGAGCAAGAACTTTGACAACAGTGGGAAGGAAAAACTCCCTTTTTAACAGGAAGAAACCTCCGGCAGATAACTTAAGCTGTGTGACAGCACCTTGCGTTTATGCCAGGCTGTGAGCTGCCCTAAATCTACTTGCTACACCCCCTTTTCACCCAGTTTAATTTTTTCAATCCTAGTTTAAACTATTCCTGACTTCCCTCAGTGCACACTGTAAAGTGTAAAAGATACAATTAGCTTTCTCCTGGTAAAAGGTCCTACATTATTTTCTCAACCTTTGGAAACATCCTCTATCGATTTAACCCATTTCATCTTTAAAACTTAGGCCTGATTTCTTCGCCCCCTTTAACGGGTAGCGCATATCCGGTCTGAACTCTGTGTTTGGGCAATTTAAGAATTGTTGCAGGATTTTTATGTTATATAAAGTCCCTCTCATCACTTTTATGCTCCCATTATAACCTGTGTCTAACAAGCTTTTGATCTTCTTTGCAATGTAAACAACTAGGTGTCTTTGTGCTCTGTTCTTCTCCTTTCTCTGGTTGGTTCCATTCGGTCCTAAAACCCATTTCAAATTAAACCTTAAATCCTGTAACTCCCCCCTTTTGTGACACATCTTATGTGTTACAAACTCAAAATCCTTCACTCGAGCTTAGGAAATTAAAAGAAAAAGGTTAGTCATATCATATTAGGTATACATGCTCCGGCCCTTCAAACCTGTGTTTAAGGGATGAAATCAAATTAATCATCATGTCAAATCTTTTCTTGGCTCCATCCACAGCCTGCATCCTTGGAACTTCCTAGAAACAAAAACCTGTATGTTAACCTCAACTTCACATTTCATACTGAGTTTTTCCTCACTTATGATCCAATCTGTGTTATAAGAAAGGAAACTTAAAACAGAACAGTTATCAGTCATGTGTCCAACCTTAGTCCAATCTTTATCTCAGTGTCCAGTCGGTCCTCGTCCATCCAGTCACCGTCCATTTACACACATCCCCTCACACGCATTAACATCGGGTATTGCTAATAGTGGAGACTCCCGCACAAATAATCAGATTCTCCACTCTCAGCAAAATCAACTCATTTATTTTCTTTTTACTTTTTTCTAGGAAAATAGTTCTTTATGGTTTTGGACTGGATTGGCTTGCTGCAATCCTTTTAGACAGAGACTTAGCCTTCTCCTCCGCCCATTGTAATCTGGAGAAGGTCACCTTATGTTTGTTCTCCCGAGACTTTTGTCAGCGCTGTTATTCACTCTTTTGCAGGCCTGCTTAGAACAAAAATGAGAAAAAGAGAGCTGATTATTAGCTCATCAAAACACAAAACAAAATCACCTGACAGGTTTTTTCTAAGTGCACTGTTACAAAAATAATGGGCCCAATTCTAGACATGTCCATGTTCAATAAAACTCCCTCTGTTAAAATAAGAAAACAACACAAATCTAACCGATAGAAGTAACCCATCACTACAACAACAACCTCAACAATCTTAAACACAGAACCTTTTGCCACAAGTTCTTCAGGGTCCTGACACTCTCAGGTCAACTAACATCATCTCACCTGCTCAATACACAGAAAATCTCGTTAAACGCCACACAACTTGCACACCATCAACACTAAATTCTAAATTTTCTCTTCTAAAAACTACTACACACTAAGCGAGTTGGACAAGATGATAAACAGACTCCTATGCTAAACCTGCAATCTGATCTTCATGAACTCTTTTGTATTCTAAGGTTAATGCATTTTCTATATGTGTGTGTGATTGTGTATGTTTTTTTTGTGGTTTTTTCAGACTCCTTCACAATTTTCCACTTAAACAGTCAGTTTTCTCTTTCCCAAATTTGCTAACCCCAATTTTGATTTCCCACCTTAAATAACAGCATTCCTTGTCCTCAGCCAGAAGTTAGGGCCCACTTGTCAGGTTTATGGAGACATGGCGCTGTGAACAATTCACCCTGAAAGACAGGGAGTGTTTTCTCTGGTCATTGTTAATGACATTTCCCCCTCTGCCTCAGCCCAGCGGTTTTACCCTTGAAGTCCCGTCTTCTTCACTTCATCTCACCAGTGAGTCTGAGCTCACAGGGATTGAGGCCGAGTAATCGTGACTGTGCCTGCCTTAGGTTGTCCCAGGGTTTCGAGGTGGGATCTTACCCGTCATGGGCTATCCAGCCTTCCATACTCGCCTGATACGGGGGCCAAGTGGGCAGGGGTGCTATGAGGGGAGGGGACACACTGGCTCTGGAAATTTTCTTTGTTTCATCCAAAATTTGTCGAGATAAAAATGGCTTGCCCACTCTCCAACAGAGAGTCTACACTTTTACCGTACTGCTCAAAATCTCATTGTGGATCCCTGTTTTTGAAATAAATCAGATGTAAAATGCTCACTTTTTACTTTTTGTTGCTGTTTTGTTTTTTTGTTTTTGTTTTTTAAATAGCATGCTTCTTATCATCTGCAGTGTGACAATTTTTTATTTATTTTTTTACAGGCTAATCAACCTCTTATTTTCTGTATTTACAATCTACAAACCCTCTTTAGTTCTACTAAATCTTGATCTAAAAACAATACACCCTTATTCCACGCACACACTTTTCTCTCAGAGTTCCTCTGTTCACACATTCTCCTATGTGTTATTATTACTTATTTATTATTTTGTACAAATCACACAGACTCATTCAAATCGAGTACTCACAACATTCACACACTTAGAATCACTCGAAAAACACGCTTTCGTAAGAGTATTTTATCAAACATGCTTGTTCAGAATCAGAAAGAGGAAGTAGACAACACTCAGTAACTGCATCTGTCCTCTTAAAAGAGAAGAGAAATAAACACATATGGGACAATTCTCCCCATCTTAGACAAAATGTGACCTTAAATGTCCGTTTCTAAGTCATGTTCTTCTCTACACACGACTCTTGGCCTCCAGGGCATAAAACTTTGAGCATAATCTTTTACTTTACCAGAACTAGTACTTTACCAGAACCCTCATACTAAGACTAAGACTGCTATATGTGCAATTCTTTCTTTGACAAAGTTGTATTTTGTATTTTCTTACTCAGTTGTATATAGTGTTGGTATTCTATTTTATTCTATTGTATATATCATTCTATTCTACCTTATTTTATTGCATTCCAGTGTTTTCTAATTTTTGCTGCATAACTTTGCACTTTTGCTGTAACCAAAACAAATTTCCCACCTGTGGGACTAATAAAGGTCATCTTTATCTTTAACTAGCCGTAATCTAAATCCTGTCTCATCCACTACTAAAGTTCTAGTTCAATGAACACATGTGTCGCAGTTTAAAATTAAAAGAGGAAGTAACTCACACCTAAGAACTTTGTGTGTGTTAATGTCTGTGTCCCTTTAAATGAAAAAAGGTGAACACATATGGTGAGTCCCCCTCAATTTACACAAAATATGACATTAAATATCCTTTTCTAATTCCTGTTCTTCTTTGAACACCCTGAATGACCCCCAGGTCATAACCTTTGGACTTATAACTCTGATATAAGTCCACACAGCGCACCAAGCACAGAGAAAATTCAACCTCAGTGCTTCAGAATTTTCCTCAAAATTCAGAAACTGTTTCTGTCATTTATCTGCCCAAGAACTTCATCATATGGACCTCGCTGGGTCCAGTAATCTTCAGCACATGTACATCACTGCAGCCAGTGAAGATTTAAAAACAGTTTCTTGTCTCAGTTTACCCAGTATTAACTTATCAGATCGACCGCAGCCGATCCATCAATCTCAGCACAATTGTGTGTCCACATGTACACAACTCAAGATCACAGCTGACTCGATTCTCTGAAATCCTGAGTCAGTTAAACACCTTGCTAAACTCAAGGTGTCCTTTTCTCGGACTCCCTCGTCCGAGCTCACTCTTTTTACCCCGTCATCTCCACCGGAATGTTACGAGATCTTCATAGACCCAAAAGTAAGCATATTATTTCCCTGGTCAAAAGTCAAGCCGTTCCTCACACAGTAATTCTTAATCCAACAGCCTTTGTGTTTTGAAACTAAAAAGAGGAAGGAACAGCGCCCAATTTAAACTGCGCATGTTGTCACTGAACAACACACACACACAGACACAGACCCAGGGCAATTCTTCCTGGATCATTTACCAACATTCAAACCAACATAGTCCGCATTGATTATTCTTCTGGACCTCAACGGATCCACCAAAATTCATGTAAATATATCAACCATTCACCGATTTATTTCTTTTCCTCAGACCTCGCCAGATCTGTTATCAACAACGCTGCACACTCAGAATTCAGCCAATTTGCACAAATTTGCTTATTGAACAGGTTTGTGCTTACCTTTTTAATCTTTTTAGACCGGTCCTCTGTTTGCCTCATATCAGATCCAACCTTCGGCCACATTTGTTCTCTCTGATCTAATCTAAAAACTTCACGGTCTGCCTCGCCCATGCAATACACAGAATCTCTTTTCCCTTTTTCTTTGACAAGAGATACTCAAAAATTCTGCAAATTCTCTGCACTCAGGAAGAGGCTCACAGCTTTATTTATTACTCTGTTTCTGGTTGGATTAAAATAACTCTTATATTAGAATCACCCTGTCCAGTGATACTGTATTTCAAAATCACCAAATGCACGCTCACAAAACAGGGAAAATGCTTCAGCAGCCTCAATGGGATTCCCGTGTTTTTCCAGGCACCTAAATATAATGAAACAACGGCACAAAAAGCTGTATAATTCTGGTTCTGACCGTCTTATTTCTGCAGTCACTGTAAACCCATAAAGATTCTCTAGCGTCTCAGCCCGACATATGCATTTCATATAAACAAAATCCCCTGCACGTGAATACTCAATTTGACACGATCCAGAAATGAGCATGCCTTTATATCTACCTCTCATTAAATCAATGTGTGTCTTTTGTTAAAATTAAAAGGGGAAGTGACCGCACCCAAATTTTAACTGCGCACTTTTTCACCAGCAAGAAAAGAACGGAAAAAGAAACTTTTCAAAGCCTCTCACACACCCAGCCTGCAGCCGGCTGACACTTTAAATCATTTCAGACAGTTTTCTACGTCACAACCTCAGTTCAGTTCGACCCGGATATGCACACTGCCGCTTGTCTTTTAGACGCCAACAGGTCCGCAGATTCTCCCGGAATATCAACAAAAACACAGCTTTTCACGGGCCACGGCGGGTCCACAAATGCACAGGTAATGCTTTTAATCGTCTCTCATAACTCACAGTATCTATTATCAGACTTTCACTTTTAATTTCACTTTTACTTGATCGGCTCGGTTTGCTACAAAACCTCAAGCTCACGGCTGGCCTGAGTTTCTCTTAGATCATATATCAACTCCTCGGACCCTTGTGTCCGGTATTTACTCTTTATTCCTTACTCACAAATCAGTCTCTTTTCTCTCTATTTCCTTAAAACAACGTCTCGGATTACTTTTAGCTCAGTACGGCTTTTTCCGAGCCTGACCGTAAATGCAACAATACTCTTAAGTTTCACTTTCGTTGCAAACAAAGATTTTCATTTCAAACAAAACTCAAAACAGAGATCAACGGATGACCACCTGACTACCTGTTTTAGAATTATAATCCACTACAGCACAATTTCTGTTTAAGAAGTTTGTGCCTTACCTTTTTTATTATGTGGGCCCAGTAGTCAAGCAATCACCATGACGTCTGCCGTCCGATCACCTGATCTGGCCTCGACCTACGCCGACAACAAACACCTGTACTTCTTTCTACTGATCTTCAGATGCCTCGCATCCTCCACCAAATGAAGCAAGATCGATCAACTGGAGACCAGAACAACAAACGACGGAGGCACCAGACAAGTGCAATCAAACGATGAGTTTATTAACACCAGAGAGGAACCATCAGCATATGTCTTCCTCTGACAAAAATACATTGAATGCTGGTTTTATAGCATAGAAAATTAACGCCCACACATACACGTCAAATACAGGTCAAAAATACATTGTTTACAGACATGAGCAGATCTCGTACATCTTAATAACTATAAACAGTCATGTAACTTCTCTTTTCTATAACACTTGCCTTTTAAGGTAATAAACTTCAAGCTTCAGGGTCTCTAAGGGCTAATAATGGACCCTCGTCACCAATCACTAAGTAGACAGAATTGGCGCAGGTCTCAAAGTAAAGCAGAAGACACTTGGGCCTTCGCTCAGGCCTGCTACTAGATTTAATGTGTATTGTAAGCATGCATGCAATTAACCTGCTATGTTCTCATCCTCCCTCAACATGTATCTGTCATGAAACGCTATGTGGCAGGCAGGAATTGGACCCAAAATGCAGGCTCGTAGACACAAGGGATGAACTCAAAACCACAGCTTTATTCACAGGCTGGGAAAGCATACAAAGTAAACTAAACTGGGGAATAACACACTAAACTTACAGGGAGACACCAGGAGATCCACACAGCATGAGGGACGACGCGACACTGACTCAGAGAAACACAGGGTTTAAATACACTGGGAAGTAACGAGGGGAATGAGACACAGAAGGAGAGCACAGCTGGGAGAAATCAGGACTGACGAGACAAGGGAGCAAAGCAGGACACATTTACATAAGACACGGACCTTCAAAGTAAAACAGGAAGTATGACACAGAGACATGAACTTGGCACAGTGGAGACAGCAACTAAGAAACACAGAGACATAAACCATAAGACAGAGGACTCTAAGAACCGAAAGACACAGAGGGAAACTCAACATGCAGACAGACTACACAGAACAGAGGGGACACAGAGAAACACGAAGGGCAAGGGATCAAAACTAGAAACGATACAACTCACAAGCACAATATTACAAAAATCATAAAGAATTAAACATGCTGGGTCAGGGGACCCAGGACCCTGACAGTATCACCTGGACACTCTCACCAGTGAAGCTTAAAACCCTCTTGGATGGAACATCAACTCTAAACAAGCACAGTTATGCATTGTGTATAGAATGAACTCAACCTGTGAATAGAAAGGTCACTGTGATGACAAACATATTCAATGCAATATGAACCCTGTAAGAAATATTACTGATAAAATAATGCTGTAAAACAAGTTATTAATGCATTTATCATAAGGCAGGTTATATGGTAACAATAAAAGAATCTCTGAATCCCAACAAGCTCTTAAGCAGGTGATTAAGCTGCTTCCACATCCTGCAAGAAGCAACCGGGACAGCTGACTACTTTTACAAATTCTCTTTTCACATTTCTTTAGGTTACCGAAAAATGATCAAATGTAAGCAGCTCTAACTCTGACTCTTTTCTGACACAGGTAGGATGGACCTTGTCGCTTGACAAGTTGTCATTTTAATCCTACATCCAAAAAAACCTAATAAAGAATTCATAAGAACTAGTGCGTTGTCTTTATTATAATATTTTTTAATTTCCAATCAATCAATTAATTAATAAAAATGCAAACTAGGGTAATGGAACCCCTGGTTTCCATTGCATCCCCTAAAATTCCAAATACCTGAGTTTAATTATGAGGTGCTGTTAGAACAAGGAAACCAAGCCTTGCTTAACAATGGAACTGCCCTGCATCCAAGTACCAAACTGAAATCTGATATATTGCAGAATTTGATAATGCAGCTGTGGCCCTGATAACAGAGCATCCATGCTTATATGAGCAAGGTTCAGTCACTGGCTATTAAGGATGGAAAGCCAGCCTGAAATAGAAAATGGCAAACTAGACTGTTAAAAGAAAATTGTACATAATGTGATCAGCTACATGAAATGTGCTCTTTTTATGTATCACTAAGCAAACCACATGTCTATGTGACTTTTCACCTAATAACTTTTGTGATGAACTTATTTGCCAACTAACAGCTTCCTCTTTCTGTAAGAACATACAGATTTAGAAAAGGGGAACCTCAGCTCAGAGTTCTTAGAATAACTCTGTGCTCTTTGTACACACACACACACACACACACACACAAGAAAAGTATAAATAAAGCACGCAGACAGTGATGAGACGCATGTCGTGCGTTCATGACTGTCCTCGCGAGTGAAAAGACAACTGCAGTGTTTGTGTTTTCTAACTCAGGGGTCTTAGCTGAAGAACTACGGGGTGATTTAAAGAAATCCCCTGTCATAGACTAAGGAACATCGGCCGTCAAAAGCTGACCATTAACTCAGTGAAAGAGGGGCGAAGTGGCAGCCGAACCACACACCCCATAATGCGGATTTTTTTTTTTTTTTTTAAATGTGGCAAACCAAACATTTTTCGAATACAGCCTTTCACAGATGACGCCCTTTACCACAAGTATACAAGTTTGATTTATCCTGCTGCTGCTCCTTCCTCCATTTGGAGGGAGAGAAGTAAATAGTACCGATAACTATTTACTGGCAGGCGAAACAAACATCTTATCACCATGCTTCTCGTGCCATTTACTCGCTAGTCCCAAAAGTTGGATTGTTATCACCATGAATGAAAACTTAGAAGTGAGTGTTTTCTCTGTTAAATCAATCTATTCATAAGCACATGTAAAAACAACACAGGCTGACCATGGTGCTGTACATAGTAAAAAAGCAGATCAAAAACAGACAAACTACAGAACAAAACTCTGTTACAATTAAAAGCTAATGATTAGAAATGTATTTTCAACCGGGTTTTAAAAATGTCAAGTGTTGGAGATCCTAATTTCAAGAGGCAGACTGTTCCAAAGTTTGTGCGCAGCAATCGCAAGGTCAGGTCTCCTGCATTTTTATTAATTAATTGATTGATTGGAAATTAAAAAAATTATAATAAAGACAACGCACTAGTTCTTATGAATTCTTTATTAGGTTTTTATGGATGTAGGATTAAAATGACAACTTGTCAAGCGTCAAGGTCCATCCTACCTGTGTCAGAAAAGAGTCAAAGTTAGAGCTGCTTACATTTGATCATTTTTCGGTAACCTAAAGATATGTGAAAAGAGAATTTGTAAAAGTAGTCCGCTGTCCCGGTTGCTTCTTGCAGGATGTGGAAGCAGCTTAATCACCTGCTTAAGAGCTCCTGGAGGAGA
Source organism: Oreochromis niloticus (assembly GCF_001858045.2). Classification (NCBI taxonomy): domain Eukaryota; kingdom Metazoa; phylum Chordata; class Actinopteri; order Cichliformes; family Cichlidae; genus Oreochromis; species Oreochromis niloticus. Next base: position 26,404,292 of record NC_031981.2, on the reverse strand, counting down.
CCAGTGTGCCGGGTTAGGGGAGTACAGGGAGTGCAGAATTATTAGGCAAATGAGTATTTTGTCCACATCATCCTCTTCATGCATGTTGTCTTACTCCAAGCTGTATAGGCTCGAAAGCCTACTACCAATTAAGCATATTAGGTGATGTGCATCTCTGTAATGAGAAGGGGTGTGGTCTAATGACATCAACACCCTATATCAGGTGTGCATAATTATTAGGCAACTTCCGTTCCTTTGGCAAAATGGGTCAAAAGAAGGACTTGACAGGCTCAGAAAAGTCAAAAATAGTGAGCTATCTTGCAGAGGGATGCAGCAGTCTTAAAATTGCAAAGCTTCTGAAGCGTGATCACCGAACAATCAAGCGTTTCATTCAAAATAGTCAACAGGGTCGCAAGAAGCGTGTGGAAAAACCAAGACGCAAAATAACTGCCCATGAACTGAGAAAAGTCAAGCGTGCAGCTGCCAAGATGCCACTTGCCACCAGTTTGGCCATATTTCAGAGCTGCAGCATCACTGGAGTGCCCAAAAGCACAAGGTGTGCAATACTCAGAGACATGGCCAAGGTAAGAAAGGCTGAAAGACGACCACCACTGAACAAGACACACAAGCTGAAACGTCAAGACTGGGCCAAGAAATATCTCAAGACTGATTTTTCTAAGGTTTTATGGACTGATGAAATGAGAGTGAGTCTTGATGGGCCAGATGGATGGGCCCGTGGCTGGATTGGTAAAGGGCAGAGAGCTCCAGTCCGACTCAGACGCCAGCAAGGTGGAGGTGGAGTACTGGTTTGGGCTGGTATCATCAAAGATGAGCTTGTGGGGCCTTTTCGGGTTGAGGATGGAGTCAAGCTCAACTCCCAGTCCTACTGCCAGTTTCTGGAAGACACCTTCTCCAAGCAGTGGTACAGGAAGAAGTCTGCATCCTTCAAGAAAAACATGATTTCCATGCAGGACAATGCTCCATCACACGCGTCCAAGTACTCCACAGCGTGGCTGGCAAGAAAGGGTATAAAAGAAGAAAAACTAATGACATGGCCTCCTTGTTCACCTGATCTGAACCCCATTGAGAACCTGTGGTCCATCATCAAATGTGAGATTTACAAGGAGGGAAAACAGTACACCTCTCTGAACAGTGTCTGGGAGGCTGTGGTTGCTGCTGCATGCAATGTTGATGGTGAACAGATCAAAACACTGACAGAATCCATGGATGGCAGGCTTTTGAGTGTCCTTGCAAAGAAAGGTGCCTATATTGGTCGCTGATTTGTTTTTGTTTTGTTTTTGAATGTCAGAAATGTATATTTGTGAATGTGGAGATGTTATATTGGTTTCACTGGTAAAAATAAATAATTGAAATGGGTATATATTTGTTTTTTGTTAAGTTGCCTAATAATTATGCACAGTAATCGTCACCTGCACACACAGATATCCCCCTAAAATAGCTAAAACTAAAAACAAACTAAAAACTACTTCCAAAAACATTCAGCTTTGATATTAATGAGTTTTTTGGGTTCATTGAGAACATGGTTGTTGTTCAATAATAAGATTATTCCTCAAAAATACAACTTGCCTAATAATTCTGCACTCCCTGTATGGTTAGATAGTAATGGTTGAAGCATATGTTATTGATTTGTTTATAGCACGTTTTGGAAATATGTATATGTTTGTTATGTGCTCTAATGTAATTGTATGTTAATGTTTTCACTTTGATTAGTTAACCCCCATACTCAGGCTAGTCCGGATGCTCACCCGAGTAGGTAGAGTATAAAAGGAAGCCATTTTGTTTTTAGTGTTTGTGCTGTTAATACGTGCCTTCTTTAATAAAGTGCCAGTCTCGCGTCATATTATTGGAAGGAACCCGTGACCGCTGGTCAAAAACTGACAGGGGGGTCAAGGTTGTGATCTCAGTGAAGAGGTAGATACGCAGAGACAGCATGAGTATTAGAGGGCGTGGCCTGAAGAAACGAGACAGGGTATATTACTGTGTTTAAACATATGTTAAAAGGTTAAAAAACTTGCTAATTCATGGTGTTTTTATGTTAATTCAGGTAAAATGGCTAAAATATGTGTTCAGACTCTTATTGTGAAAGGGTACGCTGTAGCGTGACTCCTGTGATCAGCCACACCCAATCGGGTTGTTCCTTCTTTTTGATGCTGGAGAGGGAGAAATGCAGATAGTCGTTGCGGAGCTGCTGTCTAAACGAGTGAAAAAAATATTAAAAAACAAGTCAGAAGCCTACATAAAGCCATTTTTGTACTCTGGAGAATATATTTTTTTTTTTCCGACCTGTCTTTGCCTTGGTGACGTTGTGAACGTAACCGAACGGGACTTGGTGAGTTCAGAAATTGTATTTTATTTCATGCAAGAAATGTTTTGTTGTATTATATTGCTCATTTCATGCAAATTGAAAGTCAAGGTAGCAGATTTATGCTGTTTTATGTTAAAAAACGGTGGATTGGTGCTTGACCGACACACAGGCTGCAGTTCAAAGGCCTTTGACGGTGTTTCAGCGCGCCATGTTGGCGTCACCTCATTTACGGCTGAATAAGCTGGAAAAAACGGACTTTTACTGTTATTTAAGGGCTACCCGTGTGTTATTTTCAAATGTTTATGTATATTGCTTTGTTGTTATGGTAGGCCATTAAGGTTTGGATCGGGAAATGCCGAGCTAGAATCGGAGTTTGATCCGCTGAGCGAGAAACAAGATGGCGAGCCACCCAGGGACCCATTGAACTGTACCGAGCAGGAAAAAGGAAAACCGCCCCCTGCTGGACGTTGAACTCTTTCACTAAAAAACTGGTAGGATTAATCCATACACCTCTGCAAAAGAACAGTGGACTTTCAAAGCACTGGATAATCGTTCAGAGCAATTCCAGGATTTATAGTTAAAGGACACAGAGACAATTTTCTTTTGTTTATTTGTTTGTTTAAGGGATTTGTTCAGCCTTTTGCTGAATTGTTTTCAGTTTTTACATGTTTTTGTAATTTATTTTGGTCAACCTTACATTTTAATGCTGTAATGGTGTTAATGGAAATGTAAATAATTTTGTTGGGTTAAAACAAAATAAGAACTGGTTGAAATGTACAGGTGAACTTAGACCAAGATTAAATTAAATCTTGGGCTTAAAAGAACTAAACTTGATTTAAAATAACACAGTGTTAATTCAAATAGATCAAAGGATAGACTTGAACTTAGAACTTGGAATAAATAAAACAATAACCTAGGTTGAAAATAACATCCTTTTAAAGCCCAATAAGAGGTTTTGAAATAAATAGGATAAATTAACAGAAATTACTGAACTAAAAGGGAAAGAAAATACCTCGTTTTCTTTAAATGTGAATTTGAATGTTTTATATAATGTTTGTCAACTGTCTATTATCTGTTTTTTTGCAAAATAACAAGCCGGCAATTTAAACTTATTTTCTGGTCTGTGGTCTTTATTACATCCTACACTCATTACTACTCTAGTAGTCGAACCTAACTGGTCCTAGTGTACTGTAACGACTCCAGAAGTGTTACAATTGCAGACCCGTACATCATACGCTCTCCAGCTACTACTAGCTCCTGTACACTTAATGACGTCACACAAATCAAATGTGAATGAGCTGGTAGACCCTTTACCATAATTCAACCCTATGCCATTATTCATGCTGAGACACTCATCACCTTTACCTGACACCTCGCGCTTTTGTCTTTTTTACCGATCCTGTTTTAGCAACTACAGTCTCAGGAAGTGCTGGGCTGGACTGGCCTCCGTGTTCAGACAAGTGGTTCGGAGCGCCCTGCAAAATATACACAATAAACAACACAGCCATAGTTAATATCATTGCGTACAATAAACATGTAGTTGTAAGGAACATTCTAATCAGTTTTCTCATTACGTGTCTCTGATTCGTGTGTTTGCATCATGTTATATAAACTTTGTATACTTTGTAGTGCATTATGCTAAACAAACAAAACCTTTCAATTCCCCAACCCTATCTGTCTCCTCAACGGGTTGTATGTTTTCAATGTTTCCTTATTATTTTGTCATAAAATAAATCAAACAAATAACTTAAGCTGTGTGACGGCACCTTGCGTTTACGCCAGGCTGTGAGCTGCCCTAAATCTACTTGCTACACCCCCTTTTTTTCACCTAGTTTAATTTTTTTTTCAATCCTAGTTTAAACTATTCCTGACTTCCCTCAGTGCACACTGTAAAGTGTAAAAGATACAATTAGCTTTCTCCTGGTAAAAGGTCCTACATTATTTTCTCAACCTTTGGAAACATCCTCTATCGAGTTAACCCATTTCATTTTTCAAACTTAGGCCTGATTTCTTCGCCCCCTTTAACGGGTAGCGCATATCCGGTCTGAACACTGTGTTTGGGCAATTTACGAATTGTTGCAGGATTTCTATGTTGTGTAAAGTTCCTCTCATCCCTTTTATGCTTCCATTATAACCTATGTCTAACAAGCTTTTGATCTTCTTTGTAATATAAACAACTAGGTGTATTTGTGCTCTGTTTTTCTCCTTTCTCTGGTTGGTTCCGTTCGGTCTGGGGCTTCCAGGATTCTCGCCCCCTATGGTCGCTGTGGTCCTGAAATCTTCTCCTGTAAAAGATAGAAAACACAAAGCCTCTCTCTGCTACACCTCACTAATCTACTGTGTTCATCCAATGTTCCTTTAATTATTCAAACTTGGTTCACAATATCATGTTCTGGGCTTTATCCTTTTTTATTAACTTTACTTAATCTCAATACTCTTTATGCGTGTGAGCAACGCTTTTAGTTCTATTAAACACACCCCAGGTAAAATATACACCATCCCCATGTCAGCCTAACTCTCCGCTAGAAAGCACGCTTCAAAATTTCTATCAGGATTTGCACCTCTTTTTGCTTCAAGCATATACCTAGCATGCAAAAATTACTGTTAATGCCAGTTACACAAGTTTCCATTATTTACAACATTTTGTTTCACCCGTCTCACCCTCACATGTTTCCTGTTCACTTATTCCATACTTATCTTTAACACCGTCTGCCTCACTAGTTGCTAAGCAGAAACAAAGCACCATGTGTTCCACCTTTGCCCTATAAAATAAATATATGTCCTGTTTGTGTCTGTAAGCATGTTTTGCATTCATTCATTACACTCCACGCCATCCCTGCAAGTTAAGAGCTATACAGTTAAAAGCTACAGGCCTTTGGCCTCGCCTATTTTAAATAAAGCAAGGGAGTTCCATTTTACTTTACAAATAACTCTATTTAAAAATGACAATTTCTGCCTCAGTTTTACCATATCTAAATTATCAACAACCCCAAAAGTCATAAAATGATCCTAGAACTCATTTCAAATTACCCCTTAAATACCCCCTTTTTATTTGGACACACCAAATGTGTCCAAATAAATAAAAACTCAAAAAACTCAAAATGCATCACCCGGGCTTAAGAAATTAAAGGAAAACGATTAGTCATATCATCTCTCAGAACAGCTCAGCAATCCTCCTCTCTGCTCCGGCCCTGAAAACCTGTGCTTAAGGAATGAAATCAATTTAATCATCATATCAAATCTTCTCAAACTCCTTGCTCCATGCAAAAGTCTGGATCCTTCGAATTTCCTGGAAACAAAACCTGTACTTTACATTTCATACTCAACTCTCCCCCTTTATGATCCAATCTGTGTTACAACAAAGACTAAACTTAAAACAGAACAGTTATCAATCATGTGTTTCTTCAGTTAATGGTAACATGAGTTATATCAAAAAATGTTTCCCTTTTAGCATTTAGCATTTTATAATGTAATAACATAATCCAACCCCAGTAAATAAAACAAAAATTCCCTCCGAGCAAACATCAGCATCCCCAGAATTAAGTCTTCCACTCCTCCTGTTTGTCAACATTTTATTCATCCCCACCTTGGTCCAGTCACACACTCACTCACATGCATTAACATCAGGTCTTGCTGATAGTGTGGACTCCCTCGCAAATAATCAGAGTCTTCACTCTCAGCAACATGAGCTCATTCATTTGTTTTATTTTGTTTTCTCTTTTTTAGAAAATAGTTCTTTATGGTTTTTCTCTGGATTGGCTCGCAGCAATCTTTTAGACAGGGACTTTCAATCTGATCAGGTCCCCACAGGTAGCCTTTCCTCCACCCATTGAAATCTGGAAAGGTCACCTCATATTTGTTTGTCAGCGCTGTCAGTTCACTTTCTTCCAGGCCTGCTTAGAGCAAAAATGAGAAAAAAAAAAGAGAGCTGATTATTAGCTCATCAAAGTACCAAACAAAATCACCTGACAGGTTTTTTTTTGTTTTGTTTTTTTTTTTTTTAAGTGCACTGTTACAAAAACTATGGGCCCTTTTAGGCATGTCCATGTTTATCAAAACTCCCTCTATTAAAATGAAAAACAACAGCCCCAAAAAATCTTAAACAATCTTAAATTTCACCCTTTCAACACACCGAAAACCTCGTCAAAAGATCAAAGACCGTTTGCACAATGTCTCCCTTCCTCACTCCGCCATGTTTTCATTCAACATAAGATATAAACCGATTTCAACAACGTATCATCCCTAAATTATAAATTTCCTGTCCAAATCTGCACCTCTGAACAGACCTGACCACCGTAATCAAATATCCTGATACTTTACCATTATATATTTCGGCAAGTATTCCTCAACACAACAGCCACCGCTCTCTTGAACTGAAAGCCTCCGAGACACAGACACAGGAAGTGTCTTTGTCACTCACTCACTCCAGCTAATTTGCATAGTGACTCACAGCTCAACAGCCAACTTGACAAGAGAAATACATGTTTAAACCTTATCCCATTATTGAACTATTTTCATTTTCTTTCTATACTATATCACTGGTTTTAATCACTCAGTACGAGAGCACTCCTAAGTCACTCTTTTACAACTGCTTTAATCACTTTTCTTCTGTTAATTTCCATAACTCACTCCCCTGTCATATAACTCCTCTGAGTCAACTTCAACTTCAAGCTGTAAGTCTATTTTATTAAACATTCACACCCTTCTATCACTCATACAAGTAGCAAGCTGATCTTCATTGCATATGCTTGTGTTCTTAGCCAGGTTTTCAATCAATGTATCTATGCGTTAAGCTTTGATTAGACAAGCTTCATGAGCTTGTCTTTGTAAGGTTAATGCATTTTCTGTTTGTGTGTGGTATTTTGCATCTATGGCTTCGCAGTCTCCCAGACTCCTTCCCAATTCTCCAATTAAGCAGTCAGTTTTCTTTTTCCCCGAATTACTAACCCACATTTTTGATTTCCCACCTTAAATTACCACCCTCCTGGTCTTCAGCCAGGTGTTAGGGCTTGCTTTTCAGGTTCCTGGACACATCATGCTGTGAACAATTCAACCAGAAACTTGCCTTAACTTATCCATTGATTTTAACCTAGAATTTCCTTCCGACTGGTGGGTCTGGAGAGTTGGTCCAGGTCCGCTTTACTCCTGAAAATAACAAACTGAGACATTTTCATTATTATCATCATTGCTTAAAGGACCCATTTCTCTGTCTCTGGTCAGAAATACCAATTATGCCATGCATGTAAGCGTGTTCTTCCTTGCATTTTATGTTAATTGAGTGTAAACTGCTTCTTCATTGAATTAATTCATTGAGTTCTTCGTTGCATTTCTATGTATTCATGTTAATGTACACTACATGTAAGCTGTTTCTTCATTGCATCTTAAATTATAATCAGTTTTACTTCATGCATTTTTCACTGAGCTTTAGATTCAAACTATCTCACTTCTGATTCATTTCAAAAATAATCTCACATGTAACAACTTGTGTATGTGTGTTTTCAATTCATTAATATAGTTGTCAGTTATTTTCTGATTATTTTTACCTTTTGTATTGTTTACCTCTTTGTTGTGATGTGGTGGACATCCCTAAACAATCATGAGTTCCCGCTTCAATTTAATCCAATCATATCCTATATTCTCGCCATCAAAGTCGTCCAGCTTCATTTCTCGCTGGTCCTTTTTCATTCACAGTGTCCTGTTCGGGCTTCAAAGCTCCAACAAACACAGTCTCAACTCAGCTGTTATCTTCTTCTCTGTTTCTTTACAGTCTTTTCTTTTAGGTTGAGTCCCAGCATGGCAAAATATCACATTCAGTGCCTTCAGTCTTATTTTCATTTGTTCTGTTTTCTTCTCCATTCATCCTTTCAGTCTTCTCTTCCAAGATTGCTCCAAGCTTGGCAAATATGAGAGTCAGTGCCTTCAAGCAGACACATCACACTGTTCTTCACCAGCATGCATGTTGCATCTTTCATACTGCTGGACTCATCAGTCGTCGTCAGTGTTACTGCTTTCGCTTGCACTGCTTTTAGGCTTCAGTTAATTGTTCAAGTCCACGATGTTCTGTCGGTCTTCATCAGGAAATTGACTGTCCTTTGTGCTTCTCAGGGTCAAGGACAAAGTGAGAGATCAGGCTGCACAATTTCGAGCCAAAGACTGGCTTATTTTCTCCCAATTCTGTTAATCTATTGTTCTGCCGCTGTACTCAAGGTTCCAATGTTGAGAGAAGTCCACCTGTATTGGCACACTAAAGCATATAATTAGTATCATATTCATTTTTTATCTTAAAACCTGCATTTGCTTCATCTGCCCAGAGTTAACTCTCTCTCTCTTCTCTGGATGCACACTTGTCACAGTGACTTTCCCTTTTATGGGCATGCATTTCCTGTCCCAGACACACACATTTCCTCTCACACAGCAGGCACACAGAGCCATATTTCCTGTTTTCTGCAGACTCTGTCTCCCTTTGTATTTATAGTCTAAAACCCTCTTTAATTCTACTAAATCTTGATCTAAAAACAATACACCTTCATTTCACTCACACACTTTTGAATAGAGCTCTTTCACACATCAGGACAATTAACACTTCTCCACACACACACCCTTCTTTAGGTCAGTTTTATAGCATCAGTCACCCAATAATCTCTTAAGTGGGTGTACCAAGTGTATATACTTAAGTGTCTTCAATCAGAAAAAATAAACTCAACCGCTCATAACATCACTCATACGTTTCTTGAATTAAAAGCACTTTCAAACTCTAAAACATCCTACTTTACATCCCAATAGAAATATATTTCATACACACCTTTATTTCATACACACTTTTAAATGTTCTAACCTCTTTCAGACGCCATAAATCGTCTCACACACACTGCCTTTTCTCTCTCAACTTCCATTTTCCACTCACTCAGACAACTCATACAGAGTCACTCAAATCAAATACTGACAGCATTCACACGGTTAAAATCACTCAAAATACACTTTCCTATGCGTATTTTGGACATGCCTTCCATAATCAGAAAGAGCAAGTCAAAAGAAAAAGAAACTGAAACCTCTCATCATTCTCACAGCTTCTCACCACACACACATAACTGAAAAAATAAAACACACCAGCATTTGTTACTCAAGATATATACATCTATCAAAATTCAGTCATTTACTATACATCCACACTAATATATTCAAACTGTATTTATACTCTCGTAATAAGCAAAACCAGCCTCTTAATTACAGGCATTTAGCAATATTGGCAAACAATAGTTATAAAGCTCAATACTCTCGAAACTGAAACCACCCTCTCTGCGCGTCACCGCTCCTCATTTGCATTTACACACCATCAGTGCACATCCGGCTGTGCATTGCTGACACAGAGACTGATCTTACTCATAGATCTCATATTTTATATTACACAGAGACGTCTTTATATTTACAACTGCAGTATTAGGCCTGACATTTCAAAACCTACACAATTTCGACAAATTTAAATTAACGGTCCAACCGATAAACTCCCTGAGTTTTTTGTCATCAATTAACCAGTCTCGGCCCCGGACCGTGGTCACATATCTAATGCCCTAACACAATTTAAAAGCGTCAACCAACTCAACCCCTGCCGAGAAGCTCTATTTTGGGGCATTTCACATCCCAGGCTTCCCCGAAGTTTTAAGTTAAAGTTACACGCCCGAAACCCGGTTTCAACTGACCAAAAAAGTGCAAACCACCGCCCCGGACGGTAAACTGACCTAGTCAGTAGCTATTTTGGGCCGTCCCCAGTTGCCCACGATTGCCAATCGGACTATCCCTTCCCAAGGAAAATCCTGACCGTCGCCAGGAAATTTGGAGCGTCACCTCCGAACAATGCACTTCTCAGAATTCCCAGAATCCCGTACTACAAAAATTTAATTACTTTTGAAGACACCCCATAAAATTACACAAGCAATGTTATTGATGTCCAAGCCCGGCTTTATATTCAATTAAGACTTAACTGTCACAACTCTTCGCCAATAACCTATAACTCTAAATTCACTCTGCAGTCCAACTGCTTTAAATACACTTATTCTCTTTACTCTTTACTTATTTTCAACGTTTCATTATCTTTACTTCAACTTCAATTCTCATGAGATTTTCACCAAAATCAAAACAGACATTTAGCAGTAATTTCAGTGAGTAGACTTTAATTTGACATGTCCAATCTGGCACATTTTGGAAATAATTCAACAGGTAGTGCCTTACCTTTGAATAAGCCGGCTTATGTCCACTCACTTCGACCACTGACTCGTGTCTGCCCGTTCGAGCGCCTCGGACCCTCTCGGTCTCAACCTCCAAGTCTCTCTACTCAATCCCGGCCAATGCACCAAATGTTACGGGTCTGAAATTGAGGACGAGAGTAAAACAATGATGGTCCAGAAGAGGTCGATCAAACAATTGATTTTTAATGAATACACGCAGCGTGGGGAGACATACACTGGAAACCATCAGTTGTAAATCCCCGACCAAAAATACACTTCAGATTGCTTTTATAACATCAGGGTATTATGACGCCCCCTCATGCGTTTACAAGCACATAATTTGCATCTTAAGAACATTCTTTGCCCCTTGTACAGACAATGATCTATTCTAAGAAATAAATGCAGACACAGAAGTTCCCCTTTCTGGCATCCTCTTTCAAATATGGTGATGATCTCAGGCCTTTGAGGTCCCCATGGACTTGTCCTCCTCTTTGCGTCACCTGTTGCTAGGCAAACTCAAATGCAACAAGAAGCTGAATACATTCAGGCCTTTGCTCAGCTACTATTTTACTGTAACAATTTACTCAGCATATAAGCTTTTAAGATTATAGATTTAACTCAACGATTTAAAGTGGTTATAACTGCACCTGTAATAAACATGTTAATATTTGACTATGATAACCCCTGTAATACAAATTATAACATAATGCCAGCAACTTCAATAAATGCTTGGATGAAATGATAATTAATGCAATGATAAAGATGATGGTTATGTAAAATAATCCCTGTAATTCCACACCCAGTAGTCGAATAAGTGGGCGTTGGTCAAGACAAAGTTATCAAATAGCACAAAGCCTGTGCCTTGCTTTATGAAGGAACCAGTTATGAGACAAACTGACTCGCTCAGTTCGAGCAACAACATAACACTGCGAATTTCAGTAAAAGACTGTCGGCTCTTTCCAGAGTTCTCCTTCCTGTATTTCAGTGCTTCCTGGAAAGAATTTTTAGGGAATCTACTCTCCATCCATCGTTTCAGATGCGGATACTGCTGACAAAGTAGATCGTAAACCTCCTTACAACTCCTTACAGTCAACTGACTGTTTAGGGGGAAAAGCAGCTAATAGTGGGCTCTGTGTTTGTGATTGTTGTTTGTTAGTCACACTAGGAGTGAACAAAAGCAGAAAAAAAAACCCTGTAAAGATGCAGACTGTGAAAGTCTGGTTTATACCATAAATCTTACCAGCTGTAACTGGGTTTTTTTGTTTTTTAAGTTATAAGCACGTGTCAAAACTTCTGTCTCCCATTGCCGATGTGATCCTCCTTTTTTGTTCCCTATTAATGATCTACAGCAGGGGTGGGCACCGAGGGCCGGTGTCCCTGCAGGTTTTACATGTGTCCTTGAACCAACACAGCTGATTTAAATGGCTAAATTATCTCCTCAACATGTCCTGATGTTCTCCAGAGGCCTGTAACGAACTAGTCATGTGATTCAGGTGTGTTGACCCAAGGTGAGATCTAAAACCTGCAGGGACACCGGCCCTCGGGGCCTGGAATTGCCCACCCCTGATCTGCAGTAATTTGTCCCCATAAACTACTAAGGCTTTAACGACATCGTTGTGATACAGAGATTCGATTTCTTGTGCATGCATTGGATAAAAAAGTAATTTTGTCTACGCTGAATGTAGTTTACCAACTGCTCCTCAGTCCAAACTGACTTTATGATTCATACGTGTCAACTCAGGGAACTCCTGCCGTGACCTCCCCTCTGTGAGCACACACACACACACACACACACAGAAGGAGAGAAACAGAAAGATCATTAATGCAGAGGCTTGCAGCAGCTCTTGGGTTTTCACTCTCTGTCGAATTTCAGAAGAACGGTCACATAAATTTCATTACAACGTTTTTACCTTTGCTTCAATGTGTCTTTAAACCCTTTGTCGTTCAAATTGTTTATTCATATAGTAAAGCAGTAGCTAGGGACCTCAATAAGTAGGAACAGCGATAGTTTAAAGTCATTTTCTACAATACAGAGGATTTCATCAACAAATCAGTAAATTCACATTTTACTCTGTTGCAAATTAGACTCTGTTGCGTCAGGCCTGCCTGCATGTGCAGGCCTGTGCAGCCGCAGCAGAGGCAGTAAAAAAGTCAGCTGACATTGTTTTAGGGCACACTTTGATCATCAGAGTACCCCATGTAGTGACTTCAATTTTAACCTAAGCCAATTTGTCTTACCTGACACATGCGAGACAGCTCTCATATGTTGGAATCTTATTGTCGCAATCACACATTAGAATCGAGAAATGTTGCCAGTTGAACCCGAGCACACTTCTGGCCTCACCTGAAGGAGGTCATTCACACTGCTGTATGCAAAAATTAGATGAGGAGACAAAGCCACGTGGTGACATTCACAGCACACCACAAACTGGTTTCACTGACGTTTTTGTAGACGGCTCAGCGTCTAAACGTAGCTGTCGGCTATGCAGTAACCACAGCAGACAGATTCATAGAAGCGAAACCCCTAACATCCTCACACTGCGCTCAGAGTACAACATGGAAATCTTCTGAAGACACTATTAGAAATAATAACATTGCCAAAACAGTTAGCATTATGTAAATGTGCTGCACATCAGAAAGATGAATCAGAAATAACTAAAGGCAATAACTTTGCAGATCAAGCAGCAAAGTTAGCCGCACAATAAACTGTAGACACATTAATGTCTACATCAATCATGCAAATATCACTTTTCCATCAAAGGGATTAAACAGAACATAGGATGTAAGTTAAGGAAATATAAGTTTGACTATGGAGCACATCTCCTTCAGCGTTCACAATAATGGACTGCATTTCTCTCAGTCAACTGACTGTTTAGGGGGAAAAGCAGCTAATAGTGGGCTCTGTGTTTGTGACTGTTGTTTGTTAGTCACACTAGGAGTGAACAAAAGCAGAAAAAAAACCCTGTAAAGATGCAGACTGTGAAAGTCTGGTTTATACCATAAATCTTACCAGCTGTAACTGGGTTTTTTAGTGTTTTAAGTTAATGATGGACTCTTTTCAGAGGTACGCTTCATGTACTGATTAACATACAGTTCGAAGATGTGCATTAGGCTGCACACTGGTTATGCCATTACAGATTTTGCTCAAGAGTCTGTTTGAGCTAAAAACTTGAAGTATATCTATGTATATTTTAAATCAGTTACATAGATAAAATGTTTTTGGATAACAAACGAGTCACAATTTAAACACTGTTTGAATAATCAAAGAGATATTTATAAAGGGCAGGCTTACTGGGAGCAGAGAAACACGCTGTATTGTCTCTTTTGCATGAGACATACCAGAAACGCTCTGTGCGGATAGCAAAGTCTGCGCCGTGGGAGTGTCTGAACCCTCCACGCCGCACAAACTCGCACTGGTCCCCAGGGGCACGTTAAACTTGTAAGCCCTAGTTCCGGCTCCCGAAAAATATGCTTGAGTTGTTCTTGTGTCCAGCAAAAATGAGTTCTGCTATGTTTTATTTTTTATGTTACTGCGTTGAAGTTAGCACAATTTAAAATCAAAAAATTATTAGTCTCTTAAATGAATGGCATCTTGTTAGACTGGGGACGGGGGCTTAAAAAACTAATACAGTGTTTTACATCTTGTGCACTTGGGCACACTTCAATGAAACTCGAAAAGTGGGACACACAATATGGAGATGATGACTTGGCATTTGTTAGGGAGGAGTGTAAGTATAGAGAGGAGGAATTCCCATTCATGTACTCTGCAATGTGCATTGTTTCCTTGTAACGTGTTTTACTTTTTTTCTACATAAATAGCTGTGCAAAAACCCATCAAAGTTGAGGTAAGTATTCACCACAGTATCGTGTTTTTTATTATTAGGGTCAAATTTCTCTTTGTGTAAAAAATTAAGCCAACATCCAAGTGTCAAAGGTCGGTTCTAAAAATCAAGTCAGTCCCTGAAGCTTATTTGTGCCACAGATGCTAATTCAGTGACTGCGTGTAAGGAATGTGTTGGGACCTGTCTGATCTTAAAAAACTAACTTTGTTGTTACATTACAGCAATACTGAGGAAAGTTTTAACGGCTGATCATGGAGCAGGATGAAGGTCAAAGGGAAACTCGCTGCCACGCTTCCGGTTATGCTTCCATCCGGCGTAGTCATCCAGCCGGTCCGTGTTATATCGCCCCCCTGGCCCGGAGTGGTATAACGTGTTGTAGAAAAGTTGGATCGATTCTCTCTCTCTCTCTCTCTCTCTCTCTCTCTCTCTCCTTCTCTCTTACCAAAATAATAAATTCTCTGGGGGGGGTTTTCTCATACGTTTATGGTACGAGACGGAGGAAGCGTTCCGATCTCTCGGAGGTAATTTACTGGGATGAACCAGCAATCGTCTGACTCCTTGATGTGCATAAAACAAGGCCGTTTTCTTTTAGGGTTTCTGTCTATTGAGAGAACCTGTTGTAAAAGTAGCTCAAAATAATGAAGAAAAACTCTTTACTTTTGGTCTGATAAGGAGTGGCTGCACAAAACCAAAATACCTCATCGGGGTGTTTAGGTTATAAGCATTAAGAAATACTGATAATAACTAGAGCGGTTTGTTGACTCCTTCTTGACCCACGATGTGTGTGTGTGTGTGTGTGTGTGTAAAACAAGACCATCCGAGGGTGTTTTAATTTTTTAAGTAAGACCGAGTTCTGAATATATGGGCGGTGCTCTTTTCACTAAGGGATATTTATTTATTTAATTTTTACACGTACAAGGTGGGCGGCCTGTAGGTTACAAGCAGATAGAAAGTTCTTCTTTTCATTACAAGCGATGGTGTAGCCTGCCTCCACCCCACTCTATAAAAATGCAATTTGTTGCTAGGCTGATAATCTTAAAGTTTTTTTATTGCGTCTGTATTATAAGAAAATAAAATACTATTGAAAGAAATGGTTCTCTACAGGCAATAGGAAGTCACTCTTTTTTTCCATTACAAGCGCAGGTGTAGCTTACCTCCACCTGGCACTATATATGTGTAGATATGTGTATATATATATATATATATGTATGTAATCTGTTACTAGTCGGATAATCTTAAAGGTTTTTTATTTTATTGCGTCTGTAATATAAGAAAGTAAAATTACATCCGCTATTGAAAAAAGAAATACTTTTTTACTGAGAAAATTGTCATAATACTGAAACAGAATTCAAACTATGAGTTTGTCTGTGGAAAACTAACTGCCCCTCTGTCTCTCTACACAGCACTGACTCAACAGAAATCTGCTGCGTCACCCTCAGGAACCATACCCCTCCCCTCATGCTTATGGAACATATTACACACGTCTGAAAACGACTGGACACTTCCGGAGTATTTCTGGTAGGGTCAAAAGGTCTAGGTTGAGGCCATCAATCATAAATATGTCGTATTTGAAGACGTAGCCCCACTTTCCACACCCCTCAAAAGGTAGAGGCCATTCTCCCCGCAAGCTCCTCAGAGCCGGTATCTGGCTGCGGAACATGAAGACGCTCTTATTTCTCTCTTCTTTCCGCAGAGCATCGGTTGCTTCTGATCTGTTACTGTAGACGGTGACGGGGGTGTCGCTGATAATCGATGAGGACCACTCACCGCTGCTGCTTCCCATGCTTAGAGAGGAGAGCAGATCTCTTCCCCGTCCAAGTACAGAGGAACGCAGGGCTGCAGAATGAAAGGTTCCATGTTGTCTGCGCATAGAAATGTGTGCGCCGCCCTCTCTGTTTCTATTCTCCTCCCTCCACAGACCCCCCTCCCTCTAAGGGCGAAAAAAATTTTTTTTTTCACAACAGGTGTCACGCTTATGGATCATATTACACACTTCCGGAGTACTTCCGGTGGGGTCAAAAGGTCAAGGCTAGGGTCATCAATCAAATTTGAGACACAAGGTGTATGGGAATACCTCTCTACTGCAGAAAGCAGTTTCCCTCACTCATCAGGATGCTCTAGCATTTCACCTGATGCACTGTAGCCTCATCTGCCTGACATGCAGAATCTCCCTCAGTCAGCATGAGGAGGAGGGATCTACTTCTCCTAACCAATCATATGCAAGTGTGTATGGTTTAAGCCAATAAGGTAATGGGATAGCAAAAAAAAACTTGATATACATACAGTTGAGCCAGTAAAGAATGGGAAAACAGGGCAAATAAACTATAATGAATTATTCAAAAAAAAACAACTAATTAGGCAAAAAAGACAAAAAAAATACAAAAACTGGAAACTCAGTTCCGTTAGGCTACACTTGTCAACTACTCAAAGCCCTTTAGACATTATAAAAAAGAATAAAAGAGAGAGGTAAGTGACGGAAGTGACGGACAAGGTAAGCGACACATGCTGTAACTGACGTCAGACGCCGGAGATTTTGGCGGAAAATTTAAGCGAATGGTAGTTTAGAACTGAACAAAGTTTCTTTAAGCTTTAGCATTACCAAATATAATAATCAATTGTCACATAACTAACAACATCTGTCCTATCATCCCTAACACCCTGGAGGACAACGGGGAGAGTTTAGACGCTCTCCAAGATTACATCGACCGCTGTTTCCAAGATTTAGTCATGAAGAAGGCCCAGAGTGCATCTTCCCCGGCCAAAATTGAGACACCGTCATCGAAGAGATGTCGCCCGGCAGACTCCCCGGCACAACATCACCTGCCGGCAAAGACATTGCAGACATCCTGGAGTCAATCGACCAACGATTGTCCAGTTTCGATGCGAGGCTGTCCCTGGTGGAGATTTTACACCGGGAATTTAAATCTCTGCGAGAATCCCTGGAGTTCAGCCAGCAGCAAGTGGAAACGCTTGCCGCTGAAAATGCCACGCTACGGGAGTCGGTCAAATCTCTCACCGATAATGTGACCCAGCTAAACACTGAAAATAAAAAAATAAGAGTCAGTTATCGATCTACAAGCCCGTAGCATGCGTGACAACCTTGTATTTTCCGGTATTCCAGAATCTGCCGGAGAGGATGCAGAGGCAACGGTGAAAAGCTTCATTAAAATCCACCTGAAGCTGCCGGAGGACACCGTAAAGAACATTGCCTTCGATAGAGTGCATCGCTTGGGGCCGTGAGGACACCGGCCGGGAGACCACGTCCTATTGTGGCCAAATTTGGCCACTTCAAACAAAAGGAACAGGTGAAAAGCCGCGGGAGGGAATTAAAAGGAACGGACTTCAGCGTGAACGACCAGTTCCCCAAAGAGATCCTGGAACGACGCAGGGTCCTCTTCCCAATCCGACGCAGCTTCATCCAGAAGGGCTCCCGCGCTGTCATCGCTGTGGACCGGCTGTACGTGGACGGACAGCTCCACCGCGACCCCGACATCACTCCGTGGCTGTATTAACTTCACACCAGATAAGAATCCGCTACACCCTTTCCCTATCCACGCACACTAACTTGCATTAACTTAACATTAACATCTGTCTAACTTACCAGTATCAAATCGGCTCATCTTAATTTCATAGCAGAATTAACACCGTCACTCTCCGTCAACGGTATGATTGGAATGTTTCCGGGTTTGTTTGTTTGTTTTTTTTGTTTTTTTTGCTATTGTTTTTCTCTCCTCCTCGTTTTTTTTTCTCTCTTTTTCCCCTCCTGTTTTTATGCTGCTCACCCTTGTACTTGGTTTCTTTCTTTATTTCTTTCACTGCTTCGATCACCTGCCTCCAGACTCATCCACAAACTTTATTTCGACACATATGCACAGCACGATCACACACAATCATGCGCTCAACGGCAGCACATTTACATCAGACAGACAGCGCACACAGTATAGGATACACACACTTAAGTCAAGCGTACTACTCATATTAGTAAATATGCACACACATAATCAGACTCAGGGAGCATCTCGCCACGCATTTTTTCTCTCTCTCCCTCTCTTTATTTATGAACTGGTGATGTATTCTCTCCACCTGTCTAAGCCACACACACAGCATACACCCCTAGTTATACAAACATATCTATGGGTGAACTAAGATTCGTTACATGGAATGTAAATGGAGCTGGCTCCAGAGAAAAGAGGTTAAAAATATTTAACCAACTCAAAAAACTACAGGCAGATGTTGTCCTTTTACAAGAGACCCACAGACCTCTTAAAGGTTCGAATGAACTTAAAACACCTGAGTTTCCTAACGTGTTCTCAGCTTGTTATAATTCTAGACAAAGGGGAGTAGCAATTTTAATACATAAAAATATTAATTTCACAGTACTCGATACAGTTATAGATCCAGAGGGCAGATTCTTAATCATTAAACTATCTATATGTGATAAAAAGCTATGTATTGTAAGTGTATATGGTCCAAATGTTGATGATCCCTCATTTTTTCACAGTTTTTTCAGTGCACTCTCTGAACACTTAGATGGCACACTTGTTCTTGGAGGCGACCTCAACCTTGGACTAAATGAAGAAATGGATAGGCTCAATACAGCAGGAACTCAGCGTAATTGGCAGTCCACAAATATAATCAAACAGTATATGAGCGACTTTGGTCTTTGCGATGCATGGCGCTCCCTCCACCCCAACAGTAAGGAATATTCTTTCTTCTCACATGTTCATCACTCCTACTCTCGTCTGGATTATTTTTTGGTCAGCAGCTCACTGCTGAGTGACATTTCAGACACTGAGATTCATCCTATAGCTGTCAGCGATCATGCTCCTGTATCTTTAACACTAATGCACAAGAATAATACTACGCCAAGTAAAAACTGGAGATTTAATACTTCACTGCTTAAAGATGAAGACTTTATTAAATATTTTAAAAAAGAGTGGACTTCATATTTAGACTTTAATGACACTCCCGGAACATCAGCTTCTGTTCTATGGGAAGCAGGGAAAGCTGTGATGAGAGGTAAAATAATTTCTTTCTCATCACATAAAAAGAAAGAAGAAAACAAAAATATTCAGGAATTAGAAAAAACCATCAAATCCCTAGAAGAAGCCTACGCGTACCACCAAGATCAGGAAACATTGAACAAAATACGCAAAACAAAACTAGAATTAAATGAGATAATTGATAAAAAAACAAAATTCTTAGTACAAAGACTACGCTTACAAAATTATGAACATAGTAATAAATCCGGTCAATTTCTAGCAAACCAGCTAAAAATAAATAAAGAAAAACAACTATATGTGCTGTTCAAGATTCATCTGGGAACACAGTATATGACCCGAAACAAATAAACAACATTTTCAGGGATTTCTATAAAACGTTGTATTCACCACAAATAAACCCATCTAAAAAGGAAATTGATCAGTTTTTAGACAACATAACTCTCCCAAAATTATTAGACACTCAAGCAATGGCACTAGATTCGCCACTGACACCAGGTGAACTCCAGGAAGCCCTGATAAGTATGCCCAATAATAAGGCTCCAGGCCCAGATGGCTTTCCTGCAGAATTCTACAAAGAATTCTGGACGATTCTAGCACCAGTTTTATACAGAACGTTGTTGGAAATCAAAGAAAATGGCAGACTTCCATCAAATATGAATTCTGCAAACATTAATCTCTTACTAAAACCAGGCAAAGACCCTGTATATCCCTCAAGCTATCGTCCAATATCCCTTATAAATGTAGACCTCAAAATAATCTGCAAAGCTCTCTCAAAGAGATTAGAGAAAATAACCCCCCTCTTAATTCATCCTGACCAAACTGGTTTCATAAAAGGTAGGCACTCATCAACAAATACACGTAGATTACTTAATTTGATAGACTACTCATACAGTAAAAACCTTGAAACTACAATATTTTCTTTAGATGCAGAAAAAGCGTTTGACAGAGTTAACTGGAAATTTCTATTTGCAACTTTACACAAATTTGGTTTTGGATCTTCTTTCATCAACTGGTTAAAAATATTATATAATTCCCCAACAGCTTGTGTGAGAACAAATGACCAGACATCCTCCAGCTTCTGTCTCCTGAGGGGCACCAGGCAGGGATGCCCACTCTCCCCTTCACTGTTTGCAATTTTTATCGAACCACTAGCAGCAGCAATTAGACAGAATTCAGTAATTAAGGGCATAAAATGCAAGAATGTAGAACATAAAATCAGCCTTTATGTGGATGATGTGTTACTCTTTCTCCAAAATTCACAAACCAATATCTCTGGGGTGATTGAACTGATAAACTCTTTTGCAAGAATATCAGATTACTCAATTAACTGGTCAAAATCTACAGTCCTTCCGATTAATTGCTCCTTCCATAATTCCTCTTCTACTCCACTGCAATCGGGAAATATAAAATATTTAGGTATTAATGTATCTCCCAAGCTTGCAGATCTAACTAAATTAAACCATATCCCACTTTTAAAGAAGGTAGAAGGTGATCTGGCTAGGTGGAAATGTCTACCCATATCACTCATGGGAAGGGTTGCCGCTATAAAATGATGGTATTACCAAAAATAAATTATTTATTCTCAATGATCCCAACTAAACCGCCGCAAGATTGGTTCAGATCTCTAGATTCATATATGTCCAAATTCCTTTGGAAAAATAAGCCCCCACGTATAAGCTTAAAAACACTACAAAAGACCAAGGATAAAGGAGGATTAGAACTACCTAACTTTCAGCATTACTTCTTAGCCAACAGGCTTCAGTTTATCTCAGGATGGCAAAACATACCCTCTTAGATGAACCTTGGCTAGATGTAGAACAAGCACTTTGCAATAATCTAGAGATTTCAGATCTACCATTTATCAGCTCAAACATCCAACGACATGAATGCTTCAAAAGCATCAACATCAGCTCTTCTCTGACAGCGTGGTGGGAGTTTCTGAAGTTGACAGAGTCTTCATTAATCCCATGCAAACGTACACCTATCTGGAACAACCCTGACATATTACAAACAATAATATGATAAACTTTTCAGATTGGAGTAGTAAAGGAATCAAATACTTAGAACATATACTAGAAGGAACAGAATTTATTTCATTTGACAGACTAGTTACACAATATGGGATCAACAAGAAAAGATTTTTAGAATATCAACAAATTAAATCCATAATAAAAAAGAGATTTAAACCGGGTCAAGTTGAACTACAAACGCCACCAAGTGTGGTTCAATTTCTTACTCTTAAAACCCCCAAATTACTATCCAAAATATACAGAATGCTTTCTAAAACAGATGAATCAATATCACTTCCTATTGCAAAATGGGAAGCGGATTTATCAGTTAACTTTGACCAAAACTTCTGGTCTCAGATTTGCTTAAAAACCTTTCATCTAATTAGAAATCCCAGTCTTCAATTAATTCAATACAAAATACTACATAGAGTGCACTATACAGGCCATCGGATGTTCAAGATGGGCTTTACGTCTACCAACAACTGCTCACACTGCCAAACCAATTCACCGGACAATTATATCCACGCTCTTTGGTTCTGTCCACCAGTTCAGAAGTTTTGGCGCGAGATATGTGAAGACTTATCAAAGTGTCTGAAATGTAACATTCCAACTTCCCCTTTAGTATGTTTGTTGGGCAGCTTAGATAATGTCACTCCGGAAAAGAATATAGCCCATATGGTTTTCACTGCCCTATGCATAGCCAAGAAAACAGTCCTCATGAACTGGAAAATAAAAATAATCTTAATTCTAACCAATATAGAAATTATTTATTAGATTACATTAGTCTTGACACAGCCTCTGCCACCACATCAGATCAATTGCTCTGGGCTCCTTTGATCAGCTCCATCACCTAGTGGGGGTGGGGGGTCTTAGTTTGGTCCCACCTTCACTGTTGTGATTGGTGTGGGGGTAGGGACAGGCTTAGGGCATCAGGGGTTCCCGGGAGCATCTTCCTTGGGGGGCTCAACCCGGGGTAACGGTCATGGCCAATTAGGGGCTCTGTTGGCTCTTAGGTGACGGTTTCCTCGTGGCTGCGTGCAGCAGGGCTAGGGGAGGGTCTGTGCTGACGGACGTGGGTTACTGACCTGGTAGCCTGGCTGCCCCTGGGTGGGTCCGGGATGGGCGTGAGGTTCTGGGGGCACTCCGTCTCTGGGCTGGGGCCCTGGCCAAGCCTCAGGGGCTTGGGTCCTGGTTGGTGTGTTGCCGGGGTTGTGGGCGGTGGGTGTATGGGGCCCAGTCCTGGCGCAGGGTGCCGCCTGTGCATCGAACCACCTGGGGGGCTCTTCAACTGGTGGGGAGGTTGTCAAATCCTGCAGGAGATTTCCTCTCTTCAGGAACTCTCTCTGCAGGAGGGGGAGATACAGGAGAGGTGGAGGAAGATCTCAGCCTGGGCGTCTATTGTCTTGTGTAGTCTGGAAGATGAGTGGATGATGGGGTGGGTGCAGTTTTCTCTGTGGTGGGGTCGGGTGGACTGTCCCGGGCTCTGTGGGGCTGGGCGGCGTTGCTGCACTGGGCCCCCCTTTCCCTGGCGGGTTGCAGAGTATGGGGGTGCCTACTGGGGTCAGCGGGGGAGCTGGCCCCAGGGAGGGGTCACTTGCCCCTCCCTTCCTTCCCTCCCCATCTCCAGCTGCCTCCCTCTTCCCGCTCCACCACAATCACCCACACATGCAGGGCCTTGGGGTAGGGGTGTGTCACCAGGGTGCAGAGGAGACATCCCCCCCTCTGTCCCCTTCTGGCTGCCTCTGCCTCAATTTTATCCCACAACTTAAACATTCACATTACTCACACTCTCATTACACATACATATAGGATCTTGGGGGTGGGCACGCTACACGGATTCCAAATTACCATCAGGGTGTACACCTCACCCCTGGCGTCGTTGCCCACCTCTCAATTTTAAATGCACGTAGACATTGAGGGCTAGCAGGAGGGGCTATACGCTTACCTGCTGCTCTGGCAGGTAGCTCCATGCCCTCCTGGGTTTTAAATGCACCTTAGAACACACATACATCAACACTACATATGAGCGGGTGGAGGGAGGTTTGGAGTCTTCCTACACCCCCGTTCTCTGCGGCCTGCTGGAGCGGGGGGGGCTAGGAGGAGGAGTTGGCCGTCCGACTGGGGTCTGGAATGTGGGGCCTCCCTGCTGCTGCGGAGTCGGGGCAGTCTGCTTCTCCCCACCGCAGGGAAAAGGGTAACATCACCTGGGTCTGGGCGCAGTTTCCCCCTCCAGGGGCAAGGGTACCTAGACCCGGGGCTTAGAGTACGCTTGGGGAGTGTGATTGTGTGTACAGCGTCTCTTTATGTCCGTCTCCACGTTGGGTGAGTGTTGAGTAATTGTATATGAGAGCATGAGGGTGGGAATAGATGTTTGTATCTGTGTGTGCCTGTTTGTCTGTGTCTATATGTCAGGTTGGGTATCAGACGCCACCTCTCTGGGACATCTCAGGCCCTCCAAGGTTTGGAGGCCCATCTCCCCCCACCACTTCCCCTGCCGGTGGCAGACGCCCTCAGACATCGGTGCGTTGGTGGTTCTTTGTGTCCGGGGGTGGGCGCCCAGGTACCACCGGCTCACTCCTTGGCGGCTGCTTATCGGGGCCTGGAGCCTGGGGCTCGCTCGGGCCACTTCGGGGATGGGGTGCCCTCGGCCTCTCGGCCCGGGGCTCGGTCACTCAGGCACAGCTGGCTGCCGGCGGAGCTCACGGGCACGTCACTGCAACCCCCCCGGCTTCTGCTCCGCGGCTGCTGAGTGACCCCTCATCTGGGACTCTCCTCAGCTCTTTCTGGGATAGTGGCGCGGCTGCCCCTCTGTTGGTCTTCCTTGGTCTCTTGTGTTCAGCTGGCAATGGGGGCCTCTGGATGTCTGGAGTTTTGATCTCCTCCATACCTGCTTCATGCCCTGGAGGACGGGGCAGTGGCCCCCCACACCCTCTAGCAGATCATTACATGAAGGAACCTTTTAAAAACAAGCGCGTTCATGCTCACAGGTGCACACACGGGTGATCACACACACAAACTACACCCTTTTTGGCTCCTACCTCAAAGCACACTGTGCGCTGTCGATCTCACGTGCTGCACAATAATGTTTAATATTTAGTATTTACTGTCATATTCCCATATATCATTGTGATGTTGTTTATTACTCTCGTTTTCTTCTGCTTGCTTTCTTTTTTTCTTTCTCAACAGGTGATCCAGGTGATCGATATATGTATTTTTTGTCTGCTTATTCTGTTGGTTTTTGGTTTTTGCCCTTCTCCCCCGTCCCTCTTCTCAGCTGTTTTTCTTTCCCTCTTTCTTTCTCCCCTTTCTTTCCACCAGTCAAGTCTGTCCCGTATTCAGCAAGTGAAAATAAAATAAACAATAAAAGGTGAATCAAATGGACCATTACGGCAAGGCTGGGATGGTCCATTTGGTAAAGTAAATCCGTTGGGCATCTTTCTTCGCCTTTAGACAATAATTCTGATGGCAAAAGAACCAAACGGGACAGGTTAAAAGGAAAAAAAAAATAAAAAAAAATAAAAAAGAATAAAATAGTTAGGACTGTTTAGAATCACTAAAAATCAGAGGACTGCATTATTATTGAAACCTTATTACTAGAAACTGAGATTATATTAATTTAAACAGAACAAATACTTCAACACATCCTTCTTCCTTTTCAATTATTCAAATTTATATTACATTTCTTAATAAAGAAACACTGTTGCGTATTATAAAATATAACATCTCACTGAAGAAACTTTTAAATATATGCACAATAATTCATGTAGAAAAACAATTGATTGCATTAATAGTTTTATTAGGGTGAAGAGAGTAAAAGTCTACATTCTGAGGGAACCAGAGTATTTCATTTTAAATAACATACACTTAATATGCTCTGTAATTTTATAAATAATAAAAGTGGGGTCATGTGTCACCATACATGTCATCAATGGGATAGTTCCAAAGCAAAAAAAAAAAAAAAAGGTCATATCATAATTTCAATGAATCACTGTTGTAATATAAAACTGACAATACACATGCATAACAAAAATCTCCAAATAACTAATTATAGTTATATGAATCTATATTTCTGTTCATATTATTGCACACTATTACATTTATTCAAGACATTTGCATGTTGAGTTTAATAAATAGATACATATATTTGTAGGAATACATTAAATAGATATTATACTTTATAGGTCACTTGGAAAAGGGAAATTGTGTGTTAAATAGTTATCCATTCAAGGTTTACCCATTTTCTTACTTTTGAAATTCATAAAAGTTAAATCCCAACTAAACAAGAAGTAAATATTGACATTAAAATACATCCTTTCACAGTTTTAGTGGTGTTTATGGGGTTTCCATCTGTGATTTTCCTGTTTAATAATAGATGGTAAAGACAAAGAGTCCAAGTAAAAGAGGGATTAAATTCATTCTGAGAGAAGATGCGTTACTTGTTGATGTCGTGGAAGATTTAGTTGTTGAAGACATTATAGTGGTTATTGCAGAAGTGGTCTTTGTTGGAGCTGTTGTTGTGGTTGTTGACACAGGGCTTGGGTTTGGAGTAGCTGTTGTTGTTGTTGATGATGCTGCTGAAGCAGGTCTTGCAGTCTGTGCTACAGCTGTTGTTGTGGTCGCTAGCGTAGAACTAGTGGTTTTGATTGAAGAACCAGTGGTAGTTTTAGTTGATGAAATTGTTGAGGATAGTGATTCACCAGTTGTGGTTGGGGAAGCAGTGATAGTAGCCGGACCAACTGTTGTTGTGATAGCTGATAGTGTTGTAGATATTGTTGGTGTTGTTGTAATGGGAGCTGAAGTTTTCATAATTGATGCATCTAATGTTATGGTTGGTGGCGCTGTTGTTGTTGTTAGAACAGCTGTTGTGGTAATTGAATGAGCTGTTGTCATTGTTAGAGCAGCTGTTGTTGGTTGTTGTGGCTGGAGCAGCATTTGTTGTGGTTGGAGAAGCAGTGGTTTTGGTTGGTGCCACAGTGGTTGTGGTTGGAGCGGCAGTGGTTGTGGTTTGTGCAGCATTGGTTGTGGTTGAGGCATTTGATGTTGTTGTTGGTGAAGCAGTGGTTGTGGTTAAGGCTGCTGTTGTTGTGGTGACAGCAAGTTTTGTCGTTGTTGGTGCTGCAGTTGTTGTGGGTGGGCCAGCTGTAGTTGTTGGTAGAGCACCTGGTGGCGTTGTTGATGCCACTGTTGCTGTGGTTGGTGGGGCAGCAGTTGTGGATGCGGCAGCTGTTTTTGTGGTTGGTGAAGCGCTGGTTGTGGTTGGTGAGGCAGCCATTGTGATTGGGGCAGCTTTTGTTGTGGTCAGTGGGGCAGTGGTTGTGGTTGGTGCCACTGTTGTTGTGGCTGGTGGGGCAGCAGTTGTAGTTGGGGTAGCTGTTTTTGTCGTTGATGGAGTAGTTGTTGTGGTTGGTGCCACTGTTGTCATGGCTGGTGCTACCATTGTTGTGGTTGGTGCCACAGTGTTTGTGGTTGGTGCCAAAGTGGTTGTGGTCTGTGCCCCAGTGTTTGTGGTTGGGGCAGTTGATGTTGTTGGTGGTGGAGCAGTTTTTGTGGTTAAGGCTGCTGTTGTTGTGGTGAGAGCAAGTTTTGTCGTTGTTGGTGCTGCAGTTGTTGTGGGTGGGCCAGCTGTAGTTGTTGGTAGAGCACCTGGTGGCGTTGTTGATGCCACTGTTGTTGTGGTTGGTGGGGCAGCAGTTGTGGATGCGGCAGCTGTTGTTGTGGTTGGTGAAGCGCTGGTTGTGGTTGGTGCCACTGTTGTTGTGGTGGTTGTTGTTGTTGTTGCTACAGTGGTTGTCGTTTGTGCCACTGTATATAAAATCCTGAGGATCTTTGGAGAGACCCTGAACTTCCTCAGTTGTCATAGGTGGTACAGGCTCTGCCTAGCCTGTTTGGTCCGAACCTGAATGTGTGCAGACCATGTCAGGTCTGAGGAGATATGGACACCAAGATACTTCAAGGACTGCACCCTCTCCACTGGAGCTCCATTGATGATAATCGGCTTGTAGTCTCTGTGCTGACTCCTTCTGAAGTCCACCACCAGCTCCTTGGTCTTGCCAACGTTCAGCTGGCAATGGTTGTCCTGGCACCATGATGCCAGATTCTTCACTTCGTCCATGTAGGCCCATTGGTGTAGCAGTGGTTTTGATTTGTCCCGCAGAGGTTGTGGTTGGTGCCGCAGTTGTTGTGGTTGGTTCAGCAGTAGTGGTGGTTGGGGCAGCTGTTGTTCTGGTTGGTGAAACAGTGGTTGTGGTACTTGCCACTGTTGTTGTAGTTGGTGCCACCGTTGTTGTGGTTGGTGCCACAGTGGTTGTGGTTGGTGCCGTAGTGGTTGTGGATGGGACAGTTGATGTTGTTGTTGGTATAGCATTGGTTGTGGTTAAGGCCGCTGTTCTTGTGACGGGAGCCACCGTTGTTGTTGTTGGTCCCGCAGTTGTTGTGGTTGGGTCAGCTGTATTTTTAGTTGGAGCACCTGTTGTTGTTGTTAGTGCCACCGTTGTTTTGGTTGGTGTGGGAGCGGTTGTGGATGGGGCAGCTGTTGTTGTGGTTGGTGCCACCATGGTTGTGGTTGGTCCTGCAGTGGTTGTGGTCTGTGCCCCAGTGGTTGTGGTTGGAGCAGTTGATGTTGTGGTTGGTGGCGCAGTGGTTGTTGTTGGTGCGGCAGTGGTTGTGCTGGGGCCAGCTGATCTTTTTGTTGTTGGAGCAGTGGTTTTGGTTTGTGCCGCAGAGGTTGTGGTTGATGCCGCAGTTATTGTGGTTTGGCCAGCTGTAGTTGTAGTTGGAGCACCTGTTGTCCTTGTTGGTGCCACTGTTGTTGTGGTTGTTGGTGCAGCAGTTGTGGTTGGGGCAGCTTTTGTTGTGGTTGTTGGAGAAGGCATTGTGTTTGGTGCCACTGTTGTCGTGGTTGGTGGCGCAGTTGTTGTGGTTAGGGCAGTTGATGTTGTTGTTGGTAGACTAGTGGTTGTGGTTAAGGCCACTGTTGTTGTGGGTGTTGCTACAGTGGTTGTGGTTGGTGCCACTGTTGTCGTGAATGTTTCTACAGTGGTTCTCATTGGTGAGACTGTTTTTGTGGTTGGTGGGGCAGCAGTTGTGGTTGGGGAAGCTGTTGTTGTGGTTGGTGCCACTTATGTCGTGTTTGATATCGCAGCGGTGGTTGTGGATGGTGCCACTGTTGTTGAGGTTTTTTACCACAGTCGTTGTTGTCGGTTCAGCATTAGCGGTGGTTGGGGCAGATGTTGTTTTGGTTGGTGGAGCAGTGGTTGTGCTTGTGGTTGCCGCCACTGTTGTTGTGGTTGGTGTGGCAGTGGTTGTGGTTGCGGCAGTTGATGTTGTTAGTGGTGGTGAGTGGCTGTTTTTGTGATGGGAGCCACTGTTGTCGTTGGTGGTGCCGCAGGTGTTGTGGTTGGGCCAGGTGTAGTCGTAGTTGGAGCACCTGTTGTCATTGTTGGTGCCACTGTTGTTGTGTTTGGTGGGGCAGCAGTTGTGGTTGGGGCAGCTGTTGTTGTGGTTGGTGGAGCAGTGGTTGTGGTTGGTGCCACCGTTGTTGTGGTTTGTGCCACAGTGGTTGTGGTTGGTGTCGCAGTTGTTGTGGTTGGGCCAGCTGTAGTTGTAGTTGGAGCACCTGTTGTCATTGTAGGTGCCACTGTTGATGTGGTTGTTGCTACACTGGTTGTCGTTTGTGCCACTGTTGTTGTGGTTGGTGGGGCAGCATTTGTGGTTGGGGCAGTTGTTGTTGTGGTTGGTGGAGAAGTGGTTGTGGTCTGTGCCACTCTTGTCGTGGTTGGTACCAGCGTTGATGTGGTTTGTGCCAGTGTAGTTGTGGCTGGTGGCACTGTTGTTGTGGTTGGTGAAGTAGTAGTTGAGGTCGGTATGATAGTCGTTGTGGTTGGTTTAGCAGTAGTGGTGGTTGGGGCAGCTGTCATTGTGGTGAGCTCAGGATTGGGTGTGTTTACATTTTTACAGCATGAGCATTCAGGCACTCAACTACTTTTTTGTAAAATCATTCTGTCAGCACACTTTACCACACCCTTTGTTCAACTGTACATTTAAACAAAAAGGGTGTGCAACAGCATCTTCATTTTGTCTTTTGCTATGTAAAATTTTAGTTACATATTGTTTTGTGTTTCTTTACTCAATTAATATGAGTCCATGAAAACTTATCAGAGTTGATAGAAGCTGGTTGAGTATGTTATGAATAGCCATGGTGAGATATTTTCAGTCTCACACTACATGAAATATTGCACAGGATTATTTTTTAAATCCTTCAAAACTTTTTGAAGATTTGTACTTTTATTCACAGTTTATTGTACAGATATATGTATACCTCATTACTCTTTTCTAAAGGCTTTGCACAGCAAACAATGTTTTGGCTATAAAGGCACTATTCAATTCAATTCAATTTTATTTATGTAGCGCCAAATCGCAACAACAGTCGCCTCAAGGCGCTTTATATTGTAAGGTAGACCCTGCAGTAATACATACGGAGATATACATGCAGAGAAAAAAAACATCATATGACCCCCTATGGGCAAGCAGTTTGGCGACAGTGGGACGGGAAAAACTCCCTTTTAACAGGAAGAAACCTCCGGCAGAACCAGGCTCAGAGAGGGGCGGCCATCTGCTGCGACCGGTTGGGGTGAGAGAAGGAAGACAGGATAGAAGACATGATGTGGAAAAGAAGCAGATATTAATAACAAGTACGATTCAATGCAGAGAGGTCTATTAAGAGATAGTGAGTGAAAAAGGTGACTGAAAAGGAAAAACTCATTGCATCATGGGAATCCCCCAGCAGCCTATGCCTATTGCAGCATAACTAAGGGAGGATTCAGGGTCACCAGATCCAGCCCTAACTGTATGCTTTCGCAAAAAGGAATGTTTTGAGCCTAATCTTAAAAGTAGAGATAGTGTCTGTCTAGTGAATCGAAACTGGAAACTGGTTCCATAGAAGAGGGCCCTACAGGAGCATGAACGACTTCCTTATGAAGAAGATCAGCGACTTGGACGCAGAGGACAGTAAAAAGGACACCTTGGTGGACATCATGTTTAAAAAGGCTCTGAAGGAATTTCGTCTTAATATCTTCAACTCCTACTCCACAGCACTCGCAATGGAAGTTCATGAAGTCACTGCTAGTTAACGTTAAAGGAATGGTTGGCTCAACAGTGCTCTCACTTTTTGTCAGCGTGGCTACAGGTCTGAAGAGAAACCTAGGGGTGTTCTTATTTTCTTGAATCAGTGATGAATAGTAAGATGTTCTAGCTTTACAGAGGGCTTCCTTATAAAGCAATCAACTATTTCTCCAGGCTAAATGATGATCTTCTAAATTTGTGATGCGCAATTTCCTCTCCAGTTTATGAGTTATTTGCTTTAGGCTATGTGTTTGAGAACTGTACCAGGGAGTCAAGTACTTCTGATTTGGGGCTCTCTTTTTCACAGTAGCTACAGTATCCAGTGTCATACATAGTGAGGAGGTAAAATTATTAACAAGATAATCAATCTCTGTTGGAGTAGCGTTCAGGTAACTGCTGTGTTGGTATGGGGCACTAAGGATGCGAACAGTGGGTGGATTATATTCTTAGTTCTTAGTTACAGCACTTTCAGGAAGACACCTACTTTAATGAAATCTACTCTCCACTGCTGTGTAATCAATTATTGTAAATTTAAATGTTATCAGGAAATGATCAGACAAGAGAGGGTTTTCAGGAAACACTGCTAAATGTTCAGTTTCTATGCCATGTGTTAAAACAAGTTCTAGAGTTTGATTAAAGCGGTGGGTGGTTCTTTTACATTTTGAGAGAAGCCAGTTGAGTCACAGATTAAAAACTGTGTTGATGCTGTCATTTGTAGTATCTACATGGATGTTAAAATCACCCACAACAATTATTTTTTTCTGAGCTGAGCACTAAATCTCTGTGTAAGGCTGTTTTTTGAGTATTCCAACTGGGGTGGACAAGGCTAAGCATCAGGTTTTCAAATGAATTAAAAGTCTGTCTTGGGCTTTGGTTGATTAATAGGCTGGTGTGAAAAATCGCTGCCACACCGCCCCCTCGGCCTGTGCTTCAAGGTTTCTGATAGTTAGAATGACTTGGGGGTGTTGATTCAACTAAACCAACATAATCATCCTGGTGTAACCAGGTTTTTATAGGGCAAAATAAATCAATTTGTTGATCAATAATTAAGTCATATGGTAACAGAGACTTGGAAGAGAGAGACCTCATGTTTTTTGTTTTTTTTAAAAACTTTTTATTTTGTGCTTTTCCACGTTTTCAGTACATGCAGACAAAAGTCTGAAAAAGGAACACAACCCCCCCCCCCCCCCCCCAAAAAAAAAAAAAACCAAACAAACAAACAAACAAACAAAAACATACTAAAAGTTATAACATACACCTAATCTGTGGGGGAAAGAAAATAAAGAGTAATTATACACATATATATATAATAGATGGGGCCAGGAAAGCCCGAGTTCCGGTCCTCTCACCGGCAGGTCCGGTTCCATCCACAATCATAACCTATTTGAGTGCAAAGCGGGGAATAGAGGGACCCCATTCTCTGAGGGC
This sequence comes from Oreochromis niloticus, assembly GCF_001858045.2. NCBI lineage: Eukaryota > Metazoa > Chordata > Actinopteri > Cichliformes > Cichlidae > Oreochromis > Oreochromis niloticus. The sequence goes on along the minus strand of NC_031981.2, from coordinate 26,372,363 downwards.
CCAGCCATCCGCCTTTGTTTCAAAGAACCAGAAACTAAAATTAATTTGAATTAGACAAAAAAAACAAGGGGAGATCCTTGCCTTATGGGGCTGAATGAGTCTTATAGGCTATCCATTTTGTCCACTGTTTTCGGTGTTTGTCAGATTTCAGTCTCAGAGTGTAGGTCATTTTCTCCATTACATATATTTCCTCGATTACATCAGTCCATTCTTCCAATTTTAAAGGGTCACTTTTCAGCCAGTTTTTTGTTATTACCTTTTTGCTTGACAACAACATAATTTTGAACAAGTATTGGTCCTCCTTTCTTACATTTTCCCATATTCCAAAATACATTACTCGTGCCTCACATGGCACTTCGTACCCCAGCACTCTCTTCATTGTTACTGCAATACTTTCCCAATATGGTTTAATATGTTTACACTTCCAAAACACATGAGAGTGATTGGCGTCCCAGTCTCCACATAATCTCCAGCAACGTTGGGGTGTTTTCAGCTGCTTACTTTTAATATGAGGAGTAATAAAGAACCTAATCACATTTTTCCAGCCATATTCTCTCCATCGTCTAGAGCTGGTGGAATTATGCTGTGAGACATACGGATCGCCAGTCATCCTCTGACAACTCAAGATGTAATTCAGATTCCCACTTTTGTTTGATATATAATGTTTCATTCCTATTCAAATTTTGCAGACCATTATATAATTTCGTTAAAATTCTTGATGGAGGTTTTTTATATGCGCTTGTTATTATTTCTATTATTATTATTATTATTATTTCTTCTCTCAAGGGCTTCTTCCAAATTTCTGTATTGTAAAAATGTCTTAATTGAAAGTACCTAAATAAGTCTGATTTTTCCAGTCCAAATTGTCTCTGTAGATTCTCGAAGGATTTGAATGTTTTCCCGTCTATTAATGTGCACATTGCTGTAATTCCTTTATTGACCCATCTTAAAAATGTACTATCCCATTGTCCACTTTGGAATTTTTGAGAGTATGCAGGCCAAATCAGCAATTTACAGTCTTCTAAAATTCTATATTTCTTCACTATAATCCACCAGAGTTTAATAGTGAATTCAGTAATAAGATTTGCGTTCGTAGACTGTATAGTTTCCTCTCCCAATCTTGCTTGTGGATGACATGATAAGCAATAATTTATCTCTATACGCTTCCATTTTGAGGTGTAATCCGGTGAACACCAGTAAGCAATATATCTCAGTTGGGCTGCATAAAAATATTCCTTGAGATTTGGGAGGGCAAGTCCTCCTTTTTCTTTTCTTAATTGGAGTATTTTAAATCTTATTCTTGGCTTTACCCCTTTCCAAATGAATCTACTAACTAATTTATCCCATCTAACAAATTGTGCATCTGGTATATGGACTGGCAATGAAGTGAATAGATACAGTAGTCGGGGAAGCACATTCATTTTTATTGCCTCTATTCTTGAACTGAGGTCCATGACAAGTGGAGCCCATTTAATCAAATCTTTTTGAATTGTATTACTTATCTTTACATAATTTGCCTCGTATAGTGTACTTATTTCGCTAGTTAGATAGACACCTAAATATTTCATCTTATTTGAGTCCCATTTTAATTTATATTCATTTTGAATTGAATCTTTGGGGAAATAATTCAGACGAAGTACTTGGGTCTTTAAAATATTTAGTTTATACCCTGAATTTTTGCCAAAATATTTTAATGCTTTAATCAGTTGAGGAAAGGCCGTATCAGGATCCTGTAGATATATAATTATATCATCAGCGAAGAGACCTATTCGTTGTTCAATTTTAGAAACTAAAACCCCTTTTAAGTCTGCACTTTGCCGTATATACTGAGCCAAAGGCTCGATGTATAGAGCAAAAAGGGCTGGACTCAGGCACTAACCCTGCCTGGTTCCTCTGAAGAGCTCAAAACTGTCTGTCAGGTCCCCATTTATTTTAACTCTAGCCAATGGCCTGTGGTACAAGGATTGTATACACTCAATGAAAAGACTGTTGAAGCCCATTCTTTTCAAAACTGCAAAAAGAAACATCCAAGAAACTCTATCAAAGGCCTTTTCAGCATCTAAGCTCACTAAAACTGTTGGGATTTTCTCTTTGTTAACTTCGTTAATTATATGCAATGTGCGTCGTATATTATCTTGTGTTTGTCGCCCCTTAATGAATCCTGTCTGGTCTTCATCCACCAGATCTGGGAGAAACAGCTCTAAGCGTCTTGTGATTATGGATGTAAATAATTTATAATCCACATTTAAAATGGAGATTGGACGATAAGACTCACAGTTTTCCTTGTTTTTACCTTCTTTTGGTAAAACTGATATAATGGCTTCTTTCCAGGAGGGTGGAATTTTAGCGTGTTTTAGTGTCCAGTTAAAAGAATTTATCAAGATTGGAGCCAAGTCCTCTTTAAAAGTCTTATACCACTCATTTGGATATCCATCACTCCCTGGACTTTTGTTAGGTTTCAATCTCCTTATTGCCTTATCCAGTTTTTCCTCAGTGATTGGTTTAGTTAAAAATTCATTTTGAGTTGTCCCGATAGAAGGAAGGTCTAACTGATCCAAGTACTCTTCAATTTCTTGTCCGTTTTTCTGTTTGGGTTGGTTATACAGTGTTTTATAATATTTTTGAAAGGCATTTTTTATCTGTATTGGTTCATATAGTAGTTCCTTAGTGTTTGGATCTCTAATCTTATTAACTGCATTACTTATTTGTATTGATTTTAACCGTTTAGCCAGTATTTTGGTTGCTTTGGAACCAGACTCATAAAATGTTTGTTTTGTGAATCTCAGTTTCTTTTCTATTTCCTCCATAGACAGATCGTTTAGTTGATTTCTTACATCTTTAATGCTTTCAGCCAAGTCGGCACTCAAGTCTGTATGCTGTTTTTTTTCTAAATCTCTTAATTGTTGTTCTAATTTGAATTGTGTGAGCTTTTTCATTTTTTTGATATGGGTAGTCCTTGATATCAGATACTCTCGGATTACTGCTTTAACAGTATCCCAAATTATTGTTGGATCCCTCTGTTCATCCTTGTTGTCAGCAATACAGAGTTGTAATTCTTTTTTAATCTCTTGTACCACAGATTCATTGTTAAGAATACCAGTATTTAATTTCCACAGTGATTTCTTATTCTGATTATTTAAGTGAATAGTCAAGTGTATGGCGTTGTGGTCTGACAGATCAGCTATACCGATACTACAATCTGTGACTCTATATTTATCGCTTCTGTTTATCAAAAAAAAGTCTATCCTTGAGTATACCTTATGGGCCACTGAGTAATGTGTATAGTCTTTCTCCAGAGGGTGTAATTCTCTCCATACATCGCAAAGATCTACTTCCTTTATAAGTAAATTAAGAACCTTAGATTTATTATTTTTGCGTCTTTTTAAGCTTGTAGTATCTTTAGTATGATTTAATACACAGTTCCAGTCGCCCCCACATATCAGAGTCCCTTCACTAAAACTAATAATTTTTTCCGATAATTTTTGATAGAATTTTGGGTTGCCCTCTGGAGGGGCATACACATTTATCAGAGATACCACATTATTATTAATCCTCCCTTTAACAGCGACATATCTACCATCCTTGTCACAGGTTACCTCTAACATTTCAAAATTAACCGTATTAGAAATTAAAGTTATAACTCCTCTTCGTCTGCTATTCTTACATGAGCTGTAAAAGATATTTACATAGCCAAACTTTTTAAATTTTTCATGTTCTTCTTTTGACATATGAGTTTCTTGAATGAATATAATCTGCGCCTTGTGTCGTTTCAATTTAGATAACAATCCACTCCTTTTAACCGGATTCCCCAGACCGTTGACATTGATTGAGATAATGTTTATTTTACCTACACCACTCATGACTTGTGCAATATGCAGTGACCATCCCCTCAGAGTTGAAAAAACAAAAAACAATATTACTACACATAAAACAGAAAGTGATCAAAAACTTGTGACTCCCAATCAGTAGGAGAGGGCAATCTCCCACCATGACCCCGTTGGTGGGTCTAGGGTAAAAACCTCCATAAAGGGAGGGCCCTATAAAAAGTTTGAAAACTGAAAATATTGTTCCCATCTTATAGTCCAACGTATTTACCTCCATCCGGTGTTGCTCCTCCCGTGCTTTGAATTAATGAGGCAGCCCTATGGTATTCTGATCAGTGGCAGGGGAAAGATGTCCCCTGAACTACTCAACATTTCTCTGAAATTCCTTCAGCTTTTTTTTAGCTCTCTGCCCCGGGGAAGTAGTTTGCTCTCGACTGGAAATTGGGACCCGTTTCCACTCTCGACACCTTCTAATTAACGCGTCCTCTTCCTCAGATTCCGCCGGGATCTGTACATCGTATCCTCGCCTCTGCAACTCCAAAGCCGCATCTCGTGCACTGCTGTAGTATCTGACTCCGTCCCGCCAATGAATCCGCATGCTCGTGAAGGGGGTTTGGAAGCGCACACCCGCGTCCTTTAATATCCGAGACCTAACAAGAGACCTCATGTTTAATAATCCACATTTCACTGTTTTACTCTTTGGTGCTGTTGAGGATACTGGATTTTTCTTTCTTTGTGATTTTTTTTATGTTTAAGTTGTCTTTTGCTGATTTTTATTTATTTATTTTTTGTCTGTTTGGGAGCTCACACAGTCTCTATGGAGATGGGGTTTGGGGGGGATAACAGGAGGAGAGAAGCTGCAGAGAGGCATGTAAGACTGCAACTCTGCTTCCTGGTTCCAACTCTGGATAGTCAGATTTTGGGGAGTTTATTTTGTCCATATTTCTAGAAATGAGAGCTGCTCCATCCAAAGTGGGATGGATGGATGCCCTCTCTCCTAACAAGACCAGGTTTCCTCCAGAACGTTTCCCAGTTATCTATAAAGTCCACGTCGTTTTTTTGGACATCGCTCAGACAGCTTGCAATTTAAGGAGAACATGTGGCTAAACATGCCACTCCTGGTCCGATTGAGGAGGGTACCAGAAAAAACTACTGAGTCTGACATTGTTTGGGCGAAGTTACACACTGATTCAGTATTGATTTTAGTGACCTCCAGCTGACCTAACTGCCAATGTGAATTATAATTTTACTGAATTTACATTTACCCTTAGCCAGCAGTTTTGAATTTCCCTGAATGTCGCCTGCTCTGGCCCCTGGAAGTCAATCGACTATGGTTGCTGCTGTCTCTAGCTTCACATGTCTCAGAACTTAATCGCCAATTACCAGAGTTTGATCCCTGGCGGGTGTGTTTCAGAGTGGGGAAAAACGGTTAGACACATGAACAGGTTGGTGGTGTACCTGGGGCTTCTGTTTAAGAATATGCTTCCTCCTCACCGTGACCCAGCCATTCTGTTTCCCAGGCTGCTCAGGGCAGACTGCCGGGGGGCAGCTAGTGGGGCTTACACTGCCTTTGCCTGCACCGGCCTGGCTAGCTGCGGGTTGGGAGGCCGAGTCTCCAATTCAGTGATCCTGGCCCTCAGAGCTACAAATAGGCTACATTTATTATAAGTATCATTACTGCTAAAGGGGGCAGAGAAGTAACTAAACAGCTGAAACAATGAGCAGGAAAGTGGAGGAGGGACAGGTGAAGAGGCCATGTTGCTAGCGAGTCGGCTATGAGCTAAGCTAAGCTACCAACAGTAAAGGCACAGTGAGTGAATACTTTGACTATAAATTAGCGAGTGAGTACACAGAGAGTGTGCTTTAGATGAAACACGTGAATATTACACTATGAAACAATAAGATATCTAAAAGTTTTTAATTAAATTGCGATGCAGATAAGCTAAACAAAAACACCACTGTGTGTTACAACAGGAACAGGAAATTATACTCTATCGCAGAGAGATGTTTTCAAGAGATGTTTTCATTATTTTAGTTGTACCATGTGGTAATTATCTATACATCCAACTATGTAATTTGTCAAATTGTCCTTCCATATTTTTTTGACAAGAGCAAAATATGTCACAGATTTTTCTTTAATTTGTTCATGTTTTTTTAATTGGTTATGATTATTTAAAGAATGGCACTTGGTGTTTCCACAGCAAACTGTGGATGTACACAAAATATTGCAAAGTATTATTTTTGAAATCCCACAAAACCTTTTAAAGATTTAATGTACATTTTAATTTACAGATATATGTATTTGTCATTACTCTTTTCTAAAAGCTTAGCACAGCAAACAATCTTTTGGCTATAGTAACCCTACTTTGCTGTACTTTGCTGTAGTTACTGCAAAGCCATAATGAATGTGAGTGGAGCTACAAACAGTCAAAGCATATATGGAAAAGTTGACACATCAAACTGTTTGTATAGTTTACAGAGACAGTTTGGCTTCATGTTTTAAGTATACTGTTAATCATGATATGTTTTTCCCCTATTTTCTGCCTTTTATAAGGTAAACTAGATATTACGGTTGTAAACTGCCCTAGAGCTCCCTCTAGTGGCTGCTTTGTAATATGGGTTTGACTACTTTGGGAAGGGAAAAATGAGAACGTGAAAAAATCAAAGATGGCGGAAAGTGATGCCGAAATGTTATTGTTCTAATCTTAAAATGTTGTTGCCATGCACAAGATATGTCTGTAAGTATGAGTGACGATAAAATAATTATTATTCAATTCAATTCAATTCAATTTTATTTATATAGCGCCAAATCACAACAAAAGTTGCCTCAAGGCGCTTTATATTGTACAGTAGATAGCACAATAATAAATACAGAGAAAAACCCAACAATCATATGACCCCCTATGAGCAAGCACTTTGGCGACAGTGGGAAGGAAAAACTCCCTTTTAACAGGAAGAAACCTCCGGCAGAACCAGGCTCAGGGAGGGGTGGCCATGGTTGGTCGCAGCAGATTGCAGATATCTTTTGTTTTGTGTAAAAATGGTACGATAATTTGAACATTTGAAAGTTTTATCTCGTTAGCTTGCAGTAAGAGTGTAACAAGCTAGTTTACAATGTGAGTTAGCTAATACAATATTTTGTACTTTCAGTTTTACGATGGTCAAAGAGAAGGCAATGGTCAGAGGCCATTGTTCAATAAATCAGCGCTGAAAGGAAAATAAGTGTGGTTATTGGAGCATCGTTATCTCGCTGTCTAGCTGGTGAAACTAAGAAACTCAGGGCGAGGACAGCACACCCTTTAAATGCAATTCTTGTTGTTGCAAACATAATTTACTGTTACTGTTTTTTATCAGAAACTCAATATATTGTATTTTTTTGCCTTCATAGATCGACTGTGATTTGCAAATTATAATGCAGATGTAACATCAGTAGACTCATGAAAACACTAAAATATGTTGCTGAAACGAAAAGATATCTCTTGCAGCTCATTATCTCTTTACATAAGTGCCAAAATAAATGTTAAAATTTCAATATTTTCAGAATACATTTGACTTTGTCAGCGATATAACTGCCTCAAAACAATAAATAAAGCAATGATACGCACAGAGTTTTTTATTTGCACAGTTTGGCTTGCTTGTATTTTGTTGTTTCTGCTAATCTGTAATTTTGACAAGCCCAGTAACTGGTCTGTCCAGTAACATTAATAAGACAGAGGCTTAAAACTGCTGCAGCAGCAGGTGTGGCAGCAGTCTCACCTTGAGTATCTCATGAATATTTGTACAGTGAAGGAACTGTACTTTTACTCAGCTGTTGGTGGAGAAGTATATTTTAGCTCACATTTTTCTGTTTTCTCTTTCCAAAATTGAAATGAATATTTTGCACTTTGTATATTTTGTTAGTAATATTGTAGCGTGCTGGGAGTGGCTAGTTATCTCCCATCATGCCTTTGGAATATGTGTTGCTGTTTAAGATGTTTATTGTTTAGTGTTTATAGTTATGTGACTCTTAACTATTCTCTTAACTTTTCTTGTTGATGCTACAGTATAAATTCAGCCACAGTTATTGTTGATGGAAAGAATGTAGTACCATGGGTGAGTTCAGGCATGTAGTTATTGATCCTCTGATGCACAGTGTAGTACAGCTGAACTGTTTGAGACAGAACAACAAGCTCAATATCTGTGTGGGTGGTTTGTTGTTAAGATTCCTCAGCTTACCACAATATTAATAATATTAATATTAACTGTGGCAGGGGTGTGGTCTCGGGCCTGCTGCAGTGGAGGCTCTAAGCAGTGGAGTGCTTAGAGCGGTGCTGAGGTGTGGCAGAGAGGGCAGTTATGAGTGCTCAATGTAATGATCTTCTGTGTGTCTATGTATAGTGACTGCGGAGGAGGGGTTGTGGAATGGAGCAGCTGTTCCTGAGTGACTAGTGCCAAAAAACATCAAAACAGTTTCTAAAACAAACTAAAACGGACTTGCACTTGCATGAAATCCTGTGTGTGTGTTGGATCCTTATCACATAAATACTTACAGTTTGCACACATCACGAAGAACAGATGTAGCTGTAACTCTAATAAAAGCTTAAGATGTTTGAAATTATTTATTGTAATTAGTCCCAAGAGGAGGATCAGAACAGTCAGCTTCATTGTGATGAACAGGTCAGTTCTGCAGATTAGTTTCCCTGGACTGTGGTACTAAACCTCAGGAGCACTGCTACACTTTATATACTGAACAGGTGAGCTCAGGATTGGGTGTGTTTATATTTTTACAGCATGAACATTTAGACACTCCTCTCATTTCAAATCATTCTGTCAGAGCACTTTACCACACCCTTTGTTCAATTGTACAATTGAACAAAAAGGTTATGCAAGAACTGTTTAATTTCTAATTATAAATAAACAAGAAGGATTCCTTTGTCAATGAGTGTCAATGAGTCTTCATTTTGTCTTTTGCTTTGTAAAATTATTATGGGTATTTTTTTATGCATGTGCTGTTGTTTCTGGTATACTAGGACCCAGTGTTTGGAGTTTTATCTGACTTTAGAATAACCTGGTTTGTTTCTTTATATTTATATTACCAGGTTTTGGTTTCTTACTTATGCTGTTCTTGGTTTTAGTTTATATTGTATTCCCTGAGTTTCTAACCTAGCTATCCCTGCTTTAATTGGGTGTTTCCATGTCTGGTCTCTGTTTTGTCTTTTATCACTTTGAGTCAGGGTTAGGAATATTACGTCAGTGTTTAGCACTTTGTTCTTGATATACATGAGTTTCTTTGATTCTTTGGTCTTTTTACTTTTAGTTATCTGGTTATCTGTTTTCAGTTAAAGTTGGTTCTGTTCTTCCAGTGTTTTAGTTAACAGGCTTCCCCTTTATCATGTCTTTCCAGTTTGTGTCTGTTAGTGATTCTGTTTTTAGTTACGCAATGTTTTATTTTGTTACTTTTTTGTCTCATATGCTCTGTGTTTAGTTTTGCTTCCCTTATCTTGTTTCCCCAATTGTTCATGACTCATAATTCATGACATTTTTTATGGTAGTTTACCTTGTAATCTTTTCCCGGTGAATTATGTTGATTTTCCAACAATAAAATGCTGTTTTTTTGCTCCTGTTCTGCGTCCTGAGTTCTGCATGTGGATCCCCAACCAGCCCACTATAAAGCACAACATGTGGTAAATTTGATAAAAGCTTGTAGAGTACGGAATGAATAGTCAGAGCTTCCTACCCAACACTACATTAAATATTGCACTGCAGTATTTTTGAAATCCTTCAAACCCTTTTGAAGATGCTTTAAAAATGCTTTAATGCTGTAGTGCTGTATCTCCATTTTAAATTATGTATTGATTCCTCATTAGTCTGTTCTAAAGGCTTAGCACAGCAAAGATGATTTATCTATAAAAAAGTATTAACCGTGGAAGCTCCTCTGTCTGTGTTTTTTGTTGTTTCATAAATCTAAATACATATTTTCCACTTTGATTTTGCTCTTGATATGTTTATTTGACAGTTCAAACAGATCTCCAAGTACAGACGAAGCTGCAACTCTATTATGTTTAAAGCTCAACATATTTGAAAGTACTCAGTGTAATTAGTTAAATAATAGTAAACTGAGGACTGTTTTCACACAGGGCTGTTTTGCTCTCTGATGACTTTAGCACACCTTATCTTACTGACGTCTGCTGCAATCTCTATTTATATCTTAA